>NC_067140.1:81497574-82110908 GCF_903995435.1 Acomys russatus
TTGTCGACTTGCCACAGAAAGCCCCTTCCCCTCCACCCTGTCTTAAAAACCCTTCAAACTGAGTGCCCCTCCTTTCTACTTCCTGTGCATCCCTCTGTCCATCCTCCAGACTTCCTACTCGCTATGGTTTTTTCCTATGCCGACTGCTTGCTTGCTCCAACTCTTAACCTAGGGTTAACTTTATTTTATCCTGTTTATAGAAAGCTCTTGGATTAAAGGTATGTGATAGAGCTGAGCCACACCACAGCTGGAAACAGGTTTTTCTAGTACCCAAACTTGGGGTTCAAATATCCTGCAACACTGTGCAGACCTAGAATTGTATTCAGAGAATTAAGGCCACCTACTTCTCCGACAACCCGTAGGTGGAGGTAGGTGGATAGAGGCTGTTGGGACATGTCAGTGGTGGGCACAGCCCAGGGCATCTGGATATTCCTAAGGGAAGTGGGATTTCCTCCAGTACTCTCTCATTATAGCAGGTAGTGAGTATCCGGAGAGCAACACAGGACAGCTGGGCAGGCACTGGGCAGGGAGGAGAACCACCTGGACTGACAGGACAGATCTGTACTAGAGTGGAAAGGTGAGGGAAAGAGAAGACAAGGTTATGCATTCCTAAGCCAAGAAAGTTGGAAATCACCCGGAACTTACAAGCAAAGAAATACAGTGGCAAATTAGAAAGGGTCGTCCCCCCCCACCCCCCACCCCCCACCCCCGGTCTCTGACTTAAGGATTAGTAGGGTTTTAAGATTTGCAGTGCCAGTTCCCCCGCAGCACCTGTGCAGGAAGTAGGGGCCAACCCTGCAGAGTTGTGCTCAGATCTGGACTGAGATTCAAGACATTTCCTGCTGGGGAGATTGACCAGACCTCAGCCCTCTGAGCCATCCTTCCCTTGAGGAGCTGGCTGGAAGTGTGCCCAGGAGTATAGACCCAGAATACCAACCAAGTTTCCCCTCAACAGCATGCCATTCCTTCAAATCAGGTGTCCTTAAGGAACTGCAGAGGTCATCTGTATGGGCAAACAAGGTGTGTCTCTGTCTCTCTCTGTGTCTCTCTGTCTCTATCCCTCCCTTTTCCCCTTCCTCCTTTCCCCCTCTCTCCATTCTCTCCCCTTCTTGTTTCACTCCCTCGTGGGGCCTTGTACACACTAAGTATGTGTTCTACCACCATCTGCACCCTCAGTCTTGCTGCCCCCCACCCCCACCTGTATGTAACAGTTCATTTTTCACTTTTAATTTTTCAGCATGTCTTTTAAAAGTTGATTTTTATTGTTTTTATTCTTTGACAATTTCATACATGTATATAATATATTTTGCTCATTTACCCCACTGCTGTCTTTATGCCTCTCCCACTCTTGCTGAACCCCTTCTTCTTAATAGGCTTCCTCCTACTTTCATGTCTGTTGTTGTTTTGAGGTGTGTGTGGGGGGGGGCCCACTGAGTACAGTCAAGGAGTTATTTACTGGAGCCTGAGAATGCTCCTGTACCACTGAAGGAAATGACTCTTCTCTCTCCTGCAACCATTAACTGTCTGTAGCTCCCAAGAAGGAGGTGGAACTTCATGAGCCCCTCCCCTATGGTGACGGATGGTCACGGCCCTACCTCTTGTAGTATTTGTCCAGGTAACCACATGTCCAAGAGGAACTGTTTGGCTTCACTCCTCCCTGTCCGCCACCTCCATGTCCCTTGGTGTTCCTGAATACTGGCGGGGGTGATACGGATAAACCTGGGGGGAAGTTCATGGATGGAGGGGCAAAGCCCATGAGCCTCAATGCTACACAAAGAACTGTACCAACCAAGGAACGCTTAGAGGGGGGACGGGAGGAGGAAGAATTATCCCCAGGAAAGAGGACACCAATTGGTTATCCAATGCCAAAAGGCCAGCCCTGGAAAATATACATGTAAATAATGTCCGACAGAGTGAGCAGGCTCTATGTGGAAATATATATGTATATACGTATACACATGTCTGCACATAACAATAATTAATGGAAAAAGAGGGTACGGATTGTAAAGAGAACAAGGAAAGGCCCGTGGAAAGGTTTGGAGGTGGAAAGGGATCATGGATGGGGAAGTCACAGGCCCAAGGCTTGGGACCCTACTAGTTGTTTTGATGAAGGACGGTGTGTCAACCTGCCTTCTACACATTTGTTTATATTCATAGATTAATTGTGCCATCAGCTTTGACCAAAAAGGCTTGTGCTGCCAAGGGGTGACTGTTGGTGCCCAAATGTGAAGAATAAATGGCTTTTGAGTCCCAGCTTTTCGAGACAGGTTTTCACTGTGTAGCTCAGTCTGGCCATGAACTCATATGGCTCAGGGTCAACCATATGGCCCAGGTGGACCCCGAGCCACTCCTGATCTGATTTGGGCTCCTGAGTGCTGGGATCTCAGGCTTTGCACCAACGCACCGAACTCACTCTCCCTTCCTTGATGCTGCCTATCTTGGGGGCATTTTGCAGAGTTTAACCTCCTTCAGTGGAATTGCATTCTAGGTTTATGAAGGACAACTTAAAGTCAAGCAGTCGAAAGAAAACAGGTACTATGCAGTACGCACTCACTCAGTGCACACTCACGTGACTGGTGCCTGCTGTGTGCAGTTGCCAAGACACGCACTCATGGAATAATCCCATGATGGGTATGACCAGAAACCTCCACAGGGGTGACCCATCCATCCATCCCCTCCAAACCATCACCCCACTTTTGTGGCTCTCTGTGCTACCTTCCTAGGTGATCCTGGCCCTAGGAGTTCACACTGTGTCTTCCTACTCAGCTTCTCCCTCAGGTCTCCACGTGGCTTCCTGTCCCTTCCCTCGGCTTTCGGCTCTCTAGGCCTCAGAACTGCACCACTCATCTTCTTTCCCAGCAGTTTCTACCCTGCCCCTGCTTGGTTTAACTTTTTTTCTCAGCAGAGTCCTCTTGTTTTGTGCATCCCTGAGTCATCTCAAGAATATAAGCTCCACACCAGCAGGGACATCTGCCTTTTCCATCCATATAGCTCTTCTAGTGCCTGGAAGCATGGCAGGGACATGGGGGACAAAGAGAAGACAGTATCAGTGGAGCCAGTGTTGGATGAACTACAGGTGGCAGTTAAGCAGAGAATCAGGTCACAGCTGAGTGCCAGCCCGGCTCAAGCGCACATTCTTAGTATATTCATCTGTGGTGCCTGCTAGCCAGGGGAGTTCTGCCTCTTGTTGTGTGCATACTCATGGCACCCATGAACAGAGACGAGTGACGCCATGGAGTTAGCCTGGCTGAGACCCTGAGGAAGTTAAGTTACCTGTCCTAAGATGACTCTTTGACGTCACAATAAAGGGAAGGCTAAAATGCTTGGCTGTGGCAGGAATGTGTCATGTTTTCCAAGAATGCATCACACTTTTAAGGGGTCACTGTGCATGGGGGAGGGTCATATTGTTCTCCGTGTAAAATGTCCCCCGTTCAGCCTGTGGGGACCCAGTGGTGGGACCCAGTGGTAACTCTGAACACAAGAGCACAGCTTCCCTGCAAGTGGCTCAGTTAAGCATCAGCACAGCCGTGCAGAGGCTGCAACACCCAGGTGGCCTGTTTTCTGCTCATTATTAATCCAGAAACCTTAATGATGAACAACATTTGTGTTATTTTCTACCCAAATTTAATCTGTTCATGCAGCAGTTCAGTCAATCCCACAATCTGTTTTTCTCAAATGAGGGCAGATAATGGAGACGCCGTTCTTTACAAGTCTTCAGGCTTTTAAATTCTGATAAAATCAGGATTCTTCACTGGGTCCTGCCCCAGCTCTGAATTAAACCACTTTAAATGTAATTACGGAACCTGGCCTTCCATCAGGAACATCCATTTAAAACATTGATTGGCCAGGCTGCTCTGCGAGGCTCTTTATGAGCAAACGATTGCAATGGGGCCAGAACTGTAATTTATCAAGGCAAAAAAGCAGGTAAATACTTTATTAGTGGTAATGAGAGGGTCGGCAGCTAACTGAGTCTCTTCTTCCTCGCCAGCTACTTCACCGAGCCGTGGTGCATGGCCATCTTCCACGATCGTTTTATTGATCTCAGGAAAGAACTGCGCCAAATCTTAGTGTCCAAGCAGGTAAGAGTGATTAGTGGATATGTGGGTGTTAGTCCTTGCAAATTGTAAGCATTTGACAGCCGTTGATCATTTGGACTTTCCCCCTACACTCCCATATTAGTGGTTTTTTTAGCCCCTCTATACTTCCTTAAATAAGCCTTGGAGTCTATAGATGTAGACAGTGATGTTTCAGTAGTGAGTCCCCAAGCCATCCTCTGGGCAGCACATTGCTCTTGCGCTTTTTACAAGTAGCTGTGTCTTCCTGATCAGCTAACCAGGTGATCAACTAGACCTGAGCTGTGTTTACCTGCTGCCTAGGACGGAGAACTAATTCCTTTAGTTTTCTGTCTGGTATTGCCGAGGGCGTGTGTGTGTGTGTGTGTGTGTGTGTGTGTGTGTGTGTGTGTGTGTGATCCGAGGGTGTGTGTGTGTGTGTGTGTGTGTGATCCGAGGGTGTGTGTGTGTGTGTGTGTGTGTGTGTGTATGTGTGTGATCTGAGGGTGTGTGTGTGTGTGTGTGTGTGTGTGTGTGTGTGTGATCCGAGGGTGTGTGTGTGTGTGTGTGATCCGAGGGGGTGTGTGTGTGTGTGTGTGTGTGTATGTGTATGTGTGTGATCTGAGGGTGTGTGTGTGTGTGTGTGTGTGAGAGAGAGAGAGAGAGATCCCAGCATGGTGGTGGTGGAAGCAGTACGCTCAGGAGTTTATGACGATTCTCTGCCACATAGCAAGTTCTAGACTTGCCTGAGTTACAGAAGACTCTCTCTCAAAAGACCTGCGCCCAGTGCAAAAATAAGTAACTAGCCAAACAAATAAAAATGAGGAGAGGTCACCCCAGCATCAGAATAGATGCATTCTATAACTAAAACATCTATCTCAAGATGACAGTGAAATATCTGAAATTTAGGCTTCATATCCTAGAGGCTCCATGCTCCGCAAATACCCCTATGGAAATAAGGACGCATCTGTGAAACTTCATATTAATTTTCTTGACACTAAAGTCCTTATCATGGCTGAGGAAAGCTTGTCTCTATACCCAAAGGGTGGAGTATCCATCCCAGACTCCACCTTGATGAGGAGAGACAAAATATCCGGGCCTTCATTATTTTGTGTCGTTCTGATGTCTGAACAGACAGTTCCCATGTCCCTTCGTGCCACCTCCACTTGGGAGCATCCCCAGCCTTGCAGGTTCCATGGTAGTGTCACCAGGCTGAACAGCCTAGATGAAATCACCTATGGAACACATACCATGGTCTAGCCGCAGCTCACGCTGCCCCGCTCAGTATAATGGACCCTAGGCCCCTGAGACCTTACACCACTGGAGAAATGGAACCTAAGTAGTCCAGCATCAGTTAGTCACGCAGGAGGCTGGCTAGCAAGCTTCAAACCCAAACCCCTCACTCTGCGGCTGGGCAACGGGGGCCCGGAGCAGCACAGAGCCAGAGCACAGCTGCCCACGTCCTCACTCCTCCTTGACTTCCAGTACAGACTCAGGAGCCTGCTCCAGAGTGTAGGCAACTTACTGAGCATAACTAGACTCAGATTGGAAGCATAGCCACGAAGTTTAAATCAAAACGGCACGCTTTAGGGTCCACACAGGCCAACGTCCAGGAGTCAGGGTACCTATAAGCACAGGTGCTTCCAGGCAATCCCACATGGCCTCGAGAGAGAAGCCGTGTGAGTAAATGTGAACATCAGACGATGCCTAAGCCATTCCAACTGTGATGCGTGTGCAGCCACTCTCTGCACCCTATTGAAGTACCCAAAAGGACACCCAAGCACAGAGAAGCTCAAGTCCCTTGTGTAGAATGGAGCAGGATTTGCGTAAAACCCACACATCCTTCTGTATACCTTAAATCATCTCTAGATGACATAAATTGCCTACTGAAATATCATAGGGCACCAACCAAGGACAATACATGCAGTCATCCTCAAACCCCCGCCCAGATCTAGCCAAGGGACAGAACATTCTCCACAGTTAAGTGGAGACTGGGGACTGACTTTCAAACGAACTCTGGTGCCCCATATTTGGCCATGTCCCCTTGATGGGGAGGCCCGATGGCACTCGGAGGCAGGATAGCAGACTACCAAGAAGAGACTTGATACCCTAGCATCATATTCAGGGAGAGGAGGTGCCCCTCAGTCACAGTCATAGGGAAGGGGAATGGGGTGAAAGCAGGAGGGGGGGAGGAATGGGAGGATGCACGGGATGGGATAGCAAATGAGATGTAATATGAATTATTTTATTTTTCAATAAAAAATGTGTAAAAAAAAGAAAGAAATATTATAGAGCTTGAAACACATCATTTAGGGAATTAAAAAAAAAAAAAAAAAAAACCACATGAGTGCTGCCAATAGAGATGTAATTTTTTTCCCAAGTATTTTAGAACCCTAATTCATTGGGTCTGTGGTGTGAAACCTGTGGATGTGGAGGGCAGACTATATACTAAAGATGGGTAGAGGGATGTGGAGGGCCGACTATATACTAAAGATGGGTAGAGGTCACAGAGGCACTGGCTCCGTCCTGGAGCCTGGAGACGGTCAGCTCAGGGTGAGATCTGAGCCACCGGTTCAAACCTAGCACTCACTATCTCTGCCTAACTCCTTGGACACCTCCCTCCTCTCAAACTGTCATCTGCTGAGGTCATCTGTCCCCGTGTGACCTGAATGAAGTCTTCCCAACCCCACACAAGAGCACCTTGGCTAATGCTTGGACAGCACTGAGGGGTTTTTGGAGGTGTTTTCTTGTTACTCGCCTGGTTTTTTCTGGGGGTTGGTTTTTTGAGACAGGGCTTCTCTGTATAGCCTTGACTGTCCTGGACTCACATTGTAGACCAGACTGGCCTCAAACTTACAGGGATCCACCTGCCTCTACCTCCCAAGTGCTGCCATTAAAGGCGTGCACCACCACGCCCAGCTGCTGGCCTGTTTCTTAGGATAGTGTTTTCTTGTTACTGGCCTGTTTCTGAGATAAATACTGAAAAGTTGAGAGCTTTTTTAAAAAAAGTACTTTAGCATAATTGTTACCACAGACTGTACTTTCTTCAATAAAATTCAATTTCCTAAAACATTAATTTTCCAGGGTTTAGAGGAATGAGGGAAGGCTGGGTGAACAGGCAAGGCACAAAGCAGCGTAATAGGACAGCGAAACTCTTCTGCATGATAGCACGCCATTATACTATGGACTAAACCAGCGGTTCTCAGCCTGTGGGTCACGACCCCTCTAGGGAGCATATATCAGATATTCACATTACAATTCATAATAGTAGCAAAATTACAGTTATGAAGTAGCACCAAAAATAATTTTATGGGGCTGGAGGGATGGCTTGGCAGTTAAGAGCACCGTCTGCTCTTCCAGAGGTCCTGAGTTCAATTCCTAGCAACCACATGGTGGCTCACAACCATCTATAATGAGATCTGGTGCCCTCTTCTGGTGTGCAGGTGTACACGCAGATAAAGCACTCATCTATATAAAATAAATAAATAAATCTTTACAATAATAATAATAATAATCATTATTATTGTTGTTATTATTGTTGTTGTTATTATTATTGTTGTTGTTGTTGTTATTTTGTGGTTGGGGGGTCTCCACAACATGAGGAACTGTATGTAAGGGTCGCAGCTTTAGGAAGGTTGAGCTGAACACAAGGCATGCACCTAAGCAGTAACAGTGATTCAGCCATATTGGATCAATTGTTGGGAACAAAGAGAAGAAAAAGAGGCGGCAGCTGTTAGACTCAGCAGCACCCATCCCATGTGACTCCTCAAGGTGACCTCACATTTCCATCTCTCACAGACACTGGCTGTGAGCCGGCTTCCTATGGTGACTCGGTGCAGAAGCAGGTTTCAACCTATGTCAAAAAGCACACTGAGGCCTTCTAACCATTCCTGTGCATTTTCTAGCCAGAGAGTGTGGCCGGCCTCTGTGAGGGAATAAGGGAAGAGCCTCACTGCAGACTGTCCTGCTTTTAGCATTTCCATTCGTCAAGGTGAAAGCCACACAGAGAGGTGGCATGTGGCATGGTGTCTGCTGGTGTTCAAAGTGAGGGCAGCCTTGGGCAAATGTTCAGATACCTCAGAACAGGGTCCCAGACAGACACTGGAGGAGTGACAGAAGGAGTGAGTTCCAGCGCACGAGCAAAGGATGGTTGTGCTAATGCCAGGCACCAGCAGCTAAGAGTGGGGGTGCCAGCTACAGTGAGTCTGACAACAGAAAAATAGAAAGGGTAGCTGCATTGAAGAATAACAGTAATTTTTTTCTTAAATACTGAGATGTTTTCACCCATTTTTATGCCTTTCTAACTCACCTAAAGGAAGTACAAGATCTCAAATATTAGATCTAGCATTCTTGGTATTTCATCTTTTAATTATAAACTCACCAACATCACATTTTATCTGTGGGTGAAGCCTACGTGTCACTGGCCATAGTCAAATTTTATGTAGTCAAAAATCACTCATCAAATTCCCTTAAGAAATGACATATGACATCAAAGATATCATTCAAGCCTACAGACTGGGGAAAGATCTTCACCAACCCTACATCTGACAAAGGTCTAATATCCAAAATATATAAAGAACTCAAGAAACTAAACACCACCAAACCAAATAACCCAACTGAGAAATGGGGTTTGGAACTTAACAGAGAATTCTCAACAGAGGAATATCAAATGGCTGAGAAACACTTAAAGAAATGCTCAACCTCCTTAGTCATCAGGGAAATGCAAATCAAAACAACTCTGAGATTCCATCTTACATCCATCAGAATGGCTAGGATCAAAAACTCAAGTGACACCACATGCTGGCGAGGATGTGGGGAGAGAGGAACACTCCTTCATTGCTGGTGGGAATGCAAACTAGTACAGCCACTTTGGAAATCTATCTGGCGCTATCTCAGAAAACTGAGAATAGGGCTTCCTCAAGACCCAGCTATTCCACTCCTTGGAATATACCTAGAAGATGCTCCAGCACACAACAAGAAAATTTGCTCAACCATGTTTATAGCAGCCTTATTCATAATAGCCAGATCATGGAAACAGCCTAAGTGTCCCTCAGTAGAAGAGTGGATAAAGAAACTGTGGTACATATACACTATGGAATACTACTCAGCTATTAAAAACAAGGAATTCCTGAAATGTGTGGATAAATGGATTGAGCTAGAAATGATCATAATGAGTGAGTTAACCCAGAATCAGAAAGACTTAAATGGTATATACTCACTTATATCTGCATACTAGCCCAAGGGGCATGTCCCATGAAAGCCTTCACTTACCAGGAAACTGGTACAGAGGGGAGGACATCCTATTGGGACTCTAGATGAGAGAAGTATGGGAGGATAGCAAAGTAGAAGGATCCAGAGGGTCCTAGAAACCTACAAGTAGAACATTATGATAGGCAGATTTTGGCCCAGGGGTCCCGATCAAACTAAGGCACCAGCCAAGGACAATACAGGTGGTAAACTTTAAACCCCTACCCAGATCTAGCCAATGGTCAGAACAGTCTCCACACTTGAGTGGAGAGTGGGATATGACTTTCTCATGTACTCTGGTGCCTCACATTTGACCATGTCCCCTGGAGGGGGAGACCTGGTGGCACTCAGAGGAAGGACAGCAGGTTAAGGAGAAGAGACTTGATACCCTATGAGCATATACAGAGGGAGGTAATCCCCCTCAGGAACAGTCATAGGGGAGGGGAATAAGGGGGAAAGGGGAGGGAGGAAAGAATGGAAAAACACAAAGGATGGGATAATCATTGAGATGTAACAAGAATAAATTAATAATAAAAAATTAAAAAAAAAAAGAAATGACATATGGGTAGGAGTTCAAAGTTTACTGCACATATTGTACTTGGCTGGTGCCATAGTTTGAGCAGGATCCCTGAGCCCAGATCTGTCTATCATAATGTTCTACTTGTAGGTTTCTAGGACCCTCTGGATCCTTCTATGTCCCCATTCTCCAATGCTTCTCTCACCTAGAGTCCCAATAGGAAGTCTTCCCCTCTGTCCCAGTTTCCTGGTAAGTGAAGACTTTCATGGGACATGTCCCTTGGGCTAGTGTCCACATATAAGTGAGTATATACCATTTGACTCTTACTGCTTCTGGATTAACTCACTCATTATGATCATTTCTAGTTCAATCGATTGTCCACAAATTTCGGGAACTCCTTGTTTTTTTATAGCTGAATAGTATTCCATAGTGTATATGTACCACAGTTTCTTTATCCATTCTTCTACTGAGGGACACTTGGGCTATTTCCATGTTCTGGCTATTATGAATAAGGCTGCTATGAACATGGTTGAGCAAATGTTCTTATTGTGTGCTGGAGCATCTTCTGGGTATATTCCAAGGAGTGGAATAGCTGGGTCTTGAGGAAGCCCTATTCCCAGTTTTCTGAGATAGCACCAGATAGATTTCCAAAGTGGCTGTACTAGTTTGCATTCCCACCAGCAATGAAGGAGTGTTCCTCTCTCCCCACATCCTCGCCAGCATGTGGTGTCCGCTTGAATTTTTTATCTTAGCCATTCTGATGGGTGTAAGATGGAATCTCAGAGTTGTTTTGATTTGCATTTCCCTGATGATTAAAGACGTTGAGCATTTCTTTAAGTGTTTCTCATCCATTTTATATTCCTCTCTTGAGAATTCTCTGTTTAGTTCTGAGCCCCATTTCTCAATTGGGTTATTTGGTTTGGTAGTCTAGCCAACGGACAGGACATTCTCCACAGTTGAGTGAAGAGTGGGGACTGACTTTCACATAAACTCTGGTGCCTCATATTTGACCATGTGCCCTGGATGGGGAGGCCTGCCAGCACTCAGAGGAAGGATAGCAGGCTACCAAGAAGAGACTTGATACCTTATGAGCATATAAAGGGGGAGGAGGTCACCCTCAGTCACAGTCATAGGAGAGGGGAGTAAGGGGAAAACGGGAGGGACGGAGGAATGGGATAACAAATTAGATGTAATATGAATAAATTAATTAAATATATATATATATATATATATATATATATATATATATATATATATATATATATATATATATATAAAGAAATGGCATATGTACCCTTAATAACATAGCCACCAAATAGCTGAAGCAAAATTGACAGATTGAAAGAAAAATGTGTATAAAGTAAGGATTGGATATTTCAGTCTATCACTTAGAAAAGGCTTCAGCAGGAAGAAGAGGTTGTCCATGCGCTGTGCACTGTGAGCCACATGGATCAGGTGCACAGGATGGCTGCACAGCAGTGCCGGAAAACACCTTCTTCTCAAGTGCACAGGACACTCTCCAGGACAGGACACTCAAGGCTGCAGGACACCTGTCAGTAGTTGTTAAGATATCCAAACCGCGTAAGGTGCATTTTTAGTCATTTTAACCAGTTTCCCAGTAAAAGTAGGAACCAGCACAGAAAGCAAACTAGAAATTTCACAAACTTGTAGAAATTAAATACCCTCTCAAGAAACCTGTGAGTGAGTCAAAGAAGAAACCAAATAGGATGTCAGAGGTAGTGAGAGGCAAGAGACAGAAACACACCTTGGAAACACTGTCTGCAGAAACAATTTGCAGGGAGAAATGTATAGATGTAAGTATTGACTTTCTAAGGGAAAGGTTGGCTGGGGGAGCGACGTGGGAAAGAGGGCTCGCTGTTCACCATAGGGCTGAGTTCTGTTCCAGCATCCACGTCAGGCAGCACACAGCCACCCATAACTCCAGTATCAAGGGATCTGACACACCTTGTTGACCTCTGCAGAAGGAGCATTCATATCCACACACACAGCACATATAATCACACACACGTCACACATGTCACACATATACACATGTCACACATGTCACACATGTCACACACACGTCACACATGTCACACATATACACATGTCACACATGTCACACACACGTCACACATGTCACACATATACACATGTCACACACGTCACACACACGTCACACGTGTCACACATATACACATGTCACACATAATCACACACACGTCACACATGTCACACATATACACATGTCACACATGTCACACACACGTCACACATGTCACACATATACACATGTCACACACACGTCACACATGTCACACATATACACATGTCACACATAATCACACACACGTCACACATGTCACACATATACACATGTCACACACACGTCACACATGTCACACATATACACATGTCACACATAATCACACACACGTCACACATGTCACACGTATACACATGTCACACATAATCACACACACGTCACACATGTCACACGTATACACATGTCACACATATACACATGTCACACATGTCACACACACGTCACACATGTCACACATATACACATGTCACACATAATCACACACACGTCACACATATACACGTATCACACACGTTGCACACATCACACAAACATATCATGTACATATATACATATTGCACACATCACATAAATACATACACATCATATAAATGACACACATATCACACACATAACACACACAAATAAACATAAAAATAAATCTATTTGTAAGAACCAAAATGAGAGATTTCAAGTTAATAACCTAGTGTCCTACCTTAAGGAACTAGAGAAGGAAAACAAGCTAAATTCACTATCAGAAGAAATTAAAAACAACAACAACAAATAGAGCAGAGCTGGACACAATATTGCATACCTATAATCCCAGCACTGGGGGAGGCAGAAGCAGGTGGATCGCTGTGAGTTTGAGGCCAGCCTGGTCTAAAAGTGAGTCCAGGACAGCCAAGGCTACACAGAGAAACCCTGTCTCAGGGGAAAAAATAGAGCCAAGAAAGTGAAATAGAGACTAGAGAAACAATGAAGTCAGTGAGAACAAAAGCTGTTGTTTGAAAGTCTGACAAAATGGCAAGCTTCTGGCCAGACTTACAAATACTAAATCAGACACAAAAGTGAAGACATTGGTACAGTCTTATAAAATAAGGAAGGACTTGAAGAGACTATTATGAATAATTCTGTGCCATCAAGAGACAAACTCCTAGAAACACAGAAACTTAGAAACTGACCCAAGAAGAAACAGAAAATCTCTGAATGTCTATAACAAAGACAGCAAATCAGCAGTGAAAACCTCTCAACAGGGCAGAGGACATGGCTCAGTCAGTCAGGGTTTGCTGGGCCAACACAAGAGCCTGAGTTGAATCCCCAGAACCCACATAAAAAGCCAGGTGAGAGCCGGGCATGGTGGCGCACGCCTTTAATCCCAGCACTCGGGAGGCAGAGGCAGACAGATCGCTGTGAGTTCGAGGCCAGCCTGGTCTACAAAGTGAGTCCAGGATGGCCAAGGCTACACAGAGAAACTCTGTCTCAAAAAACCAAAAAAAAAAAAAAAAAGCCAGGTGACTTGGCATGGACTTGTAATCCCAGTGCTTAGAAAGCAGAGGCAGGTGGATGTCTGACTCACTGGCCAACTAGCCTGCCCTACATGGCTGAGGTCAGGCCAGTGAGAGACCTTGCCTCAAAACACACAGTGGCTGGCACCTCAGGGAAACACCCAAAGTGGACCTCTGCATGCCATGGACACATGAAAACAGACACACATCTCAACAAAGAACTAAAAAACCCAGACTTCATTAGTGACTTATACCAAACATTTAAAGAAATAATTTGTCTTTCCTGAACTCTTCTAAAATAAATAGGAGAGGGGACCATCACTCTGATACCACAGCCAGACAAAGGCATCACAAAAATAAATTTTAAGAAAAAAATTTAAGAAAAAACCAACCACAGGCCAATATCCCTCGTGGATTTAGATGTAAAAACCCTCACCAGAAGATTAGCAAAGCAAATCCAACAGCATGTTAAAAGGATTATACATCATTACCACGTGAGATTTACCCCGGGGATGTGAGTAGCCCAGCACACAAAAATGAAATCAGTACAGCACAGTATTCTAGAGTGAGGCGGGGAAGAGAGCAACGTCATCTCATCTGAAAGTAGATTAAGGCCAGGCGTGGTGTGTTGGACACCTGAAATCCCAGGGCTTGGTAGGCAGGTCTTGAAGTACCCGGGAGTCAAGGTCATCCTTAGCCATATAGCAAGTTTTAAGATCCCTCTACATGGCATATAGGATATTGATTCCAAACAGCAGAACCAAAAAGAAAGGGAGAGAAGAAAGAAAAAGAAAAGAAATTTCATAGTCTAAAGACTAGCAGTGGGGCCAGGTGTGGTGGCGGAGGCCTGTAATCCCAGCACTTGGGAGGCAGAGGCAGGTGGATTGCTGTGAGTTCGAGGCCAGCCTGATCTACAAAGTGAGTCTAGGACAGCCAGGTTTACACAGAGAAACCCTGTCTCCAAAAAAAAAAAAAAAAAAAAAAAGACTAGCAGTGGGGTCTGTAGAGATGGCTCAGCAGCTAAGGGGGAGACGACCCCAGTACAGATCCCAGCACCCAGGTCAGGCTGCGCACAACTCCCTCTAGCTCCAGCTGCAATGGATCTGTGCTTCCTGCTGGCCTCCCCATGCACGCCCACATATGTGGCATTCATTCACATGGATGTGCACACATTAAAAAACAGAAACAAAAAAAGTCTCCTATCTGATAGATAGTGAAAAATCCACAGCTAGTGTGAGACTGCAGGTGGACAAGTGAAAGCTGAAACCTTCCTCCTGAGAGAGCTGGCATGAGACAAAGATGTCTCCTCCCACCACCCATGTTTAACATTGCCCTGGAAGACAACTAAAGTAAAATTATGACTTTTCTTAGATGGCACAATCCTAACAAATCCAGAAAATAATAAAGCTAATAAACGCACTTGACAAAATTATAGGATACAAGATCAACACACAGCAGTCAGCTGTCTACATCAGTACAGTGAGAATGAAACTAAGAAAACAATCCCACTTTTAGAAACATCAAAAGAATTAAATACTTAGGAATCAGTTCAATTAAAGTAGGTACAAGACCGGACACTGAAAACTACACGACGTTCCGGAAGATTCAAAGACCTAAATAGATAAACAAAAGGCTGTCTTGTTCATAGGTTTAAATGCTAAGATGGTAGCTGCACCCCAAACCAACTATAGACTCCATGAAATCCTTTCAAAATCCCAAAGGCATCTCTTATAGACATAGAAAGGTTGGCATAGAAATGCAAGAGATTTCAAATGGCCAGAACGTCCTTCCATGGACAGCCGGACAAAGCTCAGGGCTCCATAGTCTCTGATTTCAGCCCTTACTTCAAAGCAATGGTAATAAATCAGTGTGGTACTTCATGAGAACAGTTACATGAACTGTTTTAGCTATATTAACAGAATAAAACTAAAGGTCTGGCTGTAGCAAGGCAAGGCCCAATACATGGGAGGCTGAGGCAGGAGGATCAAGGCCAGTGCCAGTTATACAGTGAGTTCCAGGAGTAAACAAATAAACAAACAAGGAAACACAAAGTGGAGACCACACACATCTGCACTTACATGAGAAGGTGCTCAGTAATATCAATCAGTAGGGCAACAAAAATAAAACAACAATGGACGACCACTTCCCATCCCCTGGGGCGATGGTACGAAAACAGGTAAGTATGTATAAATAAAAATTGAAAAGCTAACAAAACACCTTAAAAGTCAATCTACTGAATACATTGTATTCATGTATGAAGTTATCAAAGGGAAAATACAAAAATTTAAAGTGATTCTTCCAGCAGATTAAAAAATTGGCAGTAAATGCATGGACATAGCCCTGGGCTGGCCAGGATATATGTTTTTATTCTTGTGTCACACTGTGTTGGTTACTGTAGTATCGACATATTCCAAAATTAGGTAGCATAGTGTTTCCACCTTTATTGTTTTTGTTTTTGCTATTCTGATCTTCTGTGGTTCCATATAAATCTGAGATTTTTTTTTTTCTGTTCCTGTGCAAACAGCTACTGGAATTTTTCTAGGGATATCTCTGAATCTTGTGTTGATTTCAGTCATATCGACATTTTAACAGGTTTAATTCTCCTCATCCCTGAACACTGGATAATGTTCTATTTACTTGGCATCTCTAACTTCTTTATCTTCCTCTGGCTCAAGTCTTGGGTGTCTGAAAGGCTGCCCGGTGCTGGAAAGAGCCGCAGAGGGGCCTCAGAGAGATTTGGGGGCTCCCACACCTACTTGGGGGGTGGCCTTTCCTGGAGGCACCTGCTCTCCAGACCTGGGGCCACTGGTGTGAAGAGGAGTGATGGGTGTCATAGTCCATATGTGAGTGTTTTGTCTGCATGTCTATTGGTGTTCCATGTGCATGCCTAGTTCCCAGCCAGGTCAGGTGAGGGCATCAGATCGCCAGGCCCTGGAGTTACAGACGTGCCAGCCACTGTATGAATGCTGGGAATCAAACTCTGATCCTAACAAAACACACAGCTAATTTTGTAAATAGGTAAATGACCTGAACAGACATTTGTCAAAAGGAGATCCACAGATGGCCAGCAGGTAAACATGGGGGGGAAATGGTTAACACCACCAAGGATTGAAAATTAAAAACAACAGGCAACCACCAGACCCTGTTAGAATTCCTGTTATAAAAAAGCTGGGAGGTAAGAAGGGCAGGTCTGAAGACGCAGACGCTTGCTGGACACTGCTGCTGCTGGGAAGAGAAGTGGCCATCTTGGAAACAGCACGGAGGTCACAGATGGACTTACGGTGGGATCAGCAGGTCCACGTCTGAGAACGTCTCCAGAGGAGCTCATAAAGAAGCGGGGTGTGGAAGATAGTGTCTACACCCCCACGTTTACTGCAGCAGCGACAGCCAAGATGCAGGGGCAGCCTAATTGCTCAACCTTGAGTTAATGGAGAAAGAAAACGTGCCGTGTCCACCCCAGGGAATACCATTCCGCCCTAAAGAGAGCTGCCCTGTGCAACGGGGTGGGTTGACTACTATGAAAGAAGCCACAAAATCTCACAGAATCTGAAGAGGTAATCATACTGAGAAAGAGCCTATAGTGGGGGCTGAGGGCAGCTGGTCGGGGGGGGGGGCCGGGAGGGGAGGAGGAATGTTGTTTTGACAGGAGTAAGGTTTAGTCACCCTATTGTACAGCCCAGTCACAGACACTAATAATAATCTACAGTTGCTTCAAAATTGTCCTAAGGGTGGATTTTAAATGTCCTTACCACAGAGATGGTGAGTATAGGGCAGCATTGCATATTCTAATTGGCCTTAATCATCTCACAATATATATGTGCGTCATAACATTACATGGCACCCCAAAAATAAGCACAATTATAGTGAGTTAAAAATAAAATTTAAAAATAAGGGAATTTTTTCAGAAGACTATTAAAAGCCAAGACATTGTGCTAAGTGAAAGAATCCAGACACAATATTTCCCATGGGACACTCTGAGGCGAGCTGGTAGCAGATAAGCACAGTGTGAGGTCCCACTCTGTGGTCTTACACTGCCCTCCCCACTGTAGGACAGCCTTGGGCAGTCACAAGCCCTGCTTTAGGTCAGTTCGGTGTTTCATGCTGGTCGAACAGAACCCTCCAGAAAAACTGAAGAAAGCGCAGCCGTTGTATAGACCGCAGATTACACCACGGGCTGTGCAGCACTTGACCAGCACTTAGTGCCTTTCCCAACCCACCGTTCAGCTTTGGTCTCAATTTCTGTGCCGTGCCCCGACTGTTCCAAACTCAGTGTTTATAGACTCAAGCCTGGTCCTTTCTTGCTTAAATAGACAGATGGTAATGTGCCCCACAGCTTCATCTTCTATCTGTGATGGCCCGGGAGAACCTCACAGATAATTCCTGGGCTTTTTTTCCCACTATTTGAAATACAAGGGGCTATTGGAAGTTGGTGTGAACACACCGTGACTTCTATTTGAGAGGATCAGTAGTCACCATGCAGGCAAGACCGCACCAGCTCAAACTCCTTCCCCTCAGCTGTGCTGTGGATGGGCAGGCCCCACAGCAAGGGCCCCCTGTGCAATTTGAGTGGCGTGTAGGGGCAGTGTGTGCAGTGTGCTATCAACTCATGTGCTTGAATTTTTTGTTGTTTTGGTTTTTTCTTTTTGTTTTGTGTGTGTGTGTATGTGTGTGTTTGTGTTTGTTTTTGTTTTTGTTTTAGGTGTTTTTTGTTTTTGTTTTTGTTTTTGTTTTTTGGTTGTTGTTGTTTGGTTTGTTTTTGAGACAGGGTTTCTTTGTGTAGCTTTGGCTGTTCTCAAACTTGCTTTGTAGACCAGGCTGGCCTCAAACTCACAGAGATCTGCCTGCCCCTGCCTCCTGAGTGCTGGGATTAAAGGACTGCACCACCACCACCACCCAGCTATGTGTTTGAAATTTTTACAGGATCACAGGAAACCTCTACTCTTATTCTGAGTCCTGTGTTTAAGGATGTTAATATGAATTCGTACTGAGAACTTATTCTGAGGCTCTTAAGTTCTAGCCCCTTGGCTAAGACCGGAGGCAATAAACCATCTAGGGGGTTTAACCAAATGTTAAAGCAAGCAGATAACTTCTATCTGAAAAATTAAGGACTTAAAATTATCATCCTTTGTGACATCATGCTACATGATAAACAGTGTGGCTGCAGTTGTCGGAGGTGCCCCTGGAAGGAAACAGGGACTAGGAGTGAGTGTGGGGGACAGACAGGACTGCGTGTTCCTGTTTACAGAGACAGCTTTTGTCATTCAGGATGCAAACTCTGAAACAGATGTCGGTGGGGATGTTGCACAACAGCGTGGGTGTACTGAGCTGTCCACTTAAGACGGCGGTAACAACAGTGTGCATCACATGCGCTTTGTCCCCTTTATGAAGAGTGCCTGCAAAGCTAGAAAAAGCTCCCATCCTTGGCGAGTCCGAGAGGCTCTGACTCTGGCCTCTTAACTGTGTCCACAGGAGGAAGATAAGCCTTCCATGGAGCAGCTAGCCTACAAGATAGAGGATGAGGAGATAAACCTGAAGGAGAAGCCCCAGAAATACCTCCAAAGGGTTTTTGAGGATTCCATCTACAAAAGCCTGACGGAGAGAAGCATCCTGGATTTCCTTCATTACAACCAGTACCACCTGCCCATGTATGCGTGGCCCGGCATCATCTAGGCAGCCAGAGGCCCCTGCGCTTCCGCCAGTGGTTTCCCGGTCCTCCAGTAGGTGGCGCTCGCCTGTGTGGCACTGCTAAGCAGGGGGCTTTACAAACACAGCAAGGTCCTGTGCAGGGTAATCCACTCTAGCAATAAAATGAGCTTCTCCTGAGCAAGACTGGTTTCTACCTTGTATGTGATTCTGTTTGACTTCTGGAATGTTCTTCTGCCAGTTCCATTAGCCCTCCCTGTGTGTACGACGTAATAGTGGGTGATATAAAAAGAAAATACTGAGTCCAGAGTGGGAAACTGGTAAACAGACGAGGAGAAATGAAACCTGTGGCCCACCTCAGGAGGACCGAGTGGAGCCTACCTGACCTTCTGAAACCGAGGCGGCTACTTTCACAGCCTTCACTGTGGCTTAATTCTTTCTGCTGACCATGAACATAAAAGCTAAGAAAAATTGAAAGACTGGGGAATTCACACACAGATTTCAAGTTCTAAAATGTAGAAGGAAATTATTCTAGTTCATTTTGTTTGGCTCTGATCTCTGAGGGAGCGAGGTGAGGCAGGACTCATCCCTTGAATGTCCAATGTGGATCAGATGTTTTTGTTTCTCCTTGCCAGTACTACCAGAGTCTGAGACAGGAGAATTGCCATGAGTTTAAAGGCAGTAAGCTATACAGTGATTTTGAGGCCATTCTGGACTGCAAAGTGAAACTGCCTCAAAGAAGCAAGCAAGCAAGCAGGCAACCTTCTTTTCTCTGGCAAACAAAGCAAGTTTTGTTTGTGTTGGTTTTTCAAGACAGGCTTTCTCTGTGTCACCCTGGCTGTACTGGACTCACTTTGTAGACCAGGCTGGCCTAAAACTGACAGCGATCCGCCTACCTCTGCCTCCCGAGTGCTGGGATTAAAGGTGTGCACCGCCACGCCTGGCCACAAAGCAAGTTTTAATTGCCCATACCCAAAGCACATGGATTCAGGAACAAATAGGAACTCTGTGACACAAGTGACCCACAGTAAGACCTAAAATGTTTTGTTTTGTTTTGTTTACAGACATAATTAGGGTTTTGTCATTCCCCTACCTCATCCTACCCTATCCACACCTCCACCCAGCGACAAGATTCTCCCAGACTTCCACGAGGCAAAGTGGGAGCTGGCAACGCAGAAGTGCACACACACACATCCAGCTCCACCTCAAGCTGCCTGGGCACTTGGAGCAACCAAGTCATTTGACACTTCTCCCAACAAAATTGTTCTGGACCACTGAACTACTTTTCTGCAGCCAGACAAAAGCAAGCAGTAAATGCCACTAATTCCTTCACACATAGGTTTTACACAAATGCACGGGGCAGTGGGGGGAGAGGGCAGCGGTGGCCATATGGTAGGAAGTGTCACTTGAATGGGAACCAGTCATTGCTGGGCTATGCTTCTGAATGCACACCCAACACATATTTCAGGGGTGTCAGCTCAGGCACCAGGTGCTGTTCCTTTCCTCTTCTCTTTCCTGAAAGGACCTGGGCCAAACTCATCAGCAAATGTAGAGACTTTGGGAGACAGGCCCTGGGATTCAGGGCTGGAGGTTACAGAACAGAGTCAGTGAGCTGGTTTAACAGTTATGACTTTTGTGACCAACTATTACCATGATAAAGCCTCTAGTTACACACAAGTGACCCCAGATGACTACATTAACCTTAACAGCAAGTCCGCATAAACCTGCTAACTGCAGTGTTATGGTCTTTGCTGCCTATCACAACAGGTATGGAACTATCTAATGCTTATTGTGGCCTACAAAGGGTGTCTGGTGACATTTCAATCCTTGTCCTGCTCCTAGAAAGCCAATTTCTGAATCTGGGCCACTGGCATGTATGTACAGCAGTTGAGAACTAGTTTCCTAAGGAATGAAGGCCTCACAGCCAGTGACCACAGCTTGAAACTGGTTCATGTAAGGACAGAGCCAATGTAAAAACTCAAAGAGACCAACATTGGAACATCTCAGAGGGTCCCTACTTTATTTTGTAATTCTATTGTAACCAAAGAATATCATCAAGAAAACCCCAAAGTTAAATTTCCACTGGGGAGATTTACTACTTCACTGGGGCCTCTAATGTTCCCACAGATGTCAGTTCTTAAATAAGAAATGTAGCCTCCTTCTTGCCATAGATGGCTCCTTGTGGTTTTATTGCTCTCAAACATCACGGGAACTCAAAAGAAAACTTGCTAGATGGTGTGAGCGAAAAGGAAAATCTGCTTAGAGTATAAAAATCAGGCAATCAATATTTACCGACAGAGAGAGAGAGAGAGAGGGAGAGAGAGAGAGAGAGAGAGAGAGAGAGAGAGAGAGAGAGAGAGAGAGAGAGAGAGAGAGAGAGAGAATAGAATGCAGTTGGGCAAACCAGCCTTCCAGCCTTAGCAGGGACGGGCTGGAAAGTCGCGTGTGTGAGGAGCTGTTGATTGTTTTCTGGCTGAGAGAAGTGGCGATATGGCCGGCATAAAGTAAGCACGGGGCTGGGGCGGGAGCCCGGCAGCTGTATGCTAATGTCACAGAAACCCAGCCTCTGCGTCCCCCATTAAAGCAGGCGACCAGGAGGCCACACATCACTGAACAAATAGGCTCTCTCTAGACAAATAAAATAACACACGTTGGCCTGTTTGGGGGTGGGGGTAGGGGCAAGGAGTAGGGGAAGACCGAGGGAGGGGAAAGAGAAGGTAAGCGTGGGTGGGGGTGGAGGAGGAGGGAGGGGACGGAGGAAGAGCGCAGATTGGAAGGAGGACGGTGATGAGGAAGGGGGAAGGGATTGGCAAGGCGGGCGGAGAAACACTAGGGGAAGGGGGCTGGAAGAGATGGGGAGAGTAAGAGGGCAGGGGAGGGACAGTCTGAGGTGGGAGACCGGGAGTGAGGGGGGGGAGACTGGCCTAAAGAGAAGTGGTGCAAGGAATGGAGAGAGGGCGAAAGAATGACGGGAAAGAGGGAAGGAGAAAGGGGGACCGTGGGAGAGAACCCAAAGCGAGCTCCTAGGATAAGTTGTGAGGAAAACACACCCTGAACCTAAGGGCAGAAACAGGCACCGGCCAAAAGTGTCCCGCAGGCTCCCAGAGGGTGGTGGCGTGTGGGCTGTTGGCAATGGGGTGGCAGGCCTCTCTGGTGGATTTGGCTCTGTTTCTGTGGGGTCATTTTTAGACACCGGTGGCGCGGGGGCGACTCTGCACCCAGATTCATTGCCATCCGTGCTCCGTCAGTGCCGTCCCTAACCCAAAGGTTCTAGCCTGAGACGTTCCCACATTCTGCCTACGCCCCTCTGGCAACGAGACCGGGGTTCATCCACCCTGCGTCCTCCCTTCCCCTACCCGAACCAAAGTAAAAATAAACCGCCCTAAAGGCACTCCAAAGAGTGTGCGGTGGCCCGACGGCACACTGATGTGTAAGTGGGGGTTGGGGGGGGGCGTAAAAGCAGCAGTCTCATAAAGGACGCACAGCAGATTGCGGGGCCCTGAGCTCTGGAGGGGAGGGGACACTTGAACGCGTCCCTCCCGCGCCGGGCACGGCCTCGCGGCTTCACCCTTGTTCGATCTCTTTCATGCACTTTCCTTTTGTGTGGAATTATTTAAACGGGAGATCCGTGGCAGCTTTATGCTAATGTGCCGAACAAAGGCAGCGGCCTACAGGGCGGGGAGGCCCGGAAGGTGCCCAGAGGCCGGACTGGGCAGGGAGGGGCGGCGGCATCCCGCCTGCGCGTGTCTCTCGCGTGCCCCTGGGACTGACAGAAAAACCCTTCATTCCTGCAAACACAAAGCTTCTGCTGGACTCTGGCCCTTCTGGGACCTGGCGGTGGACATGGGACAGTGGAGCCCTGTGCCTTTGAGTCGTGGCGTACGGGAACCGGGGAGCGTGGATGGGGGCTTCTGTTAAGTCGAGAGAGTGGGCTGCCGCAGAAAGAACGCTAGAGTCAGTCACCTCGACACACAGGCAACCCTGGTGTCTCCACAAATCCTCCCTGCCCGGCAGAGGGCTAAGACCCCTGACCTGTGAGTCTCCTCCTTCAGAGTGATCAAAACTGCTAAATTCCCGAAGACATGGCTCAGTACCCAGACATGCACGTTCTAGAAACTCTCAGTTGTCTCAATTTTCTCATTCGGAGCTAGTGGTGAGCCCCGACGTTTGCCCCGACGGCAGCTGAGCACACAGGAATAGGAGAAAATGGAAGCACAGCCGGCATCCAGGTCTGTAGCCCTGGGAGCTGGCACCCAGCTTCTGTTCTGCAAGGAAGAGAATCGGGAGACCTGTGGGGAGGGGGTCCCCAAGCCGTCTCTGCAGTAAGAGAAGTCCTAGGGGCCTAGAGAAAACCTTGGGTACCGAGCTTCCCCTTAAGGCACCCTTAAAGAAGGCAAAGTAGCCCTTCTCCGTTCTTACATCCATTATTCTGAGAAGCAGGCCGCGGGCGCGCTTTGCTCTTCCCAGAGGAAGACACATCGCAGGAGTCGGTGTTCCGGTCTCTGCAAGCAGACGTGTTTCCAGAAAACCCCGCAGACTCAGCACTGATGCTGAACTACACCCGCTAAAGGGTGGCTGGTGAGTGTATGCGTCCGCGCACAGCTTAAGTGTCCCTGGACTTTCCAAGTTTCCATTTATTTTTAACTATACGGGCGTGAAAACCATCCATTGAATATCTGCATAGATTTCCCTGAATAAATTAAGAGCCCTGTCTGAATTCCCCCGGGCAAGGATTTTTTTTTTCAATTGTTGGTCATATTCACCTCCACTTACCCACCCACCCACTCACTCACCCACCCAACACACACACACACACACACACACACACACACTTTCTTTACAGTTATTAGTGGGTTTTTTGGTTTGTTTGTTAAGAATGCACCAGGCTACGAACTCTTCCGGTAATCTTTTGAATAAAAAGAGTGTTATACACGCAAGACTAAATACCCTGATGGGGTAGTCTATCCAGCCCCGCCCTATTATTCCACAGCCCAGATGGGATTCGTGATTAGAAAATAAAATTGGCCAAAGCTGTCTCGGAATCCCTCTCTCTCTCTCTTCTAATTTCATCAGCAGTATTAATCAGTGCTCAAAAGAGCGAGGAAATAACATCAGTTATTTTCAGATCGAAACATTCACAAATTGTAAATTCATTTTAGGATTTCTAACTTGTTAAGGACTAGCATGCATCACGGCATTCATTTTATACATTTTTCTCTTTTCATTGGTGGTTTTAAAAAAATCACAGACGTAAAATCGTAAGATTTCTTTCCCTTAGTTAACTCACCTTAACTGTCCCCATTACAATTTATTACTCAAGTGGATTCTGTTGAAAAAACTGTATTTAATTTTCAAGCCAGGGTATTTTCAGAGGGAAACCCCAAAACAATTAAATGCCTTCAGTGGAATTAGGCATAAGTGAAACTCAGCAAAAATCTAGGCTCATTGCAAAGGGAAGGAAAAAAAAAAATGTTTCCCTCACTTTCAGTAAAGTGACATTTCCTCTACAGCTATGACATTTGAAGAGGCTTGGCTGTTTGTTCCCTGGTGACGGACAGTCCTGGCCACTGTGTATCCGTTGGGACCTACTCCTTTCCCGGAGAAATGCAGTTTTTTGTGTTTCCTCGGCCCTGGGCCGGCAAGAGGTCCCCAGACAAGTTGCTCGGTCTGAGTACAAATCGGGCGATGTGTGTGTGTGTGTGTGTGTGTGTGTGTGTGTGTGTGTGTGTGTGTGTGTGTGTGTGTGTGTACGCACCCGGGTCTCCTTCCTTGTTGTCTTCTTCCCGGTGGCACGGGAGAAGCGGCTAGTCCTTTCAGGCTGCAGTTTCCCTCTCAGGACAGATTGGCCCCCCTCTACCCACCCCCCTCCGGCAGCACGCGTCTCTTTTGCGTCCAGATTGGCCACGACCCGCGCTCAATAGCAGGAGGTTAATTTCCTTCACAAAGGTGAAGGGGGCAAGGCTCGGGGTGGGGGAAGAAGTGGGGGGGCCGCGCCCAGACAGGCAGTTGCTTTATTCCACAGCGCCTTGATTGGAGCCCTTGATTTAGCATCTGATGTCAACCGGCAGACAAAATGCCCGCTCAGAATGAAAATGCATGAGGCTGCGCAGAGGGTGGAAACCAACTTCATCGCGCGTGGCCCTCTTGGGTCAACTCCACAGGCGTTGCCTATGTCCTGGACAGCGAGGAGGCTCCTGAAGCCTGGGTGCGACCCTGGCAAGGATGCCAATACCCTGGCCTCAGGGATATTAGGGAAAGGAAAGTAAGTTCAGACATTCAAGTTCCTTTTGGAAGCCAGCCAGTGGGCCGGGGACTGCAGCCCCGCATCCGCGGATGATCGAAAACGTGCTATGCCAACTGTTTCTCCAACTGGAGAGAAGCTTTTCGAGCCCTCCCGCAGGCCCAGCCTGCAAGCACAGACACTGCGCTCCATCAAAGCCCGCAGGCTGGACATGTTTACATTCGGTACCCTGGGGTCCCGTGGCCAGTGCACCGAACTGGCTGTCTGGACTTAGCAACGTTTCTCCCTTGAGGATGATTTTCCGAACAGAAAGTGGGGCTCCCGCGCCCTTCTCCCGCCGCAGCCGCAGCCATCCGGTCGCCCCCGCCCCCACCCATCAGCGCGCCCAATTTCCCCCTGGGCTCTGGCTCGCGGATTGAACCCTCCTGACATATTTGGGGCCATTCTTCTCCTTTGTTGCTATTTAGCTCGCGACCCGCGGGTAATCCCGGCGCGGGAGGGGGGCGCACATTGTCGTGCTGATGGACGGGCCCATTTGGCGGCTCCGCGCCCCCCGGAGGAGACACACAAAGCCCAGGCACGTGCGCCTCCCCATAGAGGAGCAGCAGACCGTGAAGGGAGGCGGGGCCGGGCGTGTGCCTGGGCCAGGCGGGGCGGCGGCGCGGGGCGCGGCGGGGCGGGGCAGCCGAGGGGCGCGCGCCGGGGCCCCGCGCCCTCAGGTACATCTGCCGCACCTACCGGGCGACCCTCGAGTCCCGGCCCCCTTTTTGCCACTCCATCGCCCTCCCACCCTCCTCGGCGGAGGAGCTGCGGACGCTCTGATTGGCTCCGGGGGAAGCGGGAGGCGAGAACAATGGCCCCCTCCCCCCGTTAAAAAGGAAAGGCGCCCGGGCTCGGGGACAGGGACGCGCGTGCGGGGCGCAGTGCTGGGCTAGCAGCCGCAGGCGCCACGCGTGTCCGGAAGCCGCCGCCTGCAGGCGATGGGCTGGGGGTACTGAAGGCTGCCAGGGCCAAGCACCGAGGTGGGACCCAGCCAGTGCGTTGCCCTTTCACCACGCCAACATGCCCCGCGGGTTCCTGGTGAAGCGCAGCAAGAAGTCCACTCCCGTGTCCTACCGGGTCCGCGGCGGTGAGGACAGTGACCGTGCGCTGCTGCTGTCGCCCGGCTGCGGGGGCGCCCGCGCCGAGCCCCCAGTGCCAAGCCCGGGGCCGTTGCCGCCACCTCCGCCGCCAGCGCTCACGGAGCGCGCCCATGCGGCGCTCGCCGCCGCGCTCGCCTGCGCGCCGGGGCCGCCGCCACCCCCGCCGGGCCCGCGGGCAGTGCACTTCGGTAACCCGGAGGCTGCGCACCCCGCGCCTCTCTACAGCCCCACGCGGCCGGTGAGCCGCGAGCATGAGAAGCACAAGTACTTCGAACGTAGCTTCAACCTCGGCTCTCCGGTGTCAGCAGAGTCCTTCCCTACGCCCGCCGCGCTGCTCGCAGGGGGAGGCGGCGGCGCCAACGCGGCTGGTGGCGGCGGCACCTGCGGCGGAGATGCTCTGCTCTTCGCGCCTGCAGAGCTCAAGATGGGCACCGCGTTCTCCGCCGGCACCGAGGCGGCCCGTGGTCCTGGGCCTGGTCCCCCACTGTCCCCCGCCGCAGCTCTGCGGCCCCCGGGAAAGCGGCCCGCGCCTCCCGCCACTGTCGCTGCAGAACCGCCCGCCAAGGCAGCCAAGGCCTCGAGCGCCAAAAAGCCGAAGGCCATCCGCAAGCTGCACTTTGAGGACGAGGTGACCACGTCGCCCGTGCTGGGGCTCAAAATCAAGGAGGGCCCGGTGGAGGCGCCGCGGGGCCGTGCAGGGGGCGCAACCCGGCCTCTGGGCGAGTTCATCTGCCAGCTGTGCAAGGAGGAATACGCCGACCCGTTCGCGCTGGCGCAGCACAAGTGCTCGCGCATCGTGCGCGTGGAGTACCGCTGCCCCGAGTGCGCCAAGGTCTTCAGTTGCCCGGCCAACCTGGCCTCTCACCGCCGCTGGCACAAACCGCGCCCCGCGCCTGCCACAGCCCGCGCGCCGGAGCCCGAAGCCTCCAGGGCCGAGGCGCGCGAGGCTGCGGGCGGCGGCAGCGATCGGGACACGCCGAGCCCAGGCGGCGTATCCGAGTCAGGCTCCGAGGACGGGCTCTACGAGTGCCACCACTGCGCCAAGAAGTTCCGTCGCCAGGCCTATCTGCGCAAGCACCTGCTGGCACATCACCAGGCCCTGCAGGCCAAAGGCGCGCCGCCGCTGCCGCCCCCCGCCGAGGACTTACTGGCTTTCTACGCTGGGCCGGAGGAAAAGGCGCCCCAGGAGGCCGCGGGCGACGGCGAGGGGGCCGGTGTACTGGGCCTGAGTGCGGTCGCCGAGTGCCACCTGTGCCCAGTGTGCGGGGAGACCTTCCCCAGCAAGGGCGCCCAGGAGCGCCACCTGCGCCTGCTGCACGCTGCCCAGGTGTTCCCCTGCAAGTACTGCCCGGCCACCTTCTACAGCTCCCCGGGCCTGACACGGCACATCAACAAGTGCCACCCGTCTGAGAATAGACAGGTGATCCTCCTTCAAGTGCCCGTGCGTCCAGCCTGCTAGAGTGCGCCCTGGGTCCGGGCCCCCAGAACTGTGCCTTCACTTGGAGACCCACAAAGAGGGCGCGCCCCTACGTCTGCTCTGAGGTGCCCCCACCCCCATTCCGGGGTAAAAGTGTAGTCTTCGCTTCTCTCGGTGTGGCGTGATGGTAACCCTGGTCTTCTCGCTGTGACTCCTTTTGGACCCCACCCCCTTTGCGTTGTGTCCCCCACCACCACCCATGGTGCAACATGAGTCCATCTCTTTCTGTACAGGGGAGGAAAAAAAAAAAAAAAGCTGTACGCGTTTGTCTCGTGGTTGGAAGCCTCCCCTTGAGGGGCGAAGCTGTTTTTCTTTCTAGTATTCGCTGTGTTCATGGTGTAGAAAATGCGGTTTGCTCTGCTTACCAATCTCGCTCTCGATGTTTGTAGCGTACGGGTTGTTTTGGGTCAATCTTGAGGAATAAATGCCTTTATATTTCACAGGCTGTAAATTGAACTTCCTACACTATTAGCTTTATTATGGCTTGTGAACTGCTGGAGTCTGGCTTTACCTTTTTGTATGTGAACAAATCAAATTGTTTAAAAAAGAGTTTTCTTTAGTATAGCCACAAATGCCTTGACCTGGTGTCTGTTGGGGATTGGTTTTTATTTTTGTTTTGTTTTGTTTTTTTGCGGGGGTGGAGGGGTAAGAATTTTCACAAGATTCTGTAGTAACTGCCTCAATATTTCACGGAAGACGTTTGGTTTGATCATTCACTGTTGAGGCAGGACTGACTATATGAGCTCCCTTCACACGTATATGTGGATTTATGCGTAATTGTTATTTATTCTTTATTTATTTATATTAATTATGAAGATTATGATATTATTTGATTGCAGATTCTTCTTTTGTGTGTGTGCATGCGTGCGTGTGTGTGCGTGTGTGTGTGTGTGTGTGTGTGTGTGTGTGTGTGTGTGTGTAAGCTTCCCTCCCTTACACTTTTGACATTTCACTGTGCATTTTAGGAAAGAACCTTTTTTCTAGAGGAGTCTGCTGAGAGTTTTAACTTTTCTATCTATCTAAGGGAATTACAATGTACCATTTTATTCTGCTTGAGGGGCCCCAAGGCCCTTGTACAACCGACAGCTCTTACTTTTAAATGCAATCTCTTTTCTACATACATTATTTTCTTAATTGTTAGCCATTTATAGAAAGCTTCGATAGAACTGTTTCAACTGTATAAATATTTACTATTCAAATAAAATATTTTCAAAGTCAAAATATTGTGGTTTATTTCAGTAGCAAATAGTTCCTTCCAAAGAGGATATAAAATAGATTTTAAATGGTGGTTTTTAGTAGTTTCTTTTAAAAGTCCTTATTCCTATGGTTAGAAAAAATTCCTCTCTCACAAGAGTCGGGGATTTTTCACAGCAGAACCAGTATGTGTCAGATTCCACCCTTTCTGTGCTACAAGGGGAATTCGAGCTAAAGCAGCCTTTCAGTTGTCTGGCTAAGCAGTCACAAGAGGTTGCCTCCTTCACAGCACACCAACACCACCTTTCTTTGTCTGTAATTTGGGGTTTTAGGTGACAGCCATTTCCCAAAGTGGGGGAGGATTTCACTATAAAGGAAAAAGTAGAAAATTTATATACGACACAAGTTAAACAACTGGGTTTGGAGAGAGGACTCTAAAATAAGTTTCCAGTCAGGTGAGCCATCTATTGGGTGCACAAGCGGGGTGAGGGAGTGAACGCCATCTGTTTGGGGTATTAAATTTAATAACAGGCAATTACAATGTTTTCCGTTATTTGTCACTCAGCTCTTTGAAGAATGGTTTTGATGATCACTCACAGGATTCTGAGAAGCACGGCTAAGGGGCAGAGCCACACTTCACGAATGAGTGTGCCCTTCATTTTGTGCAGCTCTCCTTCTTCTTCCCTAAAACCCACTAGGTCTTCCAACCACATTTGCCTTCCGAAGAGAAATAAGAAGCCTACATTATGGGGACCTCCATAGAATCCACAGAAGAGCTGTGATGGGGTGAACAGGGAAAGAGGAATTCAGAAGAAAATATGGGGCCTTTAAAGATTTCCATCTGAACCACCCCATCTGAGCTACAGCTACAGGGTACAGGGCACTGTATGTATGGTCAGTGGCAGTAGAACTTTTTTTTTTTTTCCTAAACAAGAAGTCTGCCCAACCCCCTTGACAAGTCCAGACCTGTTGTTAGGAAAAGCAGCTGCCATCTGTGTTGGACTCAGTGTTTTCGCCCTTGACCACAGGGTGTGAAGTCACCACTACTCACCTCTATGCATGCACATGTCACTAACTCATTTAAGAGTGGCCCTCGGTCCACTGGGGAATTATTCTAGCTGAACAAATATAGCACATCTCCAAAATAAAAGCCAACATCCTGTTGGTGTGTGTGAGCTTCTAAGGGAAGCTGCAAAGTAGGCAGAGATGGCTGAAGTTGTCCCGAGGTGTAGATGACCAGCATCGATAGACTGATTTCAAAGTCACATATGCTAGCACAATATTCTACCGTAAGGAAGACACCCTTCCTCTTCATGGATAGTGGGAAAGTGAGCCCTTCCTCCAAAGGCTGCTATGGGCAGGCTGTGTGTTCTGAGGTCACTCCAGTGTGGGGAGCTCATTAGTGGAAGCCAGTTCATGATTTCCCATTTTGTACCACAGTGAAGGAAGGCTTGGTTGTGAAAGATTTGGGAGTCAGGGCTAGCAAACTGGTTAAGGAAGGAGGGGCCAAATGAGGGAGAAACAAGGAAATTGCTAGCCTGGTTCCTTATTTCTGCTTAGATTGAGCAAAACAAAAAAGCAAGAGGGTATTCTGAACTGCTTTGGACCCTAAGTGAGCACGTTCCTGGAACATCGAAGGGGCACGGGGTTGATCTCTTTCCTCCTTTTCATTGTTGTCCTGAAGCGCCTGGCGCACCTGTCACTCACCGGCTTTGCTTTTCTGAGGCTGGTACTGTGGGAGCTCTAACTCAGGGCCGACCTGAGCAGAAACATTGCCTGTGCGGGGAAGTTCTGCTGTGGGGAGCCTTTTCCAAATGCCAAGGCTACAAGCCCTTCCTTCTTGTTAGCACCATGGACAGAGGAGATCACGCCGGTCAGCGGCACAGAATGTTGGGCAGTTTCAGTCTAGAAGGAGGCTGGCTAGACTCCAGCCCTGCAAGTACAGCAATACCTGGGGGCCGTTAAGTGCTTTGCGGAGACCCGGGTGCACACACACAGGGCAGCGCTACCTACAGTTGGATGTTGCCTGGCGTGTCTGGGTGTAGGGTACTGGTGGAGAGGTTGCAACACTTTAACCTTCCCAATTGCTCTGTTGCTGGTACTCCATACCCCGGTCTAGTGCTTTCCTCCCTCAGTTGACCCATTCCATCCTTAAAAACAAAAAACAAAAAAACTCCATCCTATAGTTTTCCACAAAATCAAACTAGACAAAGCAGAAGAGCCTCCGTATCCAAGAAAATAGATAATTCTGGAGGCATTTCTTCTTACAAACAAGAAAAGGGTCCCTAGTGAGGGTTGTTCAGGTCCTGTAACTGTCACTTGGACCGTTAGGCTCCGTGTTTTCACCTGTTAACCTGAGATAGACCACACGGTGATAGATACCACGGGTGAAGGTGGGGTGCATGCACGAGGGGGCATCTTAGGGAGCATTCTAAAGTCTGAGGGAGAAAAGACCGCACAGGAGGCAACCTTTTTGTCCCACCTGCTGTTCCCTGTGACATCTAGAATTTGCTATAAACCTGCCAGCCTGTAGCAGGCTTAGTTTGAACAAAAGTTGCTGTCTTCACACAGTTTTTCTGGCGAGCATCATGTGTTAGCTTGTTAAGGGGCCAGGTTAAGGTAGACTTATTGACGTGTCAACTAGAGGAAGCTAAGATGTTTGATGGTCAAAGCCACAGTGTGGGATTTTCAGAAGAGCAACAAGGAAGTAGAACTGTGGAGAGAAATCCACGGGGTGAAGGAGCCTGCAGAATTAACAACATGATTCTGTTTGATCGGAGAGGTAATGTGGTGGCTTACAAGCATCAGACTTTAACCCCAAATCTGTGTTCTAGTGAAATAACAACAACAAAAAAAGGCAAGAGATTGGAAAGTGAGGGGGGAGAGAGGGAGAAGCCAAACGTACCTGTGAGTCACCTTCTCATCTTCTTTTTGAGAAGTAGGTGTCTCCTCATGATGGACCTGCAGGGAGTACTCGCAGTGAAGGTAGTGTCCTTGTCATGCTTGAGTTGTCGATCGCTTTGTCCTAACAGGCACAGCAGCAACACAGGAGAAGTTCAGAAGTAAGAGCTGACCCTGTAACTCAAGGGGACTCCCTCCGGGTAGACAAGGGCACGGCCACCCAGTGACCCCAGAGGCAGAGTGATCCAGGCACTCGCAGGACGGAAGATCAGACTGGTCTCTGCTGGGAGTTCTGGGTTCCTGCACCTCAGAGATCAACCTTGTTGGGCACTTGTCATTTCTGAGCCAAGTAGAGAATACAGTGGATCAAGGTGGCAGAGAAGACCTGTTTGTGCTTGATTCTGGAGGGCAGAGGAATCTTTTGTTTGTTTTTTCCTCCTCCTCCTCCTCTTCTTCTTCTTGGTTTTGGTTTTTTGAGTCAGGGTTTCTCTGTGTAGCCTTGGCTGTCCTGGACTCACTTTGTAGACCAGGCTGGCCTCAAAATCACAGTGATCCACCTGCCTCTGCCTCCCGAGTGCTGGGATTAAAGGCTATCTTTTGTTTCTTACCAGGTGGTCTTGGGAAGTCTTGTCATCTCCTAAGGTTGCTAAGGAAATAATAGCTTAGTCGTTTTCAACACCCTCACCCTGTGCAACTGACTACTGGTTTTGAATCATTGAAGCAATTGGCCAGGCAACGGGGTTTTCTGAAGAGAAATAAGTTCTGTTCTTTGAGCATGTTCTTTCCGAGGAATCACAGGGAGAGGTTACTTGAAATTAGAGATAGTATGGAAAACAATCGTGCCTAAGGAAAGGTGTCCCCAGGAAGGAACCCAGATAGTTGCTGTAGCGAGGGGCGATGGTTTTTTATAGCAATGAGAGGACGAGGTCTCGCTGGCAGTTATCATTCCCAGCTATTTTAGAGAGCTCTGTTCGTCCCTAGCCTGACACACTTCTCCAAATCACCGAACAAACTGAGCACATGGTTTAAAACCTGCGTGCGCACACACACACACACACACACACACATTGGTTTTTCAAGATAGAGTTTCTCTGTGTAATAGTCCTGGCTATTCTGGACTCACTTTTGTAGACCAGGCTGGCCTTGAACTCACAGCAATCCACCTGCCTCTGCCTCCGAGTGCTGGGATTAAAGGCGTGCACCACCACTCCCAGCTCTGTTAACATATTTTAATAAACCCAAACATTCACCCCTTCATCTCGTAAACCCCAGGGGTCTTTCATCCTTTGTCTACCAGATACTTTTATGTGGGCACACTGCCTGAGGAACAGGGGACTATCCAGGCTGTGCACACTTCCTCTGTATGGTGAGCAGATGGGTTATTGGGTGAACACATTCACGCTTGTTTTTTGTTTGTTTGTTTGTTTGTTTTTTGTTTTTTGAAGATTTCTGTGCTGTGTGGTCTCCCTGGTGGCATTTCCACACAAAGCATTAGTACTTCTGTTTTCAGTTTTTGATTTTTTTTTCCCCCTATTAACTCATTACCATAAGCCTGCACTAGAGGGACAAGCCATTTCAAACTGCAACGAAACATGCAGAATGTTCATGGCAGTAGGGGCACTCTCAAAGGCCTGACTGTGAAAAGCCTATCTTCTGGTTACAGCCTACTCACACCCTGCCATGCCAGCAGTGCTTCTGACAGGCTGTCTACACAGTTCTCACTGTACCTCCACGACATCAGATGCTCACAGCTCCTTCTCTTTGGCCTGAGCCAGCGGGCCAAGCACAGTGCAGCAGGGAGGTGACACCAGAAACTTTGACCCTGATTCATTGCTCTCCTTTCTCATTCATCAAAGACGGCCTTTCATTGAGCCCAGTATCTGCTTCCTCTACATTGTACAGGGCCAGAGCCCCAGTGCCGTGTCTGTTCTCGTCACACACGCCACAGCCTCATGACGGTCACACCTGAGGCTGGCAGATCGAGGAGAGCAAGACAAGATGCTGTTGTACGTCAACCTGACAGGGCCCAGAACAGGCGTTAGTGCACGGAAGAGCAGCGCTCAGAGAAGGCCTCTTTCTACTGGAGAGAAGAAAAATATGCTACAGTTTCCTAAGTACGAAGGACAGAAGGGATTGGAAGCACGTTAAAACACATGTGTTTGAGGTTGCTGTTTAAAAGCTTGTGCCAGGCCTGGGCGGTGGTGGTGCACACCTTTAATCCCAGCACTTGGGAGGCAGAAGCAGGCAGATCGCTGTGAGTTCGAGGCCAGCCTGGTCTACAAAGTGAGTCCAGGACAGCCAAGGCTACACAGAGAAACCCTGACTCAAAAAACAAAGAAACAAACAAAAGCTTGTGCCATCACCCTGACCTGTGGCTCCTTTTCTCCTGTCGTCTACCAACTACACTATGTGAAACAAGCTGTTACCATCCTAGAATACAGATGCAAAGAGCCTGTTACTAGTTTCCCACAAAATAGAAAACCCCCTCCCAGTTGATTTTTATCATTATTGCTTATGTTCACCCTCTTCATCACGGTTGCTTTAGGCAATATAAACTTTCCCCGACCCCCACTGATCACCACAGGCAGCTACGCAGAAGAGCGGGTTGCCCATTATCTGGAAGGTCTTTTTTTTTTTTTTTTTTTTTTTTTTTTTTTTTTTTTTTACATAATGATCTGATTTTATCAGGTGAAATCACAACTTTGGATCTTTTTATAAGTTAACATAAAAGCTTCATACGTAGTTCAATAATACTTGAAGGAATTCAAGTAGCTACTCACTTATTAACTTAAAAGTTGAGTTAAAGGCAGATGACAACGCTGAGTTAGCATTTACTTGCTTCCAAATTGTGTTACTGTGATGGCAACAAACATCTCCTTGGCAGTTGCTGATCCCTCTTAATTGTGCAAATATTTGAGCACATGAACACTTAGGTTATTGTACAAGGTCAAAGTTGGTGAGAGGCTGCCAATCATAATTTTTGTAATGGTTTTCTGACCGAGTGTTATATGCATCTCAATTAGGATGGTGTATTTGAATGTGCCCCCAAAGTTAGTATGATGGAAATATGTAATACCCAATACAAGTGTTTCGTGGTGAGGCAAAGTGGGAGGCATGGAGGCCACGGTGGCTCTGATGTTATGGATGGATCCACAATCGTGCAGAAGGGAAGGTTGCTAGGAAAGTGCCTTGGCCCCTTCATGCTGTGTCTTTCTCACTTGCTCTCTGTTTTCAGTAGAGGATGGGAAACCACAATAAAGGCCTTTCATTTGCATTTTGGGGCCTTTGCTGGTCATAGACTCAGTGAACCAGCATCATGTGGGAGCCAGTCTGAGGAACAGACAGAATGTCAGACCTCACCTTGGACTTACTGCTGCATTAGAACCCAAATGCTAATGAGGTGCCAGGAAGTCTGTGTGGACGTTGACATTGACGTCATACTTGGTTTAGAGTGAATTGTTGCCCTTAGACCGGGTCATCCCAGTTTGGGCAAACAATATGTTTGAACTGAGAAGACCTGCTGTCTTGAAATTGTAACCGGGGGCAACTAACTCCAACTAGTAACGCATCCGTAACCTTATTTGCATCTAAACCTCAGCTTGGCCTAGTCTGAGGCCTTCCTGTGTGTACTCACTGAGTTCTAACAAGTACTCTCCCAGGCTGCATTGATCTAGATGAGGACACAGGAAGCTACAAGAGACAAGCTCATAGCTGACCATGCTGGTGCAAAGAGAGAAACCCAGGCTGGCAAACATCCCAGTGTGGGAGAACTCATGTGGGTGGTGAGAGGCATTCCGTCCTCTTGCCAAGGCACTGGGGCACTCACAGGAGTCAGGTGACTCACCTGAGGAGGGGAAAGTTGTCTATTTCAAACACGAGGAAAACTTATTTCCAAAAATCTTGCAAATGCAAGTACCTGATATTCATGAGAAAAATCAGATATGTTCAATACTCCAACTGTAATAAAGGCTCTCACACTTGCACAATACCAAATTTGTAGATTCTATCTTTTTTTTTTTTTTTCTTTAGTTTAATAGGCAACAATGGGAGAGAAATAGATGGTGGTATTTTTAAGCCACCACATGGTGTGAAGCCACTCCGAGCTGGCTTTCTATGCTACCTTCTGTCTGGTTCTTTACTTTCCGTCTTGGTGTGGAAATCATTCATTGTTATTCGCCTGCAGGCAAGTTAACAGGCTGCCCCAGAACCAGGACAACCAATGGGCATGAGGGCTTGAAAAAAGTCCCTAAGCAAAGCAGCAGGTCTGAAAGGCAGCACAGAGATGCAGACACGTTTCTGTTGAACACATCGAACCAAGTCCACACTCCAACACTCAAGACCTGGAAACTTTGTTGTTCAATACAGGGTTCTGTATGTATCCGAGGCTGGCCTTGAACTCATAGCAATCCTCTTACCTCAGTCTCTGAAGTCCTGGGGTTACAGTCTTGTGCGATCACAGCTGGCTAGAAACTTTAAAGAAAATATTAGAGTGTGTCGGTCAGTTTGTTGTTACTTGTGAGGCGTTTGAGAACAGCTATTTGGAAGGAGTGAATGTTTGTTTGAGGCGCTAGTCGATGAGGCAGGTCATCATGGTCGACAGGAATGGTAGAACAACACTGCTCACCTTACGGTGGCCAGGAAGCAGAAACTGGGGACGGGGCAGGTGGGGGAGAGAGAGAGAGGTGTCACGGTTCCCCACTGAACTACATCCTCTGCTTCCAAAATTTTCCACTACTTCCCAAAACATAGTAGTCACCTGGGGATCAAGCTCTCCACACATGAGCCTATAGAAGACAGCTCAGACTCAAAAATCAGGGGTGGAGTGCGTGCCTACCGAGCATGAGGCTCTGTATTTGATTTCTAGCAAAACTGCTTCCCCTCTCCCCTCCAAGAATGAGACTTTATGCCTCAAGGAACATGACATAACTGTAGCTTCCGGAATATCCCCTTCTCTTTCAATGTGAAGGATTTTACAAGCTCATATATAAAGGAATGTGGTTCTTTTCCTGGCATGCTGTGCCTGCTGAGGTTCTTGTCTCTACTGTTAAGATCTGTGTGGCTTTAAGCAAGTTATTAGCCCTCTCTCCGATCACTTTCCTATTAATAAAATGAGGGAAAGATACCATCCACAAGGCCCAATGTACTGGACCTTTGTTACATTGTCTACTGGTATCATACCTTTGAATAGCCATTCTGTGCTTAGATTATCTCCCATCTAGTGAGTTCAGGCTCCCCAAGGCACAATTCCCAAACATTCCTTTCCTGCCTCTCTTGCAGATAGGTTCTGCTAGGTTATAGAAAACAGATTGGGCACGAACATCAATGTTCAACTATGAAGAGTCAGATTACTTGGATTAGGGATGCCTGACCTCTGGTCAGATGAGCCATGAGACATAAATCTGTAAGAGGAACGCCAAGGAGGTGGTATCAAGCGCAGTTCATACTGGGGAGAGACAGGAAGGGATTTGTCTCTCAGAGGTGGCCATCATACGGTTCAGTATCATTAAATGAACTGTCTGGTAAGACAATTTGAGCATCCCTAAATATTTCAGCCCCAGCATCTTACTATATGACCTTCCTAGACACAAGATAAGGTAACCAAGAGCTTTAATTAAATGATGCATTGACTTCAGCTGGCCAAATGACATTTGGCTGTCTGCGACTAAGTACCTCCCAGGGCTCTTGTTAAGATTAAATGAGCTGCCTATGGTACTATGAATCTGTCCAACCTTGTCTGACCTCAGAAGCTCAGTGAGGTTGGTCTTGTATAGTACTTTGATGAAAGACTACATGCATTATTCAGGCCAGTAACTCAAAACTTTGGCTCTTTTGAGTTATTATTATTATTATTATTATTATTATTATTATTATTATTATTATTAAAGGTTTCACATAATACTTGACTTTTAAATATTTCTTCGAACTCCTTTACATGTGTCCCATTATGAAATAAAGTCTGTACCCACACTTCTCCCCATAAGACTGGATGGATTTCTGCGAATGCTTCCTTAAAATGCAGGACAGGTAACCCTAGGAAATCACTAAGTGTGGCTTCTGAGTGGGGTTAGGAATGGCCATGCATCTTCTGCCTTGGTCTGTCTAGGTCTCCACCCTCACACCAGAAGAAAGCCCTAGACAGATGGTGCTGGGGTCTCAGTCAAGAGCAAGAGTCAACCAGGGACATAGGAGGGAGCAGGACTCTTAGCTTCTTTCAACCCCTTGTGACATTTGCTTGAGAGAGCCCAGGCGCAAACAGCCTGGACAGGCTCGCTCACTCCTCGGAGCCTTGAAGGAGAAAAGAAACAAGATGGCTGCTGTTTCAAAACACCGAGTTTTGAGGATGATTTATATTAACAAATCCCTGACACCTTTCAGAACACCAGGTGAGCTTTCCTGCTTGGTCTCTACCTCGCCCCTGTGTAGAAAGTACCATGATTTATATTAACAAATCCCTGACACCTTTCAGAACACCAGGTGAGCTTTCCTGCTTGGTCTCTACCTCGCCCCTGTGTAGAAAGTACCATGATCCATCATCATCGCCTTGTGTGTGATAGGCACGATGAACATTGACCACTTCATCCTAGATCATGTGACTTCTGGACACAAAGCGGAACCCAGGCCTGGTTCTAGTATGGCATCCTTTTCCTGTGGTCTCGGCCCAGAGGATGAGGTTACACTATATCCCACCATGGGATTTGCACCATTGTTAGAATGTATTGCTGTATGTAAAGGCATCCTCTCCTTTTTTTTTTTCATCCAGCTTTGAAACAACCAGTGTCCCAGTTTCTGTTTCTACCCATGGGGTTAGAGTGCTTATGTAACCTTGACCAGAGAACAACGGATCACCCCCAAACTCAGTGGGTGAGACCAGCAACTGTTACTCATTAGACCTGATTGTTTATGGAGGAGGTTAGCATGGGCAGTGCACATATGCAATCCCAGGGCCCAGAGTTGAAGCAGGAGGATGATTTTGATTCAGTCAGGCTAGCCTAGGCTACATAGTCAAGACTGTCACAAACTGACAAAGACAAGCAAAGTAATTAAGTTGCACACTTGGTTGAGGGGATATATCCTGGAATCTTACAGTTACTAGGGCTGGAGAGATGGCTCAGTGGTTAAGAGCACTGGCTGCATTTCCAGAGGAGCTGAGTTCAGTTCTCAGCAACAACCCAGTAGCTTATAATCACCCATAACTCCAGTTCCAGAGGATCCAGTGCTGTCTTCTGACCTCCATGGGTACCAGGCATGTGATATACAGATATACATAAAGGCAAAATGCACATACGTATACCATAAAATAGATAAATCTAATTTTTAAATTAAGTGGGGGAAGAAGTTACAGTTCTCTTTCAAACAGGTCTGCATTCAAATGAAAGACTGATGGTGTTAAGGGGTACACTACTGATCTGGCTCCCTCACGTGGCCTCAGTCTCCACAGCACTGCTTGAGTGTCCTCAGGGCATGGCAGCCATTCCCAGAGTAAGCTGCTCAAAAGGCCAAGGAGACTGTAATACTGTTATCACCCAGTCTTGAAAGGCACAGCACTACCCCTTGGTTCTATTGGTCCCATCAATCAACTCTCAATTGGTGTGGGAAGGACCACACAAGAAAGACCTTTGAGGCCAGGTACCAGAATCAGTATGATTACCTTAAGGATGAGGACATGGGGCAGAGTGTAGACTATTCAAGAACTCAAGGCCAAAGTATTTGTTGCTTATAATAAAGGTTGAAGCTGGATGGTGGTGATACACGGTTTTAATCCCAGCACTTAAGAGGCAGAGGCAGGCAGGTCTCTGTGAGTTCAAGGCCAGCCTAGTCTACAGAGTGAGGGCCAAGACAGCCAAGGCTACACAGAGAAATCATGTCTCAAAAAAAGGTTAAAATGAGGTGTATTTTGATGCACTAATGTTATTATCATTTTGAAATGTTAGGAAGTTCTTTAAAATGTTGCAAAGGAAATATGGAATACGAGAGTGGACAAACCGAACAGGAGACCTCACTTTCTTTGGTCAGGAAATACCTAATGGCTGAAAATCTTTCTGTTAAGGTGTCTTGCCTTTAATTTTTTTCTCTAAAGTTGATGGATAATATGAATTCTCTTGTATAGACATAGGAAGATATGGGTTCTTTTTTAAAAATAAATTTTATTTTATTAATTTATTCTTGTTACATCTCAATGATTATCCCATCCCTTGTATCCTCCCTCCCATTCCTCCCTCCCTCCCATTTTCCCCTTACTCCCCTCCCCTATGACTGTGACTGAGGGGGACTTCTTTCCCCTTTATATGCTCATAGGTTATCAAGTCTCTTCTTGGTAGCCTGCTATCCTTCCTCTGAGTGCCACCAGTTCTCCCCCTCCAGGGGACGTGGTCAAATATGAGGCACCAGAGTACGTGTGAAAATCATACCCCACTCTCCACTCAACGGTGGAGAATGTTCTGTCCATTGGCCAGATCTGGGTAGGGGTTGGGACTCTAGATGAGAGAAGCATGGGAGAATAGCAAAGTAGAAGGATCCAGAGGGTCCTAGAAACCTACAAGAATTGATAGGCAGATTTGGGCCCAGGGGTCCCGCTCAAACTATGGCACCAGCCAAGGACAATACAGATATGGGTTCTTACTCCACTTTTTAAAATATAATCCCTAGCCAGGCAGTGGTGGCACGCACCTTTAATCCTAGCACTCAGAAGGCAGAGGCAGACAAACCTTCATCAGTTCAAGGCCAGCCTGGTCTACAGAGTGAGTTCCAGGACAGTCAAGGCTACACAGAAAACCCCTGTCTTGAAAAATCAAAACCAAAACATACATACATACCCACACCTGTGTATACACACACACACACACACACACACACACACACACACACACACACACACACACACAGAGTCTTCCCTAAATTGACTTTATATAATTTTTTAATGATAAACTAGTCTACCAGGGCCAAAATAGTGCTCTCAGCTTGGGCTGTTAGGGCCTGAATATGAACCGTGGGAGCCTCATTCACCCTCAGTGGTTCATCCAAATCCCAGAGCCTTCCTAGATCCCTCCTTCAAATTCCATGACATTAGAGGTTGGGATCTTAATGTAAGAATCTGGGGGTTGAACATGAAGATGAAATCTGTAATAATTACGTGTACACTGACCAGTGTGCTACTTTTCAATATTGCAAGAAAGTATCTGAGGTAGCCAAGTTTAAAGCACAGGTGGACAGGCCAGGCCTTATGCCTCACACCTTTTACCCTAGCACTTGGGAAGCGGAGGCAGGTTGAGACCAGCCTGTCATACATAGATGTTTCTTGCCAGCCAGAGCAATATAGATAAACTGTCTCAAAAACAAAACTAAGCTGCCAACAAATACAACACATGGGTTTATCTTGGTTCATGTCTTTCAAAGATTTGGCTCAAGACTCGCTGGCCTCATTGCATTTGAGCTATGGGGAGGCAGCTCCCAGTTGGGAGAGCACACAGAAATACCTGAAGTCTCTCAGCTCATAATGAGGGAATGGAAAGGAAAGGGGGCTGCGGGAGAGATCATGGTCTCACAGTCCCCTTTGAGGGCATGTGTCCAGCAACCTCAAACTTCCCATAAGCCCCACCTTAAAGCTTCTACACAGCCTAACCCCACCTGCTGGGAACCAAGTCCCATAAGCCCCACCTTAAAGCTTCTACTCAGCCTAACACCACCTGCTGGGAACCAAGCCTTTGACCCACAAGCCTTTGACCCACAAGCCTTTGCAGCGCCTTCCTGATCTAAGCTATAAGACTTATTTCAGTTTTGGAAATTTATCCACCAAAAATAAAAGCAGCCACATGCCAGGGTAGAAGTGTGACTGCACTTATTGCAGGAGTGTTGTAACGGGGAACCCAGGAGACCACCTTGATGTTCACATGTGGGTCAAGGAAATTAAATTCCATATTGGGGACAGATACACAGCCATCAAGAAAAATGAATTAGAGGCATGAGCACCCATGACAGACTAAATAAATCCTTTTTATTGTTGTTTTTCCAAGACAGGGCTTCTCTGTGTAGCGCTAACTGTCCTGGAACTTGCTTTGTACACCAGGTTGGCCTCAAACTCAGAGATCCACCTGCCTCTGCCTCCTGAATGATCTTGTACACCACCCAGAAACATGGTGCATCTTAAAAGAAAAATCAGAGTGACATATAGTACATAATATATAAATCAAAATAAAAGAAAGCATCTTTGTGTGTTTGCATGAATCTGGAGAGAAGGCTTTCAGAAAAAAATTGTTATTTAATAACCTGCTTACCATTTTCAGGGAGAGGGGGGTTGGGATAGGGCAAAATAGGACAGGAAATGTATCCAGGGCATCAGGCATCCATACTGTTCTTTCCTTGCAATCTTGGTAATGTTAAGTGAACAATCAAATCGTCCTTGATTAAGAAGCTCCTGTTCAAGTCTTCTTCTTGCTGCCCATCTTTGGCTTTTCCTGAAATGGTGACAAAATACTCACAGAGGAGCGCGCAGGGATGGGGGTGTAAGCATTTCTGGTGAGGTGCACAGAGGACAGAGTGGGTTGCCATGTTTAGGAGGCGAGCTAATGCTGTCTCTCAAACCACCGGTGAGAAATGCGCTGCAGAGGTGTAGCAGCTCCGAGGGAGGGGTGTCTATGCGCTGCAGAGGTGTAGCAGCTCCGAGGGAGGGGCATCTCACAGAGGCCCTTGGGCCCCACTTAGCCTGGCAGCGTTTCTTGGGGAATATTGATCAAAAGTGCTCACCTCTATCATCCGAGGCACATAATGCAGTCTGTGAGTATTCATGGAAAAAAGCTTTTTCTTGGCCAGGCTATTTTCTGAAGTCAAAAAGATCCTTTCAGGATCTGTAATAGCCACCCCTCCACACTTCACACCCTCAGTGAAAAGCACACTCCAATTTTCAGACCCTAGGACCCCACGCCAAGGAGGAGGCTTATGAGTGGCACCTATTCATGTAAAATAGTCTGTCAAGCTCAATGAGCACTTTGCCAGAGGGAGAGAGAGGGATACATAAATGTTAGATTAAAAATTCCACCTAGACCCCTGGAAAAGGCACCCTTGTTCCTGGGGTCATTTAATGCATCTGTTCTTTCTTTCGTAACTGTCTTAAATAGAATTTTCAATCACATACATAATGTAGCCTGCTATGGAAGGCAGCACATAGGTGTGATATTAAACCTGTGTTTTTCATATCTGACAAGGGCTTCTTAGTTTCTCTGATTTTCGTTATGTAAAAGGTAGAATGGTATACATTATCTTTTAATTTACCTACTTGTGTGTGTGGGTGGAAGTGTACACACACACACACACACACACACACACACACACACACACACACACACTTTCTCTAATGCCTGGGATCAGACCCAGGACCTTGGCAAGTGTTCTATCCACATGTAACACGGCAGCTTAAAACCTTACCCTCTCATATTATCCAAGTTAATGTAGGCTAGTAGGGACTTAGGTATTAAAAATACTTTTTTTTTTCTGGTAAAATTCTAACAACCAAAAAAAAAAGCATGATGCAATTTGAGCAAGTTCTTTTCAGAGACTCTTCAGCAGAGGCGTCACTTCCCAAGGTCCCTGGCTGTTGCGCTGCTCCTCATGTGAAAGCACCTGTGGGCAGGGGAGCGAGTGTGCCATAAACACACTGCCCTTGCCTTCCCTGCTCAGTCGGGACATCGCCTATGCTGGACAGATATGGCAGTAGAGAGCAGATGGGAAACCCGATCCTTGGCTTTGGAAGCAAGTCACTCCACTTGCTGCTAGTCCCTGTGGTCTTCAAGGACCTTGGTGTGTCTTTACCATCATTTCCTGGAATTCGTACCTGTAAAGACTCTTAGGAGGTAATCACAACTTTGGTCAAATGGTAGCAAGTGTTGAACACTATGTTGTCCTTAGACTCCAGAAGTGGGAATGAACTGTGGTATGGCCAACCTACCTGGGCATTGCACCAAGGCCACCCTGATGCCAGATCTTTGTAAAGTCTATTATTTTATTTATTTATTTATTTGTTTAGTCATTCATTCATTCAGACTTGTGAGATCTGTCTTTCCAGGAATGTGCTATCAGGTGGTTTTTGAATTCCCGGTAGGGTTGGTTCCAAGTGCTCTTTTCGTACACAATCAAGAGAGGTCAGGTTTCTGCCAAACTAGCTCCTCACGGTGCCAGAACCTCGCTGCGTTCGGCCTGGCTCCTATGACAATGACTCAAGATTGTCTCAGACGTGGTGTGGGTTTAGGAACATCCTCCTAGTGGCTAAACTACAGCAGGCGCATGAACACTGCATCGTCCACAGAATCATCCACGGAATAGTCCACGGACAGGCGAAGGACAGGTATTGGTGCTGAATTGGTGTTACTAAGACCTGGAGCCAGGAGACTCGGGTCCGGGACGGAGCCCCAGTCCAGCTGCCTGAAAGCCAGTGAGGTGCCATCTTCAGGCCTCGTTTTTTATATAGCAGAAGTGGATGGAGGGCAGGGATGGTGTAGACCATGGTGTTAAGGAACCACACGTGTAGCCAAGTTCACTTTGCCATGGGCTTTGCTTGCTATTTTGAGAATGCAATGCAGTTAAAACCACATCCATTCATAGAAAGAACAAATGAGAATAGTACTCCTTGATATAAATGTTCCCATTAAGTGCCCTCGGCTTAGACGACACACGCAAAGCCACACACTGTGAGTGTGGTATCTGCTCAACAGGAGATATTCTACTGGAAGACACAGGGAAGAAACAAGCATTTCCTCTGGAACACAAAAAACAAAGCAAAGCAGGCCCCCATGACCGCATTCTTCTAACAATGGTCCTTTTCACTGGAAGCTGGACTCCACAGCACGGTCTGACACCTCACGAGGCTGTGGTGAGGGTGTTTGAAGATGACTCAGTCCCTTTCAGGAAACATGGTGCCTAGAATCTACCCCTTCCCACCTTTTTGTTGTAAGAAATCAACCGTTATGAGACAACAGTGACAACAACAGCCTTTGCATTTCAAGTGCTCATTTCCATATCGTAAAGGTATGCCAGTATGACCTGAGAGGAAAGCTCCCTGTGAACCCTGGAAGGCCATCTGCCCGGCTGAACAGTTAGCAAGAGGGAGGAACTTAGCTTCAAGGAGCAGAGCAGCGTGCAGCAGTGGGCCACGCAGCTCCACAGCCACAGGGGCTGCCTAGAACACCATCAGCAGGGCCCCTCTAGCTCCCGAATCCACCCCAGGCATCCCTCCCCTTCTGGGTAGCTATAGCGGGTGGTGATGCTTTAGTTCTACACTGGAAGAAAATGAGGCAGGAATTGGAATCCTCCTTAGAAGGGCCTAAATGAACGCTCAATAAAAATGCAAATCAACTTTTTATTAGATGGTGGGATGAACTTTATTTTCTTACAAACTATGAGAATGTCAGAAATACATAGAACCTAGATGCTGTGTTTCTAATTCATCAAATCATCACAGTAAATCAGAAGGAGAAAGAGTGAGCTGGAGCTGAGTGGCACCGTCGCGAGCTGAGTGTTTTCCCAGCATGGCTGCCCTTGTGGAGTGCGTTCTAGTGCACACGCACACTCCTGCCAGGGTGGGACGGCTTGAGGTCCCCACCCCCAAGCTCAGAACAACCTAGCTGTGCAGCATTGGGAAGTTAAATAACAAGAGACCTCAAAACAATCAAATGACATGCTATAACTTAATTTATCATTTCTATCAAATTTCCCCCTATTTACACATACTAAACATTGTAGATCTGAAACTAAAGAAATGCTCGCTTACTGTGTACATCATGTACATAGAAACTAGGTGCAAACACAGGGATGGGTATCTCTTGATGTGTCTCCCTTAAATGTGGCATCCCCTTCCGTAGGTGTGGAGTGATGCAGCTACACATAAGACACACAGGAAGGATTAGAAGGCTCATCAAACCTCTACCATGGTCAGAGGAGAGAAGGGAGGGACACCTGAGGACAGTGAGGAAGACAGGGTTTGCATGGCTTGCTGGAGATGTGTGGTCTCCTTTATAAGGCTAAGAGTCCTACTAATCAGCCATACCGCAGTCGGAGTCCACTCCTGGGGCTCTCAAGAGCTGCAGACTCGGCTGCTGGAGACGCTGTAAAAGTCACTCACCAGGCTACATTTCTTTTCTTCAGTCTGCTGAAGGTCTAGCTATTTTTAAAAAGTTGTAATCTTGTGGGATTACTATTTTTTAAAGCGTACAAGTCTAATCAACAAGACTATAAACATCAGCTTCCTTCTCTATGGACATCCAGAAATCTGCAAGCAGAGGAGTAAGGGCACTGGCCAGGCCGTGCAGGAGCCTCATCACACTTTTGGATAATTAGGGACACTTTTATTACAGATGGCTGACCTACTAATACTAATGTGATGAGTGGCTCTCTGGAGGGCCTCGACCGGACGAGTGACCCTTAGCAATTTTACTAAAAGACATTTATTATGAAAACACAATATTTGCTTTTCTAACTGGTAAAAACACCAAACTTGATCATTTAAATTTTCCACCCCAAATAACAAGAACTGCTAAATCCAACCAAAGATGGTTGTCAGAGTCTTCAACCTAACTCCAAGTCTCTAAACAGAGCTATTACTAATCCAGGACCCATGAACACACAGACAGATAGACAGACAGACACATACACACACACACACACACACACACACACACTCCGAGCTCTTGGTGTGGGTGGGGTAAGAATCCAAGGTATCACTGACACAATGGGAAATGTCATGACATCTCATTTCTCTTCTATCACTATTAAGCTCCCGGTAAGTGAGCATCCTAGGCCCTTAGAAATCAGCACATGGGGATTGGGGGTTTCTTCTGCTTTGCCCTGTCCTGCTCCATCTACGGTCTTCAGGCTGCTCTCCAGGGGCTGCTGTCTGTGTGCCGGGGATGGCAGGCTGCTCGGCTCCCGGCCCTCCCTGCAGTTGGAGGGTGCTCCCAGAGTGGAACTCTCTGAATTCCCACTCACAGCAACACTGAGTCTAGTGTCTGGTCTGCCCCTTTCTCTACCAGGGTTGGCAGCAGCCAAACCAGCTCTACATACATGTGAGAAGCTGGCTCCTCTGGGAGAATGGACGCTGATGAGACGGACAAGCAGAGTGTGAGACAAGGAGTGACTGAGCAGGCTCGCAGTAACGTGCAAGGACAGAGGGCAGAGGGAGGTAGAGCTGTGGCCACAGCCAGGAGAGCCCCTCAAGCCTATCCTCTACAGCTGCGCCCCTGCTCTGAGTAAAGGGGTCCCCTGGATATGTGCCCTGGGCAATGGCCTCATGCAGCCTGATCATGTAGCAAGGGATGTCCTGTGCTGCGCTTCTGTTCCACTCTGAGGCAGCATGGAATGAAGCCACACTGGAGCTCTGAGGCAGTGTGTGTGCGTGTGTTGGGGTGGCAGGACAACAGAGGTCTTCCCTGTGAATTGATTGACTCTTAGTTGCCAGATTCTAAGGTCCAAGATGTCCAGCAAGGGACACATTAACTCCTTCCCTCCTTCCCACCTCTAATAGGCACAACATACCTTCCTTGGAGCCAGGTAGGTTAACACACACACACACACACACACACACACACACACACACACACACACACACACGTCAAATCTATTGCTTAGAATATGTTACCCTAAACCTCATGTGACAGGAACTGTTTCTGAGGCCTATCTTGGTCTCTGAACAGCAGGCAGGAGGAAGGCTGCAGGTGAGCTCTCAGGGGCACTGCACACGAAGGGGATGTTGCTCAGCCCAGGGCTTGTGTGTGATGTTGTGGTGCTGGGCTGGGCAGGGCTGAGTTGGGCGAGGCAGGGATGCTACCTGTCAGCTCGGTGCTTTCATGTGGACAGCGCCATATTTCTAGACACTGCTGATCGCTCTATGTGGGAATGTCACTGTCAAGACCTGGCAGAACTCTGTGTTGTCAGGAGACTCTTAGTCAGCGGGCCTCAGGTACCAGGTGGAGAAAGGCTCAGTGATGGAAGTGAAACTACCTGTGGGAAAAGACCCTGGGGACAGCCAGTTTCCATGATGATGACATTTCTGAGTAAACCGTAAATCCTAACATATGGATTAGCAAAATCAGTATGGAGGAAATTCCTCCAACAACTACACAATTGTTTTGTCAGCCCTTTTGGGAATCAAGCTTGGCTGTATAAATGAAAGGAAAACAACTCAGGGGTACAGCCCTGTGCCCTGTGCCCCTTTCCTGTGGGCCCCGGACCTTTGCTACTGTGTTCTGCCTAGAGACTCCAGGCTTCTCCGTCTGCCTATATGATAGCAGGATTATTCCTGGTTGGTGGCAACTTTTTCTTTTCTTCTTCTGAGGTCCACGGTTTGGTGAGACTCCAGAACAAAGGGACAGGGCCTCGTCTGAAGGTTCCGCACAACGACATCACCTCTGACCTTGGGCTCCAGCAATGGGATGGCTTGCTGCGTCTGGTGGCACAGTAACAGTTTCCTGGAGTCCGGCTTTGAGGGTTCTGAGAAAATCAGGGGAGTCTTGCCTGTCTCTTCCACATGGAGGATTTTCTTAGGGTCCATACTCAGGCTGGAGGTCAAGAGGTCTGCAAAGGAAGCAGAGGATGGCCATGTCAGAGGCCAGTGAGAACCTCTGGCGTGTACGGAAGGGTGTATGTACAGTGCTCAGAAGCCAGGGACTCTGGTCATTGGTACACGAGTCTTAAGTCCTCCCTGCCCCACAGTGTGCTGTTCAGGTGAGTTTGTTGGATGCATCAATAAAGACATGCCACTCCTCTTAGTATTTGCCCTGAGTTCTTCTACCACATGAAAGAAATCACAAATCTGCTACTCCTTGAAATAAGATCAGCCTTTCTGGCTAGTATAGAAGTAAAGAATGAAAGGAGGGACCCCAGACTGCAGCACAACAGGGTGGAAGCCACAAAGGGGCCTGCGCGGTCAATCCCCTGCTGTCTTCCTGGGATCCGAGCATGTTTACATATTGCTATTTCACATGAGTTACTACTCAGTTACTCCCTAAAGGGCCTAAGACTAGAGGTCATGCCTTAAATTGCTTGTCTGAATGAGTCCAGATGAGCATGCAGCTATTTAGCACTAGAGGGAACAAGGAATAAAATTAAAACTCGCAGCTCTGCACACTTCTCTTCCCCAGGGTGGCTGTCTGGGAGCTCAGAGGAGTACAAGAATGCCTGCTGCAACACTCGGCCACTCTTGCGGTGTCGCCTGGTCTCCCGGAGGGCCACCCTGCGAATGAGAGGATCATTTCATCACCCTTCCCCTTGTAATATATTTTTAAATGCTCTAAGCTTCCCTGAGTGGCCTCTGCCTAGAACAAACCTCAAAAGCAGAACTTCTAGAGCCTCCTCCCTACGGGCTTTGCTAGGTCTGTGGCCTTGGAAATTGTCACTACCGGTGTTTGAAATGAATTTATTTGGGTTCTCTTGTTTATGCCTTTTTATTTATTTATTCATTTGTTTATTGAATGTCTTCGGACCTTGCCTTATCCTTTCTGGGGAAGAGCTCCTGAAATCAATACTGACAAGTTCCCTTGACCTGTGGAGACATTCTGTCCCATGCACTCTGATTTTTCACTTTCAGATTCCACGGACAGGATTTCACTCTCCCTCTCTTCCAGGCTCAGTGAGGCTGGCAGACAGAGGTCTCCGGCCCATCTCCTATTGTTTTCCTCTTCAGAAACAGGTTACTAAGGGTTGGGTAAGCTCAGTGAAAAACACTTGCTTAGCATCCATGAAGCCCTGAGTCCTAGCACTGCAAAAAAAATACAAAACCCAGGTTGCTTTAAACAAAGGCAGCACAGCTAGACTTGGCCATGCAAAGGCCAGTGTTGTTTTTCACATGTGTATTTGTTTTGCCTACATATATGTCTGTGTGCCATTTGGTGCCCATAGTTACAGACAGTTATGAGCTGCCATGTGGGTGCTGAGAATTGAGCCTTGGTCTTTTGGAAGAGCGGCTCTTAACTGCTGAGTATCTCTCTAGCCTGCCCTCCTCCCCCCAAGATCAGGTTTTTAAGGACATCTTTCCATCTCCTAGTTGCTGGGAGTTGGCAGCAACATTTTGGTCAGGGGTAAAGGGCAGTTGGGGAAACAAACTTGACTGAACCTCAGAGAATAGTCTGGTTTGAAATGCCACCCACTCTGATAAGATCAGTTGGGATTAAGAATCCAAAAAAAAGAAAAGAAAAGAAAGAAAGAAAAAGAGCAAGTCAACGAATGCTTAAAGATATCAGACAAAGGAGCGAAGCATTGCTAATGTTGGGTCAGAAGGCAAACGTAGCTGAACCCAGATCCCCTTTTACCAGGGAAGACAAGAAGGACAGAGGGTCACAGCTTGAGTTCTTGGATAGATGTGCCAACTGTCCCACTGAGTGAACCTGAACCAGCACGGAGTCTGTATTCCTAAAGGCAGAGACCCCGTTCACCAAGGCAGGAAGCAAAGCCACACAGGACCCAGTGCACCCATGACTCACGCATTCCTTCAGTCCTTGGCTTTCTGCGGGCACCCTTTATCCTGCAATGGTTGCCTTGTGCCCACTGTGCCCTAAGATGGATGGACGCAGTAGTTGCAGAACGCATAGGTGGGCACAAAGCGTAAGGGCCACCTTCTGCACACAGTGACTATACTTTTTTGTTTGTTTGTTTTGTTTTTCAAGACAGGGTTTCTCTGTGTAGCCCTGCCTGTCCTAGACTCGCTTTGTAGACCAGGTTGGCCTCAAACTCACAGTGATCCACCTGCTTCTGCCTCCTGAGTGCTGGGATTAAAGGAGTGCGCCACCGTGCCTGGCCACAGTGACTATACTTGCAAACTGCTGACAGTGCTGCCCCAGCTTGTCCTCTGCTTGAAATGGAAGCTGGGCCTATTCAAAGGACATTTGGGCTCCATTTTACCTCTGTCAGGGCAAGTGCAGGGGTACATGGCAGAGGAGCCTGTAAACATAAACCTCTGCCCTGAAACTCATACTGGAAAGGGACCTTACACTCCTGTCTCACCCCTTCCTGACCAGAGCACTTACATTCTGAAGATCCTGCCACCACTGAGGCTGATGTAGGTTAGCTCAGTTGGGGACACTACTGGGACCTGTCCAAAGCCATGGCCGAGAAGATGAGAAGGCGCAGCTGGGTTAATGGACTGCATTGCTGTGGTGGCTTGCTGCACATCGAGCCAGCAAGTATGGCAGCCTGCTAGTTTATGGAGGTGTCCTGGATAAGCTCCTTTTATTTGCACTGGGACCACCATAGGAACATGGCTAATAAATGACAGCTTTCTCTTTTGAGTGGGTTTACCATAGCTACTATCCAAGCCTCTCTTGTGTGTGAACCAGTGAGCCAGTACAGCCAGGCGGTAGTGGAGAGCTGTTACCCGGTCCTGCAGTAGAAAGGCTGCTGTCCGTCTGAGCTATCTGTGCTGGGTCGGGCTTCCAGACCCAGGACAGAAAGGTCAGGCTGGGAGGCCACACCTGCCATCTCAGCTTGTTCTCTGTGTCCTAGCCTGTGGATCCAGGGGTTTGCTGCACTCTGCACTTGCCCAAGCTTTTGTCTGCTTTTCTTCCTCCAGCTGCTCCTCTATTCAGCAGCCCTCCTTGACGACCCGCCCTCCCTGTGCGGAGGCCTTTGGTGGCCTCTGCTGAGGCAAGCAGTCAAAGGCCAGGCCAGCACGCGCCTCATCTTATGGGCTCATCTCCACACCCTGCTTCTCCAGGCTTGGGGGGCCAACAACAACAAAAAAGAAGGGGGGTGGGGGCCTGCCCTGTGCCCATGGCTCCCTGCAGCCCCCACACAAAGGAGAGGCGACAAAGACATTTTCCACGATGGCAGGTGCTGGTGTCAGATTCCACCCAGAGTGTACTTGCAGAAGAAAGGCAGGCAAAGCTGGGCTCACAGGCAGCGCAAACATGTAGGGTCAGGAGAGTGGGCAGAGCCCCTTGGGAGGAGACAGGAGGCAGGCAAGGCTGAGTCCCAAGGAGGAGAGTGGGCATGTAAAGTGTTAGTCAATGGATGCTCTTCCCGAAAAGCAGGGCGTGGCAGGGGTGGGGGGGAGGGACCCACCAAAGTGTTAGTCTTACCTTGCTCAAGTATCGTAGTGAAGCCATTGTGTATTTTAATCTGAAGGGAGAAAAGATAAAAGTTCAGTGACTGGGAGGATGGCACCTCCACAGCTGAGCCTTATAATGACATGTGCAGCTGATTACACATGTAACCCACCCCCATCCCTAGTTGCCCTAGTCCTAAAGTCTCGCGAATCATTCCTGAAGGTTCACTTGAATACTTACTTGACTGACTGAATACTAGCTGCTGCTGTGTTCACAGATGAGTAGAAGCATCCAGGCCCGAAGGAAAACCTCAGCTTTCCGTCCTTCCTGCCAGGCCCCTCTCACCCCTTCTCACCATCTCACTCCCCACACTTTTCCTGTTCTTGCTTTCAGAGCGTTCCCCAACTCTCTTGAATTCCATATAGCTGGGTCCTTATCGAGCGTGGACATCAGCAGTGACACAAAACGTTGTACACACTGCCACAATTATAAACTCTGATTCTCTGCTGATCTCGTCTGCCAAGGTTGGCGCCGTGACCAGAGACTTTCTCCCATCACTTGGGCGTTCTTTCTCTTCTGTCTCTCTAAAGTGAACATACTTCTGTGAAGTTGTATTTTCCAATCTATGGATGAAAACTCGGCCCCTCACAGAGAACTTGGGGCGGGAAGCCAGGATCCATAACCAGTCCTGGTGACCAAGTGGTACTTCCTTGTTCTACTATGAACTTGGCTCCTTCTCCTTGTGAAGGCATGAGAAACTCTGTCTGGGCTGACTGTGGGTAACAGAGCCAGTGGGTGCTTAGATGATAATGTAATTGTTAGGTTTATTATTTTCCCAGTGTGCCATACTGCACAGCTCCGTTTCATCTAACAGAGAGCACTTCCGTGTGCATGGGCCTACCTTGAGTGGAAGAGCCTCAGGTTTCCAGAGTGCTGTGCCCCTGATGCTCTCCCGTGTGAGAAAAGGCTCTTTATGAAGGGCTCCTTGATCTCACTCTCCTGCAGCCCCCTCGGCCCTGGTTAAGCTGTGCATACAGGCCCTTGATTGGTGGAAACCCAGAAAGCAGATGGCGCGCTAACAATGGAAGACTTGTTTGTAATTGCTGATGAGGACCGGTTTGCTCCTCTCCTGAGGGTCCCCAGACACAGCCTGGTGTGGTGTGCCAGCCCACAAAGACTATCTCAGTAACTGCCAATCCATGGTTGAGTTAAGGAGCTGCATAGGCAGAGACAGTTGGAGGCTGCCTTGATTATTCCACAAGGCTCAGATGTCACCTGCTCTTGACACGCAAGGAGTATTCTTGAAGGGTGACTCCCAGTTGCTGGGACCAGGGAATAGGCTGTAGCTTCGTAGTATAATCCCAAGGGTTAGCATATACATTACTGGAAGAGTCTAGAAGAGAGAGCACTGAGCTTGGAGATGAGAGGATTCTGGGAGGCACATGATGCCTGCGAAGAAAGAGGCCCCACGTATGATTTTCCCCCCATCTTTCTTTTCATCAATTGGACACCAGACATGATCTGAGTACCATTACAGGCTGTAGCAATGGATACAGCAGACAAAACCCCTTGCTTTTGTGGCTGCAGCAGATGGTGGGGGAGGTAGAGCACACAAATAAACAGGCACACATACTTCTGTAGTGTCCTAAGGGGGAGGGCGAATTAGGAAACAAAAGTTTTGAGAGGCTCCATGGTGATTTGAGAGACTGTACTGCAGGGTTACGTGTGTCTTGAATAAGAAGCCATGTCTGGACATTAGCGGTGCTGGGAAATCAGCAGCCAGTTCCTTTCCACGTCGGAGTGCCTGCAGAGACCCCTTCACAGTCTACCTGACGACACTAACCGGCCCCGCTGCAGCCAACTGGCAGTTCATGCACAAGAGTTTGAGCCTGGAGAATCCAGAGGCCATTTTCAGAGCAATGTTTTTACTTTTTGTGTTATGTGACTTCTTTGATATTCTGGATATCAACAAGTATTTTCTTTTTTAATTCAGGAAATAATAAATATGGGTGGAGATTTGTATTCTGCCTAGAGATGCTATCTAGAGATGCTATCTGAGAGTCTGCAGGTCTTCGTAGGGCCTGATCCCTCCAGCTGCAAAGGAGTGCAGTTTGAAGCAAGTTTTTCATCTCTGAGGAAAGCCTGCTGCCCAGTGCTGACACCTGGGGTAAATGCGGGCCAGGGCAGACAAGAAACGCGGCTGCCTCTCCCCATCTCCTTGCTCCTGAACAGTCAGTGTGGAAATGATTAACTGGTTCAAGATAATTAGGAAAGAGAGTGAGTTTGAGAGTTGGCATGGGTGAGGAGAAAGGCTGGACAGGGGCTCCAGCTTTAGGCAAGTGCTAACTATTCTCCCAGCAGGAAGGCAGGCGGAGGGGGATCAGAGCGCTGATGGGGGTTATTCAGAACCCTTGGAATGGCTGTGAAGAAGGGAACAGGTGCAGGCAGTGGATGGGAAAGCCTGCACACGCAACTCAACACTGGCGACCCAAGGCCGGTGGGGATTTGCCAGCCTAATTAACATTTCCAAATGGCCAAGGATGGCTTCCAGTGTTTCCAACCCAGCAGCAGTGGCTATGTTCTGGCTCCAGCCCTGGCACTGAAGTTGGCTTCCTCTGCTTGGTTGCTGGTCTTGCCCATCAACTTTGGTTCTAAAGCAGAAAGCCAGGACAGCTGGACCAACAAGCATGGAAAGACGAAGAAAGCACCCACATTGTGCAGTGTGTGCAGGCACACTTGTGCAGGGCCTTAGTGAACAGTTGGGACATTAAGACAAACTTTGCTGGCACTTTTCCTTTTACCCAACGATTATGTGAACTTAGGAAAGAAGTATGACTAAGTTACAGATCAAAAATTAGTAGTTTACTGCCAACTTACTGGTTATGCCACAGTGGAGAAGGTGTCCGGGCCTCTTCAGCATCTCAAAGCATACAGATGGCTGCACTGTAGCCATGAGGGAGGCTGGCAGTTTTCTCAATCTGGCTACACAGGGCATGGCTATTAAAGTAGTGCTATTTTCAAGAGCCCAAATGTCCATCAACTGATGATGGATGATGAAACATCTTTTGGCAAATTGAAAAGCCTCCAAAAAGGAGGAAGAATCACTCTTCTCTAGGGCACAGACACTGGTAGAGATCCCATGCTTCCTTCGGTGGAGGTCCTGTACCCATGTACACACATGGCGTCACTAACTCAGTTTAGTGGGATATAAAAAAGAAGGCATGAAGGTGGAACTAGGGAAGCCAGGGTGGACTTGATATTTCAATGTACAAAGAAAAACTTTGCTGGCACTTTTCCTTTTGCCCATTACGTGAACTTAAGAACTATGACTAAGTTATACCTTTTAATGCATGAAATTATCAAAGTATAATCATGCTATTAAAATAACATTGAAAAATGTAATAAGCACCACAGCACAAGTGAACTTTGGAAACATGCTATGTGAAAGAAGTCTAATCATAATGCTGTTTGGGTCCATACACGAAATGTTTGGGTATATAGAGGCATAGAAAGGAAGGTGGAGTGGTGGGCTCTCAGGACTGGGGGTAGCGTTTGTGGAAGGAATGAAGACTGACTGAGTGGAAATGAAATATTCTAGAATTAGACTATGGAGGTAGTTGTAGAATCTATGAGAATACTAAAAGTATCAAGTGTCTACTTTAACTACATGATTTGCATGATGTGGGAATTATAACTCAAAACAACTTTTTTTAATAAAGTTTTCTTTTTTTCCTTTGTGATGCTGGAGATTGAAGCCAGGGCCTTGTACATAGTGGTCAAGTCTTTACCACTGACATATATCCACCCCCACCCACACAATTATTTTAAAAAGGCAGAACAGGACAAATAGTATCTGAGAAACACCAGAATGACTTCAAGGTTTGGGAAGAAAATGTACCTGTGAGCCCTGGAGGGAGCGGACAGGCGGTGATGAGGCTATGTGAATGTCACCCACACCTCCTGAACTGAGCCACCCTCAAAGCAAGCACACTTTCTGCAGCTAACACGCTACTTCTAGTGGCCAAGGATGGCTCCAAAGTGTCCTGTACCCTGAGTTCAGCTCTCTTTAATCCCAGCACTCGGGAGGCAGAGGCAGGTGGATCACTATGAGTTTCAAGGCCAGCCTGGTACAAAGTGAGTCCAGTACAGTCAAGGCTACACAGAGAAACCCTGTCTCATCACTTCCCTAACCCCCAAGATAGTAGTGAGGGGGAACTATTTAGGGAGGGGCTAGGAGTGTTCTGTCTCTGTGCTCCCTGGATTTGGTGTGTCCATCACTCAGGACTTTTTTAGTTCCCTGATAGGCATCAGCTTTAAAAAAAAGTGCCAGCTAGGTCTGTGGGCTTTTCTGGGGGGAAGGGGAACTGTGTGTTCTAGCATGTTCCGAAGTATCCAAGGAGACAAACAAGTGATGAGACTCCTTGGTATTTTTATTGGTAGAAATAGTCCCTTGGGGGTGGGGATGAGACTGGGGCTATGGCCTTGTGACCACCTATTCAAAGTGTGTGAGTCCTCAGTCTCAACCCCTAGCACCCAAGCAAATGAGCAAACAAGCAAAACACTCCTTTTGTCTTTAGACAGCCAGGAGGCATGTGGGCCCCGAATCAAGGCTTTCTCTCCTGGGGCTCTTGCCATACATGCCCTTGAAGTTTGGAGGACAATAATTTGGTTCGTGTTAGTTAAATTTCACATTGTCTGGGCCAAAGTAGGAGAGAGAGCCTTTGCCACTCGCACCATAAGTTGCCCTGGCCACAAATCCAACAAATTAGTCCTCTCTGCTTGAGGGGAATGTTTTGCTTTTGGTAGACTAAAAGGGTCCCCCCCATTACACCCCCTCCCCGCCTCAGTCACCTAGTCACCTGTCTATGCCTGTGGGTTGTTTTCAACACATTGGCACCCAAAGGCAGGGACCCTGAATGGGCCAGAGAGTGAGTCCTGTGTGAAGCCCAGATCCTCTCATGACCAGGCAGACACATGGTGTGAGGACACCTCCCTCCTCAGGCCTTCACCTGCCAAGGAGATAAACCTTCCTTACGAGGGTAAATGGTAGGCAGGTGCACAGAAACAGCCCCTGGTAAACAGCGGCTGAAGTCAGGGGGCTGTCCTGTAGACCTTTACCTACTGCTCTGAGAAGGGGTCCAGCTGCACTCCCCAGGCTGGCCTTGAACTCCTGGGCTCCAGGGGTCCTCTCATCTTGGTCTCACCACCACTCGAGGCTTTCCGAGTGAGACAGGACTGCAGGAATCTTGGCCTTACATCGCTGTTCTTGCCGGTCACTCAGTCATTGATTATCTGTGTGCTGGGAACAGCTGTGTCTATAGCTCTTCAAGGCCAGAGTGAGGTGAGTGCCTTCAGATCAAAATCTTACCTGCCCTGCGCTCACCTTCCTCCACCTGCAACACCTTGTAGTGCAAAGACAGGTGTCCCCATATTCCTTTCACCTGGGTAGCCAAGGTGAAGGACTGTGTTCCATGGTACTATGGTGTGGGGCACAGTGCACCGCAGCAGATTTTCAGGAGGGATGTCTCTGTATTGTCAAGGCCTTCGGACTGTCAGTCACAGTAGCGCAGGCCTGCTGTGTGCAGGTGATGATGCAGTGAATAAGGTCTCACCGAACTTGTCCCTGCTTCCACAGACGCCAGACTGAGCCTTTCAAACTGTGATCATGCTGAGCTGCCCAGCTTCTCCAATAGCTGCCTCTCCCCTGTGCCTGCAGGGCGGCTCTGAGCTGAATGTCCATCCACTGCTGGCTGCACTCTTCCCAGCCCTTTTCTACTCCCGCTAGTGTCTAGAAGGCTCCTACACGTGAGGGTTTCCCTTGGCTACTCCCCACCTGGCTTCTACATGTGGCCCATTCCCTCAACTCCTTCTAGAGTCTCCATCAGTGTCACATGCCTCCCCCTGTCCCCACCATCTTATTGATAATTTGGGAATCTTACATCATGTACCCCAACTGCACTCACCTCCCACTCCTCCCTCTCTCATGACCCTCCAAAAAAGGAAGAAGAAATAAACAAAAACCAAAGAAACAAGTCCATCTTGTGTTATCTATATACTCACTGGAGCATGGTCAAACTCCCTGTGGCTAGGCCCCCAAGGGAAGGCGAATCTTTCTCTACCTCTACGCCCCCCAACTGTCCCCCTCTGCCCCAGAAGCCATCAATTGTGGAGAAGCAGGGTCCATGTGGAGGGGCCAGTGAGCATGGGGCCTGTTTTAACGTTCATCTCTGCACTGGATAAGTTTTTTCTCAGTACACTCCCTTGCCCTGTCTTCCATTGTCTTTTCTTGCTTAGCATCAAAGAGGTCCTGATAGCTGATTCTTTCTCCTCCATCCGGGAGGCAGCCTCAAGGGAGGCAAGGCAGGCATCTTTCTGATCTGCCCACTTCTATGGATCCAGAATTTCAGTACCTCGTGGTGGCCTCTAGCATGTCAGGAGGTGGGTGGGGGGCAGGAGACATACTGGTAGGTGGAGTTCACCTGGGATTTTATCATTTTATATTCTTTAAGTGGTGGAAAAATAGGCTTTTGGTTATTCTTTTTCTACCATAACGCTGTAAACCTTCTTATATGCCAAGGATTCAATGTTGGCCATCTTAATACTGTAAATTCTCTCTCCTTCCCTTCTACCAACCCGTCCTCCTACAATATTGATGGGCATGTTTCCCATTTTCAAAACAAACCAAAAAACAAACAAAACAACTTTTTTCCCACTCAACCCCACCCAAGTGTCCCTGGAAAGGGTAGCACAAAACATTCCTTCTATCCAACAGCACACTGCAATGCCAGCACAAGAGCTTCATTTGGCCTTGCTTTAGTTTGCTCTTTGCTAAGTGGAAATCCAAGCAGAATCAGAGTCTTCCAGGAAGCTCCGGCTGCTAAGGCTGCACATGGACCACCTGCGAGGCCAGAGTGACATAATGGCCACAACTGCCATTCACAAAGAATGTGAGCCTGGGGTGCTCCAAACCTTGGGCCCCTCTCAAACTCTAAAGGTTATTTTGAATGAGCTTTAATTACAACTCATTTCCAAAACTCTGTCTGAGAAAGATTCTTGATAGCTGCTGGCCATCCCTTGGTAAGTGCTCCAGTGTCCCCTAGAGCCATAATTAACAGTTAGGCGGGAAAGAGATGCCACCTGCGCATAAAACCCTGGAAGGCCAGGAAAGTGTGATTGACTGACTACAGTATCTCACAGGGAGCAGGCACTCAGAGGTGCTTCCAACGGCAGTAGCTCGGCACCACTCTAAGCTGCCAGCTCCCTTCCCATCCTCGGCAGCTATGACCAGGGTCTGGAGGGGCCACGAGTGTCTGAAAGGCTCTTCCCAGTCCACTCAGTCTGTCCTGGTCATGTGGAAGGGCTTTTTAGTTCTCAGGCATCCTAGGTCTTAGCCAGCGCTGCAAAGGTAAACGCTGGATGACGAAGTGGATACTGCAGGACACAGGACGCAAATCTCTGCTCACAAGCTCCAGGACCACAAGACAGACGGCCCACCCCATCTCAGGGGAGTCTCAGGGTCACTAGCCAGCAGGGTTGTTTTTACTTGTAGTCATATTTTGCACTAACTATCTAGTTTTTTGTTTTTTTGTTTTTTTCCTTTTTGGGCACAGAGTCTTCATGAATATCTTCTTTCTCTCTTAAGACTTCCATTCTCCACAAAATGAGAGCCACAGGCCCTCTCGAGATTCCCGGAACCTTGTGTGTGCCCTTCAGCTGTCTGCTCAGTGGCAGCAGCCTTTGGAAGGCAGGGTCATCTCAGAGATGTTCCATCTGACAGGCTGCAGCACCACATTCTAGCTGACCGAATGGGAAAAAAATGTCTCACCTCTGCTCGTTTCCCAGAGCAACAGGAGGAGAGTAACAGAGTGTTAAAAGGGCATCGGGATGAATAAGCACAAAGCAAGGTGGGGTGACAAACAGGGCCACAGAGAGTTCTCTCTGAGACCCTCAGCGGCACTTACAAGAGCACCCTGAATCAGGTGTCAGTTACTCAGAACTGCACTGCCCAGCCTCAGGGTTAACCCGGCTCCTGGCTTCCCCTCTCTCCCCACACCAGGCTTTGACCACACTGCTTGTCACTGACCCACTTTTCCTAAGAGATCGAGGAAGGAGAAGGCAGATGAGATGTAATTACAGGTGTTTGCTCTGCATCTTGCATCAGACCCAACACATCTGTGGTCTGGAGACACACCTGTACCGCTTAAAGCAACAGCCTGACACCTCTCTGCCCTGCTTTACCATATTTTCCTGTCACAATGTGAGAAAAAAGTGACATGCATTACTCTTTAAAGAACATATAGCCCACTTTGGATAAACACACACACACACACACACACACACACACACACACACACACACACACACACACACATTACATGTGCTAAAAACAAATCCAAGACAGAAGCATAGAAGCCCCTGTACTTGTAAGAGTTATATAAATCCATTGTAAGTTGATCACACTGAAAATACAGTGGCTCCAAGGAGCCAAGCTGGGTCTGGGTGAAAAGATTAAGAGGGGTCAAGGACTTTCTATCAGCGTCTTCTCACCTTTCCAGGAACACATCTGCAAGTTACAAAACAAAAGCCAAGCAGGTAAGAACTGTGCAGGCTGTGTGGAAGGGATCTCAGCTTGGGTCAGATGGATTGTTGGGATGGGGGCAGTTACCTGTTTACAGGACATTTTGGCCAGGAAAAGCCAGGCATGCTGAGGGTGTGAGTTGGGTTGGCTGTGAGCTCTGGAGTAGATGCCAACACAAGAGAACTTATGTATAAGGAAAACTTCTAGGTTCTCTATATGAAACTCTCAAATTTAATCCTGGGCTTTAATATAAAAAACAAACCAGCCATTACTGCATAATTTACGGGACTATCACCACAGGTCAGGTGCTGGGCTGGCGTGCCCATGTGTGGACTGGGGCGGTCAGGGCTATGCTGTCCAACTTGTCAGCAATCTTTGGTTGTTCATTCATGGTTTATGCGTCAGCTTAGTTATTAAGAAAAGGCTAGACTTGATATTCCCTGGAGTCCCTTCTACCTCCACATTCTATGATGTTCTTTGCTGGTTTCCCTAAGCTATGATCAAGCTAAATACATAAGAAGCACGCGTGTAAGCTGTGCTATCAATCTAAGCCTGACTAAGACCATTTTAGCAGGGACAGAGGGAGGGAGACTGAGGAAAGGAATGAACGCTCAGTGAATGCACAGTGGGATTATCCTTCCAGTCAGCACGAAACGCTTGTTGGATCAGGGCCTGGGTTTACCTGTCTGTTTCTGGGGGCTAACATGATAATTAACTGCCCAGTAAAGCATTCCTTCCAGGATCTGTACGCAGAGTGATAAGCCTGGCAGAAGCTGGCACAGTGAGCACATGTGCATGGCGGCCTCAACCAGGGGAAGCCGGCGGAGTTCACACCTTGGGGAAAAGGCCAGTGAACTACAGAGCCAGTCAGTACAGCATCTGCACCCCAGATTCCCTTTGGGACTAAGGTGTGACAAGATGCGCTGTCCGAGGCTTTGCGGATTGATTCCACTGGCTGCCACCAAGTGGCCCTGATGGCCCAGGTTATGGTCTCTGGTGCACTGTCAAAGCTGTTGTAGTGAACAGCAGAAAAGAATGGCAAATGTCTATCCTACGAGGCAGATGAACACAATACTCCTTTCCAAGAGGCCATTCAAACACACATTTGAGGAAGAGGAAAGTTTGCAGCTTTGGGCCGTAGCAGCATCTTAAGACTGACCCAGACTAATCTGGTTTAAGCCCCAATATGACCTACATTCAAGCAGCAGACAGTGGATCAAAGTCGGGGTGACACATTTTCTGCCACTTGCTTTATATCCCAGAGCTTTCACAACCTCGCCTGAAGGAGAAAGCACTACTGACCCTGTCTTGGAGAAATCAAGGGCTGTGATTTTGAGGCTAACAAATAAACAAAGACCTGTGCTCCCTCTGCTGGCTCTCTGTAGCAGTATTGAAGTGGGCAGGAGCCATCAACAGTGTTGGCATGTCATGCAAACACCCGCCAATCCAGGGATACCAAGAACAAATTTCCTTGAACTTGGTTTTATACATTCCTCAGAATAAAAACATATTCTCACCAACTTCTGACTTCTTAATTCTGAAAGTTAGGTATTACAGGAGACAGACTCACTGCACTCCAGTGCCAAACTACTAGCTGGGAGCATAATAGTTGTTTTGGGATTCACTTATCAACAGACACAAGTGGACTCTTCCAAGACTTTTCACAAGCTTCAGAGCAGCTTCAGGGAGGCACGCTGCCCCCGACCCCCCAAAAAACCAAAAAAATCCCCCAGCAACAAGGAAACCCCCCATGCAAGTCCAAACAAGTTTCTTTCCCCCTTTTTGTTCGGTAAGAGCAGTTCCCAAAGGTAAAGATTTACACTATATCCCTTTGGATAATGTCAAACATCAGACTGGATTCTCCAAGTCATTAGCATGCAGAAGAGTGACCTCATGGTGAACAGATGCACTTGGCTGTGAGCAGCAGCGATTACATCAGCCCCTCCCCAGCACTCGAGGGTGCCCACTCCAGTTAACCCTTCAGGAGCGCTTCTCGGCTGCTCTCCCTTCTTGATAACATGACAACACAAACTTAGTCCTTTACTCCCAGAGCTGTGTGGGTTAAGCACACATAAATATGCGAGCATAAAACATACATGTCAATATTGGCTATCTTTTGGATTATTTATTGTTTTTCAATAGGGGAGGGGGCCAAATGGCAAACTGTAGGCAGGGCTAGGTGAAAAAGCCACCCAAATACCTTTCACAATGAGTATTATTAATTCAAGCAACAAAGGCAACAGATACAAGGGGCTGCCTTACACTAACATTTCTGATTGGGAGATGAATCCTCTTTTCAAAGCCGGTGACAGAAACTGAACTCTTACAGATGAAGCCTGTGTCCCTATTCAGAACTCACGGTGCGGCATGGACAGATGTGCTCTGGTCAGAGGGTGTGAGAGGCATAGGCATTTCCTACCAGCAGACTCACGTCAGGCTCACCTGGAACATCTCTCTACAGTGGGACTGTATGCTACCTTCTGGCTGTGCTATATGACACAGTGCAAGCATCTTCCTTAAAGACTGTAGCCAGGCGTGGTGGCGCACGCCTTTAATCCCAGCACTCGGGAGGCAGAGGCAGGTGGATCGCTGTGAGTTCAAGGCCAGCCTGGTCTGCAAAGTGAGTCCAGGACAGCCAAGGCCACACAGAGAAACCCTGTCTCAAAAACCAAAAACAAACAAAGATTGCGCCTTTGCATGAAAGGTACAAACAAAGGCTAGGGGAGTCTGGGCACATGTGTATGAGGAGCCCTGCCCCTGCTCTGATGACACCGACGGCCTCCAAGAGCCTGACTAGGCCCTGTGTGCACTGTGGGGGTTTAAGCTGTTCAAGGTCAGTGTCTCCAGTTGGTCTGTCGCCTAGAAGAGCAGACTTTGCCTCAGTCTCTGAGTGTAAGTTGGCCGGTCTGGGCTCCTCTGGGTTTGACTGTGCTGTCGCAAGAAAATAAGAGTGAAAAGTGTTGTCTTCTGAGGGAGTAGAAGCAGGGGCAGGGAATTCTCTGGAAGTGAGGTCTGCACATAGGCAATGCAGCTCTGAGAAGGTGTCTGGCATTGAGCTGCGGAACTCCATCTTCACTGCACTGCCCTCCGCACTGCAGTTCTGCTCTTTCTAGTCACTGTGAAGGGCACGTGGAATCTGTGAACACCACAAAATGTGGTGCTCATGCTGATCTGAGATAACGACAAACCATATTTGTTTTTGTGTGCTATATATGGTTTCTTGCTCCAGGTATAAAGTTCTACTGCCTGCCCCAAGAAGCTGTTGGAATTTTTATTAAGTAATTAAAAGAAAAGAAAAGAAAACCCCTATTGGCCATCCTCTCCTAAGTAGTCACACAAATCCAAATGCTCCTATAGTCTCACTTAAGCTATTCTGAACTGATTAAATAATTATGAACTTTACTTATTCAGAGGCTAAAATATACATAGAAAATAATACCCATTATTGTTTCAATAACATCGATAATCATCAACCTTAAAAATACAAAAGTTAAGAAATAAAAACATTTAGCTATTATCTCATTTTTTCTTTTATTTTTAAAAAATAAAATGTTTTCTTAAAAGTTAAAAAAAAAAACAAAACCAAGCAAAGCAAAAACAAAAACCTGCACTGAAAAAAACGAAGCCCCAGTGTCTCCAAAGGATGAGAAGAGGCTGAACCGAGCTCTAACGCATTAGCCTGCAGTGGATTCCTCGTGTTCTTTCACTGAAAAATTAGACACAATTTTAAACCTCTAGCCAGACTGCGTATGAAATCTTCATTTCCCTTGAAACAGATTTTTTTTTCTTGTCTTAGATAGAATGCTGGCAGAGTGTATAAAAGAATTCAATTCACAGCTGTTCTATTTTTTTTAATGTAAGAAGCATTAATCAAAGCTTTAAGTTAGAAGCTTTTCTCATGTTGCTCAGTATCCCAGTTCAACAAAGATCAATAGAGGCCATGCCTGTGTTTCTCTCGCCTCACCAGGAAGCAGAGGCGTGATTATGTAAATGGGCTCCGCACCTTGGCCAGCCTGCTTATCTCTCCAGCCTTCTGCCTGCTGCCCTGGCTCGATGTGCTAGAGCCTCTCTCTCTTATCTCCCGACAAAGCTCCAAGAGGCGTGGACTGAAGCCAGCGATGTTAAACAGTGACGCATGGCTGATTTTATTTGTAAGTGATTTATTTCACTGAATTTGATTTTTTTCACTTCGTGTGTAAGATATTTGTTAACAAGTCAGCAAAGGAGAAGCAAGGCTGTGTTCAGAAGCAATTAACACAGGCTAGAAATCTATTAAGCTTCCTTATAGCTATGCTGAAACAAGGGAAGGCAAAGGAAGCCCTTCACTGGGAATTTCAATATGCCGGAGACTAAATATCCCACTTACTCTCTGACAGGTAATTAATCTGTAACAGCATGCAGAAATTCACAAGTACTATTTTGATTCTTTAAAAAAAAAAACCCATAATAATCATATCAACATTTTAAGTGGCAGCACTTATTTTTTTTCAAACTGATACTATTATATAAAAATAGTTATGTGCCTAAAAACAAGGAAATCCATGGAAAATTCTGCAATTCCACTTGCCTACTAAATGAAAAGCATTATAAGGCGTTTTCTAAAATGCTGCACACCAGGTGCTGCTCTGGCCGGTGGCTTGTCCGCACGACACCAACCACTCCAGAGAGCGCTATGCACGGGGCCCTCAGTAATGACAGGCCTGGGGACACCGGCCTTCCACGTCTCCAGCAGTAACCCCTGACCTCAGTATCTCCGCAGCGTAATCCCCATTTAGCGTTAGTAGCGACGGCTTCAACTGTGAGGAGCTCTTTTTTTGATAAGTATGCAGTGATTTGGGCATCGCTTTTTAAACAACAGATTCCCAGCGCAGCAAGAAGCCCACACTCCTGAATGGAGGAGGCGCACGTTATTGAGAAAAAGTTCATTAACCTTGCTAGATTGGAGGGTTAACAGGATAGCTGAAGAAAGGAACACAGCAAACAGCCAGGATACAAAACAAATTAAAACGAATGTCATCATTCCTTTTGAAATTCATTAGTTGATTCAGAGGGAGAATGTTCTTCTTAAATTTGCAAGCATTTATCTGTGAAAAACAGGTGTACGTCTGCTACTCAAATGCATCTGAGCGGGAGGGAGGAGAACAATGCAGACTCACCCGATCCACCGAGGGAGTAGCTGGGAGAGGGGGAGAAGACTTGAGCTGCGAAATCCTCAAACGTCATGACCTCACGGTGGTTCTGAATTATGGCTTCCAGATACAGAGCCCGCTCTTCGTAGCTGCAGTGACTGGTTAAGGAGACAAGCACACGTGCGGTTTCTCGGCTTTCCCCGCTCGGTGTGAAAAAGCGTCTTGGAAACTCTTTAGCATTTTGCCAGAAAGTTAAATGTTTGTCACACAGAATAGAGAGACGTTAGCTGGCTTTTAGCTTCATTACATTAAACCGTAATATCATTAATACATGTGTGTGTACCAAAAGTTACAGGATTGTATCAAAGCACTGGTTATGTCATTTCTAAGATGGACTTAAGCAAGAGGAGAGGTGGGTGATTGCAACAGCATGGCAGTGGCTGGTGTGACAGCCTCGGCTTCACTCATAATCTAGGCCAACAAAGATTCTCAGTCTAAAGACACAAGGACCTGATGCTTCGAGTAAGAGCTGGCGATACAGCGGTGAACACTTTCAGCAAAAATAAGAAAACGTAAGTTCTTGGCTAGAGGAGGCCAGGAGTTATAATCTGCAAAGGCAGCAGAGTTTGGGGAGGGTCAGCGATAAGAGTAAGAACGCACACAGAGGGCGGAGCAAATGGTGTACAGTGCAGTTCCAAAAGAAAAAAGAAAAATAAGAAAGAAACCATCGCCTTCTAATTAAAGCTGCAGTCTGGAACACTCAAATGTGTAATCAAAAACCAGTCACCAATAAAACTTACAAGCGTAACACGCTGAAGCAACTCTCCAGCTGTCTTACTAGGGCCCCTGCGTGTGGCAGCCTTTCACAGGGCAGGAAGCAAACCTTCCCCTTTGTGCAAGGCTGCTGCTTCCTCTGCGGTGAATCATGTGCTTCCACTAGCAGGATGACAGTGAACAGAGGCGCTGCGCATACAACTTTAGGAATTAACACGCAGGGAAGCAAGCATGATGTCTCACTTGCCCCTTCCTCATTATCGATGCAAAAGTTAAAGGGTGTGTTCTGGTTATTTTGAAAATTGTGCAATTTCTTCATGAACACAAAAAGCAGGGAATGTAGATTCCCACTGGTTTGTCAGCAGGAGCTGCAAAGAGGAAACGCGATTCTTTCTGCATGTCTCTCTCACTAACCTTCTGTGTATCCTAAAACAATCTTTTCAAGATGTCCACTTGGAAAATATAAATTGGGAACAATTACATCGTTCCAGGTAGTTTCTCTAGAACTTGTTTTAAAACTGGAGACACTTTTCCGTTTCCCTTTGGCCGAGTCTTGACACCAAGTTCTAGGTGCAGGCCCTCTGCCCTCTGTGCACTCAGGGCACGGTGGCGCACCATGAGAGGACTGGAGGCACACTGGGGCAGTGCTCACTCACCTAGTAGCCACATGTGACCATCACAGTGTAAATGTTCATTAACTGAAATGCAAAAGGGATGACTATGCCTCTCTGGCCTAATCCGTACACTTCAAACATTCAGTTGTCATCCAAGCCAAACTACAGATGCCGGCCCTGCCTGCGTACATCAGTAGAAAGGAGGGTGGGGTTTGCTTTGTGCTAGAATTTCCCTTTAAGCTTGCTCTATACAACTTATTATTATTATTTTTTAACTGAAGAAGATGCACTGGAAGCTTTCAAAAGTGGCCCCTCTGAAGATTTATGATTTTATGGATGGTCACAGAGCTTCAGAGCTGGCTCCTGGGCTGTGGGCTGAACTCCTGGTGACTCGCCTTTAATGAACAGGCTGCCAAACTTCCTCAGCGAGAGGCGCCTGCTCAGGCCCAATTCTAGAGGGACCCACTAATGCCATTCACGTCTCATTATGAGCATGCTCATTCTGCACAACGCTTGGCTGTCGCCACAGAGCGGCCCTCCGTGTATGGCCCCAGCAAGCCACTGGTCCAGGGAACAGCAGGACGTTAGGCCTGAGTGGCCGTCTGGCGAACAGGCCCTCTGACACTAAGCTGGCACGTGCTGGCCCAGCAGGGGCTGAGCCAGGCGTGACAAATTACTCAAAGAGCTGAGCTAAACTTATGGCTGACAACCACCTGAGCCTTCGGACTGCTGTGGCCCACTGTCAATGCTCAATTCATGGCTCCCCCACCCCACCCCCACCCCTTTCAGTACAGTCTGCTTGTGAGCCTGGGTTAGAGCAGGCACGTCCCTCTAAAGACCTGTCACATGCTCTGCCTAGTATTGTCCTGCTGTTTCCTGAAAGGTTCTACCGCGCCTAACACATCCTCATACAGGGCTGGGGACGATGGTGACCAACAGAAATGTGCATGCCCTTTGCTATATTCTCCACGGAAGTCTTATCTGGAAAGTAGCCTTGTTAATCAAACTTAAAATCAAACCTACAGGACTGCTGCACACTGATCCCAGGGGGCTGTCCATCATCCTTATCCTGGGTGACACCCTCCGACTGTCAAAAGGCTGGCCCCTGTCATGACTGAGAGATCGGGGCTCTCAGGAGAAAGTGTAGCACCGCACTCACAGGGGGCGAATGTCAAGGTCTGAGAAGCTGCTCTGATTCTTGTATCACAGGACTACAGACAACAGCAAGAGCCAAGAGTGCTTCCAGAATTGGATCCCAAAGGAGGAGATGGTCCTTCACAGAAGGACAGCCGTTCAGGCCCTAGACTGTGTGTCTCTCTCTCTCTCTCTCTCTCTCTCTCTCTCTCTCTCTCTCTCTCTCTCTCTCTCTCTCTCTCTCTCTCTCTCCCTCTCCCTCTCAACAGTGTTAACTACCACCGAACTGGGTGTTGTCATTTAGACAAACATCCATAGTGGGTTGGCTTAGACTAAGAGATTCAAAAGCAACTCACTTGGATCCAGGACAAAGAGAAAGTAAGTATCATCCCAGCCTGGACAATGCTTTGAACAGACAAGAACACATGAATACCCCAAATCACTTGTTTAGTAGTCTTAGAAAAATACAGCCCTGGTCTGTTTGTTTATCTCTGTGTGGTGTGTATAGGCATGTGCACATGAATGTGTGTACATGCATGCGGGCGAGTGCATGACGCTGTGTGTGGAGAGCAGAGGTCTTGCCAAACAGTTTTCTTGATTGCTCTTAATATTAGTTTTTGAGACCTGAAGTCTGTTAGTCTCTGTGCCCCTATCACACAGCCATGCTGCTGTGCCCAACTTTTAGGTAGGCATCAGGGATCTGAACTCAGGTCCTCATGTTTGCACAATGAACACTTTACTCTGAGGGTCCTAACTGAATGTACTGAACTATGACAAGGAAGAGTTGCAGCAATGTTGTCTGACACTTATTATCCTCAGAGCCTCAAAAACAAAATAAAACCAAACCGAACCACCCCCACGCAAAACCAACCAACAAACAAACAAGAGAAGGAAAAGTGTAAGTAGGCATCAAAATGCAAGCTCCTCCCCAGGCTGGGGCTGCTGAAGCTCTGGGCCATAAACCCAACATCCGTTTTGATGCCAGGCACTGCTCTTCGCTCTCTGAAAAGTACCCCGAGAAACACAAAACTTCGAATTCTGTTCTGAATGACTGCCTCACTAATATGATAAAAATGCTTTCAAAGAGGGGTATTTTTTCTTGATCACTCACCTCGAGCTTTCTGCTCTCAGTGGGGCCTTACTACGTAGCCATGCTTGGCCTGGAATTCACAATCCTCCTGCCTCTCCTTACCAGCTGCTGGGACTACAGGTGAGAGCCGCTGTGCCTGGCTGTATTTGAGCTTCCTTAGTAAACTATTCCTACGTTGTTACATATAAAGTCCACTCAGATGTCTCCAGTGGTCAAAAAAATCAATAAACCTGACAGACTCTGCTGGGAATCCAACCCCATGATTCCAACTTTAGTCTGATTATTATTTGATATTTTAGAACAGCAACAATGTAACAATAAGGAAGGTGCTTGTTTCTGATGAGAATCCTGGCCCTTTCCCTCACAAGATGGTGAAGGAAGAAGCCACCCCAACTCGCAGCTTCAGTTGTCTTAGAGGTACAATGCAGATGGGACAGATTATTGGGATCCGACCCAGGAACCCTCTGCACAGGATTCCTATGGAAAAAGCAGCATGGTAACAGGGATGGCCTGCACTGGCCACCTTAGTGTGGGCTCACAGGTTCTGTTAAGGAACACTGAAGTGAACGAGCTGGGAGAGCCTCTGGATAGGCTTTGCAGTGACCAAGTTATGTTACTGATTGGAATCGTCAGCTCAAAACTGTCAAGTACTTTCTGGTGTCACAGTTACCCTCTCTCTACACTAGAACTACATGAGAATGTGGACTTTCTGACTTTTACTGCTCTCCGTGAAGATCACAAATTCCAGAATACACTGGTCAAGACCAGGGTGTCATGCAAGGCTGGGAGCTAAATTCCTAATTGAGGACAAACCATCGGACTTAAATATGTGTGTGGGCTACAAACAACCTGTGATGCAAACCTGGGTACACAGAGACCGCGCTGACTGCATGAAAAGGAGAAAAACAATTCCCCCTTTTAATCTCCCTCTTCCCTCTCTTTCTCTCCCTCTGCCTCTCCTCCCCTGTCTATACTCTGTGAAGGCTGACTGTTAAGCATTTCAATCATCTGTCCTGGAGTTTGGAAGAGGCATTCTGCAGGTGGTACTTTTTTAATCCTTTGGAACCTGTGTTGCTCAGCCCTTCTCCATAGATTCTAACTCTGGACATGATATTCAGGCTGGCCTCAGGGCAGGCTGCCTCCTGATAGTGGGTGTGTGCCACACCAGTCATTTCATGTCCCTATCCTGAAGTTTCATAACACTTGCAGCAACTTATTATGACATAAACAAGCCCGAAGCTACATGTCCTTGAAGCCACCAGCTTTTTGACTCTCCAGCAGCCATCTGCAAAGACAGGAAGTCATGACTCAGAACTGTCAGAGAGGTGTCATTTGTTCCTCGGAAGAATTCTGACACCTTCGTCTATCGGGGTCACCACCACCTCATCACAAAGCTAGCTCCCAGGTTAGCTTTCTGGGCTTGTTGAAAAGAACCACAAAGTAAAGGGCTCACAGACTTTCTACCTTACTACTTCTGGAAGGCCAGATCCTGAACTCAGCAGCAGTGCCCTCCCCTCCCCTCGGGGGAGCTAAGAAATTCTGTTCTCCGTCCTCTAGACGCCAGGAGGATGTCCACACTCTGGCTTGCGTGGGCTCATGACTCCTGCTTCTTTGTGTGCCTATCAGCAGGACATTTGTCATTGGATCTAGTACCCACCAGAAGAGCTCCTCATCTCAAGACCTCTACTTACTCAGGGTTCAGTGATTATGATGCTACTCTCTGTTCATTCTTACATCACAGCTGCTGCTTCTAAATCCTCTCTATAATGTTTATTGCACTTTTACAAAAGGCTCAAAAATGCACGTATTCTGTGCACACCTCAGGAAGTAGGTGATACACCTGGGGGACACGTAGCATACATACACTTGAGAGAATGTGAAAAATCAGATGCAGGAAAGGTGGGGAGAGTTGGGGACAGAAAAGCTTGATGAGAGGTCACAGTTGGGATCGGAGGCCCTGACCTGACGCACTTCTGATCCTTGACACATCTGGCTCCCTGCCACTAGGCAGGATCCACCACAGGTGGGTTCAGGTGGCCATGCCTCACTCTAAACAAATGGATGACATTCCACAATGACCAGTGCGGGGGCAGAGGCAGTTATATTTTAAAGCCATGCATCCTTTCCATGGAGAGTCTGTTTGTCTTTCGGTAGAATGCAAATTTCAGTGTTAGGACTATTTAAGATGGCAAATACATGAATCATTCAATGTAAATGTCACAGCCTGGTGACATGAAGAGGAGGCTTCTGACTGAATAATGCGACCGCATGAAGTGGAGGCTCTGGAAGAGGAAATGAAAGACGTGGGTACAAGATATTAGATTAGGTCTCCAGCCCTAATGACGCACTCCTGAGGGGAGGGGCCGCTCCTGCTCAAGAAGAAGAAAACACCCATATAACTAAGTTTAAGAGTAATTCTGAGGAAATGATAAGAACAAATGGAAATGGGGGAAAGCAGATTTTCTTTGGGCTATTAAATTAGGCTTTTGGAGAGAAGATCTGCTCTCACGTCCCCAGGCCATCAGCAATGGAATTTAAGGCAGCCTTTCAGGATCTGAGATATTCCAAGGGTGCCATGGATGTGGTCCATATTTTCATGAGAAGTGGTCAGCATTGTTCTTCCTCAGGGACTGGCTGGTGAGGAGACTATCTTTTAATCACAGCCTTTTCACATCTCTGTCTCCTCCACTTCTCCTGGACTGCCTTACCTTCAGCAAGTGAGAGAATGGCCCCGACACTGTCAATCAAAGTCTCCCAGGAGCAAGAATATAACTGACAAGAAAATTAGCCATTCAGCAAATTTCAGGTCTCGAGAAAGTGCTGTGAAGTTGGGTGAGAACTGACGCAGCAGGCTACTTGGCTGATGAAACTCACTGGAGAGGTCAGGGGTCAGATGGAACAATTGATGCCCGAGAGTTCTGGGTGCTTGTGACAATGACTTGATTTCTGGGAGGAAGGAGTCAGTGTCACTTGGGTGGTTTCTCCTCTTTCATCCCAAAGATCTACTTTAGACCTTAATCAGAGCAATGACCACTGGGACTTTTTGCAGACATTTTATATTCATGAAGTGTTGACTAAGTGGAAGGCAATCAGAAATGTACAACCACTTGGAAATGCCTTGAGCCCCGTTTCTGGCAAAGCATAAAAAGAGAAGGTGATTAAATAGGAATACATATGGACTTTCAGTTCTACTTTCATCCTGTTGAGTGAAAAGATATTAAATAAAATAGACTCTAAGTAATATCTAGTACAATGCAACTGGCCTGAATTATTTGTAATTATTGGACAAGTACTCTGATCTTGAGGACTGAAAGCCATTTCCATTTACCCTGCAGATTAGTTTATATCTAGGTTGATTCTAAGAATAAAATGAACACTGGGTGTAGTGGCATGTGTCTGGAACACATAAGAGGCTGAGGCAGGAGGATGGAAGCCTGAGGCCAGCCTGGGCTGTAGAGTGAATTTGAGCTGCTGCCTGGGAATGGCCCTCAGACCCTACAGAAACCACTCTTACGATGACTCCAAGTTCCCCACCCACTTTCTTATTTAATTTTGAAACCAACTTTAGGGAAATGGCTGCTTTGGGAGATGTTTACAAACTCTGAGGTTTAGTTAAGTTTTTTTTTCTTCCATCTATGTTTTTAAAAATAATAAAGGTGGACTGGAGAGATGGCTCAGAGGTTAAGAGCACTGGCTACTCTTCCAGAGGTCCTGAGTTCAGTTCCCAGCAACCACATGGTGGCTCACAGCCATCTGTAATGAGATCTGGCGCCCTCTGCTGATGAGTGTGAAGACAGAATACTCATATACATAAAATCCATTAATCTTAACAAATAAACAAATAAAGGTGGGGGTTGGAGGACTGGCTGTTCTTCCAGAGGGCCCAGGAACCTACACAATGGCTCACCACTATCGGTTCCAAGGGAACCAATGCTTTCTTCTGGCCTCTGTGGGTACCAGGTACAGATGTGATACAGAGACATATACATGCAGACAGAACACCCATACACATAAATAACAACAAAACAACAACAATGTAATAGAGCTAGAGTGTATTTGGATAGACACAATAATTTTTCTACATTTTTATAAAATCATTCTAGTGGGTGAGTTTTCTGGGAAAATATTCATGTTAATATTGAATTATCAGATGATAAGAATAAACTCCAAAGCCGGGCGTGGTGGCGCACACCTTTAATCCCAGCACTCGGGAGGCAGAGGCAGGCGGATCGCTGTGAGTTCGAGGCCAGCCTGGTCTACAAAGTGAGTCCAGGATGGCCAAGGCTACACAGAGAAACCCTGCCTCGAAAAACCAAAAAAAAAAAAAAAAAAAAAAAAAAAAAAAAAAGAATAAACTCCAAGAAAAATTAGGGGTTTACCAAATAATAGTACCCTAAATAATGAGGTGATATCTCTGAAGGGTTGCCAAATGATCTTTCTAGCCTACCCAGACCATGCAGGGCTGTGTGAAAGGGTGCCCCAACACCTGACGGATAAACATAGCTGCTGATCCCGAAACCAGAACGTACCACAGATTTACCAGAGCAAAACAGCAAGTAACACTGCAGCTGTGGAAAACTCAGCTGGAAATCCAGGGGAATTCTAATATCACAGAGGTCCTCAGTGTTTCAAAGCAGCAGAATGGCTGCCCTTTGGTATTAAAGGAACTGATGCTATCAAAAACAGAATGTGAAGAAATGTCCACTAAGGAGGAGCCGCACTGGGGAGAGAGACCTGACCACCACGCAGAGCACAGAGTATGTCTTCATGTGTAACCCTGGGACCAGCTACTCTGCTGTCAGTATGGCTAGCTGGTCAAAAACCATCTGTCCTGGGCAAGGCCAAAATGCCAGAGGAGGGTGAGGCAGCATTTCACCTTGTTGGGAACGTGGTTTGGGGACACGGGAAGGGACAGCTCTTCCTTTCCTTTACTCTTTGGCATTTGATTCAAGGCATGTATGGGGGGAGGATAATGGCCAGGAAATAAAAGTGGGCTACTCAAATATTTTGATAGAAATCTTAGATAGAAGCAGAGGGGACACTGAGGGTGAAATCCAAGGTCTCACACATGCCAGGCAATGGCTCCACCACTAACCCACACCACAGTTTCCATGGTAAAAAATGGATGTATTTTGCTTTTGAGCTTGGACATAAAAATTGCTGGAGGCTGCTGGAATGGTGCTGATTTCACGACAGCCTCAATGGTGCTACTCCACACCCCACGCGGATGCGCGGATCTTGGCTGGGGGGCTATGCAGGGAGTTCACTTAAGAATGGATCCTGTGAGTGGTGAGGATGCTCTCCTGGTGCCTCCTGGAGGAGATGGCGCACATGTTTCCCAATCCCCTAGTGAAATTCACTGGGTGGAGACTTGGTGACATGGTCGTGCCTTCCCATGACCCTTCTGCTTGGTGCTGAGGAAGGGACACACCCTCTCTCTCGATATAAAGGAATTCTGGAAAGAAAATATAAGTCAGAGTCCAGATGAAGCTCAGAAACAGTTGATGGAGTATTCTTGGAGACAAACAGGCAGTAAACAGGTTCCTCTTCTTCCTCCTTCTGTGCAGAGGCCCCTATATACAAGGCAAGCACTCTCTACCGCCGAGCCACAGCCTCCTTTGAAGGGTGGTACATCTTCAGGGTGCTCTGCAACAACGCACTACCATGGGATAAGGTCCTGCAATCATAGGCCTTCGGATTAGGTGTCTGTGGTATGAGCCACACTACATTCTGAGCACCACGGAGGCCACGGAAGGTGGACCTCAGCTGTCGCTGCATCAGGCACAGGTTACAGTAGTATGTGCAGGCACCAGCGGGGATGCTCGATGTTGACAGACTCCATCTTATCTACTCCTAACCACACCATCCCTTCTTGTAACTGGTATGCTCAGGATCTTTTCATGGAGGGGACTGAAGGCCCAAAGTTGGGGTGTTTTGTTCCAGACCTCTCACATGCACCAGCAGCCTGCCCTTTTATAAAGAGGCCAGTTGTCAGGTCAGCCGTGGCCTGCCCCTTGAGGTCAGAATGCTCCTTTACATGAAAAGACCGGTGACATCACTGCTGACAGAGGACCAGGTCCACACAGCCATTTATAAAATGGAAATGTGGGGAAAACATAGGTGTCCCTTTCTCACCTCTCCCATTCGGAGAAGAAAGAAATGCAAAATGAAGCAGCTGTGTTTCAGTGTTGGAGCACTCATGTGTTTCAGTGTTGGAGCACTCATGTGTTTCAGTGTTGGAGCACTCATGTGTTTCAGTGTTGGAGCACTCATGTGTTTCAGTGTTGGAGCACTCATGGCACCACGGCATGTGGGGACTCCTGCAGCCGGGCAGTGCACAGGCCTCTTATGGCACAGAATCGTGCAAGTGTCCTCTCATTAACAGTCTTCTTCTTTAGAGCCCTGCTGCCTGATCCATCCGTGATCCATCCTCTCGCTGGATCCTGGGGGCCTGGCATCCCCCATTCTGTACTCCAATGTCCACAGGTTGTCAGGTACAAGAAAGCAATTTTCTGAGTGAACTCTAAGTAGACCTGGCTTCAGGCGGGCTGTAGAGGGAGGTAGGAGGTTTGTTCAGTTGTTCTTTTTCCGTTGTGCTTGGAGGATGGTGTCATCAGGTGTGCAGTGGGTGCTGGGACCCCATGCTTGTTCAGCATCTCTCCTCATTCCAGCAGCGGCTTCCGAGTACTAAACAGTTTAACTGTTTCTGAGTAATCCAGAGGGCAATACAGAAACAGGAACAGAAGTAGAGAAGAAATTCTCTCCTGATGCCATGTGTTTCAAGAAGGACATGTTAGCTAAAAAATGACAGGTGTTTATATCCTGGGTTTCTACATCATTATTTTCTGGGTTTAGTCTACTTTGCACTTTGATGGTAACTTCCTGTTTTTACATTTTGTATGTCAAATTCTCTGTCCAAAGTCCCATCCATCCTGACAAAAATACACTCTTAAAATATAACAAAAATAGCCTGGACGCTGCGAATGTCCCAGTTCTCACTGTTCTCTGGGACTTTCCACTTAAGCCTCATGGAGTCATTTGATATCATCTTTGTGACTAAAAATGTGACTGCAATATTATTACTTTAAATTGTAATCAAATCATTCTCTTGCAGATTAAGACACTTACTCTTAGAAAAATAGCCAAATTGAATTAGGTGTGTCTTTTCTTGATAGATCAAAAGCGGCTCCATTAAATCAGCAGTTTTATATTAATGGCATGAGACATGGCCTAGATGAACAAAACGCCCTTTGGAGCCATTCTGCACTCATGTCAAGGGAGACGCACACGTCCCCCACAGCTCACATGGAAAGTAGGATCGTACCCCCAGTCCCTAGGCCAGGGCACCAGACATGCACCCGCCTGGTGCTCACCCTATGCACATCTCCTCCCTCCCTCTGCTTTCCTCTTCAAACTGTTGTGCCTGTGCATCCATCCATCCATCCATCGGCGAGTCACTTAGTGCTTCCTGTATACCCAGTACTTTTTCCCCTGAGACGTGAAGAAAAGCGTTTTCTTGCTCCTCAGCCCTCCTCTCAGGCTTTTATAATCCCTGAATTTCAGACCAAGAACTGCAGTACTCTGGAGCATTCTAAAGCACATTTCTTATAATTATTCTGAGTTCTGTTCAGGGTGATATCTCACATAGAATAAGTAAAAGACACAATACTTATAAAAACTTGGTGTCGGCACAGTGTTCTAGCATTTACAAAGCTCTTTTGTAGTCATGAACCTCTTTGGATACTCCTGAAAACTTCAAACTACAGAAAAGAAATGAACATAACCCTGAGCTCACACCAGAACAATGATCAAAGCCCAAACTCTTGAGCCTAGGCAAATTCACTGGACAGAGGCATGGATGGATGGATGGATGGATGGATGGATGGATGGACGGACGGACGGACAGAGGCATGGATGGATAGATACATGGCCATGGGGCAAGTAGCTTGCTCCAGAGAACTGGTCTCTTTCTTTCCTTTCTTGGTTTCATCTTTGAAGTTTCTTAATTAGTTGGGAAATTTGCACTGCACAAAGGTAAGTTAGCTTTCCAGTTGTAAGGTTTGGTGCTTATACGGGTTGAGAATAGGCAGCTCCATCCCACCCCCTCTAGAACCAAAGCAGCACAAAGTAAATTGGCAATTTTTAGAGCTAATCTGGCATAAACAGTGACCTCCTAGTTGAATTATTATCTGCATCATTGTAAGGAGAAGCCGACATTTACAGTAATAAACTATATTAATTCAATGCTTTCCTTCATGCATCGAGGTTTAGGAGATTTAATGTGCTCATTAAGGGTAAAGTTAGCTTGCTTATTTCTGGTCACATTTTGAGGAAAACTAGGGGGGGGAAAGCTACAGTTTTATTAATTGATTATTTTGGTGGACATCTTCAGTGAAAATGATTCAGAACCATCAGATATGGGTTACTAAGTCCTGACACTTATAACACCAGGGAACAGCATAGCTTTCCTTTCGAGATCCACTTGGCTTCTGAGCCACACTGAAATGCTGAGCTGTTGGGAATGGATTATCATCCCATTGCTACTGTCTTCTGGGGTAACAGGGCTTCTGGCAAATGATTATTTTTAATCAGGCACCACATAGTGTCATTGCGAAGAGCATGGTGAAAGTCAAAGCCAGATTCCAGATACAGGCATACACCTGCTTCTAAGCATGCATCGGCTAACAGGGCACTGCCACCTCACTAGGCCGTGCTTTAGAACCGACCCCCACGCTGGAACAAGCAGCCCATAGGTGGGCACAGTAGGAGTCAGGACCTGGAGGAGGGCTGGGTGCAGCAGTGGTTATTGAACTTCATGGCACTGCAGGTTAATTGACAAAATGAACAGGAAAACAACTGGCAAGATGGGAAAAAATGTGTGTTGGGATCCCCAACACAAGACAGCAGAGGAGAGAAGGCCAGGCTTGGGCCCAAGTGCCCATCAATCCCTGGCTGGGTCCAGAATCACTAGCCCTAAGAAGGAGGGGGAGAAGGAGGAGGAGGAAGAGGAGGAGAAAGAAGAGGAGGAGGAAGATCTTCCCCTGATAGGATGAGTCACATCAATTCCTTGCCTCAGGCCCCAGAACTTCCTCTTAACAAGTGAGAAAGACTACAGGGTGAATGTCCTGTCAACCAGAACACAAGCTCAAGGGGCCAGACTCTTTAGCCACGGAAGCCTGAGCCTCACCTCTGGCAGGCTCTACACTGACCAAGCATGTGGGTGGGTGACTCGCTTTTTGCACTAATGCTCCTGAGTGTCCTCACCCACCTCTGAAGAAACCTAGAACTGTCACTCTGTAATTCTGCACTGCACGCCAGCCTCTCCATAGCCATGCTGACAGCACAGAAGGGTTCTCATCTTGCTTTCCTTCAGCATCCCGAGCGCAGGTCACTGGGAACACTCAGTCTAGAACACAGCTATTTGGACGCCAAGGGTCACGGAGACCATGTGAATGGTTCCTGACTCAAGGATGAGTAGATTTGAGTTCATGGAGACCATAAGAGACATGTCTTTCGCGGTATCTACACCCTCCCAGCCTGTACCTGATATAGCTACCTCGCTGTGTTGATGAATGGGCCAAGTCCTGAGAGACGGAGCTGGCTACAGTATCTGGGGAGGCTGGGCAGAGGGGGTGGGAGGGTGGACTCTACACAGGTAGGGAGACAGTGATGAGAGGCTGGAGGGAAGAATTTGGGGGAGAGAGAGTCTAAGAAGCCATACTCAGAGAAAGTGGGAACATGGGATGCCTCCAGAAGCCCAAGACTCTGGACCAGCACATATTCTGTTGTAGGTCAGACTGGTGACACGGGTCAAACAGGAAGATAGGTCTGGCAGTTAGGCACTGAGCTGGAGGGCAAGGGACAAAAATAAAGTACAGAGGTCTGCACGGAAAGCCCCAGAAACAGCTTTAGTAGCTGCCTCCAGGAGAGCAACAGGGTCTTAGCCAGGTGTGGTAATTTCAACAGAGAAGAGGCAAACAAAACCTAATCACGTGCCTCACTCCATAACGCAAATAATTTTACATGTAAGTTACTATGAGGTTATTCTTGAGATAGGAGGATGAAAAAATTTAAGAATGACTATAGGAAAGAATAATATGCATTTCAAAAACGTCCAAAGAACAGATTTTTAAAAAATGTTCTTACAAGGAACCAGCAAGCATGAATGGTGAAGGATATGTTAGCCACCCTGACTAACTCACATTAACCTCATAAACACATGGGGTTATGATCTGTCAGTTAAAAAGAAAATTAAAAACAGGAGGGATCACAAATCTGAGGCCCGCTTGGGCTGTATAACGAAATTCAAAAATGAATGAGCAAATAAAATAAGCATTGTTCTGTGTCTGAGATTCTTGAAGGGCATGCTATTGTGTCAGGCAGAGCAGAGCAAGAGAGCGAGAATGAGAGAGAGTGAGAGCAGAAAGGAGGGAGAGAGAGAACACAGGAACCTCTGCATACAACAGAACTTTCTAGAGCATGCCTGTGTTTTGGGTGTTTCCTCTCTTTGAAATTCAAGTAAAGGCTGCATAGTTAATGAGCTATTTCTCCTACGTTTTCTTGCACAGACTTAACAGGAATCATAAATGGGTTTCCCACTTTTTGATTTGTGATTATTAATACAAGGAGGTCATTAAAATCATTCCCACATATCCTTTGTTGTGCTGCTTAATATTGGTTAGGGATGGGTGCATGCTAGGGAAATGTACACCATCATCATCATCGTCATCATTATTAAAGGTGCTGAGAGAACTCCAAGGGGCTGTGGGAAGAAACAAAACAAAAACAAAAACAAAAAACCCCTTTGAGCAGGAAAGATCAGAGTCTCCTGTCAGAATCCAGCAGAACAAGCCACTTTCTGTGATGAGAGAACCACTACAGAACATAATACTTGGGCCAATTTTCTGCAGAGATGAACGTGATTGTCTCATTGTACCTGTTGATAAGCGATGAGTGACTGCCGGGGCTCCCCTTTGGTGATTATAATTAGCTGCCTGCCAGGTGATCACCATGGACTAAGTAACTGATGAAAAGGTTAAAGGTTAGCAATCAACACAGCCATGAGGTTGGTGACAAGGCTAATCTTTCTCCAGTCCAGCATGGAACATTTGCACACAAAAGTTGATTTTTAACAATGTTTTTCTATATAAACAGCACCAATAAGCTTACGTATGCAGCTGAAATCGTTTTAGATGGACATTACTGTAAATGTTCACAAGTTAATATATGCAGTGTTTTTAAAGCAGGTTCCTGCTAATTTATTTCAAAATTAATGTATTCTCTACCAAGTCTAGTCAGCGAGCTACACATGGAGGACGGGAAGTAAATCACCTGTTAAGTGTCTGGTGTTGTTTGGGGATGAAGGCAACGGCCACAGGGATCTTAGGGCTGAGGCTCTCTTTCTGCTTATCATGTAAAAGGCAAGTCAGAAAACAACTTGAAAAGGCAGTGAGTACTCAAAGACCCTGGGGCAAACAGAAAAGGACATATTCCAGTGTGTGCATGGGTGCACTTTTAAACTCATGCAAACAAGAAAGAAGATTTCGTCTATGAGCAGCATTGGTAGACGTTTTTGGAAATTTCTTCATTCCCAAATCCCAGAAATACTTAGCCTTAAACTTAAAATGGAGGCGAATGACTCATTAGGTTGAAGAGAAAACTGTTGGGTTTTGATATTCACATTTTGACCTAATATCAGAGAATTCTGGGTTACTTCTGGAAAGCCTAGTGGGCCCCAAGTGCCTTCCCCTCAGCATTTATCTAGGGCCACAGCTCCTTTAGTTGGCATTTCTTGTCTGTCTCCAAAGCCCAGGTCGCACACTTGCCTCCTATGCACAGTGCTTTTAGACTCTTCAAATAAAGCCCTACCAGACTCAGAAAGCTACTGAGCCCCTTGGCCCTCCCACGTCCCACCTAGACAGCCCCTTTCACAGAGGGGTTTGCATGCATTTTCTGAAACAACTCCAGCCACACAACCCAACCCCTACAGCGAGACAAGTCCAGATGGCAGAGCTCTACTGGCTGTGGTGTTACTGACTCGTGCCTTGTCCAGTGCCTTCCTCCAGTTAGTGGCGGCTGATAACAGCAAGTGCCATGGTGAAGCCTACAAGAGGCAGTGTCCCTGCAGGCATCATCACCTGCAGGCACAAGGATGGCAGAGGGAGTCCTGCTGTGGCACGAGTTCTGCAGGGAGGCAAGCACAGGGTGGTTCTGTTCCCACTTTTTGTTAGGCCAAAGGCAGGAATGCAATCCAGATAGAAACAGGAAGGAATCCCTGGCCTTGTGGGCAGCAGAGCTCTTGGGTGGAAGAGGGTCAGACTCCAGCAGGGAGGGGAGGATGGCTTGGCAGTATAACTGCCCGGCACAGCTGCTTCACCTGGTTTGATCCCACTACAAAACTTGTGGCCACAGTGCTACCTGCACCAGGGTCCGCACCTAAGTAACGTGGAATCAGAGGCTGCTGGCAGGACCTTGGATAGTTCCTCACACTCTAGAGCCTGATTTGTTCATCTGTGGCTTATTTGGATATCTTAATGTTAGCTAAATAAATGCTGGCTATTACTAATTTAAATAGAAATATGATTTCTGTAAGTGGGGAAGTTAATTAAAAGAGGGACCACACACTTCCCTGAAGGTTCTGAAGATCACTCAGTGATATGTGGCACACCTGGCAGCTAACAAGCCAATGCAGAGCCTGGCCAATTGGCACTGCGCGCTACCATCCGGGCCAAGCCATTCGGGCCTGCTCCTCTTTCCTGGCGTGTGGGCCTCTGCACCTTGCAGAAGGCTTGGAGGATGGTTCCTCCTACTCAGACATTGCCTCTCAAGTTCTCTGCTCTGACTAGGAGGTTTGTGGGAATCCCTCAGAAGGCAGGGCATAATCTGGGTTCCTGGAGCCCAGAGGTCTCTTAGACGGCAGAGGATCAGAATCCGAGGGGCCTATTAGCTTGTGTGGTGAAATGTGCAGCTTAACTTCCACTATACTCCCTGAAATGATGTATTTCTCTCCATTAAAAATATGGACAACAGACCACAGTGGCAATACTTGAGAAGGCCACAGACCCTCTCACAGTCCATGATGCTGTTGCCCATGACTCTTACTAAAGCCAGACAATCACAGGAACAGTGTACAACTCCAGTGTTGCTATGTGTAGCTAACCGTGTGTAGGTGTATATGATTGTAAACAAAACCAAAACATTCCACAAACACATAAATAGACGCTGCTGAGTATGTGTATGTGGTTTCACTCTGTACTGGACAACCAGTCAGGGAGGGAGCTCATGCCAGGAGAAGCTTTCCCAGCAGTCTTCGGTTACTTATAGTTACGCATATGTATATGTACACATATATAAAACAATGACAACCAAAGAAAAAGAGGCTATCAATTTGAGAGTGGGGGGCATGGGACGGGCTGGAGGGAAGAGAGGGAGGAGGAACGTGATATAATCCTATTTGAATTAAAAATATTTTTCCTTTGTAAAACTATGTACTTTATTTTCTGCACTTACAAACAATCTGCACAGAGTAGGCTGAGGGGCTCCATTCTCTCAGGTGTCTCTGGGGTGGTAAAGAATCACAAGGCCACCAATGACCCTAAGACTACAGACCCCTGGGGGAGGGGCGGCCACTGGTCACAGCGTGACACACAGCCTAACTGTGGAATTCTGCCTCTTTCCCTGGAGAAGCTGGGCACAGTCCAGTGTCCACTGCGGGGAGCGGGGTTTTGAACCAGTTTACAGTTCCAGAGTCTGAAATGAAGGTCAAGGCAGAGTTGCCTGTAAGACTTGAGTCTCGGAGGAAAAGAATAAAGAGAATAAAATAATAAAAGAGAAAAAAATGTAATTTCAAGATAAGAGAATACAAGCCTATAAAAATTTCAACAACAAAATTTTCACACATTTACTTTGTCGTTACAGAGTACTCAGTGTAAAATGGTAATAGAATGTCTTCAGAAAACAACCCTGCAGGAAACTGTGTTCCTTCTCTTCTTCAGATGTGTGCCTCCTAAGCAGCCTTTACCAGGGTGGGAGGGAAGGAGTCACACTGGGGAAGCATGTGCCAGTGCCTTTCAGACATGGGAAACTGAGGCTAGGGAATTGGACCTCCAGGCTTCAAGCTTCTCTCCCAACTTAGCCCTAAGTGGCCCAATGGCCGTTTGATAATAGGCTGAGAAACAGCCCCGAGTTGCTGTAGGTTCTAATAAAACAGCCAAGCTGTGTCTTTCTAGAGCTAGGTACCGAGTCAGTCTGGAGAGCCAGCTGGAGCTGCTTGCCTCATCTCTGTTCTCAGTGGCAGCCTCTGACCCAGGGCTGGGCCGTGCAGGCTGTGGGATGAGTCAATAGAAGCGCGGCAGCAGCAGTAGTCAGTGGTCTGAACCAACGGCTACACATCCAGCTTCAAAGCAACACAAAACAGGGAATTTAATTTCACAAAGGGATCTTTCTACCATTTGTTTTTTCCTCTCAGCCTATTGAAATGTACACACCACAAGGACAAAGTCCAGGGCGCTCTTCAGCGGCAATTTTACTTCTGCACATATTTAATGTGTTGCTGGGATGAAGCATTTCATGGTTCCCGTGCTTAGAAAATGAAATAAATCAATGTGTTACGAGAGAGCCTTTCCCCTTCGCTCTTTCAGGGAAGTGCTCTTTACTCTACAACTAACAGGAGCTTAACGAACCATTTCACGTTCTAAACCTCTTGGAAAGGTCATAATGCCCATTTCTTAATTAATTTTTTTAAAAAGTTGAATCATACTAATATCCTTTTATGTATCTATATGGGTACTGATGCTAAAAAATTTTACTAAGAATAAACGATGCCAGAGAGCAAGACATCTTTGGTTTGTTAAATATAGATGCTTGTGGGTCTTTATAAAGCAAGACAGAGAAAGAGAGATGACCTGGCCCAGGATTTTATTAAGTATAATCAAGGAACCGGGGAATTTGGGTTGCCATGGAATCAGGCCTAAATAAAGTTTATTGCACTGTGCCGACTTAGCACTGTGCTTTGAAACAGCATAATAAAGCCAATGTGCCTTAAAAAACACAGGTCACTCAGCAGTTAGGTTCCTTTGCTTGAATTTCTTTTAAATTTTTATGCTTAAATTTCCCAGCCTGTACTAAAAAGGCCTGCGCTTTGTGGTATCACAGAAACAGGGACCCAGGGCTCGTCTCTGCTTCATTCTTGGGCCAGTCTCATTTTTCTGCCCTAATTGCAGCAGACAGCATTTCGGCTTTGTCAGCCCTACCTGCTCTGAATAGGAGCACTTTTGCCCCCCCACCCCACCCCCCTTGTCAAAGACCAGGGAAGAAAGCGCGCTCTCTGGCTGGCAGCAGTCTTGGATCCTCGCCCCCGGCCATACTGTGCAATCACGCTGTTTATCCCACTGTAACAATCAGACAGCGAGAGCTGAGCACCTGGTACTCCCAGCCCCGGCCTTCCTTGGCAGCTGACGGGCAACCTCGCTGCCAGGTGGTCCTGCTTCAATTACATTAGCTAGCCGTTCTAGGGTTAACGAGGACCCACTTTCCTCAGAATGCCCCGAGAAAATCAGTTATTCATAAAAGACAGTATGCCTTTTGTTGATAGCTGAACAATGTTGCTGAATATCCATTAAATTAAATTCTCCTTATTGGACTGAATAATGCAATAGCGATAGCCCCAGCTAGAAGTTTGCATGTTTATTTACTGAATTTCTGAATAATTTATACACGGATCCTGGCTCTATTTTTCATTTGGTGGCCAAATGTTTCTTTGGAATGGATCTGTGTGGCTTTGCCTTCGTTTTAATACAGGCTAACACTAGCTTGCAAATGGAAAACAAATGAAAGCACCCTGTAATGGAGTGGCGAGGAAAGGAAATTGTACTTTGACTCAGAATTCACCTTCCAATTTGCTCTTGCAGGAAGACTTTCAAATTTGCATAGACACTTTTAGGGGCTGTTTCATCTGAGAAGCCTTTTCACACAAAAAAGGAAGCCAGTGGGCTGGTCGGTCATCAATCTCCAAGCCAGGAACTATTACCAGTGCTTAGGTACACAGTGGCCCTGTGGAGACCTGGTGGTAACTGAATTTGATGGACAGCTAGAATGTATTTCCCTGCCTCCGTCCTTCTGAAGAGCTGTTATCTGTGATCCTCTGCAGTAGAGACTACGGGGACAGAGGTGTGAACTGAAAGACTTCCCTCCTTTCTGCTCTCCCTAAATTATCAGAGAGGGGGTATAGAGGAGTGCTCCCTTCTCCCTCCTCCCTCCTTCTCTTGGGATGTGGTATGTTGCTCATGTTTAGAGGCATGGGCCCTCAACCTCAGATACATGGTTGCCTGCTAGACTGTTCTGGGAAAATTATAAGTGCATATGTAGAGAAACAGGTACAGGATAGAACAAAGCCACCTAAATACTGCCGTCCTATGAACTGAGTCTTAGTTGATTGGGAAGTAATTTTTTTAAGTTAATTAATTCATTTTCCCCCCATAGCAGGGACTAAAACATGTTGTGCAAGCCCCAGACCAGGAGATACAAGATGCAGAAAAAACAAAAAACCAAAAATACAAACCAACCAAACAACCAAACAAAAAACAAAGACAAAAAACCCTGAGAGTTATATCCACAAAAAACACCATTCCCCTAAACTTAAATTGCCCCAAGGACATACTAGCTATCACAAAGAGAAAACAACAGAAAATTCTATTGGATCTCCCTTTCATTTAAGGGAGAAAGGATCTTGCTTTTTTTGGTGATGAAAAAGATTGAATAAATCTAGCAAGAAAGGCCGACCTCAGTTGATATGCAAATGCGCAGGAGTCTGTCGGAGGGTTCTTAGGCTTAGCCGTGGCACAGCAGAGCAGCTGGGAGGCGGGAGCAGGGCTGTGAGTGGGAACCCGTGGGATGCGCCACTCCCACTTGGTGTCTTGGAGGCCTTGGGCAAGTCACGCTTTTGTTTTCTCTTTTGCAAGAAAGGGGTGGGGGTGGGGGCATTCTGCTGACATTTAGCACCTTGCATGGTCTGAGAGATCTCAGATTTTCTAGCTGGCCTACAGGTCATTCCTGAGCATGCGCTCCTTCCTGAGCGGCTTCACACTGCTCTCGCTCACCCTAGCCTGGTTCAGGATGCGAGCACACACTCTGCGCTTTGTGGTCTTGAACATAAGCACTGTGCAAGTTTTTCTGACTTGAGACAGCAAAAGCAAACTAGAACCCAGTGCCACAGCAAAACCAGCACCGTACAATTATGTTCCTGGTGAGTGAAGTACCAGGAACGCAACCCACAATCGGACCCTCAGACAGGCATGTTCCTAGCACGGCTTCCTGATCATCTCTGATAAACTCATTGGCTTTTTCTTGCCATTTATCTTTCCAGGCGGGCTGGTGTCTGGTCACGACGCACGTTTCCAGTAACATTGTCCCTGGATGATAAGATCCACCTTGAACAAGGCTCCAACACAAAGGCTGCAGAATGTGCCAGTGACAAAGCGGACACTCTTCTGTGCCTCAAAAACAATGGCTGACACTTCTGTATGAATAGACAGAAGGCACATCAAAGGCAGCCTTTCACAGAGAAAAATTGTGTGATGCCCACTTTAATCTCTCTGAAAACCTATGCGCAAACTGAACCCAATTTTATTTTTCAGATAAATGCTAAGGCTTGATACAAGGACACCTTTTTCTTTGCAGTTAAAAGAGGAGGAGACAAAGATATGCTAGCATAGCCTTTGAACTTTTGAAAGCTGTATCAATGGACCAAGGTACTTAACCACTGATACAAGGGCAGGCCTTGTACAATAGCTGCATTTAAAGCATTCTGACTAAAACCAGTCATTATTATAGATTAAAGAAAGGCATTAATATCCACATTTTCCTTAAAGCCACATACTTTTTTATACTTTTAACCCTTTGATAATTAACTGGGTCTATACAGAGAAGACTTCCCTGCCTCAAACACTGAAGAGACCACATTCATTCCTTGAATACGGGTGTAGAACAAATGCTTTGAGTAGAACAGGAAGATGACCTCCCATGAACGGATGCCTCAGGACTGAGGCAACTACACCGAGACTCATCTGAAAGTGAGTTGGTTTGGGGTAGGACTGTGGAATGGTGTCTGGGGTGGCTTCTGGGTGCCCCTCCCTCTTCCTGCATCTCCAGGTCCCTCTCAAGCCTTAGGAGCCCTATTGTGAGGCAGCTGCTGCTTGTTACCCATCTTTTCAGCTGCCTCAACCTCACCCAGGGTCTTCAACTCCCTCCTGCTGACCAGCCTGCTAGTCTGTCTTACCATGTGAGTTTCTCACAAATGTGTCTTGGTGGTTTGACAGCTCAAGTTCCAAGTCCAGCACTACCTCTTTTCTGGGCACACCTCAGAAGTCAGGCCCCTCTGTGGGACTTGGTTTCCTCAAGGCTAGATGGTGACATGTGATACTTATATGAAGCACTTAGTACAGGGCACAGCACAGACTGAGCCTGAGGTAGGGTGAGCTATCTAACACAACCATTCCCAGTTCCCTTGCCATTCCCATAGTCTCTTGCTCCCATTTCCCACAAGGCAGCACTAGCCCTTCTTCTAGACCGAGGTACCTCCGATCCCTCCTTAGGGTGAGGGTTGGTCAATGTGATAACTTCCCACATGGAGCCACTGTGCAGTTGGCATTGGTAAAACGATGCCCTCTTTCTCCACAGGGCTCAGATTGGGAAGGCACTCTCCAGAGACAGGCAGAAGAAATGTGTTAGAGCTCCCTAAAGACAAATGCAACTTCATGACTGGGACTTGTTTTAATATAAAAATGTCAATGCTTAAAATCACATATAGTAGGTCACCTGCAAACACATACCACACCTCTCATGGGACATACCTACACCCTGCCCATCACCCAGTTTCTCTCATCTGAGGAGCTCTATTCTGAGGGCTGCCTATGCGAGGTACACTTGTAAGGAGACTCCTAAAGACTACGGAGCCTAATATTTAAAGGGCCACAATAGGACAGCGGAAGGGTGGGTGATCTGACCAGGATGTTGGCTAATTGGAGGTGCTGGGCATGAAGGCCACAGGATGATGTCTGCTCAGATCCTGCAGTCCTAAGTTTAGGAGGCTGCCCTGGTTTGCTTGGCTTGTGGACTTTCAGAGCCTATCATTCAGGGGAAGGGATCCTGCTTCAAACTCTTGCTTTAAAACCAACCCAAAATAAACAGGCAACTACTAGACTATTGTGGATACTTGTCAGAGATGGTAATAAAAATCTGACATGGTGGCCACAAGCTGGGGCATTGCTCCACCCAGTAATAGGACAGTTAAGATGGACTTGCCCCGTAAGCAGGTGTCCAGCATGGCTTTAAATGACAGGCAGCAAGTAAAGAATTGTGAGGAACACCATGACCAGAAGCAACTGGAGAGGGAAGGGTTTGTTTCAGCTTATACTTCAGGTCACACCACGCTCCACCAGAGCAGGACCTCAAGGTAGGGACCGATGCGGAGACCACAGAAGAACACTGGCTTACTCTCCTTCATATGCAGGCAGCTTTCTCATACAGCTCAGACCCACCTGCCCAGGCGACGACACTGCTCACCACAGCCTGAGCCCTCCTCCATCAACTAACCATCAAGAAAATGCCCCAGAGACACGCCACTGGCCAGGCTGATGGAAGGAGTTCCTCAGCTGAGGTCCCCTTTCCCCAGAGGACTCGATTTTTGTATCAGGTTGACAATAAATGTTCTTAACAACAACAAAACAAAATAGAAAAACCAAAGAAAACCTGGCAAAAGCAAACAATTCCTCTGAAAGAAGCTCTATAGATCTGAATCTGGGAGCATTTTCTGAAAAGTTGTAATCCTGAAACTGCCAGAACCAAGGCTTCCTACTAGCCTGGACCTTCAAAGCAAGGTGCTTCTAAGGTTTTCTTTTCTCTCCCCGTGACTCAGTTTGTAAAGTCCATTTTCTTTCTCTCTCTTTTTTCCCTCCTTCCTTCCTTTTTGTTTTTTCTCTGTGTAATAGTCCTGGCAGTTATGGAACTCACTCTGTAGACCGGCTGGCCTCGAACTCAGGGATCTGCCTGCGCCTGCCTCCTGAGCGCTGGGACTAAAGATGTGTGCCATCATCGCCAGGTTAGAGTCCATTTTCTTAATGTCCAGAAATCATGCTCTCGCTGAGGCATCTTCCACACAGGGCGATGGTCAGCAACATTTCATACCCCTTGCCTGTGTGTTCTACACAGAGACCCAACAGTTAACACCTTGGACTGTTAAGCAGATGTCAATGTTTCTAGTTATAGGAACATAGTGGTTAAAAAACGACAGCTGTGCAGCAAAAGTTAAAATTTTTTCTTCCTTTCCATTTTCCCATTATGAAGATATAACTTAAAAATAAGTAAAGTCATTTAGGGAACTGAAAAAAACAATTCTAGACAAATTACAGTCCAGTTGAATATGTTGACAATTATAATTTTTTGAAAATCACATCTTACAGTAAAGAGAGGCAATTTTCTTTCTTTTTTGAGAGGTAAAATTTCAAAGAAGATTCTGAAATTAAAGTGGACAAAGAGGCCTAGGAGGGTGAGGAAAGAGAGGAAGGAAAAGGGGGAGAGGAAGAGGAAGAAGAATATGGGAAGGTTGAGGGAAGATGAAAGAAGAGGAAATGAAGGAAAACATACTGAAATGAGAAGAGCTGAATGTTACACTCTCTCTCTCTCTCTCTCTCTCTCTCTCTCTCTCTCTCTCTCTCTCTCTCTCTCTCTCACACACACACACACACACACACACACACACACACACCATGGTTAACTGAACTAAAATAAAACACAGAAGAGGTTAGGAAGAATCAGCAGACCCTAACTAATACCATGGGCTCTAGTGACGTAGCCTTCCGCGTAAGGAAAAGATGGTTCCACATATCCCCTCAAAGGTGCTCACAGAGATAGTTTTGTGATGACAAAGAACTGGAGGCGAGCTGCAGGATGGGCGTCAGTACTTCCTTTCCTATTGAAATACATAACATTGCTAGGTGAAGGTCATTTTTATACAATTCTCTGTAATGGTTTCCAATTATAAAATTGGGCAATAACCATGAAGTCATACTCCCTTCCTCCCCAGAGGACAGTTTGCATGGGGAATCGTGAGTGAAAGACATCCCCCAGAGCCCAGGCCACCTTTGTGGGGCTTGTTGGAAGCTCCTGGCTGGCAAGGTCACTGCCTCCTGAACACTGTCAGCCGGTGTTGCTGGCTGTTCTGGATGTTATGCCCCATGAGTGTTGTTTCGTTAACAATATGAAGTGTCCAAAATCCTGCTACTGAGAGGAGGACTTTGAAATAATTAGCCAATGAAATTTACCTGGGAAACGTTTGAATTTTATGCCAGGTTAGTGAATCCTTAAGTTTGCCATTGGCCCAGACAGTGGCCACCTGTGGTGCTGCGTGGGTGGGTGAGAGGGCTAGCCTGCCCTAGTTACCAGATCATGGAAAAGAGGACTCAAACCACTTAGAATTTATTGTATTAAAAAAAAAAAATGCAAGTGGAGAAAATTATCACTGTTTTATTTGTTTTTGGGTTTTCGAGACAGGGTCTCTCTGTGCAGCCTTGGCTGTCCTGGACTCACTTTGTAGACCAGGCTGGCCTCGAACTCACAGCTATCCACCTGCCTCTGCCTCCTGAGTGCTAGGATTAAAGGTGTGCACCACCACACGCGGCTGAAAATTATCATCGTTTTAAGTGTAGCTTTTATTAAAATATTAAAATGTACAAACAAAACAATCAAAATCTACCTATGCCAGATACCGGGAGGCCAATGTGAGTGGAATTCAGACTGTGACAAAAGAGCTACCAACCCAAAACTTAGCTAACCCATGGCAACCAGGGAGATCAAGGGTGGAATTTGGGCTTAGTACCATTCCTTAATGTAAATTTGAGCAAAACTCATAAGTCCCAAGAAGCTATAGGATGCCCCCACTCCATCATGGCTCATGTGGAGGTGGCAGGAGCCAGGTCAGGCCAACCAGTCACTTTCTTATCAAAGTAGTTGCACTGGTCTGAGCGCCATCCCTGCAGCAGCACAGGGTAGCTCATCCTCCCAGGGGCGGGGCCAGGAAATGCCAAGCTGACAGTCTCTTCCTGAGGGTCCTACTTCACAGCAATGGCCTCTCTGAGAGTGAACCCTCATCCTGGATTGCAGTCTGTCCTACAAACTTCAGAAAAGGACGCAAGGAGATGCATCGTCCCCCACCTCAGTCTTTACTTATTCTTACAACTCTTATCTGCTTTCCTTTTTTTGTGTATTGTTTGTTTATTTATTTACTTATTTATTTATCTTTTTGCTTTGAGACAGGGTCTCCCACACCCCAGGCTAGGCTTGAGCTTACCACGAAGCTGAACGTGACCTTGAACTTCTGCTCCTCCCACTTCTTAGCTGCCAGGACTACAGAAGCGTGCCACCATGCCTATGGGGTTTATGCTTTGATGGGGATTGAACCCAGACTTTTTAGTGTGGTAGGCAAGCACACTACCAGCCAAGCTAAAGCCAAAGCCTTTGCTTCTATGTCTATGGTAACACTGGTAACCCTGACTTTCATGTTTAGTAGCTCTACGACTAAGTGGGGTGATGATGACAGCTGTTCCATTCCATGCTGAGGGGGCTAAGAAAAAAAATTGAAAAATGGGCATCCAGAGCTGGATGTAGTGGTGCACACTTTCAATCCCAGGACTAGGGTGGCAGAGGCAGATGGATCTCTGAGTTCAAGGCCAGCTTGATCTACAGAGGAGTTCCAGAGCAGCAGAGGATGCACAGAGGAACCCTGTCTTGAAAAACCAAAACTAAAACCAACCAACCAACCAACAAACAAAAAAGAAAAAGGAGTATTCATGAACTTTTTTTCTTATTATAGGAGCACGAGCTAATGTGATGAAGAGAGTTGACTATACCATCAGTGTGAGTCTAACATAGTTCATGGCAGAAAGAAATTCCAGGATATGACAGCATTTATTAGAGGCACTGTAGCTTAATCTCCATGTCTGATAGTTTTTAAGGAAAGGTTTGTGACTCCTATGCATTGGTCTTTTGTAGAGGGGGAAAGAAAAATCAAGATTAAGTTCCAGCCTTAGTGTGTAACAGATTCAACCAAACGGGCATGGTTGGATGGGTTCCATTTGTCACATATCAGAGACTCTAACCAGACACCTCTGGTTAGATGGGGTTTACAACACATTAGAGGCTAAGCAAATATTGAAATTTGAAGAGTATTTTGTTTTGGTCTTAAAATTTTCCGTACAGGAAGTTCAGTGGGCACTGCATTACTTTGAATAGGCTCTAACCTACACAATTTCTATATAGCAGAGATACTGAAAACCAGTACCAGCAATTTTGAAATTCCACCTTTACTGTAACTTTAATTTCAGAAAGGGAAATCCCCAAATAACAAGTATACACTTTCTTGATTGAAATGAAACATGGCTTCAAAAAGGGAATTTTAGGTAGGACAAAGATGACAAACAATGGACAATAATCCACTTATTTCACGTGATATGACCCTGGGTTTATGACTATACAATGAAACGACAAGTAAGTCAGCCTTCAAGAGAAGACTTAGCACGAGTTCTGAGTCCACAATTAGCACCTACCACAGAGGGCTTCCGAGAGCTTCCACATGAGAGCCAGGAATGTGAGTCTCATTCAACAACCTGAGAAGCCAGGGAGCTTCTTTCAGGCAAAGAGCACATTAGCAGGTTCATTAATTAAACAGTGCGGGTGGAGCAGATGGATGCTACCTCCGCTCCAAGGACGATGAATTGGGACAGAGGTTTGCAGCCCTTAATGAGGCTCCATAAAATGAATGATTACATAGTGATCGCAAGTAAACAAACCTGGGGAAGAGCTGGACCCCAGGCAACAAGTCCTGCAAATGGTAACAAGGAAACCAACGGGGAAGTAGCTAATATGCATACCTTTGAGGTCATTCAATCCCATGTCAGGCTAGCCCAGAATAGCAGGAGTCTACAAATGACAGTGGGAGTGAAAATGAACGGAACAGAAACCGTTTTTGTCACATATGTAGTGTGTAGCTGAGAATGACACTCTCAAGTCTCCTTTTATCTTCAGAGAAGAACATGGAAAATGTACTTGGGCCTTCCAGCTTAAAGGACCAGCAAAAGAAGAGCTCCAGATGACACAGGCACCAGGGCTATTTTTAGTAATACTTTTTCTTTATCACTAGTTAACTCTTTACTTTTGTTATGCCCCTCCCTCTTTTTCGTCCTAATTAGACTAAGATGCACATGAAATCAGATAGTAACTGCAAATGTATCTTATGAATTTACAGAGGAGGACAGGAAGTTACTGGGATACTAAAAGTTCCCTGAAGTCTGTTGTCTGGAACACACCACAATCTTTAGAATGATCTTCTACGTCTTCCAGCTAAGACGGAGTACAATTCCAACGAGCTACTGAAAACTTTGGAGGAACAACAGGATAAAGGATAGCGACACACCCTATGGTACAGCTCAGGAGTCCTGAGTCACTGTCCTGTCACTGCCTGGTTACCCCCGTTGTGAGGAATGGTGCTTTGCTCTGTTTCTCTCTCTCTCCCATTACTCCTCATGCTGTGAGGCATTCAGATCAGTTTTAGGAAGAGGAAGGGTACAAGCTGACTCAACACGGACAAATCAAGGTCTGCAAAAACTCAGGAACATCACCGCAATGGAAATGTGTTTTGAACTCTTCACCAAGACAGATGCACCCTGAGGTATAGTAATGACATTCTTATTTTGAGCTAGACTCTGCCTGGTCATGGAGAGGTATGGGCATTTAGTGTTTCCATTGAGTTTTAATTTGGAAGCTACATGAATAAAAGTTGAACACATAGTTTCAAAACAGGAGCTGCTTCCCCTTTTTTTTTACTGGTCTCTCTATTCTGTACAATAGGGTTCAAGGCAATGGTTCCCAACCTTCCTAATGTTGCGACACGTTAATACAGTTCCTCATGTTGTGGTGATCCCTCAATTATAAAATTCTTTTCTTTTTAAAAAAAGATTTATTTGGGCTGGAGAGATGGCTCAGTGGTTAAGAGCACTGCCTGCTCTTCCAAAGAACCCAGGTTCAATTCCCAGCACCTACATGGGAGCTCACAACTGTCTGTAACTCCAATATCTGACACTCCCACATGAACGGACATAAATTAAAATTAAATAAAATATTTTTTAAAAGATTTATTTATTTATTATTATGTATGCAGTGCTCTGCTGCATGTACACCTGCAGGCCAGAAGAGGGCATCAGATCACATTATAGGTGGTTGTGAGCCACCATGTGGTTGGTGGGAATTGAACTCAGGACCTCTGAAAGAGCAGTTAGTGCTCTAAACCATCCTCCAGCCCAAATTGTTTTCATTGCTACTTCATAACTGTCATTTTGGAACTGGTATGAATCATAATGTAAGTATCTGATATGCTGGATATCTGATATGGAACCCTGTGAAAGGGTCACTTGACATCCCCACCCGCCAAAAGAGTTGCAACCCACAGGTTGAGAACCACCGGTTGAAAGGTGAGAGACTTTTCAGTAATGCTCCTGAGGAAATATGCTAAAATTAAGAGGTATTGTTTCACTTTGTAAACATGTATCACTTCAATGGCCTTCTGTAATACCTGGGGACAATGAGGAAGAGAAGCAGGTCTTAAGAGCTAAGCTGCCTGGGTGTCCAACCTGGCTACACCCTAACTGAGGGCCCAGACCAAGGTCTCGGCGCTACATCTTCTGTCTCTGTGAAGTGAGGCTGACACAGGGCATTCTGTTGGGCTGCCTTGGAATGGGAAAGATGGTCCAGCAGCCCTTGTCTTCTGTATGTCTGTGAGGAGGCTATGTTTTTGCACATTATCCATCCAAGTGCCTTTTGGAGCTAAGCTTGACCACAGGTCCACTGGCTAGTTAGATAGCATTTTATATACCACGTGGCAACACCAAGTACCAGCCAGTGTTTTCACTTCTGTTCTTGTCAAATTGTTTGAATACTGTATTTTGCCTCACTTCATAAAAGTGAGGGGAAACAGGATAAAATCAAGTAGCAATAATAGTGACGCTACAACCTCAACTCATAGAAGTTTCTACCAAAACTAGACATTCTTCCACGTTAAAAATGGGGATCTTAGTTGGGCATGGTGGTGCCTGTAATCCTAGCACTTGGGAATCAGTGGCAGGCAGATCGCTGTGAGTTCGAGGCCAGCCTGGTCTATCTACAAAGTGAGTCCAGGACAGCCAAAGCTACACAGAGAAACCGGATCTTGAAAAAAAAAGGGGCGGGCAGGGAGGGGTTCTTAAGTGCTAAGTTACATTTTTATCTCATCAAACACATACCACCTCCTTTCCAACAGCAAAGGGCAAGGATATTAGGAAGCCGTTGGAAAAACAGAAACAAGCGCCAGGATCTAAGATGTAAGGCGTGCTCAGAAGCGTGCGGTGTTTTTGCTTCATTTTCTAAAACTACAGGAGAAGTCCTAAGAAGCTAAGCACACTTTCAACTGTGCAGATCAAAGCAAAGTTGCTGTTAAAAGCGGAACACAAATAAAACATAGTTATCAACAATATACCAGTCTCTATCGTCTTTCCCACAAGATAAAACTTTCTTCTTCTTCTTTTTTTTTAAAGATTTATTTATTTATTATTATGTATACAGTGCTCTGCCTGCACATATACCTTCAGGCCAGAAGAAGGCATCAGATCCCATTATAGATGGTTGTGAGCCACCATGTGGTTGCTGGGAATTGAACTCAGGACCTCTGGAAGAGCAGTTGGTGCTCTTAACCTCTGAGCCATCTCTCCAGCCCTCTTCTTCTTCTTTTTTTTTGTTTTTGTTTTTTTTTGTTTGTTTGTTTGTTTGTTTGGTTTTTTGAGACAGGGTTTCTCTGTGTAGCCTTGGCCATCATGGACTCACTTTGTAGACCAGGCTGGCCTCGAACTCACAGCGATCCGCCTGCCTCTGCCTCCCGAGTGCTGGGATTAAAGGCGTGCGCCACCACGCCCAGCTTAAAACTTTCTTTTTTATACTTTATAAAATTAAATTTGTTTTTTATAATTCTGTATCATTTCATGGGTTGAAGTTCCTCTGTGAGTCATTCCATTTGCCAAATTCAAACCGCAAATGCTCCCTGTGCCGGACTGTGACTAAGAAACACATAATCAAAAATGGGGTTGGAGATTCTCAACTCTAAAATACTTAAATACAATGTTCAATGAGGGATCATTCATAAAACAGCCAATATTCTTATCACTAATTAAAAAGGAAAGCTAACTGTATAAATGTGAGCAATCCCCTTTTATTGCACAAAAATCTTACATTTAAATTTATTTATACATTTGCTCAAATGGACCCAAACCACATACTTCTGAACACTCTCCTGTAACTTTGTGAGGCTATACCATGAGGCTCCTGGAGTGTCCCACAGGTAAGAAGTCACTGTGTCACCAGGTGGGCAGTGGGGCCTGTGGAATGCTGAGGAGAAAGAAGCATGTGGGAAACAGTGTCAGTTGCTCTGGCACGTCTGTGGCTTGCTTCTGACACTCCCTTTTGGTACTGCAGGGATTGAACCAGGGGCCTTGCACACACTAGCATGTTCTCTGCCTCTGAGCTCTATCCCAGCCTGACTGTAATATAAGCCCATCAAACAGTTACATTCTTCCAATATGAGGAAGGAATTCCAGACTAAAGCTTACGCCTCCCCCCTCCGCTGGGGAGAAAAGATTTTTAAACAGAAATCTGAAACGATCTCACCAAATGCTAAGCAAGCTTTCAGTAAGTGGACCATGTCTCATACAATAACTAAAAAACATCTTTCTGGAGCTCACCCCCACTCCTCCTTCCCCAAGACTTTTTAGCCGGAGGGGTTAAAAGTGTGGGTGTGGGAGTCAGCTTTTGTTTGGAAAATTAGCAATGCTATGAGTCACCCTGCATTAGCAGCAGAGGAGTTTTGCATCTTGTACGAATCCAGACACCATATGCCATGCGAAGACCTATTACTTTATTCGGTGCCACCGCTGACAGGCAGCCACGTGGGTATCCCCAGTGGAAGGGCTGTCTCCTCCCGGCGGCGAGGACAGGAACCCAGTGAGCTGAACACATCCGACATTGTACAGAGCAGCAGGAACAGCTGGTAAGCTAGCAAGCCGCAAGGGCCAGCTAGGAGCGCCGATGCTAATGAGCCTGGCGACAATGCAGGCCTTCAGAGGGGCCGGCCCAAGGTCCTCAGTGTGTTCCCACAGCAGCCGAGGGAGAATCTGTTCGCTCATGCCTTCAGACTCATTAAAACACATACTGGTGTTAGTACTTTATCAAAAGCTGCTGTAACTTTCAAGTTATAAATCTCCCCAACAGTTTCAACATGCTTTAAAAAGTGGTGCTGAACAGTGTGGAGAAGCCCGCAGGTCTGTTTGGGTAGCAGGGAAAATTTAGTAGGCAGTGGTGAGCTGGCCCAGGCGGAGCAGCTGCTGCTGGGCTCAGGTCCTAGCCTCCGCTCACAGAACTGTGTAGCCTCAGGCAGGCTGTCTAACCTCTCTGCTCTCCGTGGACTATGTCTTCTCAGATGACAGGATCCTACATTTGCATCATATGCTCCTAGGATATGGCTTTCTCCTTCATTGGCTGCTGGAAGGACCCTTGGACTGAAGTTCTTAGTGCAGGGCCTGAGCAGGCGGGGTAAACTTATGTCTCTTCCTGGGGACCAGAGCCTAGAGAAGTAAGAAGTTTGACTCCCTCGCCTCATTTTTGCCCCACAGCACAAGGCAGCAGACATCTCATGAGGAAAGGGTTTAAGTGCAGGGAGTGAGATCACACAGCGGGGGTGGGGTGGGTGGAGGGAGTTGTGTGGGCTTTGGGAATTCCAGGCAGGATCACTAATGGCCATGGAGTTGGCCTCCTAGAAGCATCTGGGCTCCCTGACTGCTAAGATCTGTGATAGTTCCGGGTGTATGGTAGGCTCAAAGCTGAAAAGTGGTCACTTTCTGAACACTCCCTTGCTTCACTTAGGACCTTGTGACTCCTGTTCTATCTTGCAGCCAGGCCAAAGCCTTCTACACAGGGCACGCTGCTTTGACTTCCTAGCTGAACCTGCCATTGTAGCCACTAAGAGAGTGAACTGCCCTTTGCTGTAATAGACTCTGTCTTCCAGCAGCACCTACTGAGGAGGACAAAAGCCATGCCTTCCATATGCTTACCCTCAGCAGTAGCAAAGGTCTGGCAGACAGTAAAGGCCAACGGACATTTTGCTGAATGAACAAGGGAACTAACGAAAATAAGAACCACAGGCCTGCTTTCACCTTCTCGTGTTCAGAACTGGCATCTGGAAATGAGACTGGGAAGATAGAATCTGCTGATCATCTTTTGGCCAGTACCATATTGTAAGCATCCGAAGATGCTATGCTCAGTGACCATCTCTCCATCTCCTGTGGCTGGGTGTGTCAGAACATAAGAGAGACATGCCTGGCTATGAAGGATGGAACTTGTTTCCCTGAAGTTTTGTTTTGTTTTGTTGAGACAGAGTTTCTCTGCGTAACAGTCCTGGCTGTCCTGGACTCAATTTTGTAGACCAGGCTGGCCTCGAACTCACAGCAATCCCTCTGCTTCTGCCTCCTGAGTGCTGGGATTAAAGGCATGTGCCACCATGCCCGGCTTCTCCCTAAAGTTTTTATGTTAGGAAAGCTCAAGCAGAGGAATCTCTGAAGGTGACACATCCGCACTTCGGAAAACTGAATGATGCTGATGTCTGGTAAGTGCAGGTGAATGAAAGTGGCTTAATGACCATCACGACTGAAATGAAGATGACATGCTGGGAGAGCTACAGATGGGCTTGGGAAAGTACAATAACTCCTAATAAAGTTCACACATCGGGAGCCTTGGCTTCATAGGCCAGCCTAGACAAACACCAAGACCCATTCTATAAAACAACAAACAAACAAAAACAACAACCAACAAAAACAAGCAGAGAAAGCCACTGTCCTTTGTATAAAGCTCTTATAGGCAGCAGGTACTAGGCTGGGCCACTGCTTGCCACTGCTGCCTGTCCACTGTTGTACAGGCACATCAGAGTACACAATGATGCTCACAGTTAAACCTGCTGTTGCTTTTTACCATATTTATCTTCCTTTAGTTCCAGTCCCTACTTTTTATTGTAACCTGAATCCCACAGAGAATGCTACGTCCACCAGAAGAAAACAGAAAGGCTAAAAGGAACCAAAGCACACTCTCAGAGGATGCTGGGCTACCCCACAGATCCCAGGAGTCCGGGGACACAGAGGTCTTCAGCTCTAGCCTCTTGCATAGCTACACGCCATCCGGAGACAGACATGACAGCTACTGCGCACCGCCTTCTCCTGCTCTGTGAAACAGCACATCAAACTAGCTCTTCAGGCCGGTGGGGGAGGACGTACGGGGGCGGGATGGACCTGGGTTTTGTATTTTTTGGAGATTGGATTTCATGTAATCTTAACTACTTATCTTCCTGCTTCCGCTTTCCAAGTGCTAGATTTACAAACATGAAAAACTATGTCCTGCTAAAATAACAACAAAATGAAAACCCACTAAAAACAAAACACAAACACACCTTTAGTGTTTAAAAATTAGCCAGAATAGAATTAATTCTGGCCCAAGATGCTAGAGTAAGTTTAACTGCCCAGGGCACACATGCATCCACACATATGTATACTTAAACAAACACATGACAGTGCAAGAAGAGTCCTTTTCCCCTGCATCATGCTCCAGAGAAATGGTGTTCCAGGGCTAGGCTAAGCAGAACCACCCGTCACGGATGGAATGTGTCCCTAGTGCAGGTGCTCTGAGTCTCTGCCATGGAGCTGCCACAGTCCGTGTAATGCCACCTAAGTGCTCTGCCTCACATGACTTGCTGCAGGCTGCTGAAGATTAGCGCCATCGATCGCTCCCCACAGAAGAGTCTGGCTGTGCAAAGGGAAAGCAAGCAGCACAGACAGACAGCTCGAGTATTGATCTGCACTGGTGGGGGTGCTGCACTTCCAAATGAAGATCAGCACTCTTAACCCAGCACCACGAGGGTTACTGTAATATGCATCAGGACATGACAAAGATGGCGTGCGAGGCCAAACACTGCTGTCCGCTCTGTCAGTGGCCACAGACCTTTCAGAGAAGCTAAGCTGCCATGTGAAACCTCCAGCTTTTAAAACTGGCAACATTCTATATTCTTGGGGCAGTCTATATTCATCCACGCCAGGGCTGAAAGACTGCCAGTGGCCAGCCTAAACACAGGGGACGGCAATGCGGAAGTATTTCAGGAACATCCTTCTAGTGCGCAAGCGTGATCCAGAGCCAGAAGCCTGCCTCTTATTACACAAGACAAAAACCGCTTTTCCTAGAAGAGAGGACTGACCGCTCATCTAACTTAAAGGTTAACATTTAAAGACTGGCTTCCAGAACATTCATTCTCCTTAAGTAAACTGCGATGACACAAACTATATGGCTTCCAGAAAGATGTTTTTTGTAAACTTCCTCAGGCATAAATTCACCTAAAAAGACAAATGAAATGACGAAGTACATCAAAGCTCATATTCTTGAAATCGACGTGAAATTAAATGTTGGATGAGAGCAGATTAAAGTGGTGGGGCCAAGGAGTGGTCTGGTGAGTCAAGGTGCCTGCTGCCAAGCCTGAGGGCCTGAGAAATGACATGGTAGAAGGAGAGAGCCAACTTCTGACCTCTACACATGTGACGCAACTCACGTGCCATCTACTCATATCAATTAATAATAATAATAAATAATAAAAAAAAGGAATAAAGCTTTCAAGTGAGAAAAGAAGGAATCTCCACTGAGCTCAGAAGGAGCTTTATATAGGAGACAAGCAAGGTGAACTGTGCTGCCTTGTGAGGGCTCTTTGGACTGAGGTCAGTGTTCTCTCCCTGTGTTAAGTTAAATAAATGGCACTAGAATATTTTACCCTCAAAATTCCTTAAAGTGTTTGTAGTTTTTATTTCAATCCAACTAAAAATACTGACTTCTGCTATTGTGGATGGGGGCTGAGACACAAATAAGACAGGCTTACAGAACTCACATTTTCTATCATGGGGACCTGACCCGGAGCAATCATGAGACCATTTGGGGCTGCTGGCTAGGATGTTGCTGACCTCAACAGGCTTTCTTTCTTCTCTCAGCTCTGCAGTGGCCAGTAATTCTGAGTTGTTCGGTGTAAGACTGCAAAACCTCCTGCCTTCACCCAAGCCTCCTGAAGCTCCCACCAGCTAGGCAGAAGTTAGCCTGAGGCAAGAAGACCCAATCTGGCTACAGGGAGGGACTGCAGGTGAGTGACAGTTGGCCAGTTCCTAATTGCTCCTGCTGCACAGGTGTCAGCCATGACAGACCCGGGCAAGACCCAAATCTGAGCCTGGGAAACCACTAATCTACAAAGTCACCCTCCTCCATTTCTCCTTGAAATACCTCTGCCAGAATCCTTGGACTATCTAGGAAGTCCTTGGGCTCCCGTGAGAAGAGATGAAGCTCAGACTTCTATTCATGTTTGCCTTTCTATCTAAAATTGGGAAGTAAATTAAACTTTACTGAGATTTAATGCACGGCCTTACTGGGATGCTCCTTGCTTAGTCATTCCTGGGCCTGTCCCTGATAGAGGGACGGAGTGAGAGATATCAACAACACACATCCCTCATTCACTTTCCGTGCACTGGGCTGTGGGGGTTTCCACGAGTCTCTTGCTGAGGTTCTGAGTTTCATCACCTCATAAACAGATTTATTACAATGCCCTGGCCCAAGGCAAGCTGTGGGCAACAGGCCTCGGCAGCCTTTATCTCATAGGGAAGTTCTTGTAAGAGTCGCTGAACAGGGAGATGGATTACCCATTTCTCATTTCTTTTTTTAGAACAGGAAATGTTCTGGAGTTGGTGGCCTTTTCTGTAATGGCAAAGGGCTGACTTCATTTACACATCTAACAAGCATTTCCTGAACAAATATTTATCCTAGGGCAGGTGCTGAGACTGCATCCAGGGCTGGAACTCTCCTGGAAGACACAAGCATGGCCTGTATCCCGAGCTGCCCTTCTTTGACTGATTTGCTACACATTTCTACTGTCACCTTTAGAGACATCAAGGAAGAAGTCAGACAAGAATCTCGGTCGTCTTCATGCAGTGGGCACAACCCAGGAAAGGAGAGTGAGTGAACTGGACATTATGTTAGGTGGTGACAGGGGCCCACACAATAACGAGCACACAGGAAGACCACAGGCTACAGATGTGTGTCGTGTGTGCAAGCGCTATACAGAGAGGAGCGGGAGAGCTCAGAGGGAACCTCTGGACACTTCGCTATTGTGTCATAATGGAAAGGGGCATTTTAACACTGTGAGATTAGCTGTATCCTACAGTAAAGTCAGGACCAGAGACAGGGGTAGCAGGAGCAACAAAGAAGCACATACATATTGAATACGCTAAAAAAAAAAAAAATTATCAGTGTGGGGTTGGGAGAAGTCCGTGGTAGCCTGCTTGCCTGGCATGCTATGCTTAAGGCTCCAGGTTCAAACTTCAGAAACACACACAGCTCATACAGGATTAAGGAGGCAGAAAGCTTTAGCCAAATGTGCTGAGGGATCTTTGTGAACTGACAGCAGCTGCTGAGCTTCATGGGCTAAGACCGTCACATTCCCCAGCCCATGTATATCTCTTTGCAAAGTTTTGTTTTTTGACTATCAACAATCAATCAATCAATCAATCAAAGTCAGTCAAGCCTAGAGAGACCTCCAGATTCACAGAACTATTTAAAACAATTTTAAAATAACATGTAGATTTAATCCCATTGCATTTAAAATACAATTAGTTAAAGCAGGACAATTTTATGTTTTAAAAATACTTCAAATAAGTTCTTTACTCCCTATCACACCCTGTCTAAATCCGTGTTATTGAGCACACTTCATAATATGGATGCAGACTTCGGAGGCAGTCAGTGGGGCCGAGGTGGCACTGTTTACTGAGGTGAGGACTTTGACGTCTCATTTCCATTCCTTCCTCTGAACAGAAACAAGAGCTGTGACCTTAAAAGTCCACAGTGATATGCTGCTCCCTGAATGCAAGCTCAACAAAATGTCTCCAGTCTAGAGGCATTTAAATATGCAATTGTGATTAATATCTGAAATATATTTTTGGAAAAAAACTCAACAAAACCTTGTGAAGCTTCTAGCATATTGAGCTATTGGGAGACAAGCTTGATGATGCTAACGAGGAGCGCCCACTTCCGTTGCTGACCTGGAGCTGCGGCTGGAAGCCATTTTCCCCTCCTGGAGCTCCCTCTATCCTCTCACTGTCTTTTGGAGTTTGGGTCTGAAAGACTTGGCAGGACCATTGTACGATGACTAAGGGCTTTCCTACATCCTAGAATAAGCCTAGTGAAGAAGTCCCCTCCCCTCCCAGCAAAGCGGCTCACCTCCTCATCCTACAGTAAAGCCAGGGCCACAGACAGGGGCTGGAGGAGAAACACAGAAGCACACCTGCTGAAGCTCCCATAGCAAGCACGGCAGAGCCTGGGAACTAAGACGTTCTGGAAGAGGGTAGAATGGAACAACCACTTCTGGCCATAGAGAATGCGCCAGGAGCCAGACTTTCCTCTGCAACCCAGCATGCTTCAGCTCACTTGTTTGCTCTGTTACCTGTTTATAAGGTGTGCACACTTTAACTAAAGTCTTTTCCTTTCACTTGGGTGGGGATAGAGCCACAGATGATGGCAGGTTTGTCCTCAGCAGTGGACGTATTCACGGGAGAAAGACACAACAATTAAACAGCAAGAGCTGAGAGAAAAACTGAGGTAACACTGCTCAAGGAACAGAGCCTAGTATTTAGGACACTGCTCATAAATGACTTTTAAACAGAGAGTACAGAAAGGGAAGGAACTGTGAGGATTCTGGGAGGAGGGGCAGACAGAACTCTAGGCAGAGAACACAGTTCTTGAGGCTGGCATGTTGGTGGGCCATTAGAAAGATTCTGGATTTTTCTGTGGTACAGAGGGGTTTGAGCTACATGTGTTGATGTCTGCCACACAGCCTTCTGCTTTCTGCAAAGTTCTGCAACATAACAGGGAGACGCAGAGAAAGCGAGGAGGCTGTGCACCAGCCCAGCACTGGCGGAGGCCACGTGGCAGGAGTGGGAGGAAGCGTACTGCAGTTACATTTCCAGGGCAAACTTTTTACATATACTTCATTCCATAAGTAGTTAGCAATGATCTGTCCAAGCGGCTCTTCTCCTCACTTTACAGATGAGGGAACATGCGGAGGTAACACTTGTTCAAAACGAAAGAACTAGTTACCAGTCTAAACTTGAAAGCCAAGTTCAGCCTGAGACAGCTCTCAGATATGCCTGAAAAAATGTGGGTGCTACAACAAAGACATTTGGAAGTGTGTCTAGCATTGTAGGAAGATGACTGCCAGGCAGGAAAGGCAGTGCCCTGAGCTCTTTCCTACTACAACTGTCCCTGAGAACGAGCACTTGACCACAAGAGCAGCTCAGCGGTAAGGATGAGGGTAACATGCTGTGGAACGTGTCAGTGGCACCGCAGAACATGAGATGTAGACAAAGGCTTTATACTCCTTCATGTGCTTTCAAATAAATAACAATACACTATTCTAGTGTGCTATCACCAGTGACAGTCGACTTGAACAGTTACTCCACCTGCAGGTTCAGTGTTTGCTTCTCTTCTCTTCTCTCTCTCTCTCTCTCTTACACAAACATACACACACACACACACACACACACACACATACACACACACACACACAGGCCTAGGATGGCTCTAAGGCCTAGCTGACCTTTCTGGCCTAGCCAGTGACCACAGGGCATATGATTCCAGAGAGAAATGGCTAAACGCAAAGCCACGGTAAGTGAAAGAAAAGGACAGGCCAGGGCTCAACACTGAGGGCTGACAGTCCACGGCAAAGTGGACAGTACACAATGGCTCCCTCATCCAAACTCCAAGCACAAACCACAGTGCTCTGACAAGAGTCTAGCACACAAGTGCATGACTCATCTCTTCTAATCAGACATTTAAAGCCTTTCCTGATACAGCTGTCTGATGTATGCACAGCTCATTCTGTATGTTTTAAACTGTTGGGCATAAATTCTATTTTCAAAATTAACAAGCACATAATAATTGAAGGCTCTTTAAAGGGGCTAAGATTTTTATAAACACACTACTTAAATTTAAGACAAATTTTACTTGTCCTGCGATAGCCACAGTAACATCGGTTTCTTGGGAGCATAAATTCGTTTCTTTACTGACTTCATTTAATTTTAAATGTGTAAAAAAAAAAAAAAAGGAAGAAAAAAAAAACCCCACACCCTATTTATTTTCTCAAAGCCAAGCTGAACACTCAGCAGGAAAATATAATGTGATGACAGTTTCCATCTTCTTTCGGGAGAAAGTTATGAGCGTTGGGTGTGAAAGGCACAATGAGAGTGCCGGCAGCTCCCCCATCGGCTCTCCGCCTTCTTTAAATTCCACAGAGGAATGGCAGTTTGGATGGAAACCCCAAAATCTATTCTGTCCATCTGTTTTATTATTCTTAGAACAACTGTCAAAAGTTGCCCAGGGATCAAGTTGCAAACGTACTAATTTGCCTTTGAAAAGTGGGCCCTGGGGGAATTCAGGAACTCTGCTTATAAATTCAGAGTCCCCTCAGCCAGCCAGTCTGCCCTGCCCTTTGTGGAGGTATGAGACTTTGCACTTCCAGGCATACATCTGCCTCAAGGCCGGGATGCCCTGACAGACTCACATCCCACTTCATAGGCAAATGAAGGGGGCCGGCAGGGACTTGGCATCTTAAGGGCTGGCTTGTTCCCTGACTAGCAGACTGAGATTTTTAGGAGGCAGCTCCTTCATTGATCATGGGTGGATGAAAGACCAAAGCTTTGTACTGGAGGGTTAAAGGCTTGAGTGTGGCAGAGGGATGCCCCTTCTGTGCTTCTAGAGCCTCGGACCAAACAGGAGATAGGAGCCTCGAATCAAACAGAGAAAAGAAATACACTGAAGGTAGAAACTATAAGGCACCGAACGTGGTGCCTTTTGTTTTCGTGACAATGCTGAAACAATAACAAAGAGACTGTCTGGACAGACAGACAGTCAGAGGTGGTCATGCCAGAAATTATAAGCAAACCTAGAGAGAGGGCTGTGCTAAAATATCGGGGCATTTAGAGAGCATTCTACTCTGCTCAAATCTAAAGCAGCTGCCCACTTTTTAAGCTGGCTGTGCTTAAGGCATGTGCAAAGGCAGTACACAGATGGACGCGCATGTGGGCTCACTGGCTGTAGGGAGCACGGGCCAGCGTGGCTCCTCCCAGCGGCCAGTCTTCTCCACTAGGTCCCAGTGGTCTCTAGCAAAAAACGTTTCAACGCACAGGGTCGCAGAACCACGCCTGAGAAACATGTACCTGCTCTGGAGTTCGGAGTGTGCCTCAGTATTAAAGGGTAGTGGAGGAGAAGCCCCTTCAAGGCTCACATGATGGTATTTGGACTGTACTTGCTCAGATTACCAAAACAGTATTGGGCTTTGATTAAGCATGTTGCGAAGGGCTGCGGCGGGAAACCTGCTGCGAGCCCACTGCAGCCGCACAGACGGATCACCAGTTGGACCTGCTGCTTTGTCCTCCTTTGGCTACACGAGATCTCTTATTATAATAAGGCATGCATTATCCTTTTTAGAGAGTTGAATAACAGAAAGTCTCACTTTCAAAATGCTGCTTATAATCCCAGAGTCTACGATGTTTTCTGTTGATGCCCGGCCCTTTCAAAATGGGATAGATAATTAGCAAACTGAAAATTGATTAATGTTGGAGTAAGAGGTTCTGATGCTTTCCTGTAATGTGTTATTTCAGTTTGTGGCCACTGGAAGAGACTGTATTTAGGAAAGTTGTTCCTGCTGCTTTCCAGAATGGGAAGATGAGCTTCAAACCTTCTCTTTTAAATAAAGAGAATTCAGTCTGAACAAGTCAGATTTTTTTTTTTCTTTCTCCCCCAGTTTTCAAAATTTTCTTTGTCACTGTGGAGTTGGAGCCAATGAATTAACCAAGAAAGCACAAAATAAAACAGAAATACAGGTCTTCCTCAGAGTTGCTCTGGGTGAGTCCTTCCTGCTTATGATGGATAACTTGTCACTGACAGGTTTTGACAACGTAGCTCTCAGGGCGACTCCAGCACAGACTTTTAGGAAAGTGAAGAGCTTCTCTGGAAACAAAAGGTCCGTCTGGTCTGGTCTAGAGTCCAGTCTTTGAAAGTAACTGCTTAGATAATATTCTATAAACATTTTAATTTATAGCACTTTGTGCCTTCAAACATCAGTGTGGGGCTAGCTACCTCTGGCAGGCCTGCTGGGGTTACCTAAAGCCAGATAATGATCACTTTCCTGACCAGTGACCAGATTCTTTCTCCTGTGTTAGAATTCGCATTGTTTCCCTACTGCTGAGTGAGGAAGAATCAGAAATGATGGCTCCCTTTGAAGCTCTGTCATTCCCAGGAAACTGTAAATGCTGAGACACTGCCATTTACTGAATGACCTTTTGCTCTTTGAATATTTAGTCATTAATAAATGCCAAATGCCTAGAACCGCTCAGGGCCCTATGAAGAAGGTAAGTAAAGCCAGCAAACACCCTCTCTCATGCTTTCTACTGACAACTATTTCCACTTTTCTAACGGCTTTCTAATAGCAAAATGTATTTAGAAACAACAGTGGAATTTGTGTCATCATGACCAAATGATTATGGTGCAAACCCGAGATTCTTCTGGGGCCCAGCAGGTTTCTGGTCCCTATGGAAACGAAACCTCAGACATTGTCCTCCACTCAGCTGGAGGACAAGGCCGGGAGGCTTTTGTGCTCAGTGAGATTTCTTCCAGAACCTTCCCGCAACGACCCTAGAGCTTCCTCCCAAGTCCCTTCTAATTGAGATGCAAATGCATCTCTGGCTGATTACACTTCCCTTAAAGCAACTGACGAATGCAGCTGTAACCAGAGTTTGCAGACTTTCCAACAAGTGACTTCAGCTGTCAGCATTTGCATGCTTGGCCTAGACCAGCCCACTGCCTGCTGGTCTCAGAACTTCCTTTGGGCATTGCAGGCTCTTTTGTTTTGTTTTGTTTTTATGTGCGTAAAATTTACACACATTAATAGTTTTAAAAAGCCACCCCTGCCTCAGCAACCTACTAGTAGGTCCCTAGGATCTGGAACAACAAAAATACAGGGCTTTCTGGCCACTTTCCTTTGAGCTGCCACCGAGACTGTCACTCCTGGCTGAGCTTTGGTGGCCGCAGTAAGTCTCTCCTTGTAAGTTTCCAGACTTTAGCCATCTTTGAGCTCAACCTTTCTTTCCATATCTACCTAAATACTCCGGGCTCTATGAAAACTGTTAACTCAGTAGTCTTTATGTTGATTTCACATCGCTCCCTCAAGAGTCCATTAACTTCAAACTATAAAGTCCTTCAATAACTTTTAGGGGCTACCTAAATCTATCAATCAGTCCTGCACAGGGAACGAGCCTAGGACCTTGCATGTTAGGACAGTGATGTCAACTTGACAAACAAACTAGAGTCACCTGAAGGGAAGGACTCTCAATTGAGAAGACGCCTCCATAAGATTCAGCTGTAGGGCATTTCTTAATTAGTGATTGATGGGGGAGGGCCCAGCCTGCGGTGGGTGGCTCCATCCTTGGGCATGAGGTCCTGGATTCTATAAGAAAGCCTGCTAAGCAAGCCGTGAGGAGCAGGCCAGTAAGCAGCACCCGTCTCCAGCCTCCGCACCAGCTCCTGCCTTCTGGTTCCTGCCCTGCTAGAGTTCCTGTCCTGACTTACTGGATGAACAGTGACATGGAAGTGTACGACAACTAAGCCCCTTGCTCCTCAACTTGCTATTTGGTCGTTTCATCGCAGCACTAGAAACCCTAATTAAGACAACCACTGAGCTACCCCAGCTACAAAATTATTTTGAACACAATAAAATAAAACACACATAATATAATCATCCAATAAAAGAAAATTTCATATGATACCTAGTTTTTCAAGAAATTTTCTAACTTTTAAAAAGTCCCTTTGTGCTGTTTTTTTCCAATGTGCTTCTGGAGCCAGGTCTTCCTACCAGGCACCAGGCATTGCAAGTGCTTAGAGTGTTCAGGCCAGAGCTGAAACTATACCTTCAAAATGAAAAAGCAGGGCTTACACAGCACAGGCACAACACAGAAGCACACACAGGCTGTATGTGGGCCCACTTTTCACCCGAGACAATGACAGCTCCCCACTCTGGGGTGGGGGTGCGTGAAACGCAATGCCATAAAGTATTTGTTTTTATCTTTTGGTGCTGCTTAGCAAAATGTGTTTACCAAATGAATGTCTTATTTCCTTCACTGCGCTGTCCCAGGCCCTACCACTTTTCCACCCAGGCATAGTGTGGCAGGACGTAAAGGTGACAGGGAAGTAAAAGAATGAGCCCACTCTGGGAAGTCACAGCCGGCTCAGAGCAGCGCCTCAACGCACAGGGGTCCTGACATAGACAGCAAAGGAACAAAAGACTGTGGGTGAGACGCTGTGGGAGGATGGGAATCTGTGCCTTAGAAGAGACTCACAATTAGCATACGGGGTGCAGCAAAGTGAGCACAACAGACTGGGCGTGATAGAAGGGTGATCCAGTTGGGACAGTGGCTCGCGTGGATATTTCCCCGGGCAAGTGTTCCTGAGAGTAGGTCTTTTTAAGTGTCACTGCACACCAGGGATGGCAAGATGGTTACTCTTCATGAAAACTTCTCCTGCCACCAAGTGCTTCTTCCTATAGGCTTCATTTCCCAGGTGCTGTGACCCTAAGCAGCCGACTGTTCCCAGCCGGCAGGTTATCACCTCAAGCCATTGGAGGAGACGTCTCCTACCTTTATTACCACTTGGTGGGCAGACAGTGAACATTCCTACCATCTAACTCCCAGCTGGGATCTCTAGTTCTCACAACCGAGGCTTGGAGTCCATTAGTTATGGGAATCGGGCTGGCGCCGCAAGGAAAAGGCCCCGAGGCACGCTTTACTGGACCTCCAGTGGGAGCTGAGTGCTGCTTTACTGCTGTGACAGGAACTGGTGGTGAGGGGCCAGGGTGGTGGTACTGGCACAGGGCCTCATGAGGTGGGGACTATGGTGGCTAGAGGACAGGTGCCCTGTGAAGAGGTTGGGTGTGATCCAATGGGCTCAGATATTCTTATTCTTTGGGGGAAAGTTTTTTTTAATCTACATTTTGGGGGAATAAGGAGATGGCTCAGCAGTAAGAGTGCTTGCTGCATAATCCTGAGGAGCTCAGTTCGTATCTCAGCACTTGATACAAGCCAGGCACCCCACAAATGCTTATAGTTCCAGTTCTGAGGGACCCATTGCTGTCTTTTTAGCTTCAAAGAGTACAGAGTTACTCACACCCATGCACACAATGTACATATGCACTCACAGAGACACACGCATACAAACACATCAGTAAGTTAATCCTTAAAAATATCTATTTCTTTTTTTTTAAGGGCTGGAAGGATGGGTCAATGGTTAAAAGGGCATACTGCTTTTGCAGAGGACCTGAGTTTGGTTTCTAGTGCTAACACGGGGACTCAACAGTCTGTCACTCCATGCCTTCTGTCCTCTGCAGGCTCCAGGCATGCGTGTAGGCCAAACACTCACACAGCCTTCCTAACCCTGAGACCCTTTAGTACGGTTCCTCATGCTGTGGTGACCCCAACCCTAAAATCATTTTTGTTGCTTGTTGCTGCTTCATAACTGTAATTTTGCTAGTATTCTGAGTTGTAATGTAAGTCCTGTTTTCCAACGGTCTTAGGTGGTCCCTGTGGAAGAGTCCTTAGACTTCCCCAAAGAGGTTGCAACCACAGGTTGAGAACCACTGCCATAAAATAGCCTTTAAAAAAAAAAATCTACATTTTTTTTTTAATGCAGTCTCCCTGTTTTCCACTGTGGCAGACAATCATCAGTTTTGTGTTTTGGTAACACAGGGAGGCCAAGTGCAGTTCAAACAAAGCCCATCTGTAGCCTGGATTCATTCTGCAGGCAGCTGGTTTGCTGGTTCTGGGCTCTGTTTGCATGACATTGAGCTAAAGCTGCTCCCTGGCTGCCTCTACCCACTGGTCTCAGTTCTGCAGATGGGTCCATTTATAACCTCCCAGGTACTGAAGATGAAGCCTTCTTAGTTTTAAAAGCATCCAGATGCCGGAAGGCTGCATAAGGATCATACTTTCTCCACACTGGCTCTGAGTTGTAAGGTCCTTCTTTCAATGTGGCCCCCAGTTACCTTTTAGCTGATGAGGTGCAGAAGCAGAGACCACACGCTAACTCCTGTGAGTGCTCCCCCCTCCACCCATGTCATAAAGAATGCTGATGCTGCCAACTGCTACATATGTCACCCTCTCATCTCAAATCTCCACTGTTGCTCAGGATGGCTCCGGTGGAGCCACATCACCTCCCTCCTCCCTCACACAGCTGGTTATCCAACCTAAGCCTGTGGCCTTTCCTGTCCTTTTGTGTGGGTCAAAGGTATCATCTGCTGGGACAACCCTAATTTCTGACCTTGATTTGGGTTAGTTAACTGACTCATCTTTTTTACAAATGACAGTTCTAGAACTTTGCTAAGTGATAAGACTGCTGAAGGGAAGATGGGTAGGCAGATGGACAGAAACCAGCCCAGTGTAGTTCCAGAACTTAAAGCGCTGCAGTTCTGGCCACAACAAAGTCATCCACCTCCCAGGGACCCATAGTTTTCACTCGTATCTCCAGGTGACCATGGTATTTTGTCAAAGTTAAGATTTGTATTTGTACGATTCTAAGCTCTGGGGGGGAAATGCGTTTGTGACAGCCTCCTCTTTGAGAATACATTCTTTTCTTACGGCTCAAGGGCTGATTAATGATGTAGCCTTACAAGGGATCTGAGCAACATTTCAAAATTCAGCCTTTAATCCTATTTGGAAATAAGGGGTATACCTTCCAGTTTTCAGTGCATCTTTTATTCAGCATGATTGTGTGAGAGAGAGAGAGACAGAGAGAGAGAGAGAGAGAGGGAGAGAGAGGGGGGGGGAGAGAGAGAGAGCGCTCTCGTGAGCATGTGCACAGATGCATCTCTCCTGGCTCTGGGCTGCTGCTGCACATCTCTGTGTCTGGGTGGCTCTGAATAGGGCTTTACTTGGAGGGGACAATCTCCACTCTTTTTTTTTTTTTCACTCTCTGTGCCATGACTGCTCCAGAAGCTGGGGACTCCAGGGACAGTGTTATAAGTGCTCATCTTCTAAGCACTCAGAACTCCTCTTTTAATCTTAATGTACATATTTTAAAGACTAATTTATCAGAAACCAACTTCCTGGGCAACTACTTTGGTTTGTCTTTCATGCCTCCATTTTTTCTTTCTCTGGGAAATAATTTGAATAATTTAAATTTTATTTACCTATTTACTTGTTTGTTTTGAGAGAGGTCTTGTGTATTTTAGGCTGGCCTTGTGATTTGAAGGCAACCTTCAACTCCTGGCATCCCACCTTCACTTCTGGAGTGCTGGGCTACAGATGTGAGCTGCCACACCCCACATAACTTAACCTTTATAATTTTTTTTTTTTTATGTTCTACAGAGTTTATTAAACGAGCATGGGGCTGGGGGGAGAAGGAAAGGGGGAAAGGGTACCCCAGAGAGAGACAGAGAGAGGGGGGCGGGGGGTTCAAGAGAGGAAGTACAGTTGAGAGAGAAAGAGCTTAACTTTTATAATTTAAAAATCTCATTGTTAGGAAATTTCCATTCCTTCTTTCCTTCTTTCTTTCTTTTTAAGTCTTTCTTTTTACCCAAGGGAAGCATACACAAGCATTTGTCCCTCTCAATTACACTTTTTATATTGTGCTTTCCATGTGCCTACAGTACAGTTCTAGCTCCACTTTTCTCCTATTCACACACAAACTGCAGTACAAACCCATCACTTTCTGTAACACTCGAAGTCTCAACACATTCTTTCAAATTGTTAAGAAATGAATCCTAAGTGTTTCACATCTTGTGTTTCACTTCTTGTTTTCTGAAGGATGAGACTATCTGCCAGTTAAGAACATGGGAAATGTTTGTTGCCTACAGAAGAATGTGCTCTAGAGTCAATACCAAGCGGTAGAAACACCCCTTACAGTTCTTTCTGTTGTACAACTATTTAGGGAGTCCTGCTTCCTAAAGCATCCCCCGTCTCCATGCGCTGCTTGCTGCCATTCAGTCTATTTAATTCAGCTCCCTCCCTATTAGTTTCCCATCCACACGTACTCAATCCTTCTTTTTGGTGCTGTAACTATCTGGTATACCTTGACTTTTCCCTTTTTAGTAGTAGCTCAGTTTTCAGTCCTCTTACACCAAATAATCTATGTAAAGACCTGACACAATTGGCTCCAGTGATGGACGAAGCCAACTATTATTAGTATATGTTTTGCTTGATGTGTGGTTAAACTATTATTATTAGTTTGCTGAAAGTAATGCTTCCTCTCTTCCTTCTTTGTACCACTTTTCCTACCTCTATCTCTACACCCACTTCTTCCTTCAAAATCTACTCTTTGTTACACAAAATGATATCTATGGTTATACAACTGAGTTAGCTCAACGCCTACATAGGTTCCAATCTAACTGCTCGTCATGGCTACCGAACAGGCCCCATCCCCCCTGAGAACCCTTGCACAGCCAGCCCTGTGTCTGCTCTCACTGCCTCTGTCTGCTGTGTGCCTGCGCCTGCCTGTGCACACCCTACACTCTGCCGTACAGAAGCATCTGTCATTCTCACACGTAATGGCCTTTTATGGACGAGACCATCAGCAAACAGTGTCCTTTTCCCTTGGAATATCTTATTCATATTTATATTCCTAGTGTCTAGGATGGTGCCTGGAACATGGCAGGAAAGTTGAAAATGCTGACAAATGCATAGTTGGCTGTGCATGGTGAAATGTAACACTGGTATGCTTTGATTTCCTTGCTATAGTATGGGGAGGTGGGCAGAAGAAATCAAGGGTCTGTCCTGGAAGAAGAGCTCGGGATCCCACTGGAGGAGAAACAACTTGGGTTGGTAGAGCTTTAGAGAGAAGGGCCAACTTTGAAGCTGTGTAGATTGGGAACAGAGTCTAGCAATGGTAGTAAAATAACATGCCTGAGAGAAGCTCTAGTTTGTTTATGTACCCATATGTAGTTTATGTATGTATTTACGTATTTACTTATGTACCAGTTAGTCTCACTCGTGGCTTTTCTTAGGCACACTGGCTCTCTCCAGCAAATACTGATGGTTCCAGAGAGCAGAGATGGCAAATGCCACCGAGACCATTGTTCTATTGAAGTGGACATTTATTCTAGAAAGCCGCCATCTGCTTGATTCAGGGTGAACTCCTCGTAATGGGCATGTTGCATATGGTGGGGGCACATTTTCCCTGACACAAGTTATCTGAGAAGGAGAATGAAAGCCCTTGGCTCAAATGGTTGTAGAAACTTCTACATCAGCAGACCACAGTTTCATTTTGGGATCTTTAGTTGGCTTGGGGACTGTAAACATAACATGTGGCAAGCTTCCCACTTACTGTGCTCTAGGCACAGGCACAGGCTCTGCTTGCTTGTGAGCAATGGAAAAGGCAGATGGTAGGTGTGCTGGCTCTCACTATTCAGTGCTGCAGTGGCCACAGGACGAAGGCACGCTTGACAGATTTGATTCAGCCCACTGTGGAGGTTACAGGAAAGCCCACAAGGCACAAAGGGCTGGGCTGAACCATTAAAGGGTGCTTTCCATACACAGCCCTACTGTGCTCACGTTTTTTTTTTTTTTTTTTTTAATTATGGGAGACAATGATATTTTTCAGTCTTCTATGTGCCTCTGCCACACAGTTCCAAATGTTTGATCAATTAGCCAAGAGAACCTCACACAAGAAACTCCTTTCATACTGACCCTAAGCTAGATTTACTGCTAAAAACAAAACAAAACAAAACAAAAACCCCCAAAAGAAAAATTTGTTCGAGCTGTGCTTCCAATCCCCAATTAACCAGATGCATATTTTTAAAAAACATTATAGAGTCAGATTGACATTTCACTGTTCACGTTTCTACTATTAAAATTTCCACAGAACTGGGTGGCAATCAAGTTTATTCTAAGGAAGTTAAATAGTAATCATCTGGGGAGACAACGGAGAAGTAAAATAACTAAGTAATCTTACTGGCTCTCTGCTTCAGCTGCCATCAGGCTGCACATGGTCAGCGTGCGGTCACTACACAAAGAGGCAAGTGCTCTCACCTCGAGCATCCACTGAGGTCTGACTACACAACGCGGTCGTTGTTCAGACACTGGCCATCAGACACCTAGTGAGTGAGGGACCCTGAGAGGAAGTGAGCACCTTCTCAACGGTCTGCTTCTCAGTTGCAGTCTAAATGTTGAGGGCAAAACAAGGACACAGCGCGGCTATGTGAAAAGGCCTGGTGACAAGGGAATTGTTTTCTTATCGCTCAGCTCTGTGCCTTGTATCTCAAGGGAACAGGTAGCAGTAATTCTTCCTCTAATATTTGGTCTTGGAGTGAAGTTTTTTCCTAGGTCAGTACCAACAGGCTGCTTCCTTCCTTAACGAGTCTGGGTTCACACCAATACAGCTTTGCCAAAAGACAGGTTGCCTGGCTTTAGGGGAAAAAATCCAAAACCAAAAACCACCTATCAATGTCAGACCCTTGGGGCCACAGTTCCTCAACAGGTACTGGGGACTTCAGGAGGGGTCACAGGCAGCACTGCAGGACACAGCTGACTAGAACAGCTGGACTTGAGGACCTGCTTGCTCAGTGACCGAGCTTTCATAAAGGCTCAGAGGGTACAACCTTCTGCCAAAGTAGAGCTTGCTTTGACTGGAGAAAGGAAGCAGCCACGAGTGACCACAGAGCCATGAGCAAGCGAAGGTCCCTCTCAACCTCCTCGCCAATCAATGTCCTGCAAACTGCTGTACAAGGACAGGGGTTACAGGGTGGCCCAGGTCTCTCTTCCTATCGCTTCTTCCTTGCTCAATGGCAGACATGTAACGGCCAAGAAGAGGGTCGCTAGAGTGCACATACAGGAAGGACAAGAGATAGACAGGTAGTTTTGTGTAGTTTTTTTTTCTACAAAGAACAAAACACACATGCACACATGAGCTATGGAATGTGAACTGCAAATTCCACTGACTCCAGGTGATGAGTTGGAAGCTTATAAATTTGCTATCAAATTAGTACTAAGTAATTTAGAATGAGAAAAATCAATGCCAACAATTTAAAATTTAACACTCCTTTACTCTGAGTAATGGTAAATAGCAAACATAAGAACACTTTAAATTGTATGGCAGCAGAAAAATGGAGAATGCTTTGTCCTTTAGGACATTTCAAGGCACTTTCTCTTTTTTAAAAGGAGGACGGCATGCTATTTCCCCACTGGACAGATTATGTCACAGGCACTGGAGCGAGGTCCATCCACAGCAGTGCTGACGGCCCAGCACAGGCAGCAGGAGGTGCGGCCCGCTGCTTCTTGCCTGTGCGCTGTCTCCAGGGCAGCCCTGCCTGATGTTCCAAGAAGAGAACGGAAGCACATGAGCTCCAAGTCTGAGAAACTTCTTTCAGGGATCACCTAGGGTGCTCCTCCTGCCGCAGCGGGTGCTTGCGTCCATCACAGGCACCCTGCTGCACCTCAACATGTACAGAGTCACACAAAATACACACACGCCTCCACAGGGCCCTCTGCTCAGCATGCCACCCATGTTCCTGAAAGACAGCTTCCCTCTCATTCTCCAATCTCTGCCAGGTATGCTCTCCTTGGAGGGCCCACTTGTCTTGTACACGCCAACTCTCAGTTCGCTGAAGACGAGGGAAGCAGCTAGCTCTTGCATCCCTTAGGTGTCGTCTCTGAAATGTGTGAGCAATGACTGGGCTCCTGAATCCCTGGTGTGCTGCGGCAGGCCCAGCTTCTAGCACTGGACTTGGCAGGCAGTCCATAGGAACTGTTTGTTTGGTAAATGAATAAATGCAATTAGCACTCATAATTAGGACTGGTTAGAGTATTTAGTGTTTTTCATAATTCAAATATAAGGCTTGTGTCAATGAAGCACCAGCCATGACTCTGAAGTAGCTCAGACGCCCCAAAGCACACTGTGGACTTGAATGTTACAGTGAACATGTGGGGGCAGCTGCTTAGTGAGTGATAGCTGGCACAGGCGCGTATGTACAGTCCCAAAACTTAGAGAAGGCGTTCAAAGTACAAAAATCTCCATTTTCTCCCTCCCAATTCCTCGTTCTTATTATTTTCCTTATCTCCGACCCGAATATTAGCGGTTCTGCAGGCAGAAATAGCTACTAAATGGCCAGGAAATTTTTCTCACAAATTTTTCTACATCTGGATAAAAATTTGCATATATCATCTCATTTTCTGTTTTAGATTATTTATTTGAATAATTAATTAAAATATAAAAGAGAAAAATATTTAAAAACTTTATACTAATCAATATAATAGGCTTTGCTATTATTTTTTCCTCCTTTATACTAAGTTGTCCTCTAAGATGTCAAATCGCCTATTTTGTGAGCTATCTTAGGGCAGCCACAATCCTATGGGATTTCCTTGAAGCTTTTAAGGACATTCTGATCGTTATCTTTTCAGCTTTTAAAAATGCTGTTTTTCCTAAATCTGACTTCTTCAAAAGTGCCTCATCACCGCTCAGCAAAAGGACAAAGCATTGATTTTTGTGATGCGCTTGGAGAGTGGAAAAGGTGACACAATAAAAAAATAAATAAATAAAACCACAGTGGCCTTCTACAAAATGGAATTTTCTTGCTTTCAAAGGACTTTTGTTGCTTTGGTTCAGCATCCTTGACTGACAGGTGTCTAGCTCACCCCAGCTCACAGGCCAGCTGACTGCTAACTGCTGGTTAGTTCTTTCTCGGTTTCTCTAAGCTGCAGTTCACATGAAATAAAAGTTCCATGCTGAGGGCGGAACCAACAGCAGCTATAGATTACGCCTGGAGTGTTCTGGAAACCTCTGCAGAGTACACTGCCTCCAAACACTCCCCACCAGCCTGGACAAAGCAGGAAAGAGCGTCTGAGGGCCTAAGGCAGCCTGGCCCCGGGGGACGGGCCAGCCGGGGCCTAATGGCTCTTCTCTGCTACTAATTTCTATGATAATTTTAAGTTGCCACATGGCATATGTATTTTTTTAAATCTAAAGGCAGCGTATTAGTCAATGAAATGACCAATATTTTAAAGAAAGATATTTTTCACAAACTGTATCTTTTCACACGTTATTTCTCACTCACCCTCTACCCATTAACAATATATTACTCACAGTTAGGCTGGGGTAAATGCATGGAGCAAGGTAAATGGAATGTGTTTTTAACCATTATCAATACCAATTAGAAATAAAGAGACCCAAAGTTTTATTAGGATGTAAGATGGGTTCTGTAGCAGTTTTATGAAATTATTCATATTAATTTCTTTTTCTTTTCTTTCTTTCTTCTTTTTCTTTTTTTTTTTTTTTTAATTTTTTTCACCCAAGACGGGGTTTCTCTGTGTTGCCTTGGCTGTCCTGGACTCACTTTGTAGAACAGGCTGGCCTCGAACTAGCAACAATCCACCCGCCTCTGCCTCTGCCTCCCAGAGTGCTGGGATTACAGGCCTGTATAATCGTGCCTGGCTTCTTTCTCTTTTCTTATAGTTAGAAATCATATATGGGTTTAAGGATTACACATGGCAATTATGCTTGAGAGAAAAATTAAAACATTACATTTCTTCTGTTTTCAGAGGTGAGGTCAGGGATTAAAAAAGAAAATATTAATGATTCGAAAAAAATTACAAAAGAGTTTCTTTCCACTCTCACTGATGAATCCAGGTACACACTGACGCAGGGACTGCCCTCTCCACTCAGTCAGGTACACACTGACACAGGGACTGCCCTCTCCAATTAGGTACACACTGACGCAGGGACTCCACTCAGTCAGGTACACACTGACGCAGGGACTGCCCTCTCCACTTAGTCAGGTACACACTGACGCAGGGACTGCCCTCTCCACTCAGGTACACACTGACGCAGGGACTGCCCTCTCCACTCAGTCAGGTACACACTGATGCAGGGACTGCCTGATCCTCTCAGTCAGGTACACACTGACGCAGGGACTGCCCTCTCCTCTCAGTCAGGTGTAACTCCTCCATCCTTCAGAACTCTGCACTTCTCAGGTGCTGTGTGCAGTTTTTGATTTATTAGTCATTTCATTTGCTTTTGCTCTCAGTGATTTGCTATATATCCCTCTTTCTACACAGTGGAGTGTCGATTCAAGATAGAAGAAACTGAATATGGGAAAAAACCTGGGCTGCCATGGGCTTGGGTGCCACGACAGTTACAGCCTTTCAGACAGACTTGTGAACAACACAAGAGAACAAACGGTATTTTGATGCAGCACAACATAATTGTGTTTCATAGAAATCGACAAACAGCACGGCAGCCTGGGCCTGGGGCCCTCTTACCTCTCCAGAAAGCTTGCCAGGAATCTCACCCAGGGAGGGTTAATAAGTTACATATTTACAGCAAAAAGATACAAGCTCTGATAGAGTGGGATGAGGCACTTCACCGCTCTGCTGGCATTGATGCACGTGGCACAGATAAGGCTTGGCAGCAGCTTCCTACTCACGATGGCTCCATCAAACAGAGGCCCAAAGAACGGAACCTGAGGAATCAGAAGAGAAGAAAGAAAGGCTGTGCTCAAACCCGCAAGAGGTGGGCAGAGAGAGAGAACTGACATCTAATGGAGACCACTGGGGATGAGGACACAGGCTGTCATCCGGACAGGTACACCTTTTCAGAGCAACCTGAGGGCTTTCAAGTCAAAGAGACAGGCTTGCTCCATCAGTCTCCTCCATGAGAACTTTCCACAAGGCCTTTAAAATGGCAAACCACCAAGCGCCTCCCTGCAGTGTCACTGGCAGAAGTGGCATTATTCTCTCTACATTCCCATGCCATGGTACAATGCGTGGTCACAGATACACTGCCGACATTCTCCTCATACAGTCCTCATCTTCCTGAATTTTCCATCCCGTGCTTCCTCCTTACTATCCTCACTCTCTTCTACTTTTAAGAGAGGCTTGGCTTTCTTTTGCTGGACCCATTTCTGCCATATGGACAGACCACAGTGTTCAAGGGTGTCTTTCTTTTCTCCTCCTTTCACCTCTATTGGAATTTCATTAATCCCATTCTCTAACATGGAGGTTGTCAGCTCTGTGAGATTTGGGACTGGAACTGGCTGGTTAACTCTGTCTACACCTACAATTTCTCTTGGTTTTTCATTAACTTACACAATATTTATTATATACACCTTTTAGTCTAGGGACATGTGAAAAACACATTTAAAAACTCTGCTATAACATATTTCAAACTTTATTTCAGATTTCAGAAAATAAACAGTTAAATGTATACAGTATATGATGTGTAAAATAGAAGATAATGCAGAAAAGAGCAAAAAAATTTTGGGAGATACATATCTCCAACTATATCAAAATGGGGACTTTTCAGGGATTGATGAGAACTACAAAGAGAGTGCCTCACCAGTCTTCTAAGCAAACCTACACCAAGCAGTAATAATGAACAATGAAGAAAGAACCATATACCATTTGGGAAACAATGAAGCGTCAGTGGTGGCACATGCTGTGATCCCAGCACTCGGGAGGCAGAGGTAGATGGATCTTTGTGAGTTTGAGGCCAGCCTGGTCTACAAGCAAGTCCAGGACAGGCAAGGCTACAAAGGGGTACCCTGTCTCAACAGTCCCCTCCCCCCCAAAAAAAATCAATATGAGAGGCCAAGGGAGAGGCCTTAGTAAGCAGAGGCCATGCAGGCCAAGGGATAGCCCTACTCCTGGGATGCCCAACGGCAGGACACTGCTTGGGGCTTCTGGTAAGGTTGGAACACTGCATCTGAGAGCCATGGCTCAATGTCTGTCACAGCTCTCTCCTGGGGGAAGTCCACAATCTCACAGGAATTATGAACTGAAAGCAGGAATATTTTCAGAAGTGGGAGACAGGTAAAGCAATGAAAAAGTTAGTATTACAAGACAAGTCCTGTTTGGGGAAAAATAAAAAATAAAAAATTTGCAAGAAGTAAAACATTTTATATTCGAAGCATTTTTTTCATGTGCTCTGTCTGTGGTTCAGGGTAGGATGTGGCAAGGGGAAACAGAGATGTCTTCAAGAGTTTACAACTCTCTTTAAGAGAAACACTCTAAGGGCTGAGCTGCTCAGGAAATGGCTCACTGAATTTGTACTGGTTTCCAGAAAGATGGGAGAAAACAGGTTTACACTGTTTTGCGAAGCCTGGGTAGACACAGTAAATAATTTCCAAGTAACGAGTAAGTGCTATTGGGAAACAACATGGTACCTCAATGAATGTCTTTTAAGCAGGCCGATCACTTAATCTATGTTTTAATTAGTTAAATATTATATTAGCCACAGACAAGGGGTTTTAAAAGCCCAGGAACATGTGAGTGGATGAGGAGTTCTGGGCTTAGAGCTCTGACATAGAGCGTGTCATTCTCCCAGCCCTTCTATAGTCCCATTCCTACAGGTCAATGTCAGATTCCTGGTGCAGACGCTACCATGACCCAGGAGGCTCTGCATGGCCTGCCAGCCTTCTTCAGGCTTATCTGATGCTGGCCACATAGGTTGCCTTTCTTTCCTCACTCTTAAACTCAGGCCTACCTTAGCACTTTGCCCTCTCTGCTTCATACTTGATGAAGGCTAAAGGACCTGCTATACTGGGGGCCTTCAGCTTAATTATCAGAACCCAGGGAGCCTCTCCAGCCGCATGAATCAGTATGCAATATTTCCTTTATCTCTGTTCACTCAGTGCTCTGAAGCTGACTAACATTGTTAGTCTATCTTTCTTCTGATGAGTGTTAGCATGGTATAGTCTTCATTAGTCCTTATGTACTTTGACAATGCCTGCATTTTTTTTCCCTGCTACTAACATTGAACCTGGGGCGTTGTTCATGCTACTAAGTTTGTACTCTATGACCAAGCTGTACCTCTAGCCTGTCTTACCTCTACCTCTTAACTCATATAAAATAAATTATTAATAGTGTTATATAAATATGTGTCATATTATATTTTTTTTATTTTCTTTTTTCTTTCTGTCTTTCTTTGGTCTTTTATTTCTATCTTCTTGGGTTCTATCTGAACATTTTTATGATTCTTTCTTCTCACTTATATTAATTACAACTCATTTTAAGCATGTTTTTAAAAAGATTTATTTATTATGTATACAGTATTTTTGTCTGCATGTACTATATGCCTACATGTCAGAACAGGGCACCAGATCTCACTCTAGATGGTTGTGAGGCACCATGTGGTTGCTAGGAATTGAACTAAGGACCTTTGGAAGAGCAGACAATGCTCTTAACCTCTGAGCCATCTCTCCAGCCCATTTTAAGCACGTTTTTAGAGGTTGCCTCAAGTTTCAAATACTTTTATAACTAGCCAAAACGCTCCCTTTAAATAACTCTGTGCCACTCCTCAGGTAGGACAAGGACTATCTCCACTCTCTTGGCCCCATCCTTGCACCATATTTGCTACCTGTCACTTAGAATTATTGTTTCTGTTATTATGTGGAACATACTGTTAACTGTTAGGCCAACTAACAAGAACAATGAAGCATTTCATTTTACCTTCATTTATTTCTTCTCTAAAGCTATTCATTTTTGTGTAGATGGAAATACTTTCTGTGAGAGAGAGAGAGAGAGAGAGAGAGAGAGAGAGAGAGAGAGAGAGAGAGAGAGAGAGAGAGAGAGAGTGTGTGTGTGTGTGTGTGTGTGTGTGAGAGAGAGAGAGAGAGAGAGAGAGAGAGAGAGAGAGAGAGAGAGAGGTGGGTGTTGTTTGGGTATATATGTATGTTCACATGGAGGCCAGAGGCCAATGTGTGTTGTCATCACTCAGTTTTACACTATTTTTTGAAACAGGGTCTCTCATGGAACCTGGAGCTCAGGGCCATGGCTAGGTTGATTACCCAGTGAACTCGGGAGACCCTCCTGTCTCTATCTCCCTGAGCTTAGGTCCTGATGTTTATGTAACAAGCACTCTTTTGACAAAAATAGCCCCTTATTTTCCCCTTTTGGTTGAAAAATTTAACATTTAATGCAAGATAACCTATGGGTCACAAATTCCCTCAAAAATTGTTGTTTGCTTCATGAACTCTCTACTTTGGAAGGATCAGTTCCCAAAGACATGGAATTCTGGGTAGTCTTTTCTTTCATCACTCAGGGTGTGCACCTTTCATCTCTTCTTGATGACATGGTTTCTGAAGAGAAATCCTATGTAGTGCTATTAGCTCTGTCTCTGGAGTTGTTTGTTTCCCTGTGGAACTCTTCTTTCAAGACTTCCTGTTTGGTTTTTGCTCATGCCCCGGTGTACTTCGGTTTTTTATCTGAACTAAAGAGGCCTCTGCACACTCATCCTTTCACGGTGTCCTTTGCTTTGTGAGACCCATGCATACAGGGAAATTGTTTCAACCACTTATGTACTGACTATTTCCACTTTGCTAGAACCAGGCACCAAGAAAAAAAAAAAAGAAAAGAAAAAAAAAAAAAAAAAAAAAGAAATAAAAAGAAAAAAATGTGAAGTAAGAAAAAACAAAACAAAACAAAACAAAACAAAAAAACCAAAAGAATCATCCCCTACTGTCTTTAGTAACATGTTTGCAAGTTTATAACCTTTTATTTTTAAATAAATAAGTGTTCTTGGCTGGGTATGACAGCACACACCTTTCATTACAGCAAGTGGGAGGCAGAGGCATGTGGATTCTGTGAGACCCTGTCTCAAAAAGACCAAACGAACAAACAAAAGCCAGGCATGATGGCGGACGCCTGTAATCCCAGCACTCGGGAGGCAGAGGCAGGTGGGTCTCTGAGTTTGAGGCCAGCCTGGTCTACAAAGCCAGTCTAGGACAGCCAAGGCCACACAGAGAAACCCTGTCTTGATAAAGACAAACAAAACCACAACAAAAAAGTCTTCTTCCTCATATGCCTTATAGTAAAGGAGGACTACAGCATAGGAGAAAAAGGAAACCAAACCAAACCAAAAACCAGAGTCCTAAATTTGGAGGTTAGCCCAGCAAATATAGCCCTTAGGCAATGAGCTGCCTCCTTCCACAGCGGAGCCTAGCGCACTCCAGGCCGGAAGCAGCGGAGAAGCTGCAGGAGGAAATGCCGGGAGCACGGCCTGTCCTCTGGGTCAAAGAGGCCCTTCCTGTCCTGGCGGCTCAGGAGTCAGAAATGAGAGCGGCCTTGCTTCCTGGCACAGAGCCGAGTTTGCAGGTTGCTGTCAGTGTACATTCAGCCAAGGAGAGAAAATAAGCCAGCCCACAGGAGGAGGAGGAGGACAACATCAGGGACTAAGCAGGAAGCAGGGGGACTGTTCGGTTGAAAAGGAGATCTCAAAAGCCAAATTCCTGTGAGGTGGGAGGTAAGCTCCTAACAGTGCTGCAGTGGGTTTTCTTCCGTCTGCAGCAAGGCCCTTTTGTGAAATAAATGTTCTTTATTCCTTGGCACCTGCTTCTGGGTGACTCAATCTTTCAAAAACTGGACAAAAGGGATAATATAAATCCACAGTATCCAGGGAATTCCTCTAATTAGCAGTGCCAGTGTATTAGCAAAAAAGTTTGATTTTTAAAAAGCAACATCTGCAAGCAGCCGCCTCTCCACATGGCTCTCACTGCCACTCCTGTACTAAAATCAATGTTAATGACACACGACCCAAGCAGAACACACTGCGGAAACCCATTTAATACGGTAGGTTAATAAAATCTGGTTCTGTGGTATTTTCAATGATCTTTTCTAAGCAAATAATTCTTAGTATTTTCCAAAGTTAATTTAGTTTCTTGAGAACTCTCCAGAATATTTTAAAGTACATGATTGAACCTCTGAAGGATTGTTTGGCTGGAATTATGAAAAATATTGAAGAAAAGTATAATATAAAACCAAGAGAAATTTACAAAACTAAGCTGCAAAGGCAAACACACTCCCTGTATAACAGGGGCAACTCCAGCAAGCCTAGAACACTTCCCTGCAAACACACAGAAGCCCAAACTGGCCTCCTCTTTTAAGTCTTCCCTGTTTAAATGCGCCTGTGACTTCCGGCACGTTAGCCTTTGGGCTGTCACTGTCTATGATGCTTGCTGCTACAGACAGAGGTCTTGAGCTAGGTGTCATTCAGAAGAAGGACACACTCCTATACACCTGCATGCACACATGCCTCTCCACTCGGCACACACCCTGAAGCTACAGAGCCAGAGGGCAGCAGCAGCACCCTGAGGGCAGCCAGGGCAACAGGAGAAGAGGTCAGGCAAGTGCTTGCCCCTTAAGTTACTCACTGTCTAGGGCGCAAGTCTTTCTTGAATGGCTGGCTGATAAAAGTAGACAAAAAATATAAGTTTAATCATTATGTATTTCTTTTCTATGATTAAAATTTTATTGTGTCAATATTTATGGAGATAGGGATGGGCTTATTTGGAAATCAACAATGAAATAATGCTGCAAAGCCCACTGATTTTTAAAGAAAAAGACAGAGGTTCAGTACGATGTTTATGAAGTGAGCAGCTCCCCTCAGCCATGAGGGCTTTGTGCACCCACAGGAGCTTCTTCAATGTACCATTTTACAAATGCATTATTAAGAGGGGGCGGAGTCTGCCAGGCATATAATTTGTATACTTAAGGGGGGGGGTGTATGGAATGAAAAAGGGAAATATGTTAAATTTCAAAGGACTTGGAAGTAATGCTGCCTGTGAGCTTGTATTACAAATCGCCCCACATTATTACATAGGCTATTAATGAGGCCAAGTGAATGAAAGTACAATTTGAATATGCATGACTCTATCCATGACCGGGACTTTTGTGTACTGATGAGTTTCCCTCCTAAAAAGGATTAAAATTATTCTTAGAGGAGTATGGCTGCCCAGAAATGAGTCAAATAAATGCATCTGGACCACAGAGTCACACTGCATTCATATGAAATATACAGGTGCTAAAAGGTTGCTGCTGACTCCACCTGCAATTTCTAGAACGTATGTACTGTGCCTTCTACAGGAATATTCTTCAACTTGGCTGTCTTAGTACAATCTCTAAGCAAAAATAATGATTTTGCTGGAGATCCCTAAAAGTAGGCAATGTTAAATAAACCTTCTGAGTACAAAGCCTTCGGTTCCATAGGAAGGAACACTAGTTAAAAGACTGGGGAATGGGTAAATTATTGCGCCAAATGGCTGAGAATTAATCTCTGCTGACTAGCTGTAATCTAACGAGGCGTCTGTGTCCCAGGGAGCCCGCAGCATGTCCCTGGCGGTATGTGCAGTGTGTCGAGTCTGCGTGGCACCCTTTGTCCTCGCTCACAGGCGGCCTTTCCCCTCATTGTCCATAATATCCTCATGCATCTGGGACGCGTGGAATGCATTCATACTAACAGACTTACCATTGTTTTCTCTCAGAAGCTTTGTTGAGCAAAGACTGCATCACGGTTACTGATAATTATATTGCTTAATTAATCAAGACAAAAAAAATTTGCAAATCATTGCCTGGTTGCCAAGCAAGGAGATAAAAAATGACAACAATACAAGCTGAAGCAATATAACAAAAGTAACAGCTATCTGATCAGAAATTCTTATATAATGAAGCTATTAATGCTAAATCGGTTAATGTTAGCATTGCTCCAGGTGCCTCTACTTAGATGCAAACAAAAAGGCTAACATTATGGATATAAAAGGCCAAATGTTGCCATGGATTCTGTAACCTGATAGAGAGGACAGCCTTTTCATTTGATTAGGGAATGCAATTTAAATACCAGGGACCGAAGCCAAACAAACAGACTTTCCCTCTTGCATTCACCCTGAGGTCAGTGGTTGGTGAACAAAAGGTCAGCTACACTTGCCCTGGAAATGTCTGGATTAATTTTATTACATTGTAATGGTTTGTACTTTAAATGTACAGATAACACTAAGTTTTCACTTGCCTATTAGTCTCTCTTTCTCTTTAGGGTTTTTGTTTTGTTTTAGTTAAAATATTACAAAACCAACTTTCTCAATTCATCTTGTCAAAATTGATGATCAAGTTTTTCAAACTTACTCATGTTTTGTAGGAAAAAATTTTAAAGTAGATTTATGACTTTTTAAGCATTTTATGCTACATCGAGAAGTGTTACTTTCAACAAAACAGAGTGAAGTGAAATGCTTTTCATGTTCTTCATTCACTTTAAAAATAAAATTATTTTATTAAAATATTAAATAAATATTAAATTATTAAAATACAAATATTTTAAAGACATTATGACATTTTAGAGGACTATCCTGAAAATGAACTATTAAAACTAGTTTCACACTACATATAAAAGGTTTTGTTTTTGTTTTAGTACTAAATCAATTATTTCTTTAAGATTAAAATTATCAGTTTAACTCTTATAACTCTCTTCATGGAAAAATGCAAATGTTAGCACTGAGCCATTTTCTCACAGCATAAAACTGAAAATCTGACACAGGGGTCTGAATCAGGGAGACAAACACTTAATATGAATCCTGACATGATCTTTCTACGAGCAGCGGGCGGGCTCCCTCTTTTATGAGACCTTCCTGAATTGAGACAGTCTACACATGGGAGAATCAATGTATCCGTTAAACCTAGAACTCTACTGATTTTACTTCTGTGATAGTAAATATATAAATACACCGTCCTGATATCAACCATAACAACAACAACGGCTAACACAGGAGCAGCTTTATCCTGGGGCCAGGCAATGTCTGAAGCACTTTTCCACTTATTAGCACATTTAATGCTCATAATTTAACACTTTAGGTTACACATCCGAATTAGAACAACAAAATCTCATGATCTCTCTCTTTTTATTTAAAAGCAGTTTTTAGACTAATCCTGAGCTCCCTGAAGAGAATGACTTTGGGACATAAATCAATGTACTACTATCAAGCTGGAAAAACAGTCACTTTTTTTTCTTAAGAATGGCTCACATGCTTAATATATTTAATTTTGAACCTAAGAACACTCTTCTTAATGAGTTGAAAATAAAGTAAGTCTCTACACAAAGCTGTGTTAAAATACCAGTAAAGGCATTACAAGGATCGAAACTACAGCCGATTAGTACACAGGACATAGACCATTGGATTGTTCTAGGCAGCCCTGTGATCAATACCAATTGACATGGCTGAATTGATTCTGTAGCAAGGTGCTTTGATTGTTAATACTCATCATGTGCACTGCGCTTCAGGGCACCAGTGTCTTTGTGGATGTGTCCAAAATCCTTCAGGATTGACGGCAATCAGCACCCAGTCAGTGCTCAGTGACCGACGCTCATTCATCAGACAGCTGGACTCCAGACCCATGGTTATCCCCCAAATAACTATGTGATAATGGAATTCCATCAACTCTTATTACAAATAATATGCCCCAGGTAAAATTATAATATTCTTAAAATTATAGCATTTTAAAACATTAAAATTATTTTAAACTCCACATATTTTGCTAAGATAACTTTCAAGTAATGCAATATGGAGTTTTTTTTTGCTCATGATCAGAGTTCTTTTGAAAAATCACAGTTCATATTAAATTCCTATCTAGCACACGCAGTTCAGATATCTGAAGGACATTCGTCAATTTTTGAGGCCAGCAAATCCAATGGCAAATATAGGAGTCAGCAACGGAGGGAGCATACCTCAGGCTTCTTTGTTATCGTGATAAAGAACATATGATTCTTCATTGGGTAGATAATGATGGAAACGTCTCCAAAGGCTGTTGGGATAATGCCCCTGCGGTAGTCCCTGGAGTGTTCAGACCAGACGATGTGGACTTCATCATTCCCCAGGTGACGGAGCTGCAATAGCAAATTGCTCTTTATTAACCGAGGTGCTAACAACAGTTTATGAGGGGGCTGTGGCTTACAAATTGAATTAGAAAACTCTGAGGCCACAAATACTTTAGTCTCAAATCAGGCTACTGCACTGACGCCTTACTGAAAATTTGAAAACACACAATTTCGTAAAATTCCAGCCCATCTGCTAGGATGCACATCTGGTTCCAAATCACACACAGGGATGGAGGAAGAGCTCTGTAAGGTCTCTTTTACACAGAACGCTGTTCTTCACCAGTCCTATGCTACAGTGCTAAGAGTGCTTCTCAACAACTAAATGACATTCACTTCTCCTAGTCCTTATTGTTTTAAAGCTTCCAGCCTCTTAACCCAGTGGTTATTAAGAAATAACCCCACAGCACAAGCTATTCCAACACAACCGCTGACAGATGTGTAAGAAACTGGTCTTGGGATAAATTTTTGTGAAAAAGAATATAATAAATTATATTTTAAAAGAAATAAATATATTTAATTTAAATTAAAACTTAACTTTGGTGGAAATATTAGCACCTGGAATTTAAAGATGACCAAAGTGTTCACACGAAATGCTGTTTACCCTTCCCGCTGGCTTTGCGTAATTCCATCTTTACCTTATTTTACAAGAAGTGCCATCTCAGGAGTGCTCTGTCTGCCAAGTGCACAAAACAACAAGACTATGGCCCCCACTCATGATTACTTGTAGGCCACAGGCTGGGAGAACACACATACATGTATTTATGTATGCATGTGTATATGCACACATATGTGTGTGTGTGTATATAAACACACACACACACACACACACACACACACATATACCTACCACACATACATATATATGTAGTGTGTATGTGAGACATTTCAAAATGATACAGTGTGTATACACAGAGACCCATACAATCAATTTATAATAAATAAAACCACACGCACAAAACATCTCTAACTGTTGTAAGTACATTTACAGCTCTGTGCTGGGCTGCATTCAGTTGGAGCTTCCTGATCTCAGCTCACATCTAAAGCTATTTTACTGATATATCTCGAGTAGTTTAACTCACTTATTTAGACAATTTATAAGTAAAGAGACTACGAACTTCAAAAACCCACAGACTCTGGTGTCCTTGAGAAGGCCTTGGGAAGATCTGCACAGACCCTTCCAGGCTCTTCTAGGGCAGACCTTCGCTAGGTGCAAGAACGTCGCTGATCAGCAGACTGTGTGGTGACCCCACCTACCTGGTCTGGAGAGATATGCAGAGGGATCATTGGAGAAACCCAGAAGTGTAGCTAAACGCAACAGGCTGCAGCGATGGAAACGCGGGCCTGAACTGAAGTTCTGGAGCTGTACAGACCGGCAGAGCCAGGGGCCTGGAGGCCTTGGGGGAGCGAGGTTTCTGCCGCAGAGCAGGGAATGCCTTCCCGCACCAGGAACAAGGGACCAAACTTAAAAGCACCTTAATATGCCCGAGATGTTATGTCAGAGCTTATGCTCTAGTTTTATCGTTGAAAAATAGGAAAAGGGTACTCTGGGATAGTGTACATTTGAAATGTGTTACCGTAGATACTATTTTCTTTAGATAAGATTTGATCATAAAGAGAAAACCCACAGTGACCTCAGCATGGCCTCTTTTCGAGTCATCAAGTTACAAAGGCAGCTGCCTGTTGCGGTGCCTGCTTGTTTTTCACTCTACGCTTCTGGAGGTGACTGTACACATCAATTATTTACAGAGAGACCTGAACCTGCACCTTTGTGCTCACACGGAGTAAAAGATGGGATTAGACTGAGTCCGAACAGGGGTTCCAGAAAAGCGCAACTGCGCGAGCGCAGTACAAGCCACAATGGTCCAGAACAACTTAACGGAGTCAACACCTCTTTGTAAATGCGAACATTACCCCCGCATCATTTCACTTCTCCACCTCACTCCATCGTTACCTCACACAAATGTTAAAGGCTCAAAGGGTAGAGGCAAAAAGAAAAGCCGAAGCACAGCCAACCCAGCTACAGCATGAAGGTTTTGCTATTTTCTTGTCTTTTTAAGGCACTAAACTCTCACAGCTGGAGGCATCCTGCTTGCGCTCACCGGAAATGGAACCTGGAGCTTCACGCACGCTGTGCTCTGCACTGCTACTGAGTTACGCTCCAGCCCTAGCCTTATCTGCGTCTTATCTGGTTGGTGGCTGCCTTTCCTATTTCTAACAGAACTTCCAAAGAGCCTGGAACAGTGCTTTGCCACTTAGTCCTTTTGTAGTGACAGCATTAGAGCAAGGATGGCCAACAAGACAAGATGGACAGGTTTCTGTGGTAAATGTGGATAGATCTAGTTGAAACTTTGGGAGGGCTTTGGAGCGCGAGGAGCTAACTGTAGGACGTAGGGCTACGCTGGAGCTCAGCTTACCACACTCATCCTCCAAAGTCAGCCAGCCCCGCACTCTGCTATGATGTTGGCTGAAGCAACTGAACAGAGACAATCAGTCCACTTAGCAAACCCTGCTGGGCCTTGCTGCTTCCACACAACGCCACACCGAACACCTGCGGCCTCTCCTTTTCACCCACAAGGGCAGAGTGCATCACTTGCTCTGAGACGATACAGTGATTACTGAAATTCTGCAGTTACTCTGCCCCTTCTAAAGTGTGTTATTCAATTATATAACCCAAGTAAAGCTCTTCTAATTTTATTTGCCTCAGTATTCTGAGAAAACTCCAGCATAGAAGAGCAGTGCCGCACTAATTGACCCTTCCTCCCACTGTGATGATTCTGCAATTATGGAAGACTGCTTTGTAATATTCACCACCTCAGAACTGCTTTCAGTGTCATGCACCTCAGATTTCTGGACATTGTACAGCTCAATCACCTAAACCACAAAACCAAGAGCTGGGACCACGGGACCAATTGACTGGTATGTCTGGAACAAAGTACAGAAATTACATCCTCATGCCTATGATGAGAAGCCAAGTACATAAAACAAATGAAACCAATATGGACAATATATCAGGGCATAACATAGTCACCATCTCAGAACATTAGGAAATGTTCCTGAAACCTAAAGTGGTGCTCAATTCAAAGGGGATTTCAATAGAGAGACGCTGCTTTGTGACTTTTCAGAACTGTGACTGGAGGCCCTTAAGTTAGAAATCCACCCACAGCTCTGCTCACGGACAAGTGTGACTGGAGGTGTGTGTCCTCGGGAGGTACGGGACTAGGTGGGAGCTGCATTCATACTGCCTCCTGCTGCCACTGTGCCATGGGCCCCAGAAGGCCTCAGGCTTACAGAACAAACAGGCTCCTGAGCCTCAAGAAACCAGTCTCATGTCCTGCTATCCCCAGCCCTGACAAGAGTTTCTAAAGCCCTTCTGCCCGAGCTGTTCTGCCTGCTGCTGCCAGGCTGCACGCCTGCACGCCACTGGTGACACTGGTCATGGTCCACACCTAATAGGCTGACCTCCTTTCCCGACTAATTGCATTACATCGCCAGCTGGCTCCAGAAGGAGTCGTCTGTTTGATTGAAGAATCCGGGCTCCTCAGTGGGCCCGGCTGCTACTTTTACTAAGTAACAGTCAGGCCTGACATCGCCTTTGTTCAGCTGACAGTGTGCCCATCCTAAAATCTAAGTTTTATTTGTAAATTAACCAAGAAACTTCCTGCCAGAACAGAGCTGCTTGGAGGCTGATAATGTGGGCCTTTCATCCCCTTTCACTCGCACTGTATCACTGCCAATTTGTTTTTCATGTGGCTGGCCAGCCTGAGGCTATAAAAGCCTTGTAAGACATAAGTGCAATTATAGTCCTGGAGTCAAATGAATTGGGCAAATCCAATAGCACAGCTCTGTCCCCACTCTGCAAACCCCTACAGCAGTGAGATTAGCTGTGAAAAATCTAATCTAGCTAGAGCTAACAAATTTCTGCAGTGAAGGATCAAGAGTTCAGTATGGGGTTGCAACCGCATTGCAGAATGTAAAAAGTCCCCGCATGACAAGGGCAGGACAGAGCAGGAATCACTTTAGAATTCTGCAGCTCATTTTTAAGCTGTTAGGGACAATTTAGTTAGAGTAAGTCAGGGAGCCGGGAGCTGCCGTTATGTGACTGATTTTTCTGCCTAACTGTGAGACATCCTGTTAAAGAGAGTTTATCGTTAATGGTGCTAAATATTAGAGCGGCAAACGGTTTCAGCTGCTTTTTGCTTATTACAGTGGGGACTGTCCCACCCAGACCAAGCCTTGGGACGTTATTTATAGCAGCATTATGTCAAGAAAACAGTATAAAAACAAAAATTTCTACTTAAGAAATACTTCAAAACAGTTTATATGCAAATCTTTCTTTAACACATAATTGTCAATCATGGGGGAAAAAATCATACAACATGGAGACAGTATGCAGAGTGGGAAGAATGTACAAGTTACCCCAAATTAAAAAACAAAAGAAAAAACATTCAAGTATAGCCTGGGGTCTTGGTGAAGCTATTCCAGATTCTGGGATCTGGGATACCAGACAGCAGGGTCCTCCTTTCTCTGAGCACTGCAGCCATTAGAACCCAAGCTGGACAGGCGTCTCCTTCATACCTGTGGGAACCAGCACATGGCTAACGCTCCCACTAGCTGTGAGGTTCCCAGCCCAGGGAGGCCAGGGCAGTGTTGCAGGGCTATGCTGGTGAAAGGCTGTTGAATTTCTGAATGCAAATTGTGCTTTTTACATCTGAGACACTTGATCACTATGGAAATTGTCTGTGACCCGAGTTTTGATGATGTCTCATGTGCACTGTTGTTCATCATGTATGCAGTCCAGACATCTGTGGCTACAGTGGTGAAAAGGCAAAACCAGAGACAAAAGAAATGAAGCAGATACAGTAGGGTCCATGAACTAATATCAATCATTTGTTTAATGGGGCAGGGGAAAAGAATCAATTACACCAGTGGACAGCGACAAGGGCTGATGGCCAGAGAGTTCCTACAAGGTATCGTGCTAAGCAATTTTTCTGGCATTGTTTCACTTACTGACTCAACAGTACTGTGCCATGGGCTCCATTTTTAATCTGAGACAAAGGCTGGAAAAATAATTAGACACACGCTTGGGCCTAGATCTGTCTGGCCCTAGCTTTAACCATGTCGCCACACTCCCAATGGGCAGCCTTCGCATTTGAGGCCCTGCCCTGAGCTGTTACACTGTGAAGTCAGAGGACAGTGTGTGCCGAGCTGGAATGTAGCTCTGCCACCTACTACCCCACAGCGAAAGCACAAGTCACGGCTGCTCTAGGATGCTCCTCTCGCCTAGAAACTTACAGGAGTGGTTTTCTTATATACTATATTTCTCTCCCGTTAATGTGCTCCTCATCCAGAAGCAGAGCCTCCTCATCCAGAAGCAGAGCCTCCTCATCCAGAAGCAGAGCCTCCTCATCCAGAAGCAGAGCCTCCTCATCCAGAAGCAGAGCCTCCTCATCCAGAAGCAGAGCCTCCTCATCCAGAAGCAGAGCTTCCTCATCCAGAAGCAGAGCCTCCTCATCCAGAAGCAGAGCCTCCTCATCCAGAAGCAGAGCCTCCTCATCCACAAACAGCCTTCTCAAGCGAACACTCTGCAGGCTGGGGAGTTTGAGACCCTGTCTCTCTGGTGGAATTCCTCTGGGAGCATGAAGCTTCCTTTGAATTTCAGAGAAAACTATCCACAAGGCAGAAGGTGAGGAGAACAAAGGGTAAACATTCAAGATGGGACATCTGGGCAGCAACACATCCGCAGGGTCATCCTAGCATCCTCGGGGTGTGGGGGAATGTTTTCCTAGAGCCTTCCCAGCACTTCTGTCATATTGCCCATTATATGTTGTGGCCTTTGTCAATCTGTGAGGTAAAAATATTGTCTCTCAGGTAATTAACATGAAAGAAGTTCCAAAAGTAGCCACACTAAGGGCCCTTCTTCTTCCTGGTCTTTAACTCAGGACTATGGTTGTGCTAAGTTGGTATTTTAGACTCAGCAAACTGTAGCCTGAGAAGAGCGGCACTGACTGTAGCCCTGAGAAAGCAGTGTTGGGGTGTGCTAGGGCTTGGCTACCATCCAGACCCCAGAGCCTCACTTACCCAAGGGAGTGAGGTGCTGCCCCTAAGGACCCCCTTACCTTTTTGGTGAGTGAATCGTCTGAATCTGATGGCATTCGAGTGGAAACATGGAAAATGACTTCCACGGTGGAGGTAGCATAGTAAGGGGCCGTCTGGCCTGTGCTGCCATTGCGCTGAAGGCCGCCCATGAACCCACAGTGGGTGGACAGATCCACCTGATGGGCACAACGCAGAGTCAGGGTCACAATGGGCTACTCTTACTCATTAGGCAGCAACGTGAGTTGAAAACAACTATTTTCATTTTAATAGATTTCTTTCTGATTACAAACAAATACAAGTTAGACAAAATTAAAATTTCAAAGAAAAAATGAAGAACACCAACAATGAGTCTGGTCTGAAACCCTACTACACGAAAACCACTATCAAGATTTGGGGGCTGTATGCCCAGCAGTACGGTGCTTGGCGAGCAAGGGCTGGTTTGATCCCCAGCATTTCTCTAACTTCTCCCCCTCATGTGTGTGGGCACATACATATCTGAATACGTCTGAATATTAGACCCCCCCTTATCTGTGGAGATTTGTCTTATGTGTTTCAAAACCACAAACAGTACTGTTTTTCCCTCTGTCTATAGACCTATAATAAAGTTTATCACTTAAACAAGTTATTAACAATTTTAAAAAGTACAAATTTAACTGTTATAATAAAAGTCGCATGAATGTGATATCTCTTTCAAATATAGTCTACTGTGTTTTTCCCTCTTCACTTATTAAAAATAATTCACGGGGGGCTGGAGAGATGGCGCAGAGGTTAAGAGCACTGCCTGCTCTTCCAGAGGTCCTGAGTTCAATTCCCAGCAACCACATGGTGGCTCACAACCATCTATAATGTGATCAAATGTGCACTGTATACATAAATAAATCTTTAAAAAAAAAATAATAATAATTCACGGAGTCTCTGGCATATCCACATTGCTAGCACCACCTACCCTTAAACTCTGGGGCTATTATGTATAAACACACAACACACCCACATCTCCCCACAAACACACAGTTTCCTCACTAATGGATCTGTGGGACTTTCTGCTTCTCAAACTGGAAAGTACATTTAAAAGAGTGTTTCTGTAGGATGTGGGGTCAAGGAAAACAGATGTTACACAACTTAGCAGCCATTATTAACCTGCCTGCGTTCACACCACTGCCATTAGTCTACAGGTGTTTCCTTCTTAGAGACTCGATCTCAGTTTTAACTTGCCACAAACTATTATCTCCTTCAATAAAACACCCATCCTAACAAACACAAAGTGGGAAACTACTTCTGTACTGAATATAACCAGCACTCAACCTGAATTACTACTCCAATCACACCTCTGTTTTCTTTTTCTGTGGCCCTAGGGATGGAACACGGGACCTTGGACATGCCAGGCAAGTGCTCTACCACTGAGCTACACTCCCAGCCCTTTCTAGTTATCTCCTTAAACTTTGCTGAGAAGGCATCATTTAGATAGATAGATAGATAGATAGATAGATAGATAGAGAGAGAGAGAAGCTAAATAACAAACGTATCTAACCTTACTAAAAAGAACAGTGGTTCCCTGCAAGTTCCACTAGCTCTTGGATTTTCTGGAAAGAACATGGCCGCTGTCTTCACCTTGATGTACTCTCTCGTAATGCCATCTGCACAGAGGCCCCTGATAAATAAGACTAGACTCTTGGCAGAAAAGTTGTACCTTTTGTTTTGTTTTGAAGACAGGGTTTCTCTGTGTATCCTTGGCTGTCCTGGACTCTCTCTGTAGACCAGGCTGGCCTTGAACTCACAGTGATCCACCTGCCTCTGCCTCCTGAGGGTGTGCGCCACCACTGCTCGGATTGAAAAGTTGTTCTTTTGCAGTCAAAGCTTCCTTAACACAGATAACTCAGACAATTGAGCAACCGAAAGTAAGAGAAAGAAAAAAAAGTATCTTATCCACTTTGATTTCCATTTGGCCTTGAGCGCACTGCTTTCCAGGTTCTAGGGAAACACTCTCCTCCAGATTCACGTTCGGAGGAGGCAGTATTATATGTCTCTGCGTATTTATCCATTAGTTTATCTTTCAGTAAAGAAAACCACATCCTTATCAGCCGTTCTGGAGTTGAGCATTAGGGAGCTGCAATGACAGCCAACTACATTCAAGGTCTAGCTTTGCCGCTTTGTTTAGACCCTCTACTTCTTGTCTATCAAGTCGCTGCTTTTTTCCCTCCAACCCCGCGGGGGCCACACTTGTCCTCTTCTGCCACAAACTGCTGCCCATGGCTGGCTTAGCCCATATGACTATACAGTTCTGGTGCAAAGCAAATGAAAAGATATTAAGGAGAAACAGACATCCACAGACAGAATAGTAAGAAGAGGCAGAGTTCAAGGTCAGTGCAATCTTCAAGACCTCTATGTATGCTATATTTGCATTTGAAAATATAACAAAGCAGATACACAACTCATGTCTTCTTTAAATACTGATAGTCAGCAACCACATAATAAATGAGGCTAGTTACCTCCCATCCAAGACCAGCAACGAAGTCTTCATAGGCCTGGCTTCCTCTGTCATTGGCGAGAATGGAACACTTGTCTTCTTGCCCTTCAGCAATGTAAAACACTGCGATCTTATGTGTCTCGCGGCTATAAATGTTTAAATTTAAAGGCGTTAGAATACACACACACAGACACAGACACAGACACACACAGAGTTTAATTTTACTGTTATTACAATTGTTTTATTCCTTATGCACTCGCTAAGGGTGCATCGCTAGTCTAAGGTGGTCAACGCATGACCTTATTTGCATTCTGCAAGCCCTGCAATGAAATCAGTATTACTGCTGCGCCATCTGCCTTGCAGGGGTGACTGAAAGGAGGCGGAAGGTTAAAGAAACGGGAGACCACGTCTCAGACACTGGAGACACTGACAGCAGCTATCCTCCTCTGGGTTCTTCCCCTGCTTGGTGATGAACACTGTCTCCTAAAGCACTTCAAGTCGACATGCATTTGACTATCTATCAATTGGAGCTATGAGACATGTTAAGACTTTGTGAAAAATGGAAGCACTTAGGTATTTCTTTGTGAAAGGATGTGTTCTGACTATTCAGGGACACTGTTTATGCTGGACAGCTGTTCTGGACATATAACAGTTCTGGACAGTCTTTTGGACATATAAATTCCTTATCTGCTTGCTGTGTGATATGTGGAGGTTTCCTGTTAAACCATGCAAGCGTCATTCATACCCTGAAGAAAGGAGCCTTGTCTTTTCATCTTTTTTTTTAAACATCCAGTATGGTATTTGGCTCAGCTAAGTCTCCATTAAACTGACCAGATATATGACAGCATATTTGAATATGTAATGGCCAATTTCTACACATGATACAGTGGAGTAAAGTACTAAAATATCAAGCCGTTTAGTGAGAGTCTGAAGATGAAAGCTGCTGCTGTTGAGACGAAGCTTAGTCAAGAACCGCTCGTCACTCACAGCACTGTCGTCTGTGAGCGCTGTCCTGCTGTACCCTCAATGCCAAGAGATTAGATCCCCACTTCTGGGGCAGCCCCACCCTTCCTGCATTTGCACTGCACCATGAAAAACTGCATAGGAAAAAGCATTAAGTGCTTCAGCAACACGGAAATGTTTCTACTGTCTAATTGTTTAATATCTCAACACTGTAATATGATTAGACATCCAAATTGGTAGATCTGGACTCCATATTTTAACAAATTCTCAAATATTTCCTTCTTCATGGTTATTTTTCTACTTATTAAGCAAGGCTAACTGAAGCTAAGCTAAAAATTTACATAAATCACTGGAGAAAGAGCATTTGCTCCTATTCGTTAGCTATGTATCCACCACCCTCCCCCCACTCATACCCACCACCCTCCCCCGACTCATACCCACCACCCTCCCCCCACTCATACCCACCACCCTCCCCCCACTCATACCCACCACCCTCCCCCCACTCATACCCACCACCCTCCCCCGACTCATACCCACCACCCTCCCCCCACTCATACCCACCACCCTCCCCCACTCATACCCACCACCCTCCCCCCACTCATATCCACCACCCTCCCTCCACTCATACCCACCACCCTCCCCCCACTCATACCCACCACCCTCCCCCCACTCATACCCACCACCCTCCCTCCACTCATACCCACCACCCTCCCCCCACTCATATCCACCACCCTCCCCCCACTCATATCCACCACCCTCCCTCCACTCATACCCACCACCCTCCCCCCACTCATATCCACCACCCTCCCTCCACTCATACCCACCACCCTCCCCCGACTCATACCCACCACCCTCCCCCCTCATATCCACCACCCTCCCCCCTCATACCCACCACCCTCCCCCACTCATATCCACCACCCTCCCCCACTCATATCCACCACCCTCCCCCCACTCATATCCACCACCCTCCCTCCACTCATACCCACCACCCTCCCTCCACTCATACCCACCACCCTCCCCCCACTCATACCCACCACCCTCCCCTGATTCATATCCCCCACCCTCCCCCCTACTTATCATTCTCATGGAATAAATGTATGTGAAGAAGAATCAGAAAACACAGAAAAAAGAATAAAAAGAACAGTTCTCTCAATCTGTACACATAAACAAACAACATGGCTACCCCATGTTTGGAAACGGAAAGAGATGCTGTAAAGAGAATGCCTTTATTGTAGTGATGGGCTCTACAGGCATGTACAACCCTGTAGTGAAGACGACCTTAGGGAATCTAGAAACAACCATACCATTTACTGCCTTGAAAGACACAGGGAAAAAAAGAAGGGTCCCCTACAATATGATTGGCTTATCACAAGAACTATAATAATTTCGCAGTTGGGATGATGGTAGCAGACACACCCAAAAGGTTGTTTCAACAAAAGAACAAAAACATAGTTTCTTAATTTCTCTCTGCAACTCTCTCTACGTCTTAAAAGTCCTTAGCATTCAATTTTTCTCTGTTCTATAGATGTGACACACCAAATAATAATAACCACCTTAGTTTTCTCTGAAGTACATCGGTGTTTTATCCTTAAAGCCCAGGACTTTGCCACCCTGGGACCTTGAGTTAACTCAGTGTAGGAGGCACAGAAAGCTAAGCTCACATGGGGGAGGACTAACTGATGTGGGTGTGAGGAAAGGTGACCTTTAGCTGTAAACACTCATCAAATTCCATATCCTCTAAAATATTAGCACTGCAGAGAGCTTGCTAAGATGCAGGCACTATGCATGGCCCTATTAGTGCCAGGCTTTTGAAATGGTAATTACAACACCAACAGCACTTCATATCTACAAGCTGCACAGCCAGTGCATGAAGAGCGAGTAATTCAGCAACACACATACATAAATTCAACAATGGCACCATCCTCATTAGAACGCATTTTTTCTTTCTTCTTAGAAAAAGATCAGAATAGTGCTGTCTTCTTGTGCTGTCAGACTTTTAAAACTAAATAAAGAAAAACATGACTTTACTACTTCCTTTACCACACAGTGGTAAGAAAGCCCACAGTGATTTGTATGTACAGCCATCACACACAGTATAAAGACCTTAGCTGCAAGACTACTTTTTCTCAAAACACCTGAAGAAGGCACTATGCCCCCACAACAGTGACGTAAATCGATATCGGGAATAACAGGAAATTCCCTGAAAGTTGAGGGACAACTTGCATTGTATCTGACCAACCTAGGGCATGGGCCAGACTCCCTTCAGGTGAAGAACCCCAGACTTAGTTTGGGTTTTTAAAAGGCAATCTTGAAAAATACCTTTTCCCATTAAATAAGTTGATGTGCATTTAGAAGCCAAGATGACAGACATAAGTCCAGGACTTGGGTTTTAAGTGAAGGTTAATCAAAGGGCAGAAGATTGCCAATCAGCTACCCAAAGCCATATTTTACTGCAACAGCACCCCAGGGAGCTAATTCAATTGCACCTCATGCAACTAAAGTGCATTAACATTCAACAAATGGGCTACAATTACAAGATACCAGTGCATTCACTTAACACTGGAGAAGCAGGGAATAATTCAGCATGCGCCGGAAAGGCTGGGATTGGGGCCCAAATGCGTTTAACATCGAAGGACAGAGGGAGGGAAGCAAGCGCCCTGAAGGAATTTCTGAGGGCTCAGTCTCTGTCCTGAAGAGAGAAAGGAGAGGCAGACTGAACAGGGAAATGGCAGTATCAGACTCTAAAACCCTTTTTGAACATTTTTGAAATTCAAAGTATGCTTTACTTGAATCAAGAAATAAAAACATTGAAAATACCAACAGAGATGCAGTATCTGCCCCGAGGATGAGTTCTTTCTTCAATTACAACTACAAATGAATCACTGAAACCTGTGTATTTTCTTTTCTTTTCATTTTATTTCTTAATTCTAAAATTCTCATACCAGGGCCTCACGTCACCCTGCTGCAGATAGAGCCAGGCTCACAGCAGCCACCCTAGCACACGCCCAACACTCAGAAAACACACAGACAGCACATGCTTCGACATGTGTGTGGCTCTGAGCAAGCGGTGAATGGTGAGAAAGAAACATAGGAAGGTAGAAAAGAAAAAAAAAATACATAAAGCCCCGCCCGAAATGGTTCATATCACTTCATTCCTTAATTCCACATGCTTCTGAAAGAGTCAAAGGACATATGGCTGTGAGTAAGCTGGCTATGATTTCATCTGCCGAGTCCTTAGTGAGAGAGCAGGATAGAGTCCACGGCAGGCAGACAGATAGGGAGAGGAGCGAGGAAATACAGGGGATCAAATCCCACTGCGGCCAACTTCTTCCCTGGCCTCCTGACTTGAGACAAAAGCTGGCAGCCGCCTCCCGCCAGCCAGCAGGTCCACTGCTCATGGACTGGCCCAACAAGTCCCAGGCTGCATCAGGACACGCCACATCACAGCTGTGGACCAATCTGCCATCTGTCTTCAAACTGACTAACCCTAAAGTAGGGGAGGGAAACTCCTCAGAGGTAAAACTCTAGCCCTGGAGGAGAGGCTGGGTTTTAGGCTTCCCGAGTTCCCCCTCTGCTCTGAGGAGGGTCTTTTTCTGCATGGCTGCTCCGTGCAGGTTTCTCACCCCCAATAAACGCCTTTCAACTGCTGATGGCAGTGCCTGAGGTTCCCCTGCTGCCACCTGCCGCACTTGCGATTTTCCTGCCATTTAATTTTGTAACTGGCAGAAAAAACAAACTCAAACAAGACCCCTAGATTGAGCAGGGCTTGGTAGTGCACGCTGTGATCCCAGTGCTCAGGGACACAGTTGCAGGCGGATCGCTGTGAGTTCAAGCTAGCCTGGTCTACAATGCAAGTCCAAGACAGCCAAGGGTACACAGGGAAACCCTGTCCTGAGGGGGGAAAAAGACCCCTAGATTGAATCATTTGTGTTGTGACAAAAAAGGTATTTTTTTATTAAGTCCAGGTAAAGGTGTGAGGTGTGAGGTGTGAGGTGTGTGTGTGTGTGTGTGTAGTTCACTAGTTGTTGCCATCATACCTAGGGGTCACAAATTTAAACCACTAACAAAATATCACAGTTATAAACCTGATATGCAAATAAGTGGCAGGAGCCCCACCAAGAATTTACTTAAGAATAAACAATAAAACCACAAGAAAGCCGCCTGAACATAAATGATAGTGAAAATACTTGCTTAGAAAACAGCATGGCACTGACATAGAAAATTCTTAGGCCAATGGATGAGAATCCCAAAAAAACCCATTCAGTTGCAAACACTTATTTTTTGACAATTATGCCAAACATACACAAGGGAGAAAACCAGGCTGTGTAATGTATGTAAGAATGAAATTAGATCCCTATGTAAAAATCAATTCAAATGCACTAAAGACCTTTTAAAGCTGGGCATGGCAGCACACACCTTTAACACCAGCACTCAGAGGTAGAGGCAGGTGGACCTCTGAGTTTGAGGCCAGTCTGGTCTACAGTGCAAGTTCCAAGACAGCCAAGGCTACACATAGAGAAACTCTCTCTCTCAAAAATAAATAAATAAATAAATAAATAAATAAATAAATAAATAAATAAATGCAAACAAACAAACAACCTATATTTTAGACTGAAGCTGCCAGAGTAAAATAAAGAAGATACTTCAAAGCAAAAGAATAGACAGGGATTTTCTAATAGCAGAGAAAATAATTTGAAGAACTAGAAAATGGTATTATTAAAATTAAAAAGCTTCTGCACAGCAGGGGAGAAAAATCACATCCTGAAGAGAAAACTACAGAATAAGAAAGACAAAAAACTAATGTCAGACAGGGTCTGGTATGTAGGATATAAAAATAACCACAAAGTTAAACCCCTAAACTGTAAACCATCAAATCAACAAATAGTTTATTGAACAGAATAGTTCTTAAGAGGAAAAACAAGTGGCCTATAAATAACTTAAAAAGTGTCCAACATCTTTAGCCACCACAGAAATACAATTACAACCACCTTAAGATTTTGTCTCATCTCAGTCAGAACAGCGATCACCAAATAAGTGTGGGACTTGGGGGTTATTCACTGCTAGTGGGAATACACAGTGCAGCCAGCGTAGAAATCACCCCTAAGTGGTCAGCCCTCAACACACGTAACGAAACAATACTAAACAGATTCAGAAAGTTATATACGTGCATGTACACACACACACACACACACAGACACACACACCTTTAAGAGTTTAAGAGGACTTTTAAAAAAGCCATGAAGGGAGGTGGTATTATTGTTATTGTTATTGTTGTTGTTATTATTAAAAAGAAAGCCTATGATCCCAGCTACTTGAGGGTTGAGGCAGAAGAATTACAGGCTTGAGGCCTACATGTCTGGACTACAGAGTATGTTGAAGGCCAGCCTGAGCAGCTTGAGAGTCCCTGTGTCTCAACAAAGCAAAGCAAAGCAAAGCAAAGCAAAACAAAACAAAACACCAAGGTTCAGTCAAGGTCAATGTCAGCCGATCCTGGGCTACAGAAATACTCTGGGTGTCTCTGTAGGTGCCTTCTTTCCTGGAACTGTATTTGATACCATGCACTCACAAAGTTAGACAGGAAAAGATATTTCAGTATACTTTCACATACCACTGACGTGAGTCCAGATTCTTTAGCTCTCTCAATAATTTTGAATTCTTCTTCAACAAGTGAAAGTTCTTCCTACAAAGACAAAAAGTATTCAAGAAGAAATTCATGTGGCCACAGACCTACTTTGCTACTTTCTAATACAAAAGCAAACTTAGCCGCTGTGGCATGACCCCATGGGTTATGTATGTGAATGCTCGGTCATCAGGGAGTGGCACTATCAGGAGGCGTGTCCTTGTGGGGGTACATGTGACCTGGTTGGAGGAAGGTCACTCGGGGTAGGCTTTGGGGTTTCAGAAGCTCAAGCCAGGCCCAATGCCTGTCTCCTCCTGCTGCCTGAGGATCCAGATGTGGAACTCTGAGCTCCCTCTCCAGCCCATGTCTGCTGTGTGCAGTAATGGTTCCTGCCATGACTATAACACAGCTAAATGCCTTCCTTTACAAGAGTGGCCATGTCACGGTGTGTTCACACTATAGTAACCCTGAGATAGCATCACCTATCCATCTGCAATCTCATTCGCTGAGAAGAACCGTGATGGGTATTTTGGAGGTTTGAATGAGATGTCTCTTGCATTCTTGGGCATTTGAAGATCGCCTACTTGGTGGTGCTATTTGGGTAACTTTAGGAGACACGTCCTGGTTAGGGAACGTAAGTCACTGTGGGTAGGCATTAAGGTTTCAAGTCATGTGCCACTCAGTGCTCTCTCTGCTTCCTGTTATCAGTTGGAAATGCAACTTCTCAGCTGTTGTCCAGCTGCCATGTGTGTCACGTACTGTCACCTGCTGTTCCTGCCGTTATGGACCCTAAGCATCTGGAACCACGTGTCCAAAATAAACTCTTTCTCCTGTAAGTTGCCTTGTTCATAGTGTTTTATCATAGCAAAAGCAAGAAACTCAGAAGTCTTCAATATAAGCCCACTTTCCTTGAGCATACAGAGACATAGAGATCCCACTATACCCTGCTGCCATGCAGTGACGCTGGGAAGCCCCTGGCATGCCCCTCACGTGCAAGTGCTCATGTCAGTTTCAGTATGAGCTCTCTGGCTCTCTTCTCCACCTGGCCTTTAGCATTTGGTTTTTTTGTCTTGCTTTTTGAGACAGGGTTTCTCTGTGTAGACTTGGCTGGCATTGAATTCAGAGATCCTCCTGCCTTTGCCTCCCGAGTGCTGGGCTTAAAGGTGTGCACCACCACACTCGGCTCCCACCCAGGCCCAGTTCTCAACCCCACTCTCTTCTCTGAGGTTTCCTCCACTACCCTGACTGCGCACTGGATCAAACTGCTCCTCTCGGCCTCCTGTGTCACCTGTGTCACTGTGTCGTTTGTCTGGGGGGCACCAAGGTCACGCCCCTCACCAATCCTGTGGCCAGACAGTGGTTTACTCATCTTTGCAGCCCATTTGCATCTTACATGAAAACAGCAATAGTAACCGCTAGGGAGGCAAGGAGGGAAACACCTGCTACATACGCTTTCAAAGGTCCGACGGGTGTTTGGAATTCAAGCTGTGTCCTAGTATAGTGCTTTTTGTTTTATTTCTATCTTTAATCCAGTAGCCAGAAATGAGGTGTAAATTCTGAAATCCAGAGAAACCTCTATTTCTTATTCTTTAACCTCAAATTGATTAAAAAAAGAAAAGAAGGAGGAGGAGGAGGAGGAGGAGGAGAAGAAGAAGAACCACCTTCACATAACATAATAAACATTCAGAGCTCAGTTACCTTCTGTCCCAGGAATTCATTCCCAAGTCATCGAGCAACAGCCTGCAGAAATAAAAAGGTCCCCGGGGCTCCACTGGTGAGGGCTGTCCTTGGCTGGTGACCTTCACTGCAGAAGTTGAGCTACACCTCCGGACATACTCATCTTCCTGTGTGCTCTGGCGCAGGATGACCTCAATGATTTCCTTCTCTTGGTCACAGTCCATTCCGCACGGGGGTGGGGAAGGCTCATTTAGATTTAGTTGTGATGGTAAAAGGCATTCAGGACTTGCGCGGCCAATGTTCTCAAGTAACTTGTCAAGTGCGTCGTCTCCCTCCTCACTGTGAGACAAGTCTTTCTGAGGGCCACATGTGTGATGGTGCCAGGCAGGAATCTGAAGTGAGGGGCTCCTGCCCTGGGGTGCCAAGCGGCCTTCGAGAGGTCCGTATAAAACCTTGCCATCCCAAGAGTACTTCCCTGAGATATCCCTCACGATGACTCTCACATCTGAGAGCGATCCTCCCGAGGTCCCTCCAGCTGGGCCTTCTGCTGGTGTCTGAAGATAGGAGATGAGCGTGCTGTCATTAAACACAAAGAGCTGCAGGTTTGGGCTCCTGAACACCTCCGAGGATAGCTCCACTCCCTCCACGTGAGCGTTGTCATGGTTCTCACTGACCAGGCTGTGCAGCACAGCAGGGCCCCCACTGAGCGGGTAGTGGCCCAGGTGGTTCACCAGGTGGGCCATAACCATCCGTGCAGTGAGAGGAATCAATTCCACACTTCGTCTCTTTTTCTCTGTGAACAGCAGGAAGGAAATGTGAGGAGAGAGTCAGAACACCATGAAATTTTGGTCAATAGTTTGGATGTTTGATTTTTATTTTTGTTTTGTTTTGGGAGACAAGGTGTCACTATGTAGCACTGGCTGGCCTGGAACTCACTATGGAGACCAGGTTGGCCTGGAACTCACAGAGACACACCTGTCTCTGCCTCTGTTAGGATTAGGGTGTTAGGTGTACCATAAACACCTAGCTTAATACTTGATTTTTAATTGTGAGATTGGGGTTTTTTTTCATCTTTTTTTCTTTGACACTAATTCTATTTGAATACAAGAAGAGAGTTCAAACAGACTGCTAAAGAACCCACCTTACATGAAGATGCCATTCTCAAAGACTTGTAGAATTCTATAGATACAGGAGTGAGCCAAGAAAAGCATTCCCATGTTAGACTGATAAGTTCAGAGGTTTAGAAGACGAGAATTAAAAACCTGGTTAGAAGGGTAGCTGGGACCAGCAAGTAGGCCTGAAAAGAACATTAGTAAACATTGGCCCTTTAAACCTTTAAAAGACTAGAAACAATATGTTTAATAACCACTGTGACAATTTATTTGCTATTAGGGCACTTAAAGTATTTAGGAGAATTTGTCATATTAATAAAACATGGGGCACTTAGAAGAACTTAACTAAACTTGTACTTAATGATTTAGTATCCAAGAGTGACTAGCTTATAAAATTTTAATTTAAATGTAAAGAAAGACCTGAACAACAGCATGAGGTACCAGGGGTTTAGAAAATGAGATAAATGGAAAGGCAGATAAGCTAAACCTATAACTAGAAATTGAACTTTCTTAAGGTTTAGAGTGGCTGGGGAAACTTCAATCCTCAAAATTTATAAAAGCCTGGCACACCAACTTAATAACAAGTGAAAATGAAACTTTAAAAATTGTATGGAAAAATGCTGATATTTAAGTCAAGGTTTATAATTTGAGCTTAGAGCTTTAAGAAATAATTGGGTTTTGAACTCATAATGTGAAAAATCAAGTATTAATTAGCACATAAAGCACTATAAACATATGACTTTATGCTAAATACTTTTAGCTTTAGACATTAACCAACTGGCTTACTTATAACATATTGTTTTGTGCTGTCCCACCAAAAGGCTCATTTTTTTTAAAAAAAGAAACAAGAGTCCAGTTACATCTCTTCTAAACTTAAACTTTTTTCCACAACCTAAGAGAAACATGTAAGATTTCTGTATAACTAAGAAAGGTAACATTCCAGCTAAGAAATGCTACTGCCCAGAGACACACATGGAAGTAGCTGGGAGCTCCAGTTCTTCATGTGAACCACGCCATCGTCATGGCAGCAGGACAGGCACAGAGCTAACGATAAAGTGACAAAGGGCACGGCAGGTTGGAAAAGCAACTTTCCTCTTCTTTTGCTCACAGAGGGTGTACTTTTGGTTCGAATTTTGTGAATGTTGGAATTCTATGAAGGAAAATGGCCTGGAGTCCTATTAATCAAGGTGTAAACCATGCCATGATGACACTTCTAGTAAAAGCGAAGTCAGGAGAAGAAGCCTTGTGAAACATGGACCTCCCCTCCTACCACGCTTCAGTTGAGTCAGCTTCCTCTACATCCCTGAGAAGCAGAGATGATCTGTATTCTACTAATGACAGAACCAGTGCAAGGCTTTGTCAAACTATTAAAAAAGAAAATATTCCAGTGTCTTTTCTCTAAATCCCTAGAGGAAACGCAAAGCTAGAATGTCCTTTGTCCTGTCCCTCTCACCTCCCGAAGCTCCTCCTCCTCCTTCTGTTTTAAGTAGTTAGTGAATAAAAACGAGCAATCTGAACACGTGCACTCACACATGGCTTGACTATGTGTCTTGCTGGTAACTTTATTTAAAAGCAGTAATTATATCAAAAATAGGCAATGGTCTAAGTAAGTCATTGAAATAGGGCTAAATCTATTTTAGCGTGGACTGCACAGGCTACACTCGCACCTGACCACAGCCTGCTGTGTCTCTTCCCTCTCCACCAAAGGCCCACGAGAGAAGTCTGTCACAGGGTTGAGTGGTTACCAACTTCCTTCATGAGGGGCTCCTGGTCTAGATACTCCAGGAGCTCTGTCAAAGCAGCCCACCTGCTGAGTCTAGCTTAAGTTCTTCCCCATTGCAAGTCCTGAGGATGCTAACCTACCTGGCTATATGCAAAGCTTTTGGGGGACAGAAAATGAGCCCTTTTTTTATGTGTGCATTCCATGGGTATGAGACAAACAGGTTTCCAGTAACACAAAACCATGTGAATAATTTAAGATGGGGAAAAAAGAGAGGAGGAAAAAGAGGAAGAAACGGGGAAAGAGGTTTGCCATTAGAGACCTTATAAACTGGGATTTCAACCTCAACAAGTAGATTCAAAACAAACCCAAGACACAAGCAATGAAGGGCAGGACTCCACCCACATCTCTTCCTGTGCATGAGACTGTGTATCTGTAGTCATACGCACCCTCCTGCACAGTCAGCAGGTTCCCCAGGTCTGCTGATGAATGGTACTGGACTGGCTCGGAGTTCCTCACATTGGCCAGAGGCAGGAAGGGGTCATAATCCGTGGATGACAAGTCAGCCAAGGTCAGAGTGTAGTGACTCTGCTGTGTGTAAGTGCTCGAGCCACAGACACAGCAGTGCAGAACCTGAGGAGAACAGACAGGAATGGCACTCTGCATGCTACCTCTCCTCAGCCCTGACACACGGTCCAGATCCCACAGTGCTTGGGAGACAGGACTCCCTCCTAGGAACATGTCAAGATACGGGCTCCTTCCCATTCTTAAATATCTTCTTGCTACTAGCAAGTCAATAACAATATGTATGTTCTCAGGGCAAATGGAAATGACAGGGGACGGTGCCTGTGTCAGTTCTTGTGCGATTGCACACACCTCAATCTTTCATCCTGCAAAGGCAACAAGGCGGAAGGCGCCAGCCCAGGAGATAAAAGAAGCTGTGGGAAAGCCCTCATGGCAGAGGGAAGGGTGACCACAACCTAAGTTTAAATCAGTTCAACACAGGAGCCCATGAATTATAAGGAATGGTTTAATACAACTTTGAAAGTATAATGAAATATAAGTAAACTGAACACAGATTTTAGAGTCTCTAAATTCTGACAAAGTGACATTTCTTAACTCATATCCTAAGGATTATTTTCCCTTTGTGTTCTTTTATTTTGTTTTTGGTTCTGGTTTTGAGACGCAGTCTCATTATATAGTCTCGGCTGCCTTCAACTCAAAGCAATCAATACTTTTGCCCCCATGATCCCAAGCACTGGGATTACAGCCATGCACCACCACACCTGCCTCTTGTGGCTTATTTAAGGCAAAGAGATTACTAGAAGCATTATGTTTTCTTTCAAACTCTGATAAGCAGATCTTTGTGAAGCTGATGCTGCAGACCCTCTTTGAAATGAAGTAGACACAGACCATGTGCCATGAAGATTGAGGTCATTCTGATGAGATGGCAGACGACAGTCATGTGAAAGGCACACATCTTCACCTTGGCAACCACCATTTCGCTACAACTGAACCTGTTCTGCTTACTCATTAAGTACTCATTTCTTCCCAAATGTATAACCTTCCACAGGTCATTTTTCAGAAGGCAGAAATGCATGAATGTACAAAATGTATAACATTTTGGTAATATTTAATCTGTGCCCAAGGCTTAAAGGAGACTCACCCTGTAGATATAATCCAACAAGGGAGCCCGGGACGGGTGCAGCTCCTCCAGGACTGCCGTGGACACAGGATGGAGAAGGGCACTCACAGGCAGCGCCATGCACCAGTCCAAGAGGCAGAGGAGCAAGGACACAATAAACTAGAAGAAGAAATATATTCAGAACTTACACTATGGTCCTTAGGACCTACTCCATGTAAAAATAAACGTAACCGTCCCTGAGTACATTCAATATTTAATAGACATTCAAATGTAAGCAAGTAACTAAACAAAAAGAGCTTACATAGGAAAAAAATTTAAGCCAACATATAAGGATGCTATAAATGACACCATCGTTTATAGTAGTAGTTACCATTCTGTCTACATTTAAAAATAACTCTGGGGGAAGCTACCTAACATGTTACTTACCTTTTTATCTGTTTCCACTGAGGAGTACTCGGCACTTGGTAAAAGGAATGCGATTGTGGCCACAAGGATCTGCAGAAAAGATAAGACCCAGTGCAGCAGACCAGAGTTATGGTTTGGCAGCCATATGTTAAGAATCCCAAGATGGCCTTGCAAGAAACACGGCCTGGTGCCGACTCACTGGATGGTGACACAATGCTGAGGGCCAGTTGTCGATTTGAAGATTATGATCACTTCATGGTTTCTACTTCTTTTACGGGGGACAGAGACCTCAAGGCAAGAGCAGTTCTCTCTACAGTTACATGATTTCTACTATTAGTCCCACATTTCTAGGGAAGTGGAAAAAAAGTCTTCAAAAGTAACTGTGCATAGGTTCCTGTTTGCTATCTTATAAATCAGCGCAGGTCTCACCTCCTGTTTCGGCACCACAGCATGCCCTGCATTCTCACAGATGTCCTGCCTAGATAACTACAAGGTGATGCTAAACCCAACTTTACATTCTGCAGCAGAGTAAAAGGCCTATTTCACTCCAGGTCACTTGAGGTCAAAAACCACTTAGGACTCTCGCTGTGATTCTGAGAGAACAAAGTGATCTTAGCCACTGAAGTCTGTCTGGGGTTGGGAGGCTACGAATCTGCACCACTTCTCTCTCCCTGCAATCCTTCATGGGGACAAATCAAATCTCAGCGTCTCCGCTGGATGAGCAAAGGCTTGCTTGAAGAAGTAGATACAAAACTGCCAGGCACTGGGTGTGCAGCATCACAGGCACCTGCGAGTCAGTCTTTGCCCAGCTCTGAGCAAAGACCCCTGTGTGGTAACCAACCTCCAAGAAGCTGTGGTTGAGATGACACTTCCTGTTCCTCGGCCCCTCCCCCAGCCACCACCCCCGCAGAGGTTAATCCTGCACTGATCTCATTACTTCGAGTAACCATGCCATGGCAGCCAGCATGGCCCAGGGCTTCAGTCTGAGAACAACTCCCACTTTACACAAAGGCCAGGGCCCCGCCCTGCAAGGAAGGCATTAAACCAGCTGCCTACTCCTTGTTGGCACCATCCAAATTGCTCTCAATGAATAAAGCCCAACCTACAAAAGGTCTCTTTGTTGTGGTCGTGTCTGCCTCTCAAACTCTCCAAGCCTCTGCCCTGGAACACACTGCAGGCTTCTTTGCGCAGTGCCTAGAACAGCAGCTGAGAAGAGCCAGCCGACACTGCCTGAAAGCGGGGCTCACATGGCCGTTTAATAGTTGCTTCTCTAATGATTATTTGAGGGTCTATAGTTAATTAGCTTTCAAAAACATTATTAAGCAGGTAATTTGGACGCTTTAACGTTATAGATAAGGGACTTACTTCTGCCATTTTTCGCGGTAGAGCAGTTTCAAACACCTGAAGCTTTTCCCAGTAGGAAACCAACAACTGAAGAACATCACAGGCTACCTGAGCCACGATCTTGTTAGGAAACTACAAAAGGAACCAAAACCCCAAGTCAACAGAGCAGCTCAGGTGTATGGTCTGGAGGAAAACAGCATCATTTGCGCTTCCCAGATGTATACACAGTTCTTATATGCAACTGAGGAAAACTGTGTCCAATAAATATCATTTGTACATGACCATTCCATTCCATTCTGTTGTCTGCGTGGACTCACCTCATTAGCTCATATATTCTATAGAAAAGGGTGCTCATTATTTGCCTAGAAATTAAAGCCCAAATTAGAAGAAGAGGAGGAGGAGGAGGAGGAGAAGGAGGAAGAGAAGGAGGAGGAGGAGGACAGACAAGAGAAAAAGGACAAGAGCTGAGGGAGACAAGATAAAGGGGCCTCGTGCAGAATGGGGAGACATGGGCAGTCAGGAAGAAAGTGATAGGATAGGATGGAGGGCTGAGCTGTTCCTGGAAGGATGTAGACAGAGAGCTGGGCTTCTCTTGAGGTGAGCATCAGTACGTGTGTGCAGTGGAGGCACAGGCTCTGAGGCAGCTAAGGATCTTGAGACAGGGACTACCACTGGGGTAGCAGTGTGCATACACCATGAGTGAGGTGGAGAATGGTAGGTATAAAAGAAACCATTCTCTCACTCACTCACTCACTCACTCACCACACAGCCACAAAGAACTGACAATGTGCCAACCCTGAATTAAAGGCAGAGAGCTGAAGGCACAAGATGAGTACAGTAGGTAACTATAGCCTACACTTTCTAGAAACTGGAGCTGCTATGGAGCTGGTACTATGGAGGAGGCTGGTGCTATGGAGCTGGTGCTATGGAGCTGGTGCTATGGAGCAGGTGCTATGGAGCTGGTGCTATGGAGCAGGCTGGTGCTATGGAGCTGGTGCTATGGAGCTGGTGCTATGGAGCAGGTGCTATGAAGCTGGTGCTATGGAGCAGGCTGGTGCCTGCCTTGCACGCTGTGCTCGGACTCTAGACTGAGGGTTGGTGTGGTCAGACCTATGCACAGACAGTGGGATGATCTGGCAGGATGATGAACACGCTGACAGCGGAAAAGCACAATATGCATAATTGGATTTTTTTTCTGGTGCCTTTTGTTTTCTCTCATAATTACAGAAAAATTGCACGCATGTTGAGAATTTATTTATACAAACAAAAACATACAAAGAATAAAGTGTGTTCATCTGTGATTTTATCCTTCTGTTATTATCAGTCTTTCTAAAATAAGTGATTTATTTATTTATCTCATGTGTATGGGTGTCTTGTTTGCATATGTGGCTGCACCATGTGCATGCCTGGTGTCCTTGGAGCTCAGAGTAAGACATCAAATCCCTGAGGATCGGACTTACATATAGTTGTGAACTGTGGGTACTGGGAACTGAATCCAGGACCTCTGGAAGAGCAGCCGGGTCTCTTAACCACAGAGTCACCTCTCCAACCCCAAGCCAGTATCAATTTCTACCTCTGTTCCATATTATATAGGAAACCATCCACTTCTAAGATTACATCAAATTATCAACAGTGTTCTCAGATAAAGGATAAAGCTAGGAAACTAACTTAAATTAAATGTGTATGTTTAGACTTCAGAAAAGGAACAACTAAAAAAAAAATCCTATAATTTAGAAAATGGGGTATTTAAAAAGTGAATTGAGATCCACATAAGTCAACAACTTATATCCAGTAGTTTTTGCTCTGTGGTTTGGAAGTCAGGGTCATGCACACTGAAACTATACAAAGCCCCAGGCAGGAGGCCAAAGCATGCGGGTTGGACCTGTCTAGAGTCTCAGCCAGTGCGTTCTCTTCATCTGTTTAGTATAGGTGGCAGTGTCACTCCACCTTTTGAAATAGTTCCCAGTATTAAAGATGATGACAAGGGCCAGGCCAGAGGGAGCTGTGCCATGTGGCATCTGTTGATGCGTTCTCACATTCTTCATCAAGGGATCAGTAGCATGTTCCAGCCTAGAGTCTAAGATGTAACCCAGGTGTATATGATAAGATATAATACAGGAGGGATGGGGGATGAGGTCATGGCGGGGTAAAGGACACACATAGGGAACAAGAGGTACTGAGTGTGGTCAGGCAGGTGCCAGGTCACAGTGTCCCATTCCAAGGGTGAAGTGTACTCTGGGTTGATCATCGTGGGCCAAAGAAGACAATGCACAGAGGGTGGACACGGCTGCCACTGACCTAATGACAACTGACCAGAAGGTGCTGTAGCTTTTGTTACTATCATAGCTGCAAGAAAGAAGATAGAGAAGGGGCCTGGATACTGGTATTAGAAAGGTAGTTTGGAGTTTCAACTCAGATGCAGCTGAAACCTCCCACAGCCTAAACAAGCTCCTCATACCTCCTGCTCGTCAGTTCTCTCCTGCTCTGGTAAAAATGGGACACTTGCTTTGCCACTGAGACATGACAAGCCCTTGGTACAGTGCCTGGAAGACTCACTGGTTCTGCAAATTTGAGAGTAACAGTGCTAATGATGTCTACGCCGGTTTCTACGCAGGAGCCAAGGAGGCAGGATGCAAGCTCTGCTTTAGGAGGCGGCCGAATGGTACAGTGGAAGCTCAGCTGTGTCCTGTGCATCACACACATGTACTCTCAATGCTGGAGCCTCCATTCATGCCTGTACTTCTCTGGACTTCTCCGGGACTTGATTCCCCCTGGTGTAAAACAGGGATTGTGGTGCTCACCTTATCACAGAAATTCTACAAAGTAACCTGTGGCCTATTTTGTGTGATGCTCAAAAAACAGTACATCTCTCATTAACAAAGCCAAGAGGGAAGACGGCCCAAAGGCCTCATGTTCAGGTAGCAGGTGGACCTCCCAAGTGGAAGCTGCAGGTTCCTGTCCTAGTCACGGTTTGAAACCTCACCTTCTTATACCCTAGGATGTCCAGCCACGACAGGAGCCCTAACTGGCTTCGGCCTGGTCCACAAACACTCAAGTCTATGCATGACCTAAGAACAAGTGCCAATAGGGAGGCAGCCACTAGCAGCCTTGCAGACGATTAAAGCTGAAATTGGCTAAAATCCTGGGAGAGAACTTAATGTCAAAAAAGCATCAAGAAATGGGAATACCTCAAGAAGAGACTTGATACCCTATGAGCATATACAGGGGGAGGTAATCCCCCTCAGGAACAGTCATCGGGGAGGGGAATAATGGGAAAATGGGGGGGAGGGGAGCATGGGAGGATACAAGGGATGGGATAAACATTGAGATGTAACAAGAATAAATTAATAAAAAAATTAAAAAAAAAAAAAAAAGAAAGAAATGGGAATACCTTCAAAGTCACACCTATCACATTGATGGCGTCCTTCACCTGAGGGTGGCTGGCACAGTGTGCAAGCTCTTCACAGATCCAGACTCCAAGGGAGCAAATGGCGATGCATCTTTCAAAAGAGAAGCAAAAGCAGAAAAACACTCTTGAAATTTAATATATTTTAAAATGAAAAAATACTTGTAAATCTATTCATTTAAAGGAGCAACAACTACAGATACATTAACACAACACTTTCCTTGAGAGAAATCATAAAGAACTTCCAGTGAATCAGTTTTCAGGATGAACAAAATCACCAATTTTACTTAAAATGTTCATGAAATTTAAATTCAGTGTACTTAAATATTTTATGAAACAAGTGGTATATTTTCATTAACTACCATAATCCATGTTACCGGTTTTATTGACTCTAAACTATTATTACATTTTATTGTTAAGATAATTTTGAGAAGGAGCAAAAAGCATAGATCTTAGATTATTTAAAGTTGGGCTTGTAGTTGTTTTCTTTACAAAGTATATAGTATATACTTCAAATGAAAGACAAACACTATATTTGATTTTTAAATAACTTTCTAAATAAATACATTTTCACTGTTATTTCTTCTAAACGACATGCCAGTAATAAACTATTCTTCAAAGAAACGTGACTTCCTATAAATAAAGCAAGTTAGGGAAAGAAATTATAAAGATTATTTGATAGGCATGAGAAAAAAAATCAAAGATACTCCACAAAACCTTGGGCTTGAAACCTGAGTAGATAATACTTTTGTTTAGGGAGGTTAAGTCTGAGGGCTCAGGCTCAGTAGGACAGGGGCTATCAGAAGGCACTAGAGGATTTACCTACGGTTGTACTGCATCTGGGTGTTAAGACATTCAACTTAGGTATTAAGTGTATAGTTTGATAGCTAGCTGGGATACACAAAAGATTCACTAAAAAGGCCATGTATATGATTTTGAAATGGCTGACAAGCATTTACAGACTGGCTAGAGTGCATGAGACTAGGCCTAGGCCAGCTGCTGGGTTACTTTAACATGCACGGATGCTAAGCAGTGATGGGAGTTAGCGTGAGCTCAGGAAAGGGGCAGTGTAGGGAGAAAGTAGAAGATGTTTCAGGGGACATGCTGTTTAGAAGAGGGGTAAAGATAGACTAACTTCAAGACTGTTAAAAACTGTTATGAGAACTGAATGGAAATCCACGACAATGAAATTGACTATGGAAAATAAAAATTAAAAGCCAATAAAGGAAGCATAGGAAAAAAGGCAGGAAATATAGGTAATAAACAGGAGAAATACTTAGGAGCTCCAGTTAAAAATAAAAATTAAATAAGATGAAAAACATGCCCAAAAAATCACTGGTAATAACAAATACAAATAAACTAAAGTTTTAGTTAAAAGATGAAGATCGCACAACTTTATACGATCATAAAATCCAGATATACACAGCTTTTGCAAAGGCATCATAAAGAGAATACAGAAAAGCTATTTTTAAAAGATGAAAAGTATGATATAGTATAGAACCAGGAGAAGATAAAGTAGTCTCTAAAATAAAACAAACCATCCATAGAAATAAAGAGAGCCATACAAACATAAATACATTAATTCACTAGAGATAGGACAATTCCAAATGCCTATGCAACTAATAACACAGCCTTTGACAAAAATATCAGAAATTAGATTAATGTACAACAGTAGGAAGCTTTTAACTTATAGTTCAGTAAACAATAAATTAATAGTAATAATAGTAATAATAATAATAATAATCCAAGAAGGAATGCAGACTATATGAAACAATGTAAGGTTATGTCTAGAACAGTACACCTAATAATTAAAGAAGAGTATGTACATTCCCTCCTTTCTCTTTTTAAAAATAGTATTTTTAATTTTTATTTTATGAGTGTTTTGCATGTATATCTATAGCACTCAAGGAGGCCAGACCCGGACACTGGACCACTGGGACTGGACTGTTATAGACAGTTATAGACTGCTGTGAGCCACTCTGTGAGTGTGCTCTCAGCGCCTGAGCCACTCTGTGAGTGTGCTCTCAGCGCCTGAGCCACTCTGTGAGTGTGCTCTCAGCGCCTGAGCCACTCTGTGAGTGTGCTCTCAGCGCCTGAGCCACACTGTGAGTGTGCTCTCAGCGCCTGAGCCACTCTGTGAGTGTGCTCTCAGCGCCTGAGCCACACTGTGAGTGTGCTCTCAGCGCCTGAGCCACTCTGTGAGTGTGCTCTCAGCGCCTGAGCCACTCTGTGAGTGTGCTCTCAGCGCCTGAGCCACACTGTGAGTGTGCTCTCAGCGCCTGAGTCACTCTGTGAGTGTGCTCTCAGCGCCTGAGCCACACTGTGAGTGTGCTCTCAGCGCCTGAGCCATCTCTCTAGCCTCTACGCACATTATTTTCACTAAGATATGGGACATCTGCTAAAACTGACGACACACAGCGGCATAAAGTAAACATTAACACATACATTTTGATCGACGCTGTATTACTTGAGGCAAAAGTAGCAGTAAAAGACAGAGAGAGGGTGGAGATGGGTCAGTGACTAAGAGCACTTGTTGCTCTTGCAAAGGACCAGGGTCCAGTTTCTAGCACCAACATGACAACTCACTTCCATGCATAACTCTAGTTTCAGGAAAAATACTAACTCATATAAAATAAAAAAGAGATAAATCTAAAAAATTTTTCAAAGATAGAAATAACCATATGTTTAGGAAAAAAAAAAAAACAAACAAACCAAACCCACAAATGATCCCATGAAGGAATCATAATGAAAAGTAGAAAAAATCAATTGAAAACTATTCCATATTAAAATGTAAAAATCTGGAAAAGGTAGCCCTTAACAATAAGCCCTTAACCACACTCATAAACGTTAAAGGAGGAGAGATAAAAATACACCAAATACACATCTTTAAGAAGTAACGAAAGAACATCTCAAGTAGAAGAGTGCAAGAGCCCACAGCTGGAAATAAAAACAAACACAGAGAGGCAAGCAAGAACAAAAACTTACTGTTTGAAAAAACTAACGATGACATCACCTAAGAAGACCAGCATCCAGCCAGAGAACACACAAGACACTTAACCGCGGAGAGGGGATGGACAAACTCTCGGACACTTTTGCTAGTGAGATCTCCTAAGATGCAGGGGACTAACCCTACCATTGCAGAAGAAAGAGCCCGTGTTTTGTGACTCTTTGGCCTGACATCCCAACAGGGTGAGGGCGTGACGGGGGTGGGAAACTACACCCTTTGCATGTGATGTAACTTCCTGAAGCAGAGTCTGCAGGCCTGGTGGATGTATCTCACACCTAGGCTAGTTCACTGCTAACAAACTGGTAATGTGCACAGCTTCTGGGAGCAGACTGGGGGAACTGGACCAACCTGGCTATTGAAGTTAAGTGAAGTTGAGAAATGTACAAAAATTAATAAACTTTGCAATCACAAGAGTTCACAAGACAGTAAAGGATGATAGGCCTCTGTCTTCCCATGTGCCTAATGGCCAGGGCATGTGCTAATTGCCTTGAGGCACTCAAGAGGCTGAAGTGGCCTCACAAGGTTGGATGTTGAGTTTGAGAGATGGGCGCTCTCCCAACAGCGTTCCCAGCTTGGCCTGCACCTTGAGAGGAGAGGTAGGGACTTCTTATCCACAGCTGGCATTGAAAGCCGCCTACCTTGGTCACAGACCGTAGCAGTCTTAGGTGCTTGGCAGAAGCACCCAAATGTTTCCACACATTGCCAAATGTCTCCCGAGGCACAGATCACCTGCGGTTAAGAATTTCTGCCTAAAACACAGACTGTTGCTCTATCCCTCCTGCTTACTGAAGACATCATTCATTTCTAATCTTGCACTTTCTTATGTAAAAGTGTGCACCTTCCAGTAGTCATGGTGACCACTTAGGCAGCTGAGCATAGCAACCTTCTGACATAATGCTTACTACACATTGCAGTGCGTGTGAGAAAAACATAAAAGTTTTAAAGACATTAACCGTTTATACAGAAATGTGCTTCTTAAAATTCTAACAGTTTACCTCTCATTCATCATTTACCTTGCACATTCATTTGGTTCCTCGGTAGCATTCTTCAGTAAAATATTTATGAGGTAATGCTAAAAACACAAAATTCAGTAAATGAAAATTTGATGTCACTGTTGGTTTCCCGCTTGTGCCGACCATGTCACAGGCACCCTGGAGCTAGCAAAAGGCCACAGAGTTAGGACGGCCCTTCCTTCAGGGAGAAGCTGGCTCGCCTCAGCAAGTGCCTCCCTGGGTAGCTGAGCCAACCTGCAGCACAGCATTTCTAGGGATCCAGTAGAAATCAAGCAAAGCATCTGAGACTTCCAGATAGGAAAATCTCCATTTTATTTTGATTGGATTAGACACTGTACATTGAATTACAGATTATAATCAGGTATTGCAGATTGATTGACTGATGCTGGGGCTCTTTCTTTGCTTCAAAAGCCAGCTGAGGTCAGAAAAAAAATGCTTCCTTTTATTCCCCAAGAAATAATTTGGAATTTCAGGTTATTAGTAGCATTTAATCAGGCCAGCAATGGGACTGAATATTTTGCTTATTGGAATTATTTCTTATAAATTCATTTGCTACGCTAATGCAGCGTAACTAAGCTAACAGAATTATTACAAATGATGATTCATTACTTAATTATGATCCCTAGGAACGATAAACAGATCTAATTGAAAAAAAAAAAAAAAAAACCAGCAGAGGAACAGAGCTATCAGGTCTAACTGCAATACGCTGTGAATCTGATACATTCACAGTACATACAGTGCATTCTTCTGAAAACAGCTACTGAGGCTTTTAAAGGAGACAGACAGCTGAGTGCACAGTCTGGAAGACACAGTGGTGGAGCGCAGCAGCGGATGCTCAACTCGAGAGGCAGTAGGTACCTTGACATCTCCGCTCCCTGTGATGACCTCACTCACTTCTGGCACTGACTGCAGCAGGGGGATGTCCTGGTAGGTATTTGGGAAGCAGACGAGGGAACCGAGGAGAGTGAGAGCTTCTGAGCGGGGCGCCTGCACACGAGGAGGGAAACACAAGGTTTCTTTACATAGGCTGGAAGCTTGAGGAACATATTTTACTTCGTTCTGGTTTTGAGAGGGAATCTTTATCATTTTTCCTTCTCGGTATAAAGTGCCAAACTATTTCCGGTTCTTTTCCTGGTTAGGCAAGAGAAGTGTGCTTAGATGAAAATGTGAATTTCCAGGGAACGAAAAACATCTCTATATTTGATCTAAACAAGTGCTATAAAAACTAGTCTACAGGCGCATTCAGAATTAGAATGGCAAATAGCTCTGTCGTGGCTGCTTTAAGTCATTTTGGCATTCGTGACAGAGCAGAGCAAATGAGAACGACCAGCGTTATTGTTCAAGTAAAGAGCGAGGGCATCCATAAGGAGGGGAGCTGAAGGTAGTTACCCAGAGAGAGAAGGGGGAAAGACAATGCCAGCTGGGGACGGAGCACTGGGGATAAAGTCCGTGTGAAATGCTTTGCTTAGTGACTAAATATGAAGGGCTGGTGACTACTGCGGACTCCTAACGTGTGCTAAAGTCAGGCATGGTGAGCACTTAGGCTAATGACTTCCAGGGTACATGCCCAGCAGATACCGCCAGGCTCAGTCTCATCTGACACGGCTCTCAGCTCCCTTGCATTATAAGCATTTTTTATCACGTGGCTTTTGGGATAATTTCCAAAGAGCCCGAGAGTCTCCCTTGCTGGAACTGCCCATTTCCTTAGGACATAACACTGGGGTGTCGGCTATAGTTCTGTCTTCTTCACTCACAGATCTACTCAGTCCAAGAGCGATCTAGACCTGGGGCTCGCTGCTGTACACTGTTACACAGCACCCCGTGGTATGTGCACACAGGTTTTTGATTTGCTTCCGATGGATATTTGGACTGGTTCTAGCTTTGGCTGTTAAATATGGCAGCTATGTAGAAGCTTCCACAGATTTCTTTGGTGATCTGTTCCTGTGCATGCGTTTCTTTCTCTCTGTAGTTGCCTGGGCAAGCAGGGATACGTCATATTCCTAATTAACTGTGATACCTGTGGCTGAGCAGGTGTGTTCCAGCCAAGCCCTCTCACCAGGTGCATGGCTTCAATCCTCGCATTTATACAGGACAGGAAGTCACAGCATCACGCTTCCTTTATATTCATAGTCTCTCCATTTAAAACACCATTTTGGAAAGCTATTTTTTTTCTTTAGCATTTCTGAGGTATGACAGATAAAATCATATACACTTATTTCTCAGCTTATGGATTGAAACCCCCACAGGGGTTGCCTATTAGATATCCTACATATCAGATATTTACATTACAAGTCATAACAGTTGCAAAATTATAGTTATGAAGTAGCAACAAAATAGTTTTATGGTTGGGGTCTCCACAGCATGATGAACTGCATTAAAGGGCCACATCATTAGAAGGTTGAGAGGCACTGGTTGAGGGGGTGATATGTGTGTGTGTGTGTGTGTGTGTGTGTGTGTGTGTGTGTGTGTGTGTGTGTGTGTGTGTGTGTACTGTTAAAAGCACACACACTGTAAAAGGAAAGCCACAATTCTGAGACCTATATCATCATGTTGCACAGGACAGGAGCTCTCAGAGACTTACCAGAACTTTCTACACTCTGACCACTATCACCCCATTTACGCCTCAGCCCTTAGCAAACACCAGCCTTGTCTCTGTCCATTTGCCGTTCACTATTTCACATGTCACAGAGACGATGCAGGCCCACGTCTGGCTTATTTCCCAGGCACAGTGGCCTCTGGGATCACTCATGCTGTCAAGATGACAAGATTTCTTTGTTTTTAAGGATGAAAACTAGTCTACCATGTGTGCCACACGTGCTCGTCCACAGGTACACACATGGCAAGTTGCTACTCTAACTTGCTAACCTGGGATAATGCTGCCGTGAGCATGAGGGCTAACCTGGGATAATGCCGCCGTGAGCACGAGGGCTAACCTGGGATAATGCCACCGTGAGCATGAGGGCTAACCTGGGATAATGCCGCCGTGAGCACGAGGGCTAACCTGGGATAATGCCACCGTGAGCACGAGGTCTAACCTGGGATAATGCCACCATGAGCACAAGGGCTGACCTGGGATAATGCCACCGTGAGGACGAGGGCTACCCTGGGATAATGCTGCTGTGAGCAGGAGGGCTACCCTGGGGTAATGCCGCCGGTGAGCACGAGGGCTACCCTGGGGTAATGCCACCATGAGCATGAGGGCTACCCTGGGGTAATGCCGCCATGAGCACGAAGGCTACCCTGTGGTAATGCCGCCGTGAGCACGAGGGCAGCTCTCACTCCACATGCTGCTTCTGCTTCCTTTGCCCACACATCTCAGCAGAATTATCACATCACTTAGTGGTTTTATTAATTTTTAAAAGTTACTCCATTTTCAACAATGGCTGTACCAATTTGCTCTCCTATAAAGGGCTACACATGTTGTACATGTCCCACAGAAATACTCCTGGCAAGTAATAAAATTCTAACAAAGTATGGTTCTCTTGCCTGTGTCTTGTTATTTTTTCAATGTGACTTGAAGGGGTAACATTTAACAGGGAAGTTCTTAAAAGATGATTTCCCCCAATTCAGAAATAGTCAAGCAAGAAAAACTGGCACATCTTAAAGAAATCTGACACCTTTCTTCCTCATTTTTTCCTTTTCTAAATCTTCCCTTTTGTTCTGGCCTCTTCCCTTCTCTTTACTTTCTAAGTTAGCCTTAGAAGAAGACATTAGGGCATAAAAATATGAACACAAATTATCAATTCTAAAAGTATTAACTGCCTCCAGTGGAAAATGAGAAATTGCCCAGGTATCAGACAAAATTTACAGTTCTGACTACTCCTGCTGACTTCACCTACATTCCTGACAAATCAGAATCTCACTGTCTTTACAGTGTGTGAGGGGCGCTGACTCAACAGACCAACAGTCCACATGTGCAGCACGAGTGGGAGAAGGCCCTGTAAACCTCAGTGGAAGTGCTGGCTTGCAGTCTAAGGCCTTGGCTGGGTAAAGATAGACAGGGACAGCCTCCCTCTCTGCTCCCCGTGCTCAGCGGGCCCACCTGCTTCCAATTTAGTACAAGAATTAGTCGTGCTGGGTGGTGGTGCACACCTTTCATCCCAGCACTCGGGAGACAGGGGCAGGAGGATCTCTATGAGTTTGAGGCCAGCCTGGTCTGCAGAGGGAGTCCAGGACAGCCAAAGCTACACAGAGAAACCCTGTCTCAAAAAACCAAAAAACACCCTCCCACGAAAAAGAAAAAAAAATTACTAATAAAAAAATTTTAAGAGTTTTCCCACACATTAATAAGAATATATATTCATTTCTGGTAAAAAAAAATAGTGTTCTAATATTTTAAAGAAATATTTTCAGAGCTAGGGTACGCCTTAGTGATAGAATGCAAGCTCAACAAACATGAGACCCTAGATCTGATCCCAAAGACCACAAAATTCTATTTCTTTCTACAAGACTCACAATAAGCAAAACTAAATTTAACAGAACAACAACTTCAAACTCTCTCTTTATTGTATTTGTGTCCATAATGTCATTTTCTGGTGGATACTAATAAGAGTCTGTAAGACAGGCCCTGCTTTCGTGTAAATGTACTGACATATTAGTGGGGATATGATTTCTCACACTTTGGCCTTTTGATGAAACGCCTTTCCAGTACCAGTATGTCATCTTATCCTACAATTTCACAGATCAGCTGCCAGGGTATCTGCTCGGAGAGCCCAGTTTCACATCGCACTAATGAGTCAGCACCTGTTAAGAGTGGAGAAATCTGAGCCTTGTTAGCAACTGTGTAGTCTCCCAGGCTCTGTTAGCAACTGTGTAGTCGTCTCCCAGGCGCTGGGACGCTGCACATTGCCACACTCACCGCCAGCATGTCCGTGCTGAGGACCCTGGCAGCCGCAGTGATGAAGTCCCCCACCAGCATTGAGAAGCCAGGCAAACCCAGGGAGAAAAAGCGGGGTGAGCAGTTTCTTATGATGGTGTTTAAGACATCCTGAAAAAGAAAATACAGAAACACAACTGTAATCCTAAGAACAAAATTCAGTAGTTTCATTGTGTGTATGCACAACCACCACTAGCGAGACAGCAGGGCATCGATACGTTTTTAAGTCAAAGAGTGTAGGAGGTGCGTAACTCCAATGGCTTGCAGACACATCTTTTGGTAAAGGGACATACCAAGCTGTAAGATGACACATCCAAAACTCACACTGTGCCACTGAGGCTAGCTAAACATCTGTCCTGCATTCCACTTGACAACAGGCTTCTTGGACAAGCTACAGGAGTGCCAAGACAGACATATAAATAAAACTTACAAACACCTGACAGTAAAATAAAAACTTGGCTCCTTTTTTAGCTCCAGTCCCCAGAGGTTCAAGCCACAGTTAGACAGTTTTATAGGCAAAGGGAATGAAATGACCACTCCTGTGAGCTTCAGGCACTGAGAAGTGGGAATGCGCTTAAGGTAATGCTGTAACATGCGTGAGGTCAGGGGCTTGCCACGGATCTGATGTGCGCAGGAGATGCGAACACAGAGCCAACAGCAACCATTGGCCAGAGCTCGGCATCAGGAGCGTCTCCCCAGCAGATCTCCATTCTGCGTCTATAATGGACACCTGTGGAGGGCTGGCTGGCCCCCAGCACCCCACCCCCATTCCCGCCTGTGCCGGATCAGATCCACCACGGGACAATGTTGACATCACCACGGCAGGCACCCCCTCTAAAGCCATCTGTGTGAGTGTGTGCATGTAGAAGCAGGATTAGTATGAAAGCCACCATCTTCTTCTACACGGATCCTGGCCAGGCACACAAATCAAGCCCACACACTAAAGTAAGTACTTTAGCTATGTGACGTGCTGCAGTGCAACTGACAGTGTCCACATACAAGTAAATAGCAAAGTATAAGAGGCTTGGCTGTCAGTGGAGCTATCTGAACAAGCCCTTCCAAATAGTCCCGACTTAACTATTAAATCAGAGCAAAGCACAGCCACATGCTAATTTCCAAGGTTATCTCAGGCCCTTCATAATAAGATTCACCTCATTTCATGACTTGTCTTCTTAAACAACTTGTATGTGCTCATAAAACATTTCCCCCGAGACATTTTTCTTAAAGTAGATACATTAAATAAATATATATAATGCTTTTTATATGTTTCAAATTACCATATAATAGTTATTATATTAGTGCTCACATATTGATAAGCAGTTTCGCTTAAAACTTGAAGTTTTGAAATTTCAGTGGACTTTTTATTATAAATAAAAGGATTTATATATGATTTATAGATAAAAGATGAGATAAATATTTGATAGAGATAGATAGATGACAGATAAGTAGAGATATAAAAGGAAGGCATGGAAAAAAACCAAGCCAAGGTTTCTTCCCAGTTAATATTTAAGCCGGCTTTAATCACATCCTGCGATACTCTTAGGGTTCCTATCAGCCAAGACAAACATTCTCCGGGCTGAGCAGATGGATGCTGCAGGTTAGAAAGTGTGTAGTAGACTCGTGCTCCAGGAGTGGAACAAAAGATCTACCCTTTTCGTAATTAAGCCTCTGATTAATGCCCTGGGCTCCTCACCACACACCTGTAATTACTCACAGAGGTATGCATTGTGCCGGGGCCTTGCCTCAGAATATCAGGCACCAAGCTATCCAGCAGCAGATGGAAGCACATTTCTGTTGACATATGCTGCAATGAAAGGATTCGTGCAAACCTGGCTAGCCAGGTAGCAGAATGCCATGCATCCGAAGATTAATAATGCAAACAGCCAGGATGTTAGCTTTGTTATGTTTGCATTAATTCCATCTGTTGAGATGAGGAGCTAAAACCTCGAAGTCTATGGGTTTCAAAAACCTTTAGCACACGCTGAACTCAAATGAGCCATTCTCACCACTGGAATTTAGAACTTTGGTTTAAAGATGGTTTTCTGGAATAGGTTTGTGGGGATTGTAAACGGAATCCTTTATTAAACTTGAAACCATAACTTGTGAATTTACTTTGTTGGTGCATATGCATAAATACCTAGCGGGGGAAACCCTACACTCAGAAACTACAAAATTGTCACTAGTGCTAGAGATGGGAGAGACAAGAGTAGCTGAGATAAAGTCCTGGGGCTCACCCAGTCCTTGGACCTGGGCCAGGGACTTCAACTGAAGCTGCTTCCATGGGCAGAGAGATGGGAAAGAGAGGGACAGTAACAGATGGCAAGCCTACCCTGCTTTGCCACCCACGTAAGGCAGAGCCTGGAGGGAAAGTGTGCTTTCTCTGTAGTCACCAAAGACAGCACTGGGGCAGGGTTAATGCGGGGGGTTAAAGACAGGGCCATATGACCAGTCAGCCAAATTACCAACACATGCTGGCTTACTTTCCTTATCTACACTGAAATGGAGCAGTCCAAAGGGTCTATCTTTGAGATAACACTTTAAAATTAGGAGTAGCCACATGGTACTCAGGAGAGCATCTGCTATCCATGTTTCCAATAGAGAGGGGGCCATACATCCAGGGTGAGCTCCAGCAGTTTCTAACTCGCAGAGAAATGGTCTTTTACCCCACTCTTCCACCTCAAGGCACTAAGATCAATCTTTGGAAATACAAAAGAAAATCCTTCAGGTTCTGATAGTTTATTTACAGCCTACAGGGCTGTGTGAACACCACAGAATGGCAGTTACCGCACACCGTCACTCAAGAGGTGATCCTCAGGCCCTTTATAGTGCCCTCCCTCTAGAGCCAGCATGATTTACCTAGTCGATGTTTTTCAAAGTGACTAATTATACTAGAAAACAGTTGCCCTTCGTTAGAAACAGAAAACACTCCTTAAAAATCAATATAAAATTAACAAGCAAATGATGCTTAATTTCTTGCTAAAATCATCACTAGCTGTAGGAAATTCTTAGTCTGAGACAGGTATTTCTCTTTTAAAATAGAGGTTTGCTATGTCACAGGGCGAACAGTGGTGGATGTACCACCTCCACCGGCCCTGAGAAAGTCGTAGGGAAGGGTTGTGATGAGGAAAGAGGGTGTTATTCTCACCAAATAATCCCTTCTCTCAAGCCTGCCTCTGTTGTAAGCACTGCTGGGAAATATCCCTGTGTTCAAACTCTCCCTGAGAGGAACTCGAGCACTGGTGCCACGAGGCCTGGATTAGAGGCTGCGGCCACCCTGGTGCGGCATGTCAGCAGTGAGAGGCAGATGTGAGCAGATGCTTTATCGAGAGGCCTTCAAAGGCCACACGGAGGTAGACAGTGTAGCCAGCAAACAATGTTTCTCAAAATGAAGGATTCTTACTTCACAGAACGTACTTCATAGGTTCAGTCTGCATAATTTATTGAAAGAATGTTTTAATGATCTACAGAGGAAGGGCATTTTAAAACCTTTCAGAGATAGCACAGGGAAGTCTCTTGTATTATCCATTACCTCAGAAATTAAGAAGCTCTAGCAATCAGTGCCCTAAGGCAACTCCTTTAACAAGGGATCAGAGACCCTGTATATAACTTGGGGGGAAACTGGAAGCAAAATTGACAGCATGACCCTTTCATTTTCTAAGCTTTATCCTTTTGAGGAATTCTAGAACCTAACTCAAACAAGCGATTCTGGTAGTTTCTTCTACACATTCCAAACAGACTAAACAAGTAGTTAAACTAAACAACAGGTGTAGAGGTAAAAGGGATCCGGAACAGGAGTCCGGCGCATCCTTTAAATTGACTAGGATGGAGCAGACATACTGTTTTTGCTGGAAAGAAACCACGCTGTGAACTGCCGCCACACGGTGAACAGGACACACGCTGCATTTCCCATTTTAGTGAAAGGTCTATGTGTAAGCTACAATGCTGAGTGCGAAAGCTAGGCTGTAAGATGACAACTGTGGCTTTGCAGCTTATCACAAGGTTCAAGCTTATGAGAAAGCGACTGGTGAGAACATCTGTCTCTTATCACTGATCTTGCAAAAAATCAGGTAATTCAAATAGAGGAGTGTTGTTTCCTCTCCTCCAAAGCACAGTCCTATAAACACAAACTACATTCAGCCCCTCAAATGAATCGCTCTAATTGAATGCTATGTACACAGTAACTGGAAAAACTATAAGTGATAAGGAAAACATATGGTGACGGCAGCACAAATTGGCTTACTCATTCTGCGCAGGGCTGCTTCTTTAGTTCTCTTTATAATTGACCTTTAAAACGATAAATGTGTAAAATAATTTTGTTTATTACAGCTCTAAACCTTCCAACAATTACACAAAATGGAAATTTTAAAGGAAGGATTCCTTCTGGAAGCATTTCCATTGTTTACATAATTGCACAGCTATAATTTAGTGCCTGTGTTGTTATGGAAAATTTTTTAAAAAGGGCGATTACTGGCCATTTCAATTCAAAATATTGCACAGTAGTGTCAAAGATGGGGGCAAATGTTCGCTTTGCCACAGTTTGAAATGGATTAACCCTGTACATCTGACGTCTCGACACAGCGTTCTTTGAAGCACAGACGTTCAGAAGCCTCGTGCTCCCTGCTTTGGCGATGTTGTCACTGTGCTCTCTCACCAATCACATGTATATTTTTCACTTAATATTTGCTCATGCCCCAGCAGATGATGGCTGTAACACAATAGCCAGCCATCTGTCTCCCTGCCTTTCCTTGGAGGACTTGCGCCTGCTTCTCCAGAGCAAACAGATCTGGTTATCCCACCTACAGTCACTCACGCCCTCTGTGTGGCTGAGCAGTCATCAAGAAATAAAATACGTGTGTACAAAATCATGTAACTCCTCATTTGATTTCTCCTTTTAAGGGGTGCTATGCAGCGAGATGGTTCCCTCGTGCCTATCTTTTACCTGGTATAGACCACAGGAAATTTTTATTTGGTAACATCTATGTATTCCAACAATCTGGTTAATTAAGAAGCAGGACTCACCCCACACTTGGAAATTATAAAAAGTATATCTGAGTATACAGGAATATTTTTCACATTAAGTGTGGATATAATTTAAATTAACAACAGCCACAACCACAATGCTATAGTACCTTTAGGACACTGAATATCAGCTGTGGCCTGAAGTAGCTAACCTAACAGACCGGAAGCCTTCGGCCTTGGAATTCCAAACCTGGACCTCTCTTCTCTGCCGGTGGCTCTCTGGTCCTTCAGCTCTGTGTCCAAGAACACCCTCTCACAGACGGGTCCTTAGCTGCCTTCTGACCTCCGGTGACAAAAATAGAACCTTGGTGAGGTTACACACGTCACCACTACCCCCAGCCCCTATGCCCAGGCCACAGTAGAACATAGCACCAGTATGGGACTGCAAATTACTCTCAAGAGCTAAGCCAAATGATGCGTGGTGTATGCCACACATTCTCTGTGTAAAGGGCCAAGTGGGATGCAATTTATTTAGGGGGGGAAAAAAAGGCAGCAGATTTTCAAAATGTGATTTCTGTGGCTGTGACTATGTTTCTAAAGCCCACAGAAACAGGGCAGAATACAGTAATTGGACTCTTTGAGCTCTATGCCCCGAGGACAGCTGTGACACCGAGTTTCCAGGACAGTGGCATGCACAGCAGAAGGGAAGTGGGATGTGTGAAAGATGCTTAGAAGGCAGAGACCTGTCTGCCAGCCGCACAGTGATGAGTGGGCAGAGGGCGTAAGGCAGCCTGCAAGCTCAAAGGAAGTATCTCCAAGTTTATTTATGTCTACTTTATAACTTATCCCTCATTTGACAAGGAAAGCTCGGCTGGCCTTTGGAAAGCAGGACCAGTCAGGTTTGAAACGCTGCATGTGATTTTATTTTATAGTAGAGTCGGAAATTCACCAGCCCTGTCCAACTGCCTCTTTTTGCTATTCGTAACAACTTTATTAAATACTTCATATGTAATAAAATCCATCCTATAATGTGTACAAATAGCTTTTAGTGTAGTCCCAGAATTAAGCAAACATTACCACTATCTAACTTGAGAACATTTTCATCACTCCCAAACGAAACTCAATGTCCATTAGCAGCCACTCCCTGCTTCCCACTACCCAAGAACCTGGCAACCACTAATCTGCCATGTGTCTCCATGGATTTGCTGGCTCTGGAGACTATAATATGGAATATTATAGTGTGTGGCATTTATATCTGGCTTCTGCCACTTAGCATGTTTTCAACGTTTACCCTGTTTTATTTTTCATTTGTTTTTGCTTGGAATAATGTCCATGTAGCCCATGGCCTCAAACTTACACCATAGTTGGGGCTGGCCTTAAAATCCTGGAACTCCTCTGCCTCCATCTCAGGACTGTTGGGATGATAAGCATAGGTTAACATGTCTGCCATGACACCTTATAAAAATAACTAAATAATATTCCATTGTGTCCACAGTCTTCATTTTATCTTTCATTTTTGAGACTGGGTCTCATGTAGCTAAGGGCCCTGTAATCTTTCCACCTCAGCCTTCTGAGGGATGGGATTTCAAGTGTGAGCCTTACACCTGCCATGTTTATTAGTTGGTGGGCAGGTATGCTGTTTCCACCTTGGTGCTTGTCAACAGCGGGAATCTCTGTGGCCAGTTCCTTAAGCCATCAGCTCATGGCGGCAGAACTAACCGCCACTTCTGTGAACTGTGTGCTTACCTTCTGAGGACTGTCTGCCACAGCAATTCCTCCACTTTATATTCTCACTAGGGAAGTTCAAGGATTCCAATTCCCCCATGCTTGTCACAGTTATTTTCTCTTTTAACAAAACTACCCCAACAGCCAGCTTGATACTTTGAGTTTTTGATTTGCATTTTTCTGTGATTGGATTATGTTCAACATCATATCCTGTGCTTGTGGGCCATGCTGAAGTCTTCTTGGGAGAAACTTCAGTTTATTTAAGTCATTCTTTTTTTTTTATATTCGGGCTATTGACTTGGTATTGGCTGTAATGCTTCTTCCTATATTCTGGCCAAAGGAGCTTTATTGGGCATGTGATTTGTACATATTTTCTACCATTGTGTGAGTCATCTTCTCACTTGCTCAATATGTCCTTTGATATGTGGTAGATTTTAATTTTGGTAAAGGACAACTTAGATTCTCCCCTTTTCTTTAGTTGTTTCTCATTGCTCAGACTTTAAAGTCAATTCCAAGATAGTCGCACTTTCTTGGTTTACTTTCCTCTAAAAACATTATAGTTTCAGCTGGTTTATTATAAGTCAAATTCTTCACATAGTGTGAGGCTGAGATGGAGGCTGGTTTCATTGTGTATGTGCTTGTGTCTCTATATGTCTGTGTGTGTATATGTGTGTGTGTGTGCTTGTTGTATGCTCAGTGTATCACATATGTGTGCACTGGTATGTGTGCCCAATTACATGTATAGAGACAGAAGAAGGCATCAGATGGCCTGCTCTGTCACTCTGCCTTACTGCCTTGAGACAGAGTCTGTCACACTGGCTGCAAGCAAGTCCCAATGGCTCTCCTTTCCCTTCCTCCAACAACACTGGGCTTGCAGGTAAGTGTGGCACTGCCCAGCGTTTTCACAGGTGCTGGAATCTGAAGTCGGGTTCCTTATGCCTTGCACAGCAAGTACTCTTACCCAGTGAACCAAGCATCTACTTAGCGCCTGCTTTTAGCACTTTCTATGTAGATGTCCAGTTGTCCTAGCACCACAAGAAGAAATCACTTCTTCCCCACTGGATTAATTTTGCACCTATATCAAAAATAGGTCAACCATAGATATGTGTTTCTTTCCATACTCTCAATTCTATTTTAGTGATTGATAAGTCTAACTACTTGCTAGCACTATATTATTTTAGTAAGTTTTGAAATCAGAAACTATTGTTCTTAAAATATTTTGCAGCCAAGCGTGGTGGCTCACACCTTTAATCCCAGCACTCTGGAGGCAGAGGCAGGCAGATCTCTGTGAGTTCGAGGATAGCTTGGTCTACAAAGCGAGTCCAGGACAGCCAGGAGTACAAGAGAAACCCTGTCTCAAAAAGCAAAAAAACCCCAAACTATATATATGGGGGGGAGGGTAGAGAAAGAGGGGGGAGGAGAGATTGATTTCTGAATTCAGAACTCTATAATTCCACATGGATGTATATAATCTGTACATCAGCTTTGAGAGTATTACTGGTACTATCTTCAGAGCTAGCAATATGAGACTGTTTCCGTTTGTTTTAATTTTCTGTGATGTTCATATATTATAACCGCTTGGATAAGTTTATCTCCATGAATTTTCATCTTTTAAGGCCACTATAAATGAAATTATTTTATTGATTTCATTTTCAAATTTTCCATCATTGATATTTAGAAATATAATATGGTTGGCTCTTAAATATTAACCTTGTATTTTGTAAACTTGCAAAATTAGCTTATTTCATCTAATAACTTGTGCGTACCCACGTGTATGTCTATTTCTTGGAGCTTTCCTTCTTTACAGACCACGTTCTTAAATTTTCGTTGTGTTATTTACCTGTCCTAACCGATTAGGAGGCTGCAGGGAGCTGGGGCAGTTAATTTTGGTTAGCACCCTGACTGGATTAAGTGGCAACAGAATGTTACCGCAGCATACCTTCAGGCAGGTGGGGAGGCATCTCCAGGGAGAGAGGCTCTCCCCAGCTGAAGATGGGGAAGGAGGAAGTGATCCGAGAGCCTTCCTGTTCACGCACAGACTGCCACTGCTGTTCTTGTCTCTCAAATGTGAGCCAAGTAAAATAAATTCTTCCTCTTTTACATATTTGGTCACAGTGATAGGAAAAGTAACTAATAGGTCACTTTGGAACACAGGTGGGGAAAACTAGCATCCTTGATTGGCTCTTTGACATTTAGGAGACTGTGGTAGTTTAAAGTGGCAGTGTGTCATTTCTTTGGAGGGACGACATCCAGAGACTTTGATTCAGCATTTAAACCCAGACAAACCTGTATTCAAAAGAGTTTTGAAGGGTGGCAAATTAGTGCTTTTCACAAGAACGCGTACAATACTGTGATATCAGCACCAGCAAGAGAGTTTACTTGACACAATTAATTTTCTTAGCCCTAGTTTTCAGTCCCATGAACCAAACATGAAACCCCTTAATCCTGACCAATGCAACTCCATGCCTAATGCTCATGGGCCAGGAAGTCACTGCTGTCTTTCACGTGTGCTTCCTACAATGGGCAGGCCATATCCTACCAGGAGACTGACAAGAAGATGGCAAGCCTATTAGAGAACTCTGGCACCATTATAATTCCTTATGATGATGAAAATTGCTGAGAGTCAAGGAAAGAAGTGACTTACGGATACACAAATAGGACCTTGAAGACACTGGCCTACAAATATAATGACTGTCTCAATTGTCACCCTGATGAGCTTCAAGTCTACAACACTGTAGTTTGTTTAATGAGGTGGATGCAAATGCAGAAAAGCAGTTATTAACTCCTCAGCCGACACCTCAGAACATGAGGGATGCAACAAGCTGTCACCAACAAATGACAGCAGTGGTACAGACTTGGCTACGTCACTCTCCAAACACTGGGCATGGATGCAGACTAGACTTGATGGTCAAAGCTGAGGGAAAAGTCTGTGAAGATAGGCAGTTATACACCGCCAAGGAAATTCCTAGGCCTGGAAAGCAGAGTGGAAGGTTGGAAAGACACTTGCTTTTTGGGGAAACAAGCACCTGCATGTCATACTGGAGTGAGGGAGAGCACCAGAGGGAGGGTCTATAAGGAAAAGCCAAGAAAGGCATTTCCTAGGATTCCAACAGGAATGTGAGGTTCCTGTGTTTAGTGTCAAAATGAGCAGTAAAGAACACGCAGCAGCTGTGACTGGGGTGCCCAGTCAACTGGGGCCATCTCTGCTACAAGGTTCCAAGCTGGTGCCATCAAGGGCCAGGTGCCCCTGTTTAAACTTGTTTCCTTCTCACATGCTGAAATCAGGAACCAGGCTCTCAGGGTTAGAGGAAAGTGAACTTGCCTCACAGCACTGGGTTTGCTGGGCTGTTTCCCAGCCTACACTGTAAAGATGAAGTATTTCTGCTGGAGCTTTCCCCTGCTTTCTAGTGTGTTCTCAAGTCAGAAAAAAATAGACTTTATAACATAGTTGCTATTCTATTTAAGACTAGAAGAACATTCAATGTATGCTCTCTAGTTTTCTTACAAACAATCCAATAAATAAATAAATTAGACCAGCTGCACATAGAAGCAAAACTGAAGCTCTCAGTATTTTTATGCTCTTAAAAACAAAAACAAACCAAACCCACCCGTGGTCCCTTGGTTACAGGCCACAGACTCCTCTGTGGATGTTGCCTGAGGCATTTTTAGTTACTGCTTGTACGAGAGAATCATCACCCTTTTGTTTTTTTATTGTTTGCCATTTAATCTGTGTCAGTATACGGAGCTCAGGAAATGGTTGGGTTTTGAGAGGAAAATGCCTTAAAGAGGGGTGGTGTTAAAAGCACTTGCTGTTCTTGCAGAGAACTGAGTGGGGATTCCAACATGCGTGTCTGCAGCTCCAGCTCAATGAGATCTGATGTACTCTTCTGGATAACGATGGGTGCATGCGCGTACACACACACACAGTACTATCTTTTTAAAATGCCTAATGAAGCCAACACTACCATCTTGGTTCTGTGGAAACTGCAAGCCAGATTCACTAACAAGCCAACACTGTCACAAAGCTGCACTTTCACCTAAGGACTGGAAGCCCACCCCATCTAGAGTCCACTATGCACCCAGAAAATGACTCTTCACTTCAGCCTCTAAAAATAGCTGTTTGACATTTTGTTTTTAAACTTACAGACACTGAATTTCATTTTGGGAATTTAGGAAGTGCTTTGATACTTTCTTTTTTCTTTAAACAAAGTTTTTGGAGCAAATGTTGGATAGAATAAGTAAGTCAGAGTGCTTTGAAGATTAAGATTCCAGTGAAAGAAAACACTAACGTGTCCTCTGACCCTGAGAGACACTCTACTTTCTGAACATCAATTTCACCAATTACAAAATGGAAATGAAAACACAGCACACCCCATAATGCTCTGACAAAGGTAAAGGCCATAGTGTCTGGAGTGTTCAGGCATTCCAAAGCATCAGGCCTTATTGTCTGTTACTACATTATAGATGTACATTGTGATCTCTTTAAAGTATTAATTTCCTAGGGTTGATTGAAAATAAGAGTTGAAGTTGGCGTGATCTAAAACCTAATGATAGCACTCTGGCCAGGGAGGCAGGGAGGCTAACTACAGATCTTCACCTCGGTCCAGTATCATGCCCAGCTTTGTAGCAGATCACCTGCTGTGGCCTCTTGTCTGCCCAGGTCTCCAGTGGACTCTGTAGATCTTCTCTAACCTTCTTCCCCACTAATCTCTATATTATTTCAGCCCCCAACTCCAGCAAGCATTCCTTAGGAACCCACCAGCCAAGCCTGCCAGAGAAACAAGCGGGCCAGTGAAGCAGGCAGCCAAGCTTCATGCCCCACTCTCCTTCCTCCCCTCCATAACCAACCCCGCAGTCTCATCCCCAACTGTGCAGCAGACTACTTGTTATGACCTCTCCTCACTCTCAGACGCACGTACACACACACACACACACACACACACACACACACACACACCAACAAACACTGTTCACTGATATCTCTTACATCAGTGGTCTCAGTTCCTCAATTAAAAAGACACACAGTAACAGAATGGATGAAAAAACAGGATCCATCCTTCTGGAAATCCAAGAAACATGCCTTAACATTAAGGATAGACATCATCTGTAGGTAAAAGGATGGAAAAAGATATTCCAAGCAAATGGGTCTCAGAAGCATGCAGTTATATCCATCTTACTATCTGACAAAATAGACTTCAAACCAAAACGAATCAGAAGAGTAAGGGAAAGGTGCTACACACTCATCAAAGGGAAATTCACCAAGACTACTTTGCAGTTCTTAATATCTACGCACCAAACACAAAAGCTCATAAAAGAAACACTACTGTATCTTAAATCACATAATGACCCTCACACACCAATAGCAGGAGACTTTAATACCCTACTCTTCCCAACAGACAGGTCATCCACACAGAAACTAAACAGAGAAGTGCTGGAGCTACCTTACATTATAAAGAAATGGACCTAATACACATTTACAAAGCACTTCACCCAAACACAAAAGACTAGACCTTCTTCTCTGTACCTCATAGAATTTTCTCCAAAATTAAGCACATACTTGGACACATAGCAAGTCCCAACCAACACAAGAAAACTAAAATAAAACCATGTGTCTTATCTGACCACCACAGATTAAAGCAGATTATCAACAACAGAAATAACAGAAAGCTTACAAACTCATAGAAATTGAACAACTTACTATTGGATGACAATCCAGTCAAGACAGAAATTAAGAAGTAAATTAAAGACTTTCTAGAATTCAATGAAAAAATATATATACAACATAGCCAAACTTACAGGACACAAAGAAGGTATATCTAAGAGGCAAGTTCATAGCAATAACTGACTATATTAAAACAACAACAAACTGGGATGGGGGGGGGGAAGCACTGGAGAGATGGCTCAAAGGTTAAGAGTACTGACTGCTCTTCCAGAGGTCCTCAGTTCATTCCCAGCAGTCACATGGTGGCTCACAACCATATATAATGTGATCCGATGCCCTCTTCTGGCCTGCAGGTGTACATGCAGATAGAGCACTCATATACATAAAATAAATAAATAAATCTTAAAAAACAAAAACTGGAGAGATCTCATCCAGGTAACTTAAAAGCATACCTGAAAGCTCTCAAACAAAAAGAAGAAATCACAACCAAAAAGAATAAACAGGCCGGGCAGTGGTGGCACACACCTTTAATCCCAAAAGGAATAAACAGCAAGGAATAATCAAACTCAGGGATGAAATCAATAAAAGAAGAATGACAACAACAAAAAACTATATAAAGAATCAATGAAGCAAAGGACTGGTTTTTTGAGAAAAAAAAAATCAATAAAATAGACAGACCTTTATCCAAATCAACTAAAAGGTGGAGAGAGAAGATCCAAATTAACAAGATTAGAGATGAAAGGGGATATGTAACAGATACTGAAGAAATCCAGAGAATCATAAGGGCATACACTTTAAAAACCTGTACTCCACCAAATTAAAAAATCTAAAAGAAATGGATAATTTTCTTGACACATACCAAATACCAAAGTTACATCAAAACCAGATAAATAATTCAAACAGACCTATAACCCCTTGTGAAATAGAGGCAGTAATAAGTCTACCAACAAAACAAACAAACAAACAAACAAGCAAACAAACAAAGCCCAGGGCCAGGTGGTTTTAGTACACAATTACACAATTATACCAGACTTTCAAGTAAGACTTAATGCCAACACTCCTCAAATTATACCACAAAATAGAAACAGAAGGAACATTGCCCAATTTGTTTTATGAGGCCTCTGTTACTCTGAAACCCAAATTACATAAAGACTTAACAGGAAGTGTTATAAGCTAGTTTCCCTTATGAATATAGATGCAAAAATTCTCAACAAAATACTTGCAAACAGAATCCAAAAACACATAAAAAAGATCATCCACTGTGATCAAGGAGATTTCATTCCAGAGATACAGGATGGTTCAATATATGTAAGTAGAATGTAATTTACCATACAAACTGAAAGACACAAAAGCAAACAAAAACAAAATAACAACAAAAAACTCATATGATCATCTCATTTAATGCAGAAGTAGCCTCTGATAAAAGTTCTGGAGAGACCACAGATACACAGGACGTACCTCAATACAATAAAGGCAATTTACAGCAAGCCCATAGCCAATATCAACTTAAATTAGAGAAACTCAAAGCAATTCCACTAAAATAAGGAACAATACAGGGCTGTCTACTTTCCCCATACCTATTCAATATAGCACTTGAAGTTTTAGCTAGAGCAATAAGACAACTGAAGATCAGGGGATACAAATCAGGAAAGTATCTTTATTTATACATAAGGGACCATAAACATTTCACTGGGGAACTCCTACAGCTGACAAACACTTTCAGCAAAGGAGCTGAATAAAAAATTAATCCACAAAATCAGTAGCTTTCCTATATACATAGGACAAATGGACTGAGAAAGCAATCAGGAAAACATCTTTCATGATAGTCTCAATATACTGAAGTAACTCTAACCAAGCAAATGAAAACCTTGTGTGATAAAAACTTTGTGACAGTGAAGAAAGAAGGCGAAGAAGATGTTAGAATATGGAAAGGTTCCACATGTTCATTAACCAGTAGGAATAATACAGTAAAAATGGCCATTCTACCAAGGCAATCTAAGGATTCAGTGCAATCCCCATCAAAATTCCAACACAATTCTTTACAGATTTTGAAAAGACAATTTTCAGCTTCATATAGAAAAACAAAACACAGGATAACTAAAAACAATCCTGAACAATAAAATAACTTCTAGAGGAGTCATTATTCCTGAGTTCAAATTGTACTACAGAGCTATAGTCATAAAAACAGCATGGTACTGGCACAAAACCAGATGTGTTGCTCAAAAGAATTGCATTGTAGAGCCAGACATAAACCCACAGACCTATGAATACTTGATTGGTGATGAAGAAGGAAAAAAATATATACACTGAGCAAAAGATAGCATCCTAGACCCATACTTACCACCTTGCACAAAACCCAATTCCAAGAGGATCAAAGACTTCAACATAAAACCAGACACACTGAACCAGATAGAAAAGTAAGTGAGGAACAGCCTTGAACACACTGGCACAGAAGACAACTTCCTGAACAGAACACCATTACCACAGGCACTAAGACCAACAGTTAATCAATGGGGCCTCATGGAACTGAGAAGCTTCTATAAGGCAAAGGACACCTACATTTGGACAAAGCAGCAACCTGCAGAATGGGGAAGATTTTTATTGACCATACATCCAACAGAGGGCTAATATACAAAATATATAAAGAACTCAAAAAACTAGTTATCAAGAAAACAAATAATCCAATTCTAAAAATGGGGTACGGACCTAAGCAGGAAATTCTTGAGGAGGGGGGACTAGATTGCTCAGGGACCTAGAATAAGACCCAATAATACTGTTCTAAAAGTAAGCAAACAAACAAAAACAGTGGTAATATCACTCCTAATGACATTCTGTTGTATTTATAGGTCAGTGCCTTGCTTGGCCATCATCCGAGAAGCTTCCTCCTGTAGCAAATGGAAACAAATAGAGAGATCCATAGCCTGACATTATGCAGAGTATGTGAGACTTTCGAACGCTCATCCCTAAATAGGATGTCTCCATCAAGTCCCTCCTCTCAGGGCGCAGGGAACTGTGCAGGAGAGAGGCAGAAAGGGTGTAAGAGACTGAGGGGATTAAGGACACTAAGAAAGCACGGTCCTCTAAATCAACACGATAGATGTGCGTATGACCCTCCAGAGACTGAGGCAGCGTGCACAGGGCTGCACCAGATGGGGCTCCAGAGTTGAAGGAAGCGGATACATGTCCCCTTCCTAGCCCAGACACTATCTCCACTCGCTAGCCATGTACAAATGAAAATCCCGTTTTCTCCAATGGAGTCTGCCAGGGGAAACAAACTATTTCACGGCCAGCGTTAGATGGCCAGGAGAAAATGGCATCTTAATGCTGTGTCAGGGCTTCTCCCCGTTTGTTATGTACATGTTGTCCTATTTTTAGTGCACTCTCTCTCTTTTACTCTACAGGTTCGTTGTGTATGTATTAAAGTTTCTAGTTTAATATTTTTATGGGATTGCCGAGAGTGCGAGTGAGTGGGTCTCTGCATCTGTGTATGATTCTTGTGTCCTTTCTTAGGCTTTTTTCCCCCTCCAGTCTGTTTTGTCCTACCTCAATGTGCTGGTTTCTGTTTTGTCTTATTGTAGTTTATTATTATTATTATTATTATTATTATTATTATTATTATCATTATTATCATTATTATTATTATCATTATCATCATCATCATCCCTTAGAAGGCTGTTTTCTTTTTTTTTATTTTATTAATTTATTCATATTACATCTCGATTGTTAGCCCTTCCCCTGTATCCTCCCATTCTTCCATCCCTCCCACTTCCCCCCTTCTCCCCTCCCCTATGTCTGTGATTGAGGGAGACCTCCTCCCCCTATATATGCTCTTAGAATATCGAGTCTCTTCTTGGTAACTTGCTATCCTTCCTCTGAGTGCCACCAGGTCTCCCCATCCAGGGGACGTGGTCAGAAAAGGGGCACCAGAGTTCGTGTGAGAGTCAGATCTCACTCTCCACTCAATGGTGGAGAATATCATGATCGTCGGCTAGGTCTTGGTAGGGGTTCGAAGTTTAATGCCTATATTCTCTTTGGCTGGTGCAGAAGGCTGTTTTCTAGTGGCAGAAAAGGGTGGATCTAGATAGGAGGGGAGAAGGAGAGGAATTTGGAGGAGTGGAGGGAGGGGCAGTCATAATCAGGATATATTATGTGGGAATAGAAAGTTACTTTAAATAAAAGAAAAAGGAAAAACCTACTCATACCCAAAAAAGAAGTAATTACAATAAAAAAATAAATCTTAAAATGAAAACCAAACCACCTGCAACATCCTGCCTAGGCATTTAATAAGTCAAATCACTTCCTCCCTGCTTCTCAGGCCAGGAAACCGCTACATGTGGCTGGGTGACGGCAGGCCAGAGTGCAGAGCTTCCGCACAGGAACCACAAACGCGCCATGGGGACCAAAACAGACCGGCTAGAGGACACATGGCACTAGGTCTTGACAAAAGGACCGTGCTGCACGGGTTCAACACACACACCAGTATGAGTAGCAATGGTGATGTTACTGTTATGTCTCTTTACTAGAAGGTTCTCTTTTGCTCAAATTTTTCTAGCCACAAATACCTACCAGAGAACATTTTTCCATGAGAGAACAAAAGGAAAACTGTTGTTTATTGTTTCTTTATAAAACAATGTTCTCTCTAAAACGTGTTCCAGTAAACAGCACTAATAGCTGAACAATCTGCAATCAGCCCTCTACCGCTTGCTGTTTTACAGTAAAAAGAAATTGGGGTGGGGGTGGGAAAGAGGCTGTGACACACAAGGAGAACATGTTCTTATAGAAAGAAAACCTGCCATCGAACATGCGTTTCTTGTACCCACACATGTCCTTATGGACTCTAAACCACAGTCATGACTGAAAATCAACAGCTCTTGCCCTGCAGATGGGCGCTTAAGTGTCCTTTCTTCCCTGGTGTAGCGTCCTGTGACACTTCCAGAATCCATCCCTCTGGGGTGCCTCTTTGTCTAGAGAACAACATGAGTTCTCTTAAAAACCTCCAGAGTTCTAAATGAGAAAAGATGGTCCTTGTAGGTAAACCAACTACAGCCTCAGCCTCAGGAGAACTGGTGTGGTGAGAGTGCCAGTGACAATAAAGGGCAACATCTTCTCCTATGAAAGACCCAGACAGAGCCATTGGGAACCCATTTCAGACTAAGTGGCAAAACAAACAAACAAAAAGAGCCACACAGCTGCTAACTCACGTGTCCAGCCACCTATGGATGAGGCAAGGCACAAGCCATGGCTGGCTATTCCCTTTCCCCACGGCGGCCACGTGGAGCTAAAGAGGTTTACACACTCAGAGTCAGTCACTTAACCATGTTTGAATAGAAAATTGCACAAAAAATGCCTCCAGAAGCTAAGAAGATAACTCAGTAGGTAAGAGTGCTTGCTTGCAATCATGAGGACTTGAGCTCAGCTCCCGATCACCCACCTAAAAGCTGGCCGCACAAACCATAATCCCAGCACTGGCTCATTGGGGCTTGCTCCTGAGCCATGCTCCGGGTTCAGTGAAAGGCTGGGTGGGTCTCAAGGGAATATGGTACAGATGGGCAGAGTGGCGTGCTCTGTGTATATGTGTGTGCACGCATGTGTGCGTACACACACACACACGTATACACAGAAGGTAAGTCAGAATTTCCCTACCAGTCTCAGCTTACAAAGTAAGATGACTTAATCTTCAACACAACACTGCATTAGCTATTTAAGGAAGCGACTCTCTGTACCTCCATGTCAGTATTGCTCCAAGCAAGGGCATCCTCCCGCCATCCTTCCTCTGGTATGACAAGGCCTTGGGTCGGGAGGGAAGTGGCCTCCAGTTCTGACTAGCAGCACCTTGAACTTTGCAGCTTCAAACCACAACATGTACCTGACTGTGCTTTGGGCAACATCTATCTCAAGTCACCCACATGTTTACCTGAATTAATCAGACTACATTTCATTTCTTAAATTGATTTTTTAAAAAAATCAATGCATTTAGCTACGTTTCACTGGTAAAATGTTTCAACAAACAAACAAACAAACAAACAAAAAACACCGCCACTTTCATATAACTGATTTTAAACATTTGCCTCTCTCAATCTCTCTGGTATATCTCCACGTGCTTTCATTTCCTGGGTAAGTTAAGGAGGCTGGCTGTATGTACTTCTTGGGATTGTGGAGTTTTGCCGATGTGCTGCCTGGCCCGTCTCTCAGCTGCTCTTCGGGAGCAAGGATTCTCCTCTCCAGCACTGTGGAGATTCTGGGCGTAGGGTCTTCGTGGGCCCCGTGGATTGTGCTCCCACACACTAGATGCCACGGGCCTCTGCCCCAGCTGTGACAACCAAAACGTCCTAGTTATTTCCAAAGGTCACCAGGGGACAGTGTCCCCAGCCCCATGCCCAGTCTCAGTTCTATGGTGAGAAGGTGACTTGCCCATCTCGGGGGACAGTGTCCCCAGGCCCATGCCCAGTCTCAGTTCTATAGTGAGAAGGTGACTAGCCCATCTCGGCGGACAGTTAAAGCCTGCTCTGAAACTGGTGGCTGGAGCCAGACTCTCAGGCGACCTCTCAGGTGAGCTTGCTTGGTTACCCACTCTGCCCCACAATGGAGGGTGACCGTGGATGGCTTGGCACAAAAGGAAGGCCCCCATTTTTTTCCATTCCTACCACTATCTCATTTACATTTATTCTGTCTGGGAAATACAGACACAACGCACTCAAAGACTCCATTAATTAACAGAAGATTCTTATGACTTGACCCTTGGGAGAGGCTATAGTAAATAAAATATACTTCTAAAAGAGATGTCAGAGGAATGAAAATACAGTACCTATTATGTTCTTATATATTATGTCACGTTTAATACATACAAGATTAATGGTAGAATATGCATACTTCGAATTCTTTATTGAATGAATTTACTTAAAAGAATGGCTTCATATCCTTAAAGCGAATGAAGTAAATCAAAGGTTTTGTTACCTTCCAGTCGCTCAGGAGGACTCGTTCCTCTCTGTCTGTGCTATCATCTTACATGTTTTAAAGCCATGAGACAAGTTCCCTGCACACATGTTAAACCTCATAACTGACACCTCTGCCATCTGTCACCTTCTACATATTTCCACTCTCTTTACTAGGGTATAAATGAACTTGGCAGATTAACAAAAATAATTATTGGTTATGCAGCTACAAATAAAAGAAAAGCCCTTCTATCTAATTGGTTTGCTGTAGCCACCCATCTGAAGTCTCTATGGTCACTGATAGATGAATGAAGTCTAATGAAATTTATTTTCCTTTATAAAGTTGAACAAATCTATAGCTGGCACTTTTCTATGAAACTTGAGAAATATACAGAAAGCCCTGGACACTACCTGGTGCTGTTCATTTGTCATTCTGAATCTGGCACACACATATATAGTGAGAGGAACACATACCACCTATCCTTAGAAACATTATTTTTTCATCAATCCTTGTTAAAACTTGAAAGTTTTCTATATTCCTGAAGTAAACCTTTGTATTGAGTAAAATATCATTAATTTGAATCAAGTGAATTTAAATGAATGCACTTATATTTTTAAAAGATGAAATGTTTTGAGAGCCAGTATAGTTTTGAAAACACATACTAAGGAAGGTAGCTAACAAAAAACATCAAACAACAAAGACCTTTAGACATTCTATTTCAATAACTGAGTAAATTTATGATTTGCACACCAACTGTTTGAATCCAACAGGGTTAAAAAAATGTGTACTTTCAGGTAGAGACAATATCTCTGGAAATCTTTCCCATGCATTTCCAATTTCTAATAGGAAAGGATTCTTTGGGGACACACATGTGGCAGATGCGATGGCATCCAAGGTGAAGGAAGGTGGAGGCACGAGTCGTCTAAATGCTGCACCATATTCCCTGCCTTCACGTGGGTCGATTTGTATAGCCACTCTGCCCTACTGTGCCAGCCTGCCTTCTTTTTCTCTGCTCATCTTGTTTTTCTGAACTGAATTTGGCTTTGAGAAGCAATGAGAACACTGCCAGGATGCTCTTCCTTTGTCAGAATACTTTCAATTCAATGTCTATTCAATATTCAGTATCTTACCTGCCCTTAATATTTCACATACACAAAACATAAACAAAACATGCAAAGTATATACAAACACAACACACACACACACACACACACACACACACACACACACACACACACACACACACACCCTCTGTGTCTCAGTCATCACTAACTCTCACTAACTTGCTCCTGGGCTACTGTAATTCCCTTTCTGTTCTTGCTGTCCTCGTTCTCTCATGATTAGAATTCATCCCACATAGTTACTGTGGTGTAAGCTCCTTAAAGTTTTGTTTTTTAGTCATGTTGAGTTTTGCTCTTCAAAACCATTGAAAGTTCTCTATTGTTTGTGGGATAAAAACTATTCAGTGAGTGGAAGATTGGGCAGTGAGCTGTGAAAGCAAGGTCCAAGGGTCATGCCGGTATGGTCTATACCTGACTCCAAGGGTCATGCCCATATGGTCTATACCTGACTCCAAGGGTCATGCCCGTATGGTCTATACCTGACTCCAAAGGTCATACTTGTATGGTCTATACCTGACTCCAAGGGTCATGCCCGTATGGTCTATACCTGACTCCAAGGGTCATGCCCATATGGTCTATACCTGACTCCAAGGGTCATGCCCATATGGTCTATACCTGACTCCAAGGGTCATGCCCGTATGGTCTATACCTGACTCCAAAGGTCATACCTGTATGGTCTATACCTGACTCCAAGGGTCATGCCCGTGTGGTCTATACCTGACTCCAAGGGTCATGCCCGTATGGTCTATACCTGACTCCTGTGACAGTTCAGACAGTCTGGGACTCTTTACAGTGCTACCTTGCTTAGCCATATTCACACATTAGCTTCATCCACACATATCTGGCACTAAATCAAAATTGTTCTCTCTAGTCACTGGTCCTTGAGCATTGCCTGAGAAGTCCCTTGACGTGTGAACCCCCATCCTGCATCTCTTCCTGTAAATTCTGCCACTCTTTAAGTCCTTCCAAGTCCAATCTCCTCTATGAGTCATTTGCAAAGCAACTTAGCCACAAGGACATTTGACACCCAATGATCATTCATTTAGTTCTTTGCTCAAGTTAATCAATATTACAGATACTCACTTATGCATAACATACCTTCAAGCCTTAATACTTTACCAATGGTGAGAAAAATATCCAATGCAAAAAGTTCTTGAATCTTGCAACATATTTAGGAAAGAATGATGTGACCCTAACCCATCTACTCCCCACCCACCCCAACACCACACATATACACAAAATGTTTAAAAGTAAACCAGAAAAAAATCCAAGAACGCTCAAGGACCTCACAGTCTTCAGGTCTAACATGCCCCTGGTTACTCGTGGTTAGGTGGGACTCTAGGGCTAGTGAGGGGCAACAGGTTCTCAGGTCTAACGTGCCCCTGGTCACTCGTGGTCAAGCAGGACCCTAGGGCTAGCGAGGGGCAACGTGTTCTCAGGTCTAACGTGCCCCTGGTCACTCGTGGTCAGGAGGGACCCTAGGGCTAGCGAGGGGCAGCGCGTTCTCAGGTCTCATACCTCTCAGCATGAGCATGTCCTTTATAAAGACTGGGACCAAAGCCATTTTGAAGTCATGTCCTGAAGCATAAAGATACAAGACCCATTGCTACAACAGGAACAGATTCAGAGTAGTCCTGTTTCCCTCAGGGTACAAAGCTATTGCTTTAAAACATCTTTTAAAATGAAACTTCCATAGGGTGAGTCTTCTGTGGCTTTTGTACTGATCACATCAAGATTGCACACTAGTAGGTATCATGCAAATGTCTAAATGCCAAAGCATGTACTCTATCACACCAGCAATGAATTCAAATTCAAATTAAAGTTCAAATTTTTGTAAAAATAACTTGCACATAGAGAGATATTAAAATTGCTTCTCTTGATATGAGACAAGACACCAAGCCTCTGCCTCCCCCAGTTTGGCGTGAAAATCTTTTTCTATAACTGAATGTTCACAACAGTTTAGCTTTGACTATGCTGAGGAACTTACACATATCTGGCATACAAGGTTCTGGTTCTAAGGCTAAATTTCTAGCAAAGAGCACTTCTTTGTTTGAGACAAGGTGATGCAATGGTTACATATCACTGCATGATGCAGGCTGTCTGGGGTATTAGAAGAGTGAGGGATGGCCAATTTACAACTATCACCCCTGCACCTTGCTTCCATTGCTCACTGGTGAGCTTACGCTCACTGAGGAGCCCCTGGGGATCTTTTTACAACCGACTGTTTATTATTATATTATTCCATCATATACCTCTTGAGAGGAGGCTGTAACATCCGTTAAGAAAAAGCATAAACTTATTTTGATTCCTATGATAAAATAATTCTCTCTATATATGGTACCAAAATGTATATATTTTATAATGCTGGCACAGTTAAAAAGCACACTCAAAGAGCAAGTTAAAATATTCTTAAAACAAGTGATATACTGTTGGCTACAAAACAAGTGACTAAAGTTAGAAGGAAAACGACAACAGCAAAACAAACAAAACCCAGTTGGTAAGTGAATGCCATAGGTATATGTAGGAGCTAAGCTGAACTGCTGCTGATCCTGCATTTTCAGGACCCGGCAGCACCACGGAGCAGTCATTGCTCATGCCAGGATCTTACTTGAAGACAACACAATGCACTTCTCAGAGACTTTGAGGACAGGAATTGACAGCAGTATCAGCTGGCTTACAGAATTCAAGAAGTGCCAAAGAAACAACCATGAGTATCAGCAGTCAAGGAAAAGACAGCAAGCAGGCACTCCCAGCTGCACCCTGAGGAGGCTGGCGCTGGCAGAGAGCCCACTGCCTGCAGTGATGCCAGTGTCTGTGCAGAGCAGCCACAGACGGGAGGCCCCGGCTCCCTCAAGATGCTGTCCCGCTGTTCCCATGTCTTTAAAGTGCTATGCTAACTCAGTTGCAAGGAGATGGGCCCATGCAGAGTCCAGAGTCCCATGTCCTTCGTGAAGTTAGGTGAGAAGCCAGTAGAGAGTGCACCAATGAACAGAGGCCCACATTTCTGGGTCAGGGGCATAAAGAGCAAAGCAAACACTACTTATGGCTGACCCACAACACAGGGAGTGGATATTTCTCCACTCGTAAATTTTCATAGTGTCTAAGTATGTTTTCCAGTCAAATCATTATGTTAAAAAATAAGGTGACAGATGGGTAACAAAACAAATGCAGTATTTTTAGTTGCCGGGAAAATGAAGTAGACGGGGTTCTTGGAGCTCCTGTACTGACTGCCCTTGGTATTGGCACAAGGATCTGTGCTTACCAAGGGAGGTCAGCCTAAGCGAGCAGAGCATGGCGCACCCACAGGGCCTGGCTGAGGACCGCACGCTCTTTACTGCTTCACCCCAACTCAGGCCGCCATGTCATGACATTATGCGGTGTGCTTGAGATTTGTACGTCAGTGGCTATTCGAGAGACACACTATGTATCTTCTTCACCTGAGGAAACTTTATGCTTCTTTTATTATTTGCTGCCTCAGAAAATACAATAATGTAACATTATAGACTACAATGACAAATATCCACATTTCCCGAAATTTCTATATGCAAATTTATAACAATAACTTTGTATTACTGTAAGCTTTGCATTTAAAAGAGAACTTAACTTTGATGTCTAACAGACAAATTAAATTACATTAAGACGGTAAATCTGTAAGTCATTGTTAAAAAATAGTTTACTTATTTTAAGAAAAGAAAACTTTCCAGTCTTTGATATATGTTCTTACAAACATGAAAATAAAATTCCTTTCCTCAACTGTCCTTTTCCATTTCACACGTATTGATCTTTCCATATGTTTTAAATAATCATGAAATTAATAGAAATGTTTTTAATAAATCCAAATCATAACTCCTTTCATGTCAAAATATTTTGGGAAAGACTGAGGTGAAAAAGCTGCTTAAACATTAGGACAAACTAAGAACAACCAAGAACAGCTTTAGACAAGAAACTAAAGAGCAGCTGAAAGCGGAGACGGGGCCTGCAGGTCAGAGGGGACTCTCAGAGGACGACGGCGCAGAAGGGACTGTGGCCAGGCAAAAATAAAACACGAAGGAATAAGGTAAGGGGATGTTTGATTAGCATGTTCCCTGTCAATCAGTGAAAAAGACATGCTCAAGGGGTTAAGTAAAGCCTTTCTGTGAATTCTAACAAGCTTTTGAATATGTGGCATTTGACAAAAGTTCTCAAGACGTTTTGAACTTTCATTATTCATAAAATAGGTCATGATATTTATCCAGGCGAGTTGTGGAGAGGAATCGGTAGGATATCACACTGTTCCTGGTACTGAGTCTGGCATTTGTATCTAGGAGAAGTGGACATCATCAACCTCCATCCCAGCACCCTGCGCAATGCAGCTGAGCAGAGGAGGCCAGCTGGAAGGGCCTTCATGGGCTGAGTAATCCTGCAAGTCACACGGAGTTCATAATTGATCATTACTGAGAAGGTGCTTATGATCCTAATTAGCTTTGAAGTAGTGACAAGAGTAATAACGTTGAAAAAAGAAAAAAAAAAAAAAATCCAGGCCCAGGCATGGCGGTGCGCGTCTTTAATGCTAGCACTTGGGAGGCGGCAGGCAGTTCTCTACGAGAGGGAAGCCAGAATGATCTACATAGTGAGTTCCAGCACAGCCAAGGCTACATAATGAGACCTTGTCTTAAAAAACTGGGGTGGGGTGAGTATCCTTATCATGGGGGGAAGAAGCCCTTCCATTTTATGGATTTTTTTCAATCATACAAACTACAAAAGCACACTACATATATAGTGAGACAGAAAGGCTATCCTGCTGTTTGCTTACATGACAAATTTGGTACCATAATAGATGAAGCTGTGCTTTTACGTGATTGTACACAAGGCCAGAGGGCAATTTAAGAGATGTATCTTATGGATGATTTTTACACTTGAGTTTCAGTTATTACAAGCATCATTATGTTTGAAAAGATAACTAATATCTTAGTATTTGTTTGCATCTAAGCATTTTACCGAGCACTGCAGATGCAACCTTGATACTCTCACATTCAGGAGAGGATTTTGTAAAACACCATGTTGCACACACTACAAGGGCTCTGACTCTTAAAACATATAGCTAAATTGAGCAGACAAGAGTGCCACCCAGAGGCCAAAGGAAAAAAACACGTCCTGTGTTTCATTTGTAAAAACCAGTAAAAGCTAAATTAAAATATTAATTTTTAATTGAAATATTTATATAACATTATATTTAATTTATTTATTCATATATTTAATTTAAATAGCTAACATTAGTATTTGCTATTACTTATTTTTAAGCAATGGACAGTCTTTTGCTGCAAGATTGTGTTATTTATTGGAAAACCCTGTTTTAGTTGAGGTGTGGCTCAGCCCTAGCACACAGCTTTAATCCAAGATCTTTCTGCTTGAATATTGTAAACAGGATTAGATAAAGTCAACCAGAGGTCAAGAGTGACCAGTTGAGAAAGTGAACATAGGAAAAACCCTCGACAGTAAGAAGTCAGGAGGAAGGACAGAGAGACACACAAGAAGTAGAAGGAAGGGGCATTTAGTTGGAGGGTTGGTTGTTTGTTTGGTTTGGTTGTTTGTTTTGTTTTGAGATGGCATGTAAAAGGCCCTTGGGTTGGGGACGTCAGCTGAGGAGGAGGCTACCTGGATGCTTTGCTGAGGAGGAAGGCCACCTGGACTCTTTGCTCTCTGAGCTAGCAGGCTTTTACCCCAGCATCTGCCTCCTGCACTTTTATTGGTAAATGGAACGATTGAGATTTTGTTAAAAACAATAGTCTTCAGACTTCTTCTTTTGCATAAACAAATACTTTTCATCATGCTATGATGCATGGCAGTGTGGCTCGTGGCGACTCTCACAGATTGAAAACAAGCCTTGACATGGTACCAGCCACAGGTGCATGGAGATGAATTAAAAAATTGAATTTAACTGTATTCTCTGTAGCAAATGTTTTCTTTTCTTTTTATAATGAATATAGCATGTGTTTCCAGAAGTGCATATAAGTTCTAAAACAACCACCATGATCTATTTAGACATGTGGGCCAAAAGTTAAACTAATTAACCAGAGACATTTCTTACTTAAATGAGAAAGGCTTCTTTCATTAGAAGGACTCTATGGAAGTTTCTTCTGGCAGAGAAATAAAGTTCACTTAGGGTAATTCTGTTTGGCAGACAATCAGGCTTCTAAAATATATACTAATAATTGTTAAGGTTAAAGGTTAAAAAAAAAAAAAAGAAAAATAGCTAATTCTATTAAAGCCACATTAAAAACCCAGGCTCCTGCTGGTGTACACAATGGGTTAATTATGAGAGAGATATCTGACATCCTCACTCTGTCCTGCAGTCTGCATGGTGGCGCTGCTGCTGGCACTGGGCTGTCTTTTAAGACTTAGGATATTTTATAACAAATCTACAAAAGATCGCTGTCTTCATTTAATTGAAAACATGACGTACATTAAAAATGTGAAGACAATTTTAAGTACATGATTTCAATACCTTTTCCTGACTGTAAAACATTTAAAAACAATTCACAAAGACACGCTCATGTTCCCTAACCCTGCCACCCTTTATTCCTTAACCCTGCCACCCTTTATTCCTTAACCCTGCCACCCTTTATTCCTTAACCCTGCCATCCTTTATTCCCTAACCCTGCCATCCTTACTTCATGCTTTTATGTCTCATTCTTACACCAACACATCTTCAAACAAATACAATTTTAAAGTCACATCTCTTTATGAGACTTCCTAAAAAACTCATTCTAAGAACTACTGCTTTGTGCTGATTTCAGATTTGTTTTTTATTAAGTCAGAAAATTCTACAGTTGATCATTATTGCCAAATAATATATTTTCCATGAACAATCTTACCAAAACACTACTTTAACACAGTGTTAAGTCAGCTTTCCTCCTGTGGTTCCCACACTGAGGGAGCCCACCCCTGTCTCTGAAGTTGATTCTCTTTCCCGCTTTTACCCATGAATCTCCCACATGCCCTGCACTGCATCGTTTTGTAGGAGACACTTCTACCCGCAGGGGCAGCTGGAAGCAGTTAAGCAGAGAAAACAAGTGACTGTACTTAATGTCTTTCCTTAGACATCTATTTAAAAAATGAATGAAGCTATGAGTCGAAACTAAGCTGCTATCATCAGTGTCTTCCAATGCTGCTCAGAGTAAACATGACAAGAAAGACTCACTGGGATGGTATGTTACAACCACTTCTCAGGCACCGGAAAGACTCAAGTACATTCTAAAGAAAAGTGAGCAAACAAATAAATAAATAAATTCCAGGCCTGCCCCTAGATCTGGTGACCCGAGTTTAGTCCCCGGGACCCACACGGCAGGAGAATGAACAGCTGCAAGCTGTCCTCTGACCTCCATCCTTGAGCTCTGGCACTCATGGTCCCACACCCCACACATACGAAATAAGTAACTATAATAAGAACAGTCTTCACAAGTCCATAGGACTATCTGCATCACACCTCCTGTCTCGCACAAGTGCTGGGGGACTTCCCAGGTGATACTGGCCACATCCTATAAAAAATCCTAAATCCAGGATCAACAAAGAGGGCTTTGTGAAAGCGTTGGGCATTTTTGTTCCTACCTAACCAAAACTACTATTTCTTTGGAAGAAAAAGGAAAAAAAAAATCAAGAAATAAGGCTAACGAGCCTTAAATCATAGGAGATTGTACCTCATAAAAAGAATCCAACTCCTAAAACACAAACTTCCAAATACTTTTAAATTGGCCAGAACCACAGAGGAAAACTAGCTGCGATCACACTTTGACGTTGACAACAAAGGCAGAGACTGGATCACATGAGTCTCGGAATAAAATTCAGATGTAGTTAGTACATGCAGAGCGGTGGAGGGGAAGGAGCGAGAATGCGATAGCTCTGACCACACTTTCGAAGACCTCATGTGTGAAGCGCAGAAGCCACTGAGGATTTAAGCATTTCTGGTATATTTTTAGAAGCCCTGGTACAAATAAAATGTGACAAGGAATTTCCCGTCATGGTACGCCATGATAAAGGAGTCACAGGATACCTGGTCCTCGCTGGTTAATCCCAGGTGCATCACAAGGTAAAAATGCACCAGGAAATCGGAGCTTGGCAGGACATCCTGGCGTCTGGTCATCATGTCGCAGATCAGTTTGTAGGCTTGCAGCTTGCCTTCCTTGTACTCGCTTGGCAGAGTTGTAGCCTGCCAAGAAGACGATGTTTCTAGATTAAATCAAGCCCAGACGCAGAGCATGTCAACATTTCATTTCCTTCTCAGTTTTCCTGAAGACTTGTTTGGAGATGTGGACGCACTGGCTGCAGTAAGACCCAGCCTTCCAAACATGCAGTCTTGGGCAATTACAGTTTTTAAACTCAATTTCAGAAGGGAAGAGGAAATGCCAATAAAAGCATGAACACTTGCCTTAAACAGCCACGATGCGAACATTCTGAGTGGTGGAATCAGGGGCGGTGGAGACGGAGAGGACTGGTTATCCAGGCTTACTGCGAGGTTATCTCGGATCTATGGGCAAGGGAACATCTGCTTATTACAACTACACAGCAACACTGTCTTGCACAGCCAAAAACAAAAAACAAACAACAAAAACAAACAAACAAACAAAAACAAAAACCCAAAAACCAACAAAACAAAACAAACAAAAAACTGCTTCCATGTTTTTGTTCAAGGAATGAGAAATAAGGAGTATTTACAGGTTTTCCTTTTATTATATTTTCTGGTCCTTTTAGAATGTGTCTGGCTTACTATAGGTAGCTGAAGCTTTAAACACAAAAGAATGGCATTACTTTTCAATCACCTGAATACATAGGGAGATCCAGAACTCCAAATGGTAAGAAATGATTCCATAAATTATGCTATATGAACATAAGTCATGCTTTAGAAATATATTCAATGATGGAAAATATACACTTAGTATCAAAACAAAAGGCAGGATGAAAACTATACCTAGTCTAAGAATTTTAGTATTGTAAAATGTTTTTATCCATGGAAAGATATATTTTGCATATTAATACTGATTATTCTATAAAATGGATATATGAATGTCTTCTCCATGGTTTTCTGTATTTTCTAAACTTTATACAATCAAAATAGCATCATTTTACTAAAGTGAATAATGAAGCCACACAGTATCCTATCTTAATATCTTCTACAAATATACTTTTGCACCAAATGAAATAATTCATAGGCATTTAGTAAAGTATTAAAACTATGGATCTTATGATTTACTCTTGAGCAATCAAACATGCTTCATCTGAATGCCTAATTTGTATTTCAGAATATGTTCAATAGTTTTTATATTAAATTATATATATTAATTATTCTGGATGTAAGATGTAACAGCAGAACACACCTTGGCCAGTTTGTACCACAGGTCATAGAGATAGCCAAAAACCTTGGCATGGATCTTCGGTGACTGGATAGTGTTCACATCTCCAAGGATTCCCAAGACTCTCCGCCATAACACAGCAGCAGAGTCTGGGTGCCAACCAGTTAGGCTCCCTCCTGCAATTATGCTGCAGTCGTCTGCGAGGCACTCTCTGCTATCTGTGGAGAAAGTGTGGAAGTAACTCTGTCAGCAGGATCTTGATTTCATCATCATAACTTCTTAGCATTATTGCAAATTACCTGTGCTTAAAATTCATGAATTCTCAGTGATTAAGATTTTTTTAAGTGGCTGAGAATTTGATAGAACAGAAAAAGAGAAGCAATTTTAAAAGGTCAAACAGTTGATTCTTTCACACAAGCCCAACAAGAAATGATGTACGCCTGGGGTGATCATGTGAGGGATCTTACGAAGCAGGCAAGATGAGGGAGATTTTGAGTAGGATGGCTACCATGACAGTAGGCAACCCAAAGTCTCAGGGTAGAGAGACATTTGTGGTTTATTGAGCATAGACTTTGCACGCAAGAAACTTTCTGCCCTGTTGGGTCTAAGGAATTCATGCAGTCGTGTAATGGTCACTATTCGTCTCCCCATAACCAGCCCTTCACAGTTAGCCTCACCCCTCAAACTAAGCACGAGATAGCTGCTGCGTTGTGTTCTGTCCCTACTGACCTGCCTCTTCCACTATCTCATATAAACTGAATTCTAGTAATCAGCCTTTCTGCCTGGTTTCTCTTACTTAGCAGAACACACATGAGAATACTCCCTAAGACTGTGTACGCGGGGAGTCTGTGCCCTCTGACTGCTGGTTAGCATTCCAGTTTGAGATAGATCATGGTTCATCTCTTCGTCTGCTGAAGGACATTTAGATTAGTTCCTATTTTGAGTAACTAGGAATAAAACTTCCAGGAACGTTCATATGCAGGTGTCTGTGTGAACAGATACTGACATTTCTTTTTGGTAAATAACTGGAGTGAGATCCTGGGTTGTCACGTAAGTGCATGTTTCAGGACATGTTCAAGAGAAGAAAAGACACTGAGGCCATTTTCTGAAATGGCGTTTCCATGAACCAGTACAGTCAGCATCACTCTGAGTGGAGGACAAAGTGCCCCTTGTTCCAAAACCCCCCCAGACTTGGCTATGCCCGGCTCAGCTCTGTGTCCATGCTACAAGGGAAGGGGTTGTACCTTGCTGATGTTTTCATTTGCAGTTTTCTAGTGAGTTACATATATTAAGCATGCAGTAGCATGTGATTCGTGCCTGGACAAAGCAAGCAAGCAAACGGCTTGGGTTGCAGTGTGTGCAGCTTATCAGAGCCTGTGTGGGCAAAGGCCTAGGAGAGAAGGGCAGTGTCAGCAGTCCAAAGCCCAAGTGCATCTTCCAACTCACAGTTAATTTAAGAGAAAAGTTTCATGGTCTGAAATAAATGCCTCATGAATTCAGTGACACAGGCACCACCACTCACAGGCACCAGGAGCCTCTGGAGTTTATCTTGTCTTTTGTCTTTGTTACTTTGAAAATGTGTATGTGGAGGAAGCAGATGGAGGGTGAGGGCGTGTACAGGCACCATGGGAACAGGCAACCAGGAAACTCAGGGTCATCAGTCTGTAGCAGTTGGTCCTCTCCTTCTACCACATGAGCCTCGGGAGTCTAACGCAGGTCTTTAGGCTTGGTAGCAAGTGCCTTTCCTTGCTGGCCCCTTAAATTGTTTTGATGACATTTATTTGTTTGTTTATTATTTCCTTGTGTATGTGCGCATGCACAAGCTATGGCCTGCAGAGGTCAGAGGACAACTTTGGAAGTTGGTTCCCTCCTCTTGCTTAGGTTCTGATGATCAACTCACATCTTCAGGCTTGACAGGAAGCGCCTTAAATTACTGGGCCATCTTGCCAGGCCATAGAGTTTTCCTTTTTTTTTTTTTAAGAGAAAAGAGAAAATTTTCTGACTGCCAGAAATACATTTAAGGCAATGGAGTGCTGCATCATAGCAAAACTATTTCTCTCACACGCACTATATTCTACTATATAGAATAATCAGCAGCTACCAGCATCATACTATATTCTACTATATAGAATAGTCAGCAGCTTCCAGCATCATGTGATATTTTTCTCACCTCTCATGCTTCTGAATTTCGTTGGGTTGTGAATAATTCTTCCTCCTACCCTACTCTTAGAGTTCTTCCTCTCTCCCCCTACTCCCATAGAAAGGGTATTCTCCAAACCTTTAGCTGAGCAGAGTTTTCAAACGCTCTGGAGACTGCCCAGAGTTCACTCTCTGTATAAAAGCTTGGCCCCACTGTGCTCTCAGCCCTCCATCCCACCAATGGCCTCCGCAGTGCTTAACAACAGCATTTAATTTTCAGCACCCAGCAGCATTTGATGGACAGAATGCTTCATTATCTGACCCCCAGGTGTGACAAGCACCCAGTTCCCCTCTTTCACCAGCTCTCCACGCCATGGCCTTCAAGTGATCAAGGGCCCACAGGATGCTGCCCTTCCGTCCCATCACTGTTAACTCACACAGAATAACGGCACAGATTCACATGCCATTCACATATTTACATCCTTAAATATCTATTTTTTTGTCTCCATTTCTTCAATTATACACTCATTTCTCCAGTTCAATCTGTTCATAGGGGATCCAACCTTTGACCTCACAAATACTAGGCCAGTGCTCTAGCACTGAGTGACACCTCCAGCCCACTGAGCCTTCCTAAAGCTCCACATGCCCACGGATCAGTGGAAACAGTCCATGCAGGCATGATGCCTTAGGAGTTCCGTCATGTTTTGAACATTGGTATTTTGGATCGTAGATTAAGGCTTAAAAATTTATTTATTTTGCATGTGTATCTGTGTGCGTACACGTGCACAAGCACGCGCACGTGTGTGTGTGTGTGTGTGTGTGTGTGTGTATGTATGTATGTATGTGTGTATGCACAGATGCCATGTGCATAGGTCACGGACAGCTTGCAGGAGCCACTTCTCTCCTAGTATTTAAGTATTGAACTCAGGAGTGAAGTTTTACCTGCTGAGCCATCCAGAAGCCCAGATTTTGGCTTTATTTTTGGTGGTTGTTTTGTTTTGTTTTGTTGATATGGCATCTCACTATACAGCCTAGGTTGACCTCAGATCTGCTTTGTCCGTCAGGCTGGCCTGCAATTCTCTAACCTCCTGAGGTCAGGACCACAGAGATACACTACCACACCTGGTTTATGCTGTTTTCTTATTCCTACAACTCAAACTCCAGGAAATGGTTTTCCTAACAAGCTCACCTTTGCTGAGAAAGTACATAAACTCTTTTCATCTAACTCCTTTGCTTTCAGGACTGCATCTCTATACTTAGTCTTGCAGTGGTGATCACAGCCCAGAAACACTGCCAGCTTCTTTATCTTCAAGAATCCAGTCAGCAGCCTGTGAGCAGCACTAACGCTCTTCTGTTTCTTTAGTTCCTTCTTCTTGTGGAAGGTAGTGGGTATTTCAACCACGCTTTACCTTAAACTGGGCTAGAACTCACTCTAGTCTAGCCTAGAACGACCAGCAGTCCTCCCACCTCAGCCTCCCAAATGGTAGGATTAAAGGATGAGAGTCACTGTGCCCAACTACCAGTTCTCAAGTCAATGCACTGGCTTCCTGTGCCGAGCCCATCGCCGCCTCCTATTTCTGTAGGTACCCAACATGGCCATCCCTCCCACTGCAATGAGTCCAGCCAGGCTGCTTCTCAGCTGTCAAGGATACTGACAGGAGTCAATGCTGTCCCACCTAGCATGTCCCATGCTCTCTGCTATCTCTAAAAATTGGTTATTACTATCTTTTCCCCAGTATCTGTATCCTGTGGAGTTAAATTTAACAGTCCTTTCAATGAGGCTTGGGAAGGGCTTGAGGGAGTAAGTGTGGCAATCTATATTTGTTCACTACTATGGTTAACTAGATAGGACAATTAGTATTTAAAAAAATCCTTTTCATTAATTTCTTTGCCTTGTTTTTTGTTTTAAGGGTCTAGCTGTCCTAGAACTTCCTATGCAGACCAAGTTATCCTCAGATTCACAGAGCTCCATCTGGCCCGGTCTCCTGAGTGCTGGAATAAAGGCATGAGCCACCCACACCCACAACCAGCTTTACCTTATCTGTAAAAGGTGTTCACTTCATGTTCTTATTTTATAACTTTTGAAGATGTATTTATCTTGTGTCTTTGAATGTTTTGCTGCATGTATGTACACATATCATGTATGTGCCTGGTGTTCAAGGTCAGAGGAAGGGACCGGAGAGTCACAGATGGTCACGAGGCACCATGTAGGTGCTGGGAATGAAATTAGGGTCCTCAAGAAGAATAGCAAGTACCTTTAACTTTGGGCCATCTGTCCTACCCCACATTTTTTTGTTTAGTGTTAACATACTTTTATTAAACAATTTGTCCCTCATGTTCATTTTTTAAATAGGCATTACATTTAAAAACTGTTGAGGATTTATGAAAAATGCAAAGAAGGTAGAGCTAATATCCAATATAGTCCACACTAGTTTCTGTTACCAGCTTCTCTCATCAGAATATTTATTACAATTAACAAGCCAGTACTAAAACAGTATTAATTTTCGTAATTTTTTAAAAGTGTGTGCATGAATGTGTGTGCATGTGTGTGTGTGTGTGTGTGCAAGTGGTTTCAGGATACCACTCTGGAGTACTGGCCCTTACTGTCCACTTCATGTGCGGCAGGGTCTTCTTAGCTATGCCAGCCCATGAGCTAGTGGCACTGCCTTATCTCCTCATAGGAGCACGGGGACTACAGGCAACACACCCAGGCCTGGGTTACATGTGGGTCCTGAGGATTTGAACTCGGGTCCTCACCCTTGCAGAGCAAGCACTTTACCCACCTAGTTCACTGCCTCCACATCCTGTAGAGTTCCTTGGTTTTTCTTCTTCTTTTTTTTTTTATCCCCGTTGCAACTATGATGGCAAATAGAAACAATACTTGTCACCTCCCTATGTGCTTCATGAAGCTGCATCATATCTTAGGCTCAGGCCTCTGACAGCCTGCAGCGTGTCAGGGAGTGCTGGTCAGGTGTTCTATAGACTGTCCCTCAGTTGGGAGCTGTCTGGTGTTTTTCTCACAGTAAACATTTGTGATAGTTGATTTTCAAGGTCAATTTGATACGATCTACAATCACTTGGGAAGAGGTTCTCAGTGAGGGCCTGACTAGACCAGACAGGCCTGTCTGTGGGGGAAGCTGTCTTAACTGTGGTAACTGAGGCTGGAAGCCCATTCTTTGTGGGTGGCCCCATTTCGGAGGCTTGGGTGCCAAGATGTGTAAGAAAGGAGAAAGTGACCTGAACTCAAACATTCATGAATCTGTTCTCTGCTCTTGACTGTGGGTGCCACCTTGACGTCCCCACAATGACGGTCTGTATCTTGATATTACGAGATAAAACAAGTTGCTTTTGTCGGGGTATTTTAACCACAGCAACAGGAAGCAAAACTAATTTGTTGTTTTTATGGGGGAGGAGCACGCCTGGACGTCTCACACATATTTTTCTATTACTTTCATTCCCTTTGCTAATGTTTTATTTAGGGGTTTTGGCTTATACACTTTTTTTACTGAGCCGGTCGCTAATTTTGCTTTTATCATACTGATTTTTGTCTGTGTCTGTTATCAAAGTAGCACCAGGTAGTAGAGAGACAACAGAGAGCTTTCTTTTTCTAGGGAACAGGTTGGAAAAGAAAGTGTCTCCGTTAAGTACGGCTAGAAATAATCCCTTGTTTTTATTCAAATTACATCTGATGGTATTTGAATGATCATGTTATTCCTTTACTTGTGTTTCCCCACATACTGTTTCCTTCATCAGTCTTGCCTGTTCATCTAGCTTTGTTAATGTTTATAAAGAATATTTTTAGGTTGTTGTCTCTTTTGTGTTGTATTTATTTTCATTTTATGGTATACTCGTGCAATCTTACAGTTTTACTAGCTTTTCAGTTCAAATGCTATGGCATTATGATACCTTTCCTTTTAATTTTTGAACAGGACACACATGCCATAGTTCACGCACATACACGCACAACAGTTCATATCTTGTCCTTCATAAAGGAGTTCAGCTACATTCTAGTGATGACAATGTACAGTTTTATTTAAGACTAGTTTTGGTTTCTTGTTCTTTTTAAAATTTTTGTTATTCTTATTTTTTATCATAATCATAGAATATGTCATAGTACAAGTCATGCATCTTTGTTGATACAAATTGGCCAACTTGTTAATGTTGTGTGGTATCTTAGCTGTTAAATTAAAAAATATACATGCCCGCCAAATACATATATACGTGTGTGTGTCCACTCAACTGGACTAATTATATTATGCTTTCTTTATTTGTATTAGATTTTATTTTTTGCTTAGCTCATGAATTAATGGCGGCTTATATTAAGATTTCTTCCTATGAGTATGGTCTTATCAGGAATTTCTCATGTCTTTTTTCAAATTTTGCTTCATATATCTGGAGGCTGGTAAGTTTATGTAAATGTAGATCTATTGCTGCTGCTAATAATTTCTGCTTTAAGTGTTACCTAGTTGTCTACATAGGACTATGGTGGTGGTCTGCTCTCCTTAAAGGAGTTTGTTTGTATTTATTGTGGTAAGGAATGTGTTTGACGTATTTCTAAACTTTTACACTTTCTGTGTTAAGTCACCTGTGCTCTGTTTTTCGTTTGAATCTTTGGTGAGAATTTACCGAGTTTCCCCATTTCTGCCAGTATTTTCTCCCTCTAGTCATACATTATTCATTTCTTATTCACATAAGTATTACAGAATCATCCTAGCATTTACCCTATACAAATAGAGATGGACTAATTTCTGCATTTTTTAAAGGCTCCATCTAAAACCCTGAAGCACATCTCTGTATCTCAGGCACCTGAGGAGAGGGCCAGCAAGGCCAACAGGGGCCAGGGGAGTGGGTGTGAGAGGGAGAAAGCAGGACCAAGACGGTCCAACAGCTCTTTATGCTATTGATGGGAAGGTCCCCAGACACTGAAACAAAGATTGAGCAAGGATGACAGGCGGTGTCATGGCAAGGCTGTGTGCTCCACTGATGCAGCACCATTCCTTCCTGAGGAGCACCACAGGTGACTCTGCAGTAACCTGGACATCCTGAGGAGCACCACAGGTGACTCTGCAGTAGCCTGTGCATCCTGAGGAGCACCACAGGTGACTCTGCAGTAGCCTTTACATCCTGAGGAGCACCACAGGTGACTCTGCAGTAACCTGGACATCCTGAGGAGCACCACAGGTGACTCTGCAGTAACCTGGACATCCTAAGGAGCACCACAGGTGACTCTGCAGTAACCTGGACATCCTGAGGAGCACCACAGGTGACTCTGCAGTAACCTGTACAGATATCCAAACTAGAATTCCTACACGCCATGTCTAGAAATCTGAAGGCACAGAGGGTAGAGCCTAATCATGGGTCCTCTTCACTTTCTGACTTTTATGAAGCCTTGGAAGAAATTCCTGTAAAATCAGGTACAGTACCAAAGAGCTGCTGTCTGAGAAGACATGGGAATCTCTAATGAATGCTTATGAGTCAACTTTAGCCCTCAAGGAGCAGGGTGTGGCGTTTATTTCTCTCTGTAAGACTGCCATGTGGCTTCAATCCTTAGCGGCAGGTGAGACAGTTAGGTGACCCATAGCTCTGCTTCATCCTAACTCCCCAACTTTAAGAGTGCAGCCGTACACAAGGAGGTCAGCCCCAGCACCCAGGGACACGGGCGCTCAGCTGCAGTGACAACTGCACTCACGGAGGCCGGGTGCTCACTCACCACCTGCTCCGCTCTGCCTTCACCAACCAACAGACCCTCAGTTCTTAAGGATCTACACAGAAAATCTGTTTCAATCCTGCTTTGCATTCAGGAACCACTGTTGTCTCAAAGATTAAAATCGTAGGCAACATCCCCCACTATCAAAATATGTTGAGCTCTTTAGAAGGTTTTCAAGTGACTGTGTTCATTTTTTCAATATTACTGTGAAGATTTTAATGAGCTAAAGTGTTTTTGCCCAAAATTATCCGGCTGGTGGCACAAGCTCCAGAACAGATGCTGACATTTTACATGTAGACGGGTCCTCAATGAAGGAACGCTTGATTAAAAACGGGATTCAAGAGATTTTAGAAAATTTCATGTTCACCTCCAAAATACCAAATATTTGCTTTATTTTTATTAGTAGCCTATATGTGTTTGTTTCATTATTTCTAAATGTTGTATGGGCTTTTTAAATTATTAAAGTATGAACTCTTAAGCATATGTGAATTTTTATCATCTTTCTCCAAATACATACATGATTCTAACAGATAAATATGAAATTTAACAATATGAAATTATTGAACCAATTTTTAACTGGCAAATAGGTACTTATTATCAAAGGGCCAATTCATCCAGCTGCAACTTTATGTAGGGTTGGCAGAGTTTTGAGTAAATATAACTTTTTCTTTGGCAATAAAATATAACACTGCTCAGACTCTTGCTTAACAACTTAACTGTAGGGACAGAAAAGGCAGGTGAGCAGCTCAGGAATAAGAAGATCAGGGCGCTGGCTGGCGCTCTGCTCCGCGGCACCCTTTCCTCATGTGCTTTCATATGAGGGCCTTCACAAGGCGGCTTGCCAGTGCCACTGTAGCTTTTACTATTATTTTTCTTTATATTATTTCATGATGTGTAAGTATATTAAGGGAAGGTAAAAATACCAAAAATGTGTGTGATGACAGAGAGCACTGATGAAAATCAGTTTCAATGGAGGAGGACAATGTTCAATTCACATCTACAACTGTAATTAAAAGAATTTCCTGTAAGGGACATTTGGATGTAGGTCAGGGATAAATACATTAAATAAAAAAGAGCAGAAACTACACTGCATGATGATTTTAATACCTTTATCTAAATAGTGATCTGAAGCTTAAAGCCATTTGTTCATGGTTTGGGTTGCTTACTAAGGGCCTGTCTTACCCACACTGTCCTGGGAGTCGGGAGTGTTCTGTGCACACAACAGACAATCTGCCTTCCCACTGGAGCTCATAGTCCACCAGAGGAAGGCCCTGGCCCCTCCCATCCAAAGCAAGACATTGGCTGTCACTAGCAAATCTTATCTTAAGCCTGACAGGAACCTGGAAAGGAATGATCTTCAAAGCTGGGCTTTGTCCTTTGAGATCCTAATTGTTATCAAAACTTTTTCAAGTTTCTTTGATTTTAGGAGTTTTAGTTTTGCTGAGGTTAGACTGTCACTACTTCCTTAGGGCTCGCTGTTGTTGCGTGTCTCCCTTTCTCATTGAGAAACCCTCTCTAGCCCAATATCATACCAGGGCTTTTCCTTCCTCTCTCTTTTATTTTTTAGAAGGTATTTTCTTCTAAATGCTTTCTGAAGTTTCCTTTTCATACTTAAGAACTTTATATCCTTCGAACTGGTTTAAAGCACATTTGTGAAGTGGTGGTTCTCTTTCTTTTACCCCACCATGGCTAAATACTTCTCCCTGCTAGGGGTGGAAGACCCTCCATATCTCTCTCTCTCTCTCTCTCTCTCTCTCTCTCTCTCTCTCTCTCTCTCACACACACACACACACACACACACACCACAATTACATGCCTGTGAGGAAAAAGTTCTAAATTTTACATCCACTGCTTTCAGTCTATTTGTCCATCCCTAGGATTTTAACTTTTATCACTACATAACACTTATCACATTATGTGTGATAATCAGGTATAATCTTGTTTGTAAATCCTTAAAAGATTAGTAGCAATGACTCATTCATCTTTTCTGTCACATGTATGTGGTGTGTGTGTGTGTGTGTGTGCATGCTTACACATGTGTAAGAACACACGTATGAATGCAAATACATCTGGGGGCCTGAGGTTGACATTGGTGGTCTTTCTCAATCACTCTGCACTTTATCTATTGAGAAAGAATCTCTCACTGAACCTAGAGCTCGCCAATGGCAGCTCGTCTAGATAGCCAACTTACCCTGCGGATGCCTCACCTCTGTCTCCTGAGTGCTGGCATTACAAGCGACTACCATACCTGCTTGGTGCTCATGTTCCAATTAAGTGCTTTATCCAACAAGCCACCCGCTCAAGCCCCTTCATCTTTTTGTTTTTCAGAGCATCCAAATAGGCATTTCTAGATGGCAGGCTTCTTTGTTCAATAAAGGGCACACCCAGCAACGATGCTGAGTGGAGAAGCACAGCCACGGCCACACCACACTCACGAGTCACTCTGCCTGAGCAGACTTGATGTGTGCTGCACTGCAGCTTCTACCTTTCTGGACAGCTGGGGCCTTGCATATTAGAGATGGGCTGACCCTGTTGGTGTTACATAGCTGTAGAAATGGCAAACTTCTCGCCAGAGGGATAAAAATGAGTTTTTCATATGTAAGTGATCACCACGAGCCCATTCCCTGCCGATCCACCTTTGTCTCTGATGGATCAAGCCCATCTCCTCCAGGGCTGGGTCCCCGTCAGCTCCACAGCCTCATGCTCCACAGTCTACTGACGTCACCTACAGCAGCATGCTCACTCTGCCTTGCCTTGTTTTCCCACCGAAAAGACGACAGAGCTTGTTCCATATGTTTTCTTCCTCTATTCCTTGACTGAACCTGAAGATTCCCTGTGTGGTTCCAGCATCCGGAGACAAGTGAAATAAACTTTTCTCCTAATTACCACCATTTTATTTACATGTATTAATATACCTGATTAAACGTAGCCCAGGTATATTTCAGAACAACACATAATAAACTTAGCTATTGTTTTCAGTAACATGCAATGATTTAAACAGCAAGCAAAGATAAAAGCAGCCTATTCACTCTAAACAACTGACAATGGGCAGGATTAGTCAGTGAGAAACACAGCAATACTTTCTGTTTGGCGTCTGCGGTGCTAGGTGAGTGCTACCACAGAGCCACCAGCCCAAGCCCCAGCAGAAGACTTGTTCTTTCTGTGTCTCCTAAAAAATCAGGTTAACAAGAGTGTCTCTCTCTCCCTCTCTCTTTTTTTTTTTTTTTTTTTTCCATTTATGAAGAAATTGTTCTCTTCTGAACAGAAAGTTAAGTTCAGAACTGTGATAATCCTTACGGCTCATCATATTACAGTTTGTCCTTGCCACAGCTGACAGGGTGAACTCTTGAACTATGTGTACTGATTCTTCACATTAGTATTTCAAAGAACAAAGCATTTGGAGGAGTTAGTGGCAAAACTGTGCATCATCCAGAGTTACACGGCTCACCACGCTAAGCTGTCGATTGCATGCACTGAAATGGATCAAGACTAATCTTTCCCAAGGACAGACAAAAGGAGCACTCATCCAACTTTCTTTCCTTTCAATAAAAATAATTGCATTGGTTCATCTTTAAGAACATTCAGCTAAGATTCAGTATGAGATCGTGTCCCATCCTGGTGAGATCTCTGATACACAGGCCCTCAATAAATGCATTAACAACTCTCCAGTAGTACAAAGGCCTTTACAGCTGTTATTCCAGCCACAACATAGTGAGGAGTGTAGAGATGGCACAGCATTTGGAGGCCAGTTCCGCCTTGGAAACTTACTAGTATTTTCTAGTAGAGTGGCATGATTTCTCTGGCTCTCAAAGAACAGACTTAGCCTGCTTTCCATACAGAATTAGTATTCGCAAATCCTACAGAAGTTGATGGCTCTTACATCAAGACCACTCTCTAGTCTATATGGAATTTTGCCAATTCCATTTATGCTGATTGTATGACACTTTAATATTATAATTCCAAGGATTTCCGAAAATATCAGATACTTTGGTGAACTTTGGTTTTATATCACAATGAAAATTTAAAGCTTTGCTTAAGAAAAGACATTTAAAATGAAATTTTAGCCTTCATTTATGCTTTTGTGTGATTTTTAGCATTTAAAAATGAGCTTTTATTTCCTATGTGTTTCCTGGCTTACATCCTAAGTGCTGGGTTTACAGGTGTGTGCCACCATGCCCAGTGGGAATTATTAGATAATTTATTTACTTACTTGGGTATATGTGGCATGTGTGCTGCATGTATGTTGTGGGAGTACACATGCCTATGTGCACGCATGAAGAAGCCAGAAGTTGGTATCTCCCTCTGTCAGACTCTACTTTAATCCTTTAAAACTGAGCCTTTTGCTGAGTTGGAAGCAGGCCTTTTCTACTAGACTGGCTGGTCACTGAGTTCCAGGAGCCACCTGTCTCAGTTCACAATGCTGAAGTCAAAGGCTTGCACAGCTACACTTAAGCCTCATTTGTTTTTCAATTAATAACTATTAAGAAAAAGCAAATCAGGGTCATACTCAAATAAGCATTGATATTACAAAGCACATGAACAAGGGGAACAAGGAGACAAGCCCGTTACAAACACTGCCTTACCCGACACGACCACAACACTCTGCCTACAGCCAACCACGTGTAATAAACTATGGGCTATATCTCCTCTGGAAGGTACAGTGCTTCTCTGTGAGAAGCAGGGAAAAGACTAGAAGTTAGGATAGGAGGAGGCTTTATTCTTTGGACAGATCTTCTTGTTCATTTTAGATGCTGTTTCATTACTAATAAAAAAAAATACATGCTTCTCAGTAAAGCATTTTTAAAAATCCCCAGGACCAGGTGGCTGAGGTCTCAGCTCATGTATCTCCAAATAAATGCTACCCGCTCCCTGGCCTTTCCTGGGGTTGTTTCTTGGTGGTTTTCCAGAAGTATACCGTTTTCTGGGACCTCCCACTGAATACGGCTGGATTTCCCTGGAGCTAAAGCCTGTATGCCCAGCTCTTTACATGGGCTCTGGGGATTCAAACCTGGGTCCTGATGCTCTCACAACAAGCACTCTTACCCACGGGGCTACTTCCCCAGTCCCAGCCAGCACTGCAGGCTGCTGGAAAAGAGAAAAGCTTTAAGTGGAACGTCTGGAACCTCATGTTGCTCTTCTAGATCTTAAATTAGGTACCAACAGCTCACTGCTGTTAATTTTATTATTATGACCCACTACCCCACATATGTCATAATTTTATATTGTGTATATAAAATCTTTTATAATACTTTAAAAAACTAAGTAATAAGATAGCCAATCTCTTTGTTCTACATGTATGGTACATGTAAGTCTTAAAAAGAACATTATTTTCTGTCTCAAAGGCCTTGGTAATGGGTATCATCACTTCCTCCCATGGCAGACAGCGGTCACAAGCATGGCAGAGTTCCTTCCACATCTGCCCATTTCACAACCCTTTCTATCTAAAACTCTAGAACCCACAAGCAATTGTGAGGAGGTGATTGGAGCTGCAACTCCAACATGGTTGAAAGTGGCATCTAAAAAAAAAAAAAAAGAAAGTGGCATCTCACTACACCATGCTAAGGGCTCTCAGTGTCAGAGGCAGGGGACTCTGGGATCTCCTGTTGGCAGCACTGACTCTTTTCAGACACATTACCTGTCAAGTTAGAAGCATCAGTGGGACTCAGCTGTAACCAATGGCGGGCATCGGGGTCAGCCACAGCGTCTGTGGGAGTGCTCAGCTCCGGGTCCTCCTCACAGGTCGGCCATGGACTCAGCGGTGGCTCTGCCTCGTTGCTGTAGCCCACAGCTGTGTCACTCCCTGTACTTTCACCTGGCACACAGAGAACAAGCAGAGTTTGAGACCGCAGCTAGATGAACACAAGGTTCAAATTCATCCCATGTAAGTAAGGACACTTGCACGGCAGGCAGGACTTGCTCAGGGAGTTGGGCCGAACCTGAAGAACCTGGCTGGGGTTCAGTGGTACCCCTGATTGACACTGGCTTAAAAAGAGATCTTCCAAGCATAGGGCATTACCAGGCATCATGGGATAGTATTCTGGTCATTGTCTTTGCTCGATTATTCCATGAAAAGTTACAAGTCCTGGTTGCTACCAAGATCTAAGCATAACATGAGGAGATGCTGAGGAGCAGGGGAGAAAGGTGAGGAGTATGATGGCAACTGACTTCGGCACTGCACGTTTGCTCTGCTATTTCAAGCCCAGTGTTTAGACTTACCCCAGGCTGACTCACCCAGGCAGGTTCTGGAATGCGGCGCCCTACTACTACATGTCTGCAGCTCTGGAGATGCCTCCTTTAAACACTACAAGCTTAAATTTGTCACAATGTAGTCATGCAGAGATTTGAAGACTTATGTAGCTATCGATCTACCTAATCAGGCACAAGACAAGCCTAGACACTTGTGCCGCTTGAAGTCCCTGACTCCTTCCTAACAGTGCTGAGTCCGCCCTTCCCTTCCTCAGCTGTGCTGTCTCTAACCACTCTCCCCCATCCACCTGCTAAACGCTGAAAGTTGCCTCGATAAGCGGGCGGCCCATCAGTTTGGTCTCACAGAGCATCCTCCAGAGCTACAGGCAGCAGAGAAAGGCAGTGTGTGGGAAGAGCTGCATCACACCCCACCAAGGGCCAGTCCCGGTGTGCAGGAGCTGCTGCTCTGCTTCACTGACAAGGAAGAGGCCTGGCCTCCGAGTACAGGAGAACAGAGCACAGGACCCACACTCTGTAGCACATGACAACGTCTCAGGATTCCAGTGAGATTTCATTTTCACACCCTTGCCCACTGACTTCAACACACTTTGTGTTTCTTCCCTCAGTGGACTTTGTGGGAAAGGGAGTTTTTCCTCATGGGTCTGCCGGCTCCCCTAGGTCCCTTTTGCTCCTCGCACCTGGAGAAAGGTCCAGGGACAGAGAGACAGGCCTCAGGACTCTCAGCTACAGGTAACCGAATGAAACCATTTTACCAACTGGATTTATATAATTTCTAAGTTTCTGGATCAAAAATATTCTCAACCACCTTGTCCCTACTGACAAAACCACTGCTCCACCTAGAGGAGAGGAAACTGCAGCAGGCCCATGTGCAGCCAGCGTGTGCAGGCCCTGTTCCGTGGAACTTACTCTTCTGTCTCTCCCTGCACCTTCCGTGTGTCTGCTGTGAGTCATCCTTCGGATCCAGCTCAGCAGGACTGCTGCTCCTTCGCACCATGATCTTCAGACAGAAAGAAATGCTGTTTTCAGTAGCGGAAAGTTTAAACTTTTACCAGACTACTAAGTTCCTAGCCTATTTTTAAATGAAACAAGCAATAATAGTAATAAAACACTGAATGTTATTTTCCTTTTGAAGGATATATCCACAAGCTGGCATAATTAACTTATATGTTTCTCAAGATCTGAAACTCCAATTAATAGTCTCTACTTGGTCAACTGATGCAGCTGAAGAGACATACAAAGAAGAGATGACAAATCTTGCGGAAGTGCTTTATTTTATAGTTGGATTTACTTCTCTGGTCAAGTGTATACACAGTCACAAAACTCTTCACGAATGTTGAGGCAGAGAATGTACGTACTCCACCCAGTCTTCCAAGGGCTACTTAGAACCTTTCCTAATAGATATGCTACAGAATTTGCTGACCACTGGTGAGCATTGGACCTTATGTTAAACACAAGGATTAAAACTTTAGGAACAGCTGGGCAGTGGTGGCGCACACCTTTAATCCCAGTATATGAAGGCAGCGGCAGGCAGATCTCTAGGAGTTCGAGGCCAGCCTGGTCTACAGAGCAAGTTCCAGGACAGCCAGGGCTACAGAGAGAAACCCTGTCTCAGAAAACAAACAACAAAGAAGCAAAGAAATCAGGAGGCAACCTTATCCTCTAGCAACTATAGTTTGCTTGAAGGGACAAAGTATAGACAAACTCCACAAAATAAATATATATAAGCAAAATATGTAAATATATTCTCTGTGAATGGTACGTAAAATAAAATATTAGCTTAATCAGCTGACAGTTACATTAGAGCAGTTCGAGAAGGCAACAGTCATGAAGTGGTAGCGGAAAGGCAGGAGGAGCCCAGGCAGGAAGCACGGACTGGTGATCAGCAAGTGCCGTGCACAGCAAAGGGAGCTGGCCGGAGCAGGCCGTGCAGGACAGCCAGGAGAAGGGAGAGGGTTAGAACTCTGAACCTAACACTGACAACATGAGTGAGTGTACGTTCTGGACAGCAGCTAAGTGTATTTACACAGAACAATCAGTCTCTGTGCTTGTGGTGGGTGTTGGTGAAGAGAGGCTAATGGAGCTGCCAGGACGGCTCGTGAGGAGGGGAAGGAGAAAAAAGGGAGAAGAATGACGCAGCGTAGGACCGGAGCTTTCTGGAGCTTTCCACAGTGTGTGTGAACAAGAGAAGGTTAAGTCCAGGACAATGATGGTGACAAGTGGAGGCAGGGAGACAAGTGGAAAGAAAGTACAAATCTTGAAAATTTGTGATGCCTTTGGGCTTGCTGAATAGTCAAAGAAAAATACATGGACAACAAAAAAGATTCTAAAATGGTTGGACAGAGAAGAAAGCCAAGAATGAGATACAACTTCTTCTCCACTAAAGGATATGAACCAAAACAACGCCCTGCACCTGAACCCTGGGACTCAGGACCAGTTAAAGCACTTAAATAAAAGGATATAAACCAAAAACAACACCCTGCGCCCTGAACCCTGGGACTCAGGACCAGTTAAAGCAATTAAATAAAAGGGAGAAAATGTTTAATTAGAGTTACTAGTCTACAAAGAAGCAAATCATGAATAAAGTATTTACAAAACGCACACGATTTATAAAATTACTACACAGCTTTAATAGACAGTGATTTATATCAAGTGACCCAAATAAAAATAGATCCAAAATATTTCCTTAACTACAGAGTAGATTGTGGGCATTTTGCTTCTGGTGCTGGAGACAAGATGCTCAAGTGTAAAGCTCATCACACTTGGCTTGCGCACTGGGGCTCACAGGAAGCAGACCCTCAGGACATCCAGTGCTGTCCTCATGTGTGAACAGAGGTCAAGGCACTTTAATGACCCATTATAAGGGGAAAGCCAGTGCTACTGCTGCTGGGACAAAAGGACTGAGAGCCCAGGACCAGCGGCACCTCCTGATGGCCTAGAGATGGGAAACTACAAATGCCTTCCTGAACGGTCCTCATCAAGATAGACACTCGGGTTTTCCACAGGCTCAGATCAGCAGAGTAGGTAACTCACAAAGATTACCAAACAACCAGGGCACAAATGTAAGAGTACCAGAAAAAAAACAGATAGACTTCGATCCCCAGAGGATTTCAGCAAGTCAGACAGAGAATTGAGAATTAGAATTTGTGAGCATTTTAAAGGTATAAAAGATGAGAATAATAAAAAGGACCAAGTAACAAGGGATTATTTGAAGTTACAAGATATACTTAAGAGAATACATTTGAGCTTTGACGCAAAAGGTACACTTGTGACGTAGAAAAACAAAACAAAACAAAACTAGCTCAATGGAAGTGCAAGAGCACAAATCCCTTCCAAGAACAAAGCTAGATCCACACGAACTCTGCTTGTATTCTGGAGCTCACAGGAAATACCTCCAAGGCTAGCTCCTAATGTCAGATTTATTGAACTGATGAAATACAGAAGGCACATTTATTGGTGAAACAACCCATACTGCATCCATAGAGCCAAGGAGAATGGATATAAAAGGAAGCTTAGGAGACATGGAGGGCAGGGTAAGAAAGTCTAGTTTATTTCTAACTAGAATTCTGGAACAAAAGAGAGTATTGAACCAAAGGGTGACAGTACCCAAAGGCATTATTACAAGATTTCACCAACACAGCAGAAGAAAAGCATCCATGGATACACAGACATAGAATACAGCAGAATGGACAAATGCATTTGCCACGTGAGGTCTGCACCTGGATGTTCCATGATGAAACTTAAGGACAATGACGAAGACCAACAAGAAACAACTAGACAAGATGGAGAGCAAGCATCTCAACAGCACCAAGGAAAGACAAAGGCAGGAGAAAAGCTAACTCCCATGAAAAGAGGTGGGAGAGAAGAAGGAGTTAAATCTACCATCATTAAGATGCTGTGGTTCTGTTCAGAGACAAAACGCTCGAGAAGTGAAATGCAGGCTGCTACATCCAGGAAGAACATACATGACAGAGATGTGGTCTTCCCACTCAGTAAAGCAAAATTAGATTCAGTGAATGAGACTTAGAACAAGCAGCTGGGGGAAGGGCTGGATCACCCTCTATAAACAAGAGACACTCCAGGTGGAATAAGAGACTTGAAAGTATTGGGCAAAAGTGAACCATTTTATAGAATAAAAATAAAGAAATGCTTTATCCCTATTAAAAACAAGGAATTCCCGAAATTTATGGATAAATGGATTGAGCTAGAAATTATCATAATGAGTGAGTTAACCCAGAAGCAGAAAGACTTAAATGGCATATACTCACTTATATCTGCATACTAGCCCAAGGGACACCAAAGCCTTCACTTACCAGGAAACTGGGACAGAGAGGAGGACATCCTATTGGGACTCTAGATGAGAGAAGCATGGGAGAATGGCAAAGTAGAAGGATCCAGAGGGTCCTAGAAACCTACAAGAAGAACATTATGACAGGCAGATTTGGGCCCAGGGGTCCCGATCAAACTAAGGCACCAGCCAAGGACAATACAGGCGGTAAACTTTAAACCCCTACCCAGATCTAGCCAATGGTCAGAACATTCTCCACAGTTGAGTGGAGAGTGGGATATGACTTTCTCATGTACTCTGGTGCCTCACATTTGACCATGTCCCCTGGAGGGGGAGACCTGGTGGCACTCAGAGGAAGGACAGCAGGTTACCGAGAAGAGACTTGATACCCTATGAGCATATACAGGGGGAAGTAATCCCCCTCAGGAACAGTCATAGGGGAGAGGAATAAGGGGAAAAGGGGAGGGAGGAAAGAATGGGAGGACACAAGGGATGGGATAACCATTGAGATGTAACAAGAATAAATTAATAACAAAAAATTTTAAAAAAAGAAATGTTTATCTTTAAAACCTGTAACCTGTTATATTTTAGGATTTATCTGTTTTTGTGATTAATTGTGCTCTTTTGACTATGAGGTAATTTCCTTTTCTCAGAAGTATAAGTTCAGTCACCAACAATAAATGGTGTTGAAAACTGGAAACTTGACTTCAGTTGAAGTCAAGATGTCTAATTTCATCCACCTTTTCTCTTGAAAAAAAAAAAGAAAAAGAAAAAGAAATGCTTTATCCTTTTCTAGTTGAAATGTTTTAACTTCATAAAATTCTACCATAATAGAGAATATCAAAAAGAAGGATTTGTATGTACCAAAGACATCAGAGAAAAAAGCAGCACACAGGGGGAAGATGTTTGTCACAAACATAGCAAAAAATAAAATCAGTACTCAGTCAATATTCAGACTATACAAGGAACTAATGCAAGGAAACAGGAAGCAGAAAGTAAATGACAAAAACCATCAGCTGGCACATCACAGATGAAATATAAATAGCGAATCAACATGGAAACTTTAAACCTTATTAGTCATCTAAGAAACTTAAATCACATTTCTATGCAGTTGACCTGCAAAACTTTCAAAATTCTGACAACACAAAATGCTGGTGAGAACTCTTCACAGAACTCAGGGAAGGAGCACTATATTAGAGAAAAACAGTCTTTTATTGTATAACTTACTAATTCTACTGCTAGACAGTCATGCAGAGAAACATTAAAACACGGAGACCTTGAGAAATGTCTAAGAAGGTACACAGCTGCATCTTTCAGAAAACTAAAATACTAGAAAGAATCTAAATGCCCACCAATGGAAAAGTAGAAAAATAAATGATATGTTCATAGCAAAATACCATACAGCAGAGAAAACTCAAATGAACAAACTGCTGTGAATAGCACGCAGAAACTCTACAAACACGCAACTGGGTGAACAAAACAGCAGCACCTATAGAATACTTCAGAGACTTCAGAAGCTGAATAATATATTGTCTGAAGCCATATACATGCAAATGACAGGGTAAAACAAAGCCAACACCATGCCACTGTGAGGAGAGACAAAAGGAGGGAGTTAAAAAAAAGAACGCACAAGCTGGGTGCCGGTGCAACGGCTTCCGTCCCAGCACTCAGGAGGCAGAGGCGGGCAGATCTCTGTGGTCCAGCCTAGTCTTCAGAGGCCGCACAAAGAAACACTATCTTGAAAACCAACAACAACAGAACTGGTGGTCAAAGCAACGGCACCAGAAATGTTCCGGTGCTTGGGCAGGAATGGTTATCTGAAAAGCAAGATCTACACAGCTGAGCTGGCACATGCCTTTCTAAATACATGAACACAAGAACTCAACTTTGCGATTTTCCAAACATGTAAGAGCAGGGAAGGGGCCCTTATGTTTTATGTTTCTGAAATATCTATGTTTTCTAGAAATATACACTAGGTTTTAAAACAGAAATAGAGGTTATCTTGAAGAGTTATAGGCTGTTTATATGTTTCATATTTGTGTTTTAAATGAATGCCTTCTTTATAAAATAAACAAAACCACACCAGATACACATTAGGGACACTGTGTCAGGTAGAGGCTGCCATCTAGAACACAAAAACGGGAACATGAGGTAAAGGTTTACAGGGAAGTGCACCTGCTCAAAAGTGTGCTGGACAACATGAGGCCAGGCAGTGAATTCCACTTAAAGCTGACCCCTGCCCCATTTGTGTAGAATGGCTGTATTTTACACAGAGAGCAAGTACAGCCTTAAGTGACCTCAAGACTATTTGGACCTCTAATCAATCTAAATGGAAAACTGTATGTATGACTACCATCAATAAACTCGCCATCATGGTATGGTTTCTGCTTGACCACAACAAAGGGATTTCCTCCTAGAAATCTTACTGTTATTCCTTCATGGTCATGCTTCACGTGTCCTTTACTCTCTTGCTTGGGTTCTGAAGAGCTCCAACTCTGTGAATCTTCTACCCTTTGACCTAGAGATAGGGGTTAAAAATAATAGAATGAATGTATCGGAAGGTAAAACAGGAGATAGACAGGCAAGCAGGCAGAGGCAGAAACATAAACCATTGTATCCAGACGTCACAGGACACATAAAGGTGCTGAACTGTGGGATCTGTACTGGCAGCATCCGTGGGTCCAATCTACACACAGAGCTGGCTAGAGCCCACTGACAGCTTCCCCCGGAGCAGATGGAGAGCTGCTCGTGGTGGCTCATCACTCCACTAGTGCATTATGCTGGACAGGTCTGGCAGGCAACTCATCACTCTTGGGAGGTAGGCTTGGAAACAGGTTTGGACGAAAGGCTGCCTAGGCTGGCCTGTGAGCACAGGAAGGGACACCAGACCAGCTCTGTGTTGCCTGACCAGCACGAGAAAGCACAAACAGGGTCAATAATTTAAAGGAGATGCCAGCACAGAGCCGGCAGAGTCAAGGAAGGATCCTAAGAGAATCTGATGAATAATCTGAGGCCAACACATTCGAAAAAAGTTACCATATAAACCAGTTTCTAGCAAAACATAAAAACTAAATAAAGAAAAATCAAAGCAGTCTTATAGAGCTTTAATTTACATTTTTACATGACAAACACTGCCATTTTTATTACATGGCGTTTTGAGATCTGCATACATAAATCATCATAATCAGCTTGTGGACCACCTCAGAGCTGTTAAAAGTCAGTCTCCTCTCGGAGGCTGGGGCGTGGACTGCAAGCTCCGGGCCAGCCTGCGCTAATGGAGACCCTTAAACAAGCAAGCATTACTCTCTTGAACCCTTCAGAAAGGAAACACTGTACTACATCCTAGACCTCTGGGGCTTTTCTTCTCTCAGGTGAACTTTGTTAAAATTTGAAAGCAACTGGTGGATTCTCCCAAATATAAGGGGAAATTTTTTTTTCTTTGTTTGTTTCGCCTCATAGTTGTAAGGATTAAACCCAGGACTTCCTGTAGGCTAGGCAAGTGGTCTACCACAAAGTGTGTGTGTGTGTGTGTGTGTGTGTATGCATATATACATATATAATAATTAATTATCTATATGGTCCATCCAAAACCCATTAAAGAGTAGAAATTTTTCAGTAATATATTTTCTCATCTTAATTTTTGCTATAATTTCATATTTCAAAGGAGTTTCTAAGGGAAAGGTTCCCTCCTTGTTGCTAACTCTGATAACCTGCTGACAAACAAGGCAGGTTGCTTTCTCACTGACTCAGGGAACTAAGGTGAAATGGCCAGTACATTTACTGACACTGTACACACTGAAGTGTGTTTTTCACTGCAGCTTCTGTAAAAACTGGCAGCCTCCTCACCTCCACACCATGCTGCTGCTAAAGTGGAGAAGCCTCTGCCTGCTCCGAAAGGGTGCCTATGGGCCTCATGAAGTCTGCAAGTGGCTAATAACCCTCCACACGGCTGGCCAGCTTTCCTTCCCATGAGAGGCCTCCTGCCTCCCGTGCTTCCTTCCTGCCTTCTGACTTGCTGAACTTCTTTACTCTGGGAATAGTCTCTGTCCCTCCCACTGTAATCACTCCGGGCTCCTCGCTAACTCCCAGTCACGCCAAGCTTGAAGAGTAGAGATGTGTGTGTCAGATGAACATATTAAATTGCAAGAAGTTTGCTTTCCAGAAGTCACATGCTTACAGTCAAATCAAAAGTAAACCTAGGGCTGGGGAGCTGGCTCAGTGCTGTGCAAGTGTGAAGACCCAAGGGCAGATCCCCAGAAGCCACGCAAAATGGTAAAACGCTAGATGAGGCAGCACGGGGTGTAACCTGGGGCAGGGCAGAGGAAGACAGGAGGGCCCTCAGAGCTCACTGGGAAGCAAAGCAAAAGATGTTGTCTCAGAATAAATAAATATATTGAAAGTCACCAAGATGGCTCACATCAGCCTCTGGTCTCCAGACACATGTACATGTACACACTAGCAATGCACACACAACATGCAACATGCACTTCCCACACCTCCCCCCCCCACCCCCGTCTCTCTCCCTCTCTCTCTTCCCGCCTACCACCACCACCACCACCTTGAAATAGCTATTTAGAATAAATATAATAAGCAATACTACCTGCAGCTTACCCCCATCCCAAGCCCAGATCTACAGTACTGTCTGAGGACTTGGCCAGCCACAGGGGGATTGGACCCTGTACTTGGGAGGCAGAAGCAGAAAGTATTTGCAAGTTCAAAGCCAGCCTGATCAACAAGCTGAGTTCCAGGCCTGCCACAGGAAAAGAGGCAGACCCTGCCTCAAAATCAGCCCGACAAACACACACAGAGGAGAAGTTTGCACGCACCTTGAGAAGAATCTGAGCACAGGGGCTCGGTGATGTCGGAGGCGCTGCTGCTGCGAGGGACCTGCTGCTGCCCCACCACAAGGAGGTCGGGGTCGGCTGCAGACGCGCTCTCGGCCGGCTGCAGCTCCTCCACCTCTGAAAGCATCAACACAGCACATGGAGGACTGAGGCTGGAGATTTTAAAACACATTCCACACTTAACTGACCTAATACATTAACTTTCAGAATTTTTCTTTTGAAACCAGACTGCAGTAAGATAATGTGCACGTGCGTCTTCACGCTCCCTAACTTACTAACACTAACACTCCATGCCATGAGTACATTTTTCTGACGTTCTAACTAGCCATTTGTTTTCCAGGTGAAGGAAAGGGACAAGGGAAGAAAACCACCGAAATGTTTGATAACTCTCAGTCACTTGAAATTTCCCAGCAGCGAGGAAAGCCTTGGCCATGTAGAGAATACATAGACAGATAAATAGTCCTGAAGGAGAGCACAAGTGGCACCCCACTCCCCAACACTAAACTAAGATGAAAGGAAACAGCAATTCCAAATGTGCTAGCCCTTCTAATAGATCATGCGAAACTGTGCAAAATAAAATGCTAGTTAATGTTCATATTACCATGTGCAAAGCTGAACTAGTCACTAAGCACAAAGCGATCCACGTGGTATAAGGTGGAACACCAAAGATGAGCACTCAGCATGGGATAATCTTGCTGACACTTGACATCCTCTATTCCCTGCAGAATGGGTTCCCTTCTAGCTCATTTCCAATGTGTACCGCTCATTTTAATCTTTTAAGAGCAACCATGACACCCACCCCTCCCTCTAGACTCACAGCCCCAGGACTGCACCGTCTTCTGCCCAGCTCGTCTGAGCAGCCCGCTAACGCTGCTGTGTATATGGCTACCAGAGAGGCCTCCACAGCGATGGTGTGACTGTGCCTGCCACGAGTCAACTCTGCGCTCACTTCGCCTACATCACCCCACCCTCAAATGGATCCCTAATCATCATGCAAGTGCTCCCACTCTCGAGTCTCAGAAACACTGGTCCTCTTGGCTGCTCCTGTTGCCCTCTTCCTGCTGCTCCTCGCCCCCCTCTGCTAATCTCAGCCCTGTCCCCTGCCCCTCATCCTCATGCCACCAAGCGTGTATACATCTTGCTATGAATTCTGCATGCAAAGCCACTGCTCAGCTCCTCAGTAGTCTCCAAACTCACTGATGAAGTCATAAGACTTTATATCCCCAGACCCATGTCACCACATTTCCCAAAAATAAAATATCAATTAAAGTTTTGCTACTTTAAAAAAAAAGTCTCCAAAACTCAGACTGTATTATCTAAACTGACTGCAGCACTTGGTTGCTCAGCTGAGATGGAGATTCACTGGCAATGGGCAGTTCCTGTCTCCCTTCTGGACATGAGCCACAGTACAGGCTCACTCCAGCAGAGGAGATGTGTGCACTCAGGATGAGTCTGGGTTTAACATGTGGGATTTCCACAAAGGATTGCTGCTCTGCCTTGTTCTACCCAAATGAAAATTCCATTTTCTACTACACTATTACAAGACCTCGAAACTATGAGTCTTCAGTATGAATCAAAGTTCCGACGAGACCACAGTTTGAAGGTGGATGCTAAAGGGAACCTGCGCACAGAGAAAAGACAGGCTAAGACGCAGGAAGAGACAGCATCCCCTTTCCTACGTCATCTTTGCCTAGGGCTTCTCTTGAGCAACAAGAACTGTGTGTTTTTCCACAGAAGACACACAAGATATACGTGAACATTTTTAGTCTACCTATGCAGCAGAGCAAAGACGAGGCTCTTTTCACAGGTCTGCTGGAATAGTTAGCAGAAGGCCCCTCAACACCACGGGCCAGCCCATCTTCTAAGTTTGCAAGATGGTGAAATGAAGATATTGTACTTGTCACTCCTGGGTCAGCAGAGGGAGCCCAAGAGCTTCCAAGCTTTCTGAAAAATAATTGGCCAGCGCCTGTTTTTGTGGACAGAGGGAAGAGTGGTGTTTTTTTCCCCCTCCTCTGAAGCCTGGTGCCAAACACTGGTGGATGCCAGTTTCTGGGTTCTGAGCAGAAGTAAATAAGAGCTGAGCCAACACTGGCAGCGTCTTTCTAAAGATAAAGAACATCGCCATCTGGTGGGATGCAGCACAGCCACAGCACCATGGCTTCCAAATTAGAGTGTCCCCACTGGTCCTCAGCGCAGCAGACGGAGGACCAGGAGCCTGCTACCACCAGCTGTCTGCCTTTCCAACAGGCAGGCCTAATACAGCTTTTAAGGCTTTGTTTTTGCAAAACTGTTAAGAGGGACTTCTCAGATGGAGACAGTCCAAGCCTGTATAAAGAACCGGAAATGGCAGGGACAGAATGGGCCACAGGAAGGGAAGGAGGGCAATAGCCACGTACCTTGCTGTTCTGTTAGGGCTACCCTTGGAGTTGAATGTCAACTGAGAAAATGTGCAAAAGATAATTTTCAATCATTCAACTATTCATAATATAAATGCAATTTGCTGGTTCGCAGGTGTACACCTCATGGACTTGTGCGTGTGTTACTGTATTCAGTAAGAGCCAGATACAAAGGGTAAGAGAGTGACACTGTAACACCCTTTTCTTCCCAACGGTTCTCAGGCTCCCTCTGCTGGCGTGCCGCGCTTGAAGAAAGCATGGTGGGCTAAGGCTGCTCCCATCCTGCTGTGTACTGTTGAGTTGCTCTTATGTAACTAAAATAACCCTAACCCTGATGTAAAATGTGAAGGCACAGGATTGCCTGTCAAACCGAAAAAGAACATCTGTCTTACATAACAATTATGCAATAAATCTCAGATTTGGTGCATCCTGTTTTGAATGTTACATGATTTCTGTTTGAAACACTTTGAAGAGCTGAATTTTGCCTCAGATTCTAAGTTAATTTATCCTCTGTGAAGTCTAATAAGAGCCAATTAAAAGAACTACCTTTCCTGTGTCTTGAGGCTGTAGTTACTCAACAGCAGCTCTAACCCACTGCTTCCTAAAGCTCCACTGACGACCTCAGCAGCATCAACATAAGGATTCATTTCTTTTACCCCCACTGAGGAGAGTGAGCATGCCTGAACTGAATGTGTAAGCTTCTCAGTTACCTTCTGTTTTCTCCAGATGTCTGTCTACTTTTCACTCACTCTTTAATTCCAGACTTCCTTATTCCATCTTATTAAATGTAGCAAAGCTCAGTCTCCAATAAGCAAAATGCTATGTTCCATTTATCCCTCATACAAGGCTGCACAAGCCAAATTCAAATGTAAGGTCCTCAGTTTTAAAATATCATTCACGATGCCAACTTGACCTTGTAAACGCTCAGGAGACACTGTCCATTCAACACCTTGGATGTCTGCAAGGTCTAGCTTACTGAGAGTAGTTAGTCTAGGCCCTAACAAAAAGTGCTTCCATGGAGCTTATGAAAAGACAGAGAAGCAGTAAAGCTTCTCCTATGTTGGGATAAGGGAAGAGAGTCAATCTGCTAGCTATAACCATTACAATATTCCCAAAAGAAATAGAGAAATCTACCCTTGCATATAGCATGTAAGTGCTACAGACGGATGAATGCACCAACACAGAAAGCAGCTAACAGTGCAAGGCAGCTGGGAGGAAGTGGCGTCAAGAGAGAGAGGGGCTCCCCAGCTGACACGTCTCCTCCCCAGTGCATGGTTTTCTCACTGCTCATATTAATGGAATCGGGAGGTTTTGACTCTCCCCATATTCAAACACCAATGCTTCCCACACCTCCAAATCTGCTGCCATTGCTTCTATTATTACAATTTTGATGGGTTGACTCACACAGATTAAAAACCAAAACAAGGACTGCTGATGCCATAATAAAAACAAAATTAGCAACCACTAATATAGTAAAACAAAAGGAAATGCAAAAAAATATTCAACTTCTGGCCAGAAAGGAAAATTTAAAGAACCTGTTTATCACTTAGCCACAGATTAGCAAGAGATACCCATCCACTGAGATGCACATTAGAACACAACAAGGCTGCAGACTGCCAGCCAGGAAGATTACATACTCCTAGGACTGGTGAACACTCTCTCGGCCTAGTCTACTGACAGGACGGTCACAAAGGACATCCTAACTAATAAGGGACAACTGGAGCCAGACTGTGAAGCACTCATTACTGTAGCTGTCAGATGAAATGGCAACAGCAGCTTGTCTTCAGTGTCACCCTGCTATCAAACAAAAAGTGAAGACGGCAGAGACAGAGAAACACAGACCTGGTCCAGGCTGCTCCACTTTTCAGGGAGGTTTTGCCCTATTTACATGATTGGTTTTTGAGGCTTGACCATTTTGGGTATGGGCTGGTCTCAGCGGAGGTACTTAGCAGCGTCTCTGGCTTTGACCAACTAGATGCCAATAGCACCATCTTACTATGACAACCAAAAACGTCTCCAGATGTTGCCAAATCATCCCTAATTGACAGTCACTGCAGTAAATCACTCGACTTCTGCTGGAGCCATGTAAACACACAAGGATCAAGAACTTGAATAAATCAAAATGTAACTGAGTCAGAAAAAAACTTGTAAAGATGAAGGAATAGAAAGGATTTTTTTTTTTTTCTGAGAACATATTCCGGAAAAACTATTGAGAAAACTTAATGAAACAGCATGAAAATAAAATAGACAATGAAATAAAGATTTTCACATTAAAAGACTTCTTTTTGGTGTCAATCAGCCAAATATATAGCAGATTCTCTTTTAAAGACCTCATTAATCACCCCTAAGAAGTAGCATTTTCTGGAAAATCTAAACCTCAAGCATTTACTATTCAATGGCAACTTAACTGACAGTGGCCCCGTTCCATTCTCAATGTTTTCATCGTCTGTGTTCGCTAACGAGCGTTTTCTATGTGTTGTTATAGCCCTCGCACTTAGTGAAAACTAACTTTTTCCCTCACTGTATTTCACCTCAGCTTTGATTTTGTTTTGCCAAACTACAATAGTGCAATTGGTGTTTGTGCTACAGAAACCATTAGGCTATCTCCAGTATTTAAAAAGCCATAATCTATGTGTCAGAATTCAGAATGTAAGAGGAACATGAAAAAGTTTCCTCTTAATTAGGATCTAGCTCATCTTAAAAATCACTGAAAACTATCTCTTTGTAGTTACAATTACTCAACACAGAAAGCAAATTCCCTTTAGGAAGTGGCTAGGAAAAAGATGAGAAGCCTTGTTTTTGGTGCTGTGCAATCCTCCTTTATAACTGACACGGGGTCATTACAAACGGTGGTCGTGCACAGTGTGGCATCCTGGTGCACGGACAGTGTGGATGATGTGATGTTGCCAGACCATGATAATTAGTGTAGCCATCACTCTCATCATTTATTTGACAAGTTCATCAAAACACCCTACTCTAGCTATCTCAAGATACACAATGAATTATTACTATGTTTACCTTACTGTGCTGGGTACCAGCACATCATGAGACAAGAGCCACACATGAACTTAATTCAGTGTTGACTGGGTGAGGTCTAAAAAAAATGTTTCGAAAATCAGCACTGTTTAGTGTTCTTTCTTTTTTTTTGTTTTCTTTCTTTCTTTCTCTCTTTCTTTCTTTCAACTAAAACCTCAGTTATCAGCCTAAATCTGACAACTAGCAGGAATACAGAATTTTTGACTACCTAATTACTAGTAAACATCAACTACACAAAAACAACCATTAACATTCTTCGAAATTTAACACAAGTGCGACAGACAGCCTCCTGACTGTGACTGGGGGGGAGTCATGAAGGAAGGCAGGCCGAGGGCAGGAGGGAGAGGCCTGGGGACATGAAAGGACACATGAGACAGCATTACAGTACCTGACAGCCTGTGAGAGCAAGAGGAGTAAGAGAGACCGGGGAAGAGGGCGCTGACGGTATGGAGGAGGAGCGGGACGCTTTTAGTGGCAGGCAAAGCCTCAGAGAGGTGGACACAGTTGCTGATAGACTGGCTTCGCTTAGCTTCCAAGAGAGATAAAGTAACATTGTGTCAGAGCACATCGAGACCTCTCACCACTTCTCAGCTCCTACCGGGCTGCATTTCCCTTAAACATTTAAAGGAAGCTTTAAAGGAAGTCAATAAAATGGGAGTACTTAATCCTAGACTCTAAATACAGCCAACGTTCAGCCAATCGCTGTTGACTTAGAATGCTCAATCCGCACAAGGAACCGGTTTCCTTCCCAAATGCTTCATGCCCTCCCCTTCCCTTTGCTGCTGGGTATCACAGCGTTATCAGGATGACGTCTGTGTTGCTTGTTCAAGCACATCATTATTAAATTATTAACACATCACCATCTCTTCCTAAAAGGATGCACATACAAAGACCACAGTGAGAGAAGGAAAATCTGGTGCAAGATAAGAATTTTTCTATTAAGTAATAAATAATTCAGAAATTGATTTACTGAGAGCTGACTGTATTTAAAAGCATATTTTTCTTTCATATCCATGAAACCTATCTTTTTATATTATACTTCACATTTAGAGTTTAAGCCAAAGTTTCTCAGTATCAACTTTTTATCTTCTCACACATTGTTGGTTAAATAAACATCTAGTAAGAAAACACTGAATATGTTTCAAATACATAACACTACAATTAACAAAATCACCAATATTGCTAAAATCAAATACAAAGGATTATTTGCTATGTTATTATGTTACATAACTCAGCAAAGCATAAGTAAAACAAAACTATACACAATGGTGGTACACTTGAAAAAAACTGCACAAACTTTTTACTTTATTGTTCCTTCCCCTGTCCCTTGCTACCAGCATTCCCAGCAATGAGATTGTTATATAATTCATGAATGTGTAAGATAATATGTAAAGGGCAACAACTCTGTAAATGTCGAAGTGTAAAAGATTTATCTCCACATGCAAGACAACATTTAATTTATGTGAACACCATTTAAAGAACTTTCCTTTTATAAATGTAATGATTGTGCATTTTTCCAAAATGGATCGCCATGCATTTTAGAAATAGTAAAATACTGGCTGTTTTATGTGGCAATTAAGACTCACTTTGATCACTTTCAGAGTTTAAAACTCTGAATTCTCTGCATCATTGACACTCAGGGCCAGAGTTATCCTTCCATGCCAGGCCTCTTCAGCTACACTGTGTCCTCTGTTACATCTATCTCCCTCCCTGGTGTCACCAGCAGTGACAGCTTCTGTAGCTAACTGAAATCCGTGAGGCGAATCGTTATGTGAGTATCTTAAACTGAGATTAGAGAAACAAAATCACTTTTGAGTGGCTATTCCATAATAATTACTAGAACTGCCTCGGTGAGCTCCTGTGCTCACACAAACACCTTCTACATAAACTTCAGGGAAAACACTCTGGGCTTTGTTAAAAAGTAGGAAAATAAAACTGAGTAAGACACCTATGTATATTCATCTTATTAAACACAAAGGTATACAAAAATCTTCAAAGCTTATTAATAGGTAAGAACTAATGCACAACATTTATCATTTCAAAAGATATAAAATACAGTAGGAAATGTATATATAGGTGTGCATACATGTGTATATATAAAACATTAAGACAACAGGCTTGTGTAACTAACTGATGCTCTTCACTGTCTTTCAAACATGAACCATTCCAGACTTCTAAAATGTAGTCAATTCTATAAAAGCCAACCTTATAGTTTTAAAGTACATATTGCATATTATCTTTACAAAACCCTTGCAAATGGTTTGTCCAATGTCACATGGCCCCTCAAATACCCAAAAGCATACTTGAATATAACCTGCCTTCCCTGGGTGCTTTCTAAAGCATGCTGGTGTTTCTACCACATTGCTGGTTTAAAGTGCCTGGTCAAAATTAAGATTTGTGGTGTAATATGCATGTTTTGCTGTTGTCAACATGTACAAATAAAAAGACAGTGCTTTGGAATTAATGCTTATACTTGGAATTCAAGGACGGTGAAGGCTGCATAAGCTGCACAGCTTGGGAAGGACACTGCCTTAGCCCCACACTTCTCATCTCTTTCACTAAAGAAATCAGTGAAGATTGTAGGGGTTGAATTGAGACAGGGCATCAGTGGGCCTCCTCAGTGCTGCACGCTTTTAAGAACTAGGTTTCTCAGAATCAGAATGAAGGAAAAATGACTAGAATTGGTGGTACAAATAATTTAAAAAATAATTACCAGCAAATGCAGAAAAGCCAACAGAATGCTAAGCCATCTATATAAAGCTTTTAATAATGAGCAATGAAAAAAAATGTGTTCAACTTAACAAACATTTGTTGTATGGCCTGAGGATACTTTTTACGCTTTTCTGAGGCTACTGACACCGACTCTGATTCTATGACCCTTCCTGATGAGAGAAACTACCAGAAACTGAGAAACGGCTGCATCCATCCTGAATCAGAGCACGAGGGGAAGGAGAGAAGCTTACTGTGTCACAGTGACCGCTGGCTTCCCTTGTAAGGATCTGTCTCTTGCTTTAGTGAAAGGAGACAAGCAGTTTGCTCACTGGTGGGTTCTACGTTTACTGTAAGAACCAGCGCTGGTTCAGATGGGCTGTAAAAGCAGCGTCTCTAGGCAGAACAAACTCCATGTTTCCAAAGAAGCAATGGATGAGAATGTGTCTATTCGTTCCTAAAGCCAAGTGTGTCGCCCTCCTTTTCTTTGCTGGAACCAGTTATCGTGAGACTCTAAAAGGAACACTGCCTTGGAAAGACATCGCCACGGCTGAAGGTACATGTATCATGTTCCCTTTACAATAGAGACTTTAGAAACGAAAAAAGAAACCTGTGACTTGACAAGTACGCAGAATGGAAAGTTTACAAGATATTGACATATGTCACTTAATAAAAGGTCAATATTTAAATTCTGAATAGAATTTTGAAATTTATTTCTATAAGTTCACTTAAATAACAATTAGATTCTAAAATGATATTTAAACAAATATTTACCAGTGGCTTTTTGGCGGACAATATTTCTCGCCTTCTCAACCCCTGGTGCTCCAGATGTGGTAGCACTTCTGAATCTCATTGGTTCGGTCACATCTGGATGGCTACGCCAGCTCAGAGAAAAGGATCGTCCCACGGCAGTCCCTTTTTGGGACTCTAGAACACAACCTGGACAAGAGTAAGATAAAAAACAAAACAAAACAATCTAAGGGCTGAATTTGTTGTTATTCATTTTACTGCACAGGCTGTTCAGCAAATGGCATATTATAATGGCCAGCAGTCAAGAAATGACCTACACACAACACTCCCTCACTAGCAGATTCCCTGCCACAAAGGAAGAGGCACTTCCTTGTGTTGCAATGTGGGAAGCTATGTCAGTAACCTAAAAATATTTGCTTCTAACATATTTTTAATCTCCAACAGTTTCATAAAAATTGTATCTTTCTAGTATTTACTTCAACATGCAAAAGGACAAATTAGCCAACCTTTCTCAATGTCAGAACAATGTCATGAGCGTATGCCAGTGTTCCCATGGTGCTTTGAAAGCCATCATTTTAAGGGCAAAAACTTTGAAGTCCTGATGTTAAAATGTTACCAGCTTCAGGAGACGCCAACTCAACTACAAACCCCACAGAAACTCATGATCTCTACAGAAACCCATGAAATCTAACGTAGATTCGGTCAGATAGGCAAGTCAATGAAAACCTACAGATAATTTATAATGCTAATGTTTTGCTCAGGAACAGCGCAGACAACAGACACAGCGTGTGGCTCGTCTTCACATCGAGCCTCCTTGCCATGTAGTGTCTGTTTCCACTAGTGTAGCGCTTAGGCCTATATTTCTGTAATAAATATTTAAATCACTTTTTTAGAATAAGGCAATATAAATTAAGATGTTTGTCACAGTCATTATTTAAATTATTTGTCCTTATCTCTTGGGGGAAAAAGCACTTTTTAAAGTTGTGTACTTTCCCAGTGCTAATTTATCTCTTCAAAGGACTGCATTTATATACTAGGTTGGAAAAAACTACTTTAGAATACAGTGTATCCTGCACGTGTATGGCTGTTCATGTGCTTGAGCGCATGCGTGCCCGTATCTAAACACCTTCAGGATGCAGAAAATGTGAGCTGCATCTTCTATCTCAGCTCTCCCATCTTTGGCAGGGCACACTCTCCTCCAGACTGAGAACCACTGTCTGGGGTAGCCAGCCTCCTGCAGGAAGTATCTCGATTCTCCCAGGGCCTGGTTCTCACAGAAACCTCAGACATGCAGGAGAGAACCCTACTCTAGTTTGTACTTCTAAGAAAATTCCTGTTTGAGCTGGAGAGATGGCTCAGAGGTTAAGAGCACTGACTGCTCTTCCAGAGGTCCTGAGTTCAATTCCCAGTAACCACATGGTGGCTCACAACCGTCTATAATGTGGTCTGATGCCCTCTTCTGGACTGCAGGTGTACATTCAGGCAGAGCACTGTATTCATAATAATAAATAATTTTTAAAAAAATTCCTGTTTAGCTTCAACTATGGAGAAAAAGTGACTATGGCTAAAGCCATGCTAGAAAATTACTGCACTACATAGTCTAAATCTAAACTGGAATTAAGCCATTTTACTGGAATGCTATGAAAATAAGCTACTCTGCTTTGGCCTGCTGCTTGCTTTTACTAACTGAGGCTTTAGCAAACCATTCTCAGACTGCAATGAATACTTGACAAGCCAGCTCCTAGCCCATGTTACATGGTTAAGATCATCACTAAAAGTAGTTCACATGTCCCTATACCCACATCCTTTGCTCTCACACTGACCCTGGACTTTATCATACGGCTTACTCTGGTTGTAAATAAAACCGAAGACACGAGACCTGAAATTTTTTCTTTTGTAACATACTAACAACCATGTGCCAACATGCTGGATTATGGAGCATGTGTCCCAGTCACACTCACTGTCCTGGCTGACAGCCAGTCGGTTCCTGGAATCAGAGCAGTCTAAGTGGCCACACCACAGAGTGAATCAGACGAAAAGGAGAATTAGCACGGGCCAGAGTGTGCAGCCCACACTATCAGCTCATAAAACCACAGTCTAAATAAATGGCTACTAAGTTAAGCCACCACAATTTTGGGTGATTTGTTACATAGCAAAAGCCTACTGATACAGACTATAATAAAGTTACTGTTACTAAAAATATAATCTATTGCCTCCATGTGTAACTTGACAAAACTTTGAGGGAAAGAAACCTTCTAGGTCTCAGAACCAAGGGAAGTTACTTACCACCCAAGGAAACTTCTGTATTCTGTGATTGTTTGTTATAATCCTAAGAAAATCAAAGTCAAATCCAATGTCGCCCCTCCCTGCTTCCCCAGCAAGCCCAGGCGGCTCCATAGGATGCATTTTAGCATTTAACCATACCTACAGCTCCTTCCCATTTTGTCCTTTTTTTTTTTTTTACACTTAATGTGTATCATACGCATTTGAATTAACCAGCTCAAGTCTTTACAGTATAAGCAAATAGACAAGTTAACTCAAGAGCCACAGACCCTAGGGACTGTATAAACATAAGGGTGTGCCACTGTCATCTCCAATAGAAATTCCCATTGTTTTACAACTCAAAATTATCACTTTTACTTCCTTAGGTCTTAAAACAGTTTTACCTAGAAGCACAATAAAGCCAAAATGGCTCCCATCTCAAGTACTTGGAATTTCTTCACACTTTCTAGGAAAGCAGCAGCATGCATCTTGGGCTGGACTTGACTGGCTTTGAGGTCTGTCTTTACCACTTTTTATACAAGCAACCCTGACTGAACCAATGACTATGGAGTCTTTGTGTTTTTAGCTTTCTGTCTGTGACACAGATCTATCTAAAGGAGCTATCCTAAGGGTGAAGTCCACGTGTGAAACCCTGGCCATTGCTACTCCTGTTATCAATACTTCTTCCACAGTCTTGTTAGATAGTCATCAGTTTCATTAAGGGAACAAAGTAGTAGGTAACACAATCTAATGGCCGGCATTTAAAAAGATACTGTGCGGCTGGTTCAACTCATCACGAAACACTGTACATTAATGGCTTAGATGCAGCTCATCATGAAACACTGTACATTAATGGCTTAGATGCAGCTCATCATGAAATATTGTACATTAATGGCTTAGATGCACACCCCTCACCTCTGCTGTTTCCCTGGAAGAGTAAAAATACCTTTGCCACGTTGCTTCTTCTCCTTTTGCTCACTTAATTTATCTAGAGGTAGGTTTGTCATCTCAACTCCATACACAGTTCTTGCGAGCACAGCTGTCAGGGAGTCCATGATGTTGGACCACTCGGTGATGAGCTCTTCCCATTCCGTAAGGGATGACAGCACGCCGAGAAAGTCATCCCAGAGCTCCCGGGAAATGTACACACAGAGGTTTGCTCTGATCCAAGCCACAATAAGTGTCTGAAACCAACCAAACGCACAGTTTTTAACAATAACAACAATGAATATAACATCCTTTCCATTGTTGTTATTACTTTTGATCGACTGTAACAGGATTTGAATTATGGTAACATGAGGTCTCTGAGGAAATACTTTTATAAAGTGCAAGGCTGCCACTGCTGTTCTCAGTGAGAAGACAAAGCCCTCTGTCCAGCAGCCACTGGCTTCTGGAAGCAGCTCCTTCCCTGTCACTGCAGCGGCTTCCTCAAACATCCTCCTGTATGTGTCATCTTCTAAGCCCCTTGTGCTGCACGGCCGCGCAGCTGGGGTGGCGGCAGAACTCAAGGCAGTTCATTAAATGAGATTCCCTCCAACCTCAGCCCTTGAGCCCAGGGATCATTACCAGCTTCACCTCCATCTGCGCCATCTCCCGAGAGGCGTTCCTGCCCTGTTCTGGGTTCCTCCTCCCCCACACTGTGCGTCCACTAACCCGCCCTGTCCGGCTACACGCTCCAGTTCTTCATCGTCTCAGAAGCCATACACTCTCCTTGAGGTAGACTCCTTTCTGCGGACAGCCCTTCCTTCCTCTACCCTGCTTCCTCGTCTCCTGGCCATCTGACTAGATTGTTCCTTCTCACAGCTCTCCACTTCGTGCCTCCACCCCTAAATGCTGTGTTTTCTTCTGTCTTCATGTCCTGAAGAGAACTCGTTGCCGGCTTCCTGGTTATCCACCAGCTTTGCAGAACAGCTAATATAGTCTGTAATAAAGTTATTGTGCTGCAGCATGAAAAGTAGCCAATTACTATTCTTTCATCTAATAGTGGGCTGATTTTATTATTAGATCAATATTTTCTTTTAGATAAAGAGTATTAATCTTATTGTAGTCTTATTTTAGTAATGGCCTTGAACTTTTGAAGACAGGAGCTTAAAAATGTATAGATAGAAGCTGGTATTTTAGTCTCAATAATATTGATGGTAATAAAATTGACCCAATATTCAGTCAATAGACATAAAAGTATAATGGCAACTTGAAGTTTCCTGGCCCTCTGCTGACCCATATAAAAGCACAAGTGTCTGACTGTTTTCATCTGAATGACAAATGAATTGTTGTGTCTTCACTGTAGTGTGTCACGAAGATGACAGGCTGGTGGTCAGCTTAAACCGCAGGCATTTCCCTCCTCAGATCTCACCCAAGGACATGGACGTCTCCTGACTGCAGAGCAGGGCGGGACACAGAAGCTGAGGCAATACTCAAGGCCACCTAGCCAGCAGTACCAGAGCCAGCCACAATCAGGACCTGTCAAGCTCTACAAAACTCAGCCTTCCTCCACTCTTCATGGCTAACTCTAAATCTAAGCACCCCTTTTTTATGTACTAATTTCCAAAATGCATCAAAATCATATGTAACCAAGGGCGAAAAAGATGGTGCAAGAAAGACTTGACAAGAACATTCCATTAAGATGATTCTCTCTTGCTCCCTGCCCCCTCCAAACACAAACAAACAAAAATACAACTCTAGAATACATATCAAGACAGGGTTTGTCTATGTTGACTTGGCTGTCCTGGACTCCCTTTGTAGACCAGGCTAGCCCTGAACTCACAGAGATCTGCCTGCCTCTGCCTCCCCGAGTGCTGGGATTGTGGGCATGTGCCACTGAGCCCCACTACATGCATTATTCTTGAACCTACAACAAATTCACTCTCTAATTCCAACACGTGTAACAGATGCAAAGGCAACATTGGTGAAAATCAGGCCTAACCCTGGCTTTGGCTCCTGTCCACTTGACAGCCAAGCCCAGGCCTGGGAGCTCAGGTGCTGACGGTGAGAAGCTGTGGAAAGAGCGCAGTACAGCGTCTGTACATCCACACAGGCAGCAAAGCAACAGCATCAACAAACCAGGCTGGACTACTGCAAACAAAAACAAAGCCCATGCAGTCATGGCATAACAATACAAGCCTATAACCCGAGCACTCAAGGCTGAGACAAGAGATTGAGAGTTTCGGACAACCTGGGATCATAGTGATGCTCGGCCTTTAAATGAATAAATAATAACGTGTAGGCCCATCCCAAATATGCAGGGTTAGGCAGGCAAGTCGTGAAAGAGAAAGAGGGTATCGATGAGTATGTGCCAACTCCCCCTGCAGCCTCTACATAAACCACCTGTACCCCACATGCCTTCTTAATATGTATCACGCAAGACTCTGGAACTCGGAGAGAATGTTCCCTTCCTCGGCCATCACTGCAGCTCTGTCGAATCGTTCCAATGTAGAATGCCCCATATTTCCATAGTTTTTTCACACTGTTCTCTTTCAGAGATGTTCATAAGTTCTACGAACCCTATAACAAGCACTGTAGCCCTTGGGGCTCTGCATTGCCTCTGCTCTGCTGGGCAGCCCATCAGCTGTCGGCCTGTCCTTGTCCTTGACCCTGCTCGCACTGGGGCAGGAAGCACTGGCATCTCTTTGGCTCGCTCTCAGCCCTGACAGACCCTGAGGCTCTCCTCCCTCTCACCAATCCCTCCTGACCTCTTCCACTAGAATGCCAGGCTGTTCTAACCCTCACCCTCTCTGCAGCTCCTCCTCCAGACAGACCCTCTCTTCTCCTCCCTTCCACAGAGAGCTCTTGGGAGCCTTCTCCACAGCTGCTGCCTCCATTTCCTGACTCATCCATTCCAAGCAGACTTCAATTCTTTAGGACACTCTCAATCACCCAAAGGTCACCTGCTCCTGCTCACTTTGCTGGGCATCTAGAACAATCTACTGTGGATTTTCATCCAGCACACTGGGCCTCCTTCCTCAGCCTCTCTGGCTGCTCCCTCTTCTATCATCTCTCTGTGCATACGTCCCCTCACACAGTCACTCCATCCAGTCTGAGGCATCACACGCAGCTGCTTAACACAATGATGGTCTCAAGTTTTCATCCAGTTCCGTATTTCTATTCCTCCTGTAACTGTCAAATCTACCTGGTTTTCTCTCCACTAGGAAGCTCAACACCTGCCTCTTTCTATGGTTTGCTAGTTTGTTTGCCTGTGGCTATCCCAGACCAGGCTGGCTTCGAACTCAGAGATCTGCCTGCCTCTGCCTCCCAAGTTTGGGATTAAAGGTGTGTGCCACCATCACCCAGCTCACTCCTGTCACTTCTTAATGCCTGCCACTCTCAAGCAAACCAAGAGGAAGGAGAGAGCAGAGAGGCAAGTCCCAAACCCAACTCTAACTGTGAAAAACAAACCACAACATTTAGGACAAAGCTAAGGAGGAAAACGTAAAGTTAATTTGACATGACTTGTAAAATTCTCAGTAATTAAAACTAACTTGCCAAGTCTACTTCAACCCTGCACCCGTGGCATTTAATAAACAAGACTTACCCTGAAGAGCAGCCCTGCCAAGCTCTGGGCAAACAAGTCCTTTCCGTGCTTATCCTTTGGCTTCTGCATGACAGCTTCTGTTATCCTGAGAAGGATTTGCAGCATCTGCTCCCTGAGCCACCCAAAATAAAGGTTTGCATTAGTAATCACTTCTCCAAAGCACGTTATAGGTGTGAGCTCTCTGCAGTCAGCACTGGGCATCGCACACTGTCTGGGGGTGTTGGGAGTCGAGGTGACAGTTAGAGGACAAGCATCGCATGTGACCAGCATCAACTACTCTATGTTACCGCAGCTCTACAGGCATGCTTTCCACATCCATGCCACCCGCAGGATGATGTCACCCATCAAACAGCTTCCCAGCCTGAGTTTTCTCCTTGCAGGAGGGTGGGCAAGATGATTTTTTCCAGCTGAACCAGCACAGCAGGGCATTCGCTGAGGGAACGGCCATGCCAGCCTGAACTTACACAAAGCTCTGCCATTCTCCACCATTATGTAACATGACCTGGGAAGTCTCCCTTTCCACCTTTGTGACAGAAAACAAAACCGACTCATTTTGGGCCTTAATATGAGGACACAGGCAGTCAATACCACCGCATGACTGTGGTTCCTGCAGAAGACAGGAGGGCTTTGGAAAGGTCAGGACTGAACACTAATGGGTAGTGCATCTGTGCTGGCAGACCCTGCCTGAATCACAGTGCACCCTTAGGATGGCTGCAGTCACCATAGCTCAGTTACTATGTGATACTGTTTTCAGAGTCTTACAGAGGCAGTTTTACATAATAGGCTTAAAGAATCCATTATGGGACACAGGCATGGGAAAACATCTAACACATTTACCTTTAAGAACACAATTAACAGGAAAACAGCAAAGAAAATGGGAAGGAAAACTCAGTAAGGAAGTAGTTTTAACTATACTTTTCTGCCGTTTTTTCAAAATGAATTTAAAATACCAAGTTAAAGGAATAAAATTCAAGTTTATAGCACATAAGACAATTAACAAACTTGAGCTTAATATTATAAAGTACATACCACCTATCACAAAACTGTCCAATAAAAATTTAAAATGGGATCTGGGCAGTGGTGGTGGACACCTTTAATCCCACCTCTGTGGAGTCAGAGGTGGATCTCTGAGTTCGAGGCCAGCCTAGGCTACAAAGTGAGTTCCAGGACAGCCAGGGCTACACAGAGAATCCCTGTCTTGAGGAAAGAAACAAAACAAAAAGTTTAAAATGCGAAAACCCACTACTGAGTAATGTAACAGTAACTCCTGCTCAAGAGCATTTTAAAAATAATGAAAGAATTTCATGAATGAATTACCCAAGTGCTGGGCACTTCTCTTTGTCATAATTCACAGAAGCTGCCTGAAGGGGCTGGTGTTCGCCTTATTATTAGTTTTGAAAAGGCATTAGATAAGTGGAAATCTAATTATGCTGAAATGCAAAGGCAGGTGTTTTAGAACGTTAGTCTGGAGTGAACTTACCATGTTTTTTGGTTCATTGTAAGTTCCATTATCATGCGCCGAAAAATAATCAGAACAGCTTTGCAGGCGTCTACTTGTTCTCTCAGGAGCATGGGAACGTCGGCACATGGTTCCAGCAGAAAGACATTGGCAGCGTTTGTAAGAAAGACCTTAAAGCCAGTAACTTTACATTAGAAAATACAATGAACCATATACATCCGAGCAAATTTTGCCTACAGATAATATTACCTTCCTTCTACCAATGAATCCTTTCAGGTTATTTCCACAGACTATTTCGACACAGCAAATGGCACCAATACATGTTCTAGCTCATTCCTTAGGATTGCCTAGGTAGACGCCTAAAAGGCTTTTCCCTACTATTCCATATAGAAAGTGTTACTTTACCATGAATCATAAAACATTCTAATTTGCTATATCTTTCAACAAAACATCAACAACAACAAAATAAAAATTAAAAAGCCAGGATCACTGCATCAGGGTGACAAGGTCTGGGATGGACAGAAGGTCACAGAGGAGGCCATGGCTAGACAATAGAGCTATAATTATTTTTCCAAAGTGAATTTAAGACAACAAGTTGGAGGAATAAGATGTGATGCCAACAGAACCTGCTTCCTGATGGGATGTTGCTAAGTGTCCCTGAAAGGCCTAAGGACAGAGCAGCAGCGCCTGAAAACAGTGTCACTCGGTCCATACTGCATCTTCTAGACTCAGGACTCTCCTTTGCATGCGCATGTGTGTGTGGTGTGTGCGTCTGTGGGGCTGTGGAGACGGGAGGGCTGAACACATGGGCATGTCTATATGGAGGCTCAAAGCTGACATCAGGCATCTTCCTCAATCCCTGTCCATCTTACAGACTGAAGCAGGGTCTCTCCCTGAACTCAGGGCTCAGTGTTTGCCTGTCTGGCCAGCTCACTTATTCCAGGGACTTCCTGTCTCCCTGCCTCCCTGGAGCTAAGCCTATAGGTGGGTTGCCAAGCCCACCTGGCATCTCGAAACCCCGGTCCTGAGTGTAGCAAAGCTGAGGCCTCCCTCTGGCCCCACGTCTTTTAATGGGAGAAATCTACTATGTAGCAAGATACAATAGTTTCAGTGAATTCTTTTTTTTCTTTTTTTTCCCCCATTCTTCCTCTTCCTCCTCCCCCTCCTCATCTTCTTTTTGGCTTTTTTGAGACACGGTTTCTCTATGTAGCTTTGGCTGTCCTGGAACTCACTCTGTAGACCAGGCTGGCCTCGAACCCACAGAGATCCACCTGCCTTACCTCTCTGAGTGCTGGGATTAAAGGTGTATGCCACCACCACCCGGCTCTCATAAAATTCTTAAGACAAAAGCATATTACAAAAACAATTATAAAATCAGCTGACTACTCTGTGCTCTACCCCAGATCTAGGTCCAAGGTTCTGCAGCAGTAGGGCTGACTTGGGTCCTCAAACAGTAAGTTACTTCAGTGAAAGTACATGGCAACATTCTTAAAGATGACACTAGTGGCTCATCAACTTCAGAAATTCATTGTTGTTAACTTGTTGATAAAAATGGATAGGATTGGGGCTAGAAAGATGACTAAGTGGTTAAAAGCATTGGCTATGCTTCCAGAGGACCATGGTTCAAGTCCCAGCACCCACATAGAGGCTCATAGCCTCTGCACCTCCAGTTCCAGGAACTCCAATGTCCTTTTCTGGCCTCTTTTGGGCACCAGGAACATATGTGGTGCACAGATACACACTTAAGCAAAAGATCTGCATACATAAAGTAAAGTAAAATAAAATAAAGATAGGTTCTATCCACACACATATCCCTTTGTAGGTCTCCTTTAGGTTAAGCAGTATAAGCCCCAAGGCTGAGGGAACTAACCCAGCTTCTCTGGCTTCTTAGTAGAGGAAATTCCAAATAAAACACATAGGCTGACCAGAAAGGTTCAAGCCAACACACTCAAAAAACAGTGACAGCTTTTAAGGCTTACCATTTATAAGCTGAAAAAAGTTTCATGTCCTAATTTAATTTTAAAAAATCACTAATAATCACTACCAGATTTTAAAAATCACAATGTGAATTTGAATAATGTAAAAAAAAAAAAAGACCAAGAAGTTTTCTTGGTAAAAAAACTATAGCAGTTTTAGTGACAATGATTTTACATGAGTAAATCACAAATGACATATTATAAGACAAAGCATTTTAATTTCATGTGTTTTCTTTTTTCTTTGGTTAATTGGTGGTTTTTGTTTTTTTTTTTTTTTTTTTTGGTTTTTGTTTTTTTTTTTTTAAGAGAGGGTTTCTCTGGGTAGCCTTAGCTATCCTGGAACTTACTCTGTAAAGACCATGTTAGCCTCGAACTCAGAGACCTGCCTGCCTCTGCCTCCGCCTCCCAAGTGCTGAGATTGAGGGGGTGTGCCACCATGCCCGGCTAATGTGTTACCTTCCTGAATTTGAAAAATCTACATATTCCCAAATAAAAGTAAGTCTTCATATACTACACTTCTACTTTTAATAAAAGCTTCAAAATGCCAACACATGAATACTTATCACTGTATTGGCATTGGTTAAGGACACAACAAAAAATCGAAATAATTATGTCCAAATTGCATTCATCACAAGCGGCAGTGAAGAAACACGCCATCCCATCCATCTAGCCTCTTTCCCCATGAACAACCACTCAAGAGGCAACCTACCGAGTACAGTGAGAACAAAGGCAACAGGTTAAATCCTGTTACTATTCAAGCTGTAGAGCTACAGGCCGACTGCAGCCCACATGAAGGGGAGAGAGCTACAGGCCAACTGCAGCTTACATGAAGGGGAGAGCTGCAGGAGACAAGACCCCCTCCAGGTATCCGTGTCAAGACCAGAGCCTACAAACAAATATGACCTGCAGCAAACTTCTCTGCAGTTGCACGTGACCTCTCACATGTGTTTGTGGGTGTCCACATGGGAATAAGATCTTAAAAATTAAAATCCAAGTAACTATTCCGGTGTGCTTCAAAGACATTTACAGGTACAAATCATACACATCTCACATTCACTGTAAAATAATCCTCAAAAAACCTGCAACCGGTTTCATGTCTTTTTTGACTGGAAAAAAATATGTTCCATTTGTAGGTGGAAAGAAAAACTTAGACCTTAAGGGCTCTTTAGTGCCTGACGCTCTACAGTACACTTCACACTAATTAAAGAAACAGCTCACAATGTCTTCTCCACCCAGGCTGTCCTATGTCCGCAAAGGCAGCATACCTGCAGCATAGCTTGGGCCCCGGCTTTCACATTTGTGTTGTCCTCCTCTGTCACGCACCCTCTACTCATGGCACTTGTGAAGGAATATGAGCGTCCCCAGCTGGATGACCGTTTATGACCAGAACCTTCAGTCGAGGCCTTCAGAAGATAATGACCCATTAACCGAGCAGGCTAATGTTTACACACTTGGTTCCCCACACTCTGCCCAGCACTGCACCTCCAGCACCCAAGGTGATCCCAGCCCATAGTGTACCCCGGAAGGCCGAGTTTGCCTGACGCTGGCGCACAGACGTCAGGCCTCTACACATACCAACTCTACTGCCTACTGATTGATCTGACCTCATAACTAGTTACTAAAATGATTTCACCAATACTGAAACGACAGAATCAATAGACATTTAGAAGTTTTAAGTCTATAGCTAAAAATTTTAAATGTCATAATTTCATCAGAAACACAAATATATTTAAAGTGTCTCTTGTTTTTAGGAGGATGTTTTGTCCTGTCATTTTAGATTTCCTCAGGCCTTTGCTTTGAAGAAGACAGTGCTGCCTGAAGGAAGGTCGCACCTAGGTGCTGCTGACACACCACAAGTACTTGCTCTTTACTCGCTAATCTTTTCAAATATTTAATACAGATTTCTTCTGGGCAGTGAACTGCAAAAGACAAGCCTGGTGAAACGTTCTTCATTTAATTTTTCCAATATCTATTTGTTTAAACAAGTCAAGGAGAGGACATCAGCTTTTCAGTCTCACAGAGAGAATTGCAAAATGTGAGAAAACAGCTGTCCTGCAACAGTGACTAAGGAAGTGGCCATGTGCATACAGCCCTAGGCTAAGGGTAAAGGAGCCAGCTGCCCATCAAAGATGGAACAGGAACAGCAGGTCCTCACAGCACCTAACAGCCTGAACAGCAGGTCCTCACCGCACCTAACAACCTGAACAGCACCTTCAGTGGCAGAGTGGGATCCTTGACCGAGCAGACGAACTTTGCTAAGACGTATGTACCCGCGCTCAGAGGCCCAGTGCTAATGTTACCTCCTTGCCGTCAGTCTCTGTGAGTCCTAGTTTGTCAGCATCTTCTTGGATAGCGTCCTTTTTATCTGGTTCCTCCATGAACACAGGTTTGTTCTGGAGGATCCACTTCCTATATACTTGAACTACTTTTCTTGTTACAGATATCTCACAGGAAGGCAACAAAAAGGCCTGAAAAATTGAACAAACAAATACAACCACAGATCTTTAATGCAACACAAGCTCAGATTACAAACACTTCCATCACTAACTTCAGAAACAATTAACTTGTACAGAGACCGCACATAGACTTTTCTATACACCACTTACCTGAAGTACAAAGGCATCCTCATAACGGAACAGAAAAATAACGAAGTTTCATAGATTCTTCTATATTCCAAGTAGTTTTTTGTACAAAAATAACCAAACCATACTCACATAGGCATTTTAACTGTCTATAAAATAATTATAACTAAACTTACAAGGTTCCTCAAAAACACACAGCCTCTTCTTGCTTGTTTGGCCTTCTCTTCTGCCTCCCCCACCGCTCCTCCTCCCCACTTTTGTGCTTTTTTCCCTACTTCCCTCCCAGACAGTTTTCTACATTTATCAGAACACCGCGTACAGCCACAAAGTTAACCAGACTGGCCACTTGGAACCCTATGCATATTTTCAGGCCTTAAAAACAAACAAACAACAAAGCCCTATGTGTATATGCACAGGCCAGAAATCAGCGTTGGATGTCTTCTTCACCATCCTATTTTATCAGGTGGGATCTTTCACTGAATTTGGAACTTGGCTATTTGGCTAGACTGTCTGACCAAGAAACCACAGGGTCTTCCTATGTCTGCTCCTCCGTGCTAGGAATGAGAGGCACGTGGCACATTTTATTACATGGGTGCCGAGGATCTGGATGCAGACCCAAAAATGGGACAGAGCAGTATGTGAGAATGGCTGAGATAAGAAAAACAAGTCCACAAACTAGTAAATCACCAAGGCAAGCAGAACAGACACAAGAATTTCACAGTACAACTGCTGGAAACCAAAGGCAATCAGAAAGCATCAAAAGCAGCCAAAAAAGAAAAAGACATATTCCCTCCAAAGGAACCAATCACGTGGTTTGCTGTGCCTGTCAGACAGGGGTCATGAGACAAAGGGCTGACGTTACTCACAGTGCAGACAGCACATGGCCACCAGTATAGACAGAACACAGCATCCCAAAGAATACATTTCACAAATAAACACAAAATACAGACATTTTCAGATTAGAAAATGTATAAACCAATAGTCATGAACTAACAGAAATACTAAAAAATTATCCTTCAGACATAAATTAGTCTATGTCAGAAATTTGGCAAGGAATAAAATGTCACAAAACAGACATTTGTAAAATTCTAAATGAATAGGGCATATGTAAATATATTTATATATAATACAGTAGTTCTAAAAAGTATGATATATATAAATATATATACACACACATTCATTTTATAATGTGGAATTCAAATATACAACAAAGTCCTATGAACTAAGAAGGATTAAAGGGGATGAACATGAACTTAGGTTGAAACTGAAATAGATTTTAAATTAGAGATACATGAGCTCTCTAGCCATTAAACAATTACAGGTGAGTGTAACACCTAACACACACACACACACACACACACACACACACACACACACACACACACACACATACAAGTTCTGGAGGAAAAGGGACCAAAACAAAAAACAGACAAAACCACAGCACAAATAGAATATATAAGGTAAAACTGCTAATTTATAGCTAAGAAAAGCAGTGTCTGTGTTACATGGAAGTAGAATAAAGCTGCAATCAAAAGGCAGAAGTTATAACACTGTATTTAAGAAAAGACTGGTTTGGTTTTGGTTTTGGTTTTGAAATCATCTGCAATTTATGAGAGGAAATTCAAAGCATATGTATATGGGACGTAGACAGTAAAAAGGTAGAAGAACATGTACCATGAAAACTCTTACCAGAAGACAACATATTAAGACTACACAAAACAGACTTTGAAAACACTATATTTATAACACTAGAAGCTGCTGTCTCTTTGTATCAGATGGAGGCCATCACAGAAGATCAGTGGACTGTGGGACTCAACCCAGCGGGTACAGCTTGAACACAGCCCCACCCCTGAGGCTCAGGGAGCACCAAGGACTGTAAGAGCCAGACGACCAGGAAGTCTGCTTGGAGACTGTATCTTCTAGAAACATCAGTAAGCATGGGAACGTGGAAAGGGGGAATCTCACGGAGCCCCACACCTAGATAAAGAACTACAAGTAAGTAATGGCTGCGGGAGGCAGAGCTGCCCCCTCTCCCAGGGTACATCCACTTGAAAAGGAGATGGGAGGAACAGAAGGGACATGGCGGGATTAGAAAGAAGATAAATATGAGATGGGCTGGAGAGAGAGAAAGAGGAAACAAGGAAATGATGTGATTATATTCTAACTTTAAAAATAAAAATTTTAAAACCCAGAAGCTTCTTAATGATAAACTATTCAATTCATAGGAAGGCACAGTAAACATACTGATGCTACAGAAGGGAAAATCTAACTAAATAGTCTAGCCTCGTGGCGTCTAGTTGATCTTAAACACCAGTACGTCTGGTGGCCTCAAGCGGAGCAGTTCCCTGCAGGTCTCCCACCAGCTGTGCTACAGAGGACACCTCTGGCTGAAGTCACCTAGAGGATTAAATTCTTTCTCCCATGAAAAGCTTCGTTTTGCTATCTTACTCAGGGAAAGTTGCCCTTTTAGCTATCTTTCCACATTCTCCACAGACAGTTGCCTTTGGCTACCCTGTGATGAAAGGTGCCTTCTTTACACTTTTGTAAATGCAGAGTTAGCTATTTCTGGGGAAAGAACTTAAAGTGGCATGGGACATAAAGCTAACTAATCATCAACTTTTCTTTAGATTTGCAGAATGAACCCAGAACCTCTGATGACTTATGGATCCCAACAGTCTGTGCATCAGAAAAGCAAACTGCCCGGAATTCAGAAATGCTGCTATTCTTGCCAATTTCAAAGGCCTCCCCACCCACTCCCTCTACCCAAAATCAATCCCTATGAAGCAGCCTTGTGATTGGACCCCTCACAGGATGACTTCTTCTTCTTCTAAAGACACCTAAGAGTCTTCATCTTCCAACTTTCCAGCTTGTTGTCAATAAAGCTCTGCCTTTCCTATCTATCACCTTCTCTCTCTCTCACATGTGTGGTTTCACCAGGTAGGAATATGAAACTTGACTTTCTGCAGTGTCTTAGTCAGGGCTTTCTATTGCTGTGATAAGCACCATGACCAAAAGCAAGTAGGAGAGGAAAGGGCTTATTTGGCTCACGCGTCCCCATCTCTGTCCCCAGGGACTCCAACAGGAAGGAACCTAGAGCCTGATCCACATGGCTTGCTCAGCTTCCTTTTTTACAGAAATCAGGACCACCAGCCCAGGGATGGCTCCACCCACAAGCGGCTGGGCTCTCCCCCACTAACCACTAATTAAGCAAATTCCCTACAGGTTTGCGTAAGGCCCAATCTTTTTTTTTTTTTTTTTTTTTTTTATTAATTTATTCTTGTTACATCTCAATGTTTATCCCATCCCTTGTATCCTCCCATTCCTCCCCCCCCCCCATTTTCCCATTATTCCCCTCCCCTATGACTGTTCCTGAGGGGATTACGTCCCCCTATATATTCTCATAGGGTATCAAGTCTCTTCTTGGCTACTTGCTGTCCTTCCTCTGAGTGCCATCAGGTCTCCCCCTCCAGGGGACATGGTCAAATGTGAGGCACCAGAGTATGTGAGAAAGTCGTATCACACTCTCCACTCAACTGTGGAGAATATTCTGACCATTGGCTAGATCTGGGAAGGGGTTTAAAGTTTACCTCCTGTATTGTCCTTGGCTGGTGCCTTAGTTTGAGCGGGACCCCTGGGCCCAAATCTGCCTATCATATTGTTCTACTTGTAGATTTCTAGGGACCCTCTGGATCCTTTTTATTTTGCTGTTCTCCCATGCGTCTCTCATTTAGAGTCCCAATAGGATGCCTTCCCCTCTGTCCCAGTTTCCTGGTAAGTGAAGGCTTTCGTGGGACATGCCCCTTGGGCTAGTATGCAGATATAAGTGAGTATATACCATTTGATTCTTTCTGCTTCTGGGTAAGGCCCAATCTTAATATGGCATTCCCTCAATTGAAACTCCTTCCTCTAGTTTGTGTCTCGTTGACATAAAACTACGCAGCACATACAGCCATGCTGCCACTGATACTTACGCAGAAGCACTGCAAATACTCAGACTTAAAAAAAAAAAAAAAAAAAAAGAGCCTCTATAGCCACAGCAGGGGATTCTCGTTAGACAGACCGCAGACAGAAACAGAACAGCGCTGGGAGAGAAACTCAGGGAGTGCTAGGCCTGCACATTAGACCCTCCTGTTTACCCAGTTTTTGTCTCTGACACTCTGAGGTAGGTGCAGGATCGTCTCTTCAGCCGATTTAGTCTTATCGTCCCCCTGCCCCCATTCTGCTGTTATGACAACACACTGAGGCTCTCTTCTCTGCTTTAATAAACATCTCTATTGTTACTATTTTTCATTTCAAACTTGTCTCTCCTGTTCTAGTATCTGGCAGGTGTTGCAGTTTCCTGCTTACTGCAAACATGTTTGTCTGTTTCCCAGTGTTAAATGTGCCCACCCCAAAGCGCCATTCAGCTTTAGAACCGAAGCCAGAAGTCCTGATAAAGTCTTCCTGGCTCTGACTTGTATGGCAAAAAAGGTTCAGAGGCTGGAGAGATGGCTCAGAGGTGAAGAGCACTGACTGCTCTTCCAGAGGTCGTGAGTACAGTTCCCAGCGACTATGTGGGGGCTCACAGCCATCTATAATGTGATATAAGGCCTTCTTCCAGCATGCAGGCATATATACAAGCACAACACTGTATGCTTACTAAATAAATAATTCTTTAAAAAAATTTGTAAGTCCAAGAAAGAACTAAGATTACTATATCCAGCCAACCTCTGACCACATGTACAAGCCAAATAAATAAATAAATAAATAAATATCCACATTCACTATTTTCAAAGAAAGCAGGAAGGAAAGTCAGTTCTGGAATACCTTCTCGAAGCTACTTAATGACAAAATAAGATAAAAACAGGCGCCATCTCCAGCCCAGCAAGTAGTCAGGCTTCCGGACCAAGGCGAAAGAGCTGCTAACGACCAAACTAAGATTAAACAACCCTATACATTATGATTCCTAATCAATTTCTGATAGTGATACATTTAGTCAGTCAGTTTTGTTTTCTGAGACAAGGTCTCGTGTATAGCCCAGGGCAATCTCAAACTAGCTGTGTAGCTGAGGCTTGCTTTAAACTCCTGATCCTCCTGCCTCTAATTCCCAAATACTAGGATTACAGGCATATAACCATAACTCAATGGTACGTTTATCTTTCAGAAGACTTTTTTCTTTTTTTTTTTTAAGACAGGATTTCTCTGTGTAGCCTTAGCTATTGTGGACTCGATTTGTAGACCAGGCTGGCCTCAAACTCACAGAGATCCACCTGCCTCTGCCTCCCTGAGTGATAGGATCACAGGCATACACCACTGAGCTTGACTTAGAAGATAAATTTATAATGTAATAAAGTTGGCTGTGCACAGATGCCAGCCAGCACTGACGCTCAGGAATGTCGCCCTGCTGCAAACCCGGGTACCACTACTACAGCCTGCGTCTGAGCTCCCCTTCTCTCTCCCTGCAGCCTGCGTCTGAGCTCCCTTTCTCTCTCCCTGCAGCCTGCGTCTGAGCTCCCTTTCTCTCTCCCTGCAGCCTGCGTCTGAGCTCCCCTTCTCTCTCCCTGCAGCCTGCGTCTGAGCTCCCTTTCTCTCTCCCTACAGCGGCGTCTGAGCTCCCCTTCTCTCTCCCTGCAGCCTGCGTCTGAGCTCCCTTTCTCTCTCCCTGCAGCGGCATCTGAGCTCCCTTTCTCTCTCCCTGCAGCGGCATCTGAGCTCACCTCCTCTCCCTGCAGCCTGCGTCTGAGCTCCCCTTCTCTCTCCCTGCAGCCTGCGTCTGAGCTCCCCTTCTCTCTCCCTGCAGCCTGCGTCTGAGCTCCCCTTCTCTCTCCCTGCAGCCTGCGTCTGAGCTCCCCTTCTCTCTCCCCTGCAGCCTGCGTCTGAGCTCCCCTTCTCTCTCCCTGCAGCCTGCGTCTGAGCTCCCCTTCTCTCTCCCTGCAGCCTGCGTCTGAGCTCCCCTTCTCTCTCCCTGCAGCCTGCGTCTGAGCTCCCCTTCTCTCTCCCTGCAGCCTGCATCTGAGCTCCCTTTCTCTCTCCCTACAGCGGCGTCTGAGCTCCCCTTCTCTCTCCCTGCAGCCTGCGTCTGAGCTCCCTTTCTCTCTCCCTACAGCGGCATCTGAGCTCCCTTTCTCTCTCCCTGCAGCGGCATCTGAGCTCACCTCCTCTCCCTGCTCTCTCCTGCTTCAGCTCTTCCTAGCAGCTGTGTCTGAGGTCCGGTACTCCGGGGTCCTCGACACAGAGCATTTCTCTCCTTTACTTCCTTTCCATCTGTGTCTTCACTCCTGCACCACAAACACTTCTGTCACATATTCGTGCCACACCACACTCCAGGGGGAGAACAACTTTCTGAAAGTGCTGTGGGCCGTGGGCACTGAAGCCCTGGGAATACTCGGCTCACCTCACCTGCCCCCCACCTCCGAGCTGACTGTGATATAGGAGCTGGAAAGTATTTGCTGAATTTTTTGTTATATAGATTTAAAAAAAAAGCAACCTTTTTGTGGGTCATAAAAACTTGTGACAAACCAAAAGTGAGACTGGAAAGGTCATTGCTTAATTCTGTAGTTTAAGCCAAATCATGACTACTCTTGCTAACCTCGTCATAAGTCAGACAATGATGCTACAGTTTGGATCTGGAATGTTCCCGTCCTCCCACAGGCCCATATGTGATTTGGGCCTTGCTTGGCACTACTGGAAAGTGGCATAAACTTTAAGATACACGGCTTAGTGGGATATTAGAGGTCATGGCAGAGTGTGCCCTCAAAGAAGACTGTTGGACTCTAACCTCTTGCTCTTTCTTTCTCACACCCAACCATGAGGTAAAGAGGCCTCCTGTTTCCTGTTCCTGCCTTAATATACTGCCTTGCCACAGGCCCTAAGCAACAAAACCACGTGACCCTGGACTAGGCCCTCTGAGACTGAGACTCCTGTATTTAAGCTGATGCCCCCAGGCATGTGTGAGACCAATGGGAAGCTGACTGACAAGAACAAAGATGACTTCAACTTCATGAATGCGTAATCCACACTGACCTGTCGAAATACTTCATTCACAAAATTCACATAACCCCGAGTCGACAGGAGGATCCGCTGCACCATCTCATACACCGTCCGATACTCCTCTTCCACGCTGCAGAGGCTGCAGTTGCTGAGTCTTCGGTCAGACAAGGTACTACTGTTGGAATGGCTTTTGTCCTGCTCTGTGGGCCCAGCGCCATCCAGCTCCGGCGCCTTTTCTTGTATTGCACCAGCACCAACAGTCTGGAAAATGTCATCACACATCTCAGCCACGTGAACCCTCACTCACCAGCACCCAGCAAAGCGTGAGTCTTGTCTTGCTCGTTGCTTTTGGGTTTTTCGAGTGTTGCAGTACTAGGAAAGGGACCCACAATGCCACATATAAGAGCATGTGCCCTGCCATGGATCCACAAGGAACCCACAAGCCACATGTAAGAGCATGTGCCCTGCCACAGATCCACAAGGAACCCACAACCCACATGTAAGAGCATGTGCCCTGCCACGGATCCACAAGGAACCCACAACCCACATGTAAGAGCATGTGCCCTGCCACGGATCCACAAGGAACCCACAACCCACATGTAAGAGCATGTGCCCTGCCACGGATCCACAAGGAACCCACAACCCACATGTAAGAGCATGTGCCCTGCCACGGATCCACAAGGAACCCACAACCCACATGTAAGAGCATGTGCCCTGCCACGGATCCACAAGGAACCCACAACCCACATGTAAGAGCATGTGCCCTGCCACGGATCCACACCCTCACACCCAGGTCCTGCCTTGCTTCCACGTACTCTAACTACCACCAACAGGGTAGAACCCCAACTGCATGAGGTATAGAAAGTTGAACATCAGCAACTGCCTCAAACGTGGACCCCTGAACCTCTACTTAGCAATTTTCTAATTAAGCAATAATCCTTCTGCAGCTCAGTGACTTTTTTAACAGGAAAACTACTAAGCTATTTCAGGGAAGAGGACTGTGAAACCTTGTCAGCTAAAAAGCTTAGTTTGCACTTGTGAAATCACAATAAGTCAATGTGTAAAAGCAACGTGTGCCACCATCACTCCAGGGCTCTGTACTCACGCATTTACTCTCCTATCACCGACATGTGAAAACTTGGGAGACTGCGTATAACAAAAAAGGATCACCAGGCCCGGACGCAAAGGCTAACATCTAACATTTTCTATCTCTTAAAACATCGTTCTTGGAGTCCCCAGTGTCCATATAAGAAACCCATTGCTAGTGAGACTGCATAGATGAGCTCCACATAAGCCAGCCCCTTCTCTCCAATTAGCAGTAACAGGCACCTGGATAGAGTCATCCCAGATCCTCCAGACCAAACATCCATCAGCTGAGGTCACCACCCAGGGGCCCATGAAATACACTAGAACTATCAAGCTAAATCCTGTCCTACTTAGTAAAATCAAAAAATAAAGGTTAGAAGGTTTCTGCTTTAAGACACTAAGTTTTGCGGTGGTTAATATTACAGCAAAGAAATAACTAAAATAGCATGAAAAATTATGTAGCATCAGGTCATTTAAACATTAGCTCCAGACCTAAGAGGATGGCTCAGTGGGTAAAGCACCTGCTGACAATCACAAAGGACTGGCTGCAGAGGGAGGGCTGTCTTTCATGCACTAGAGTCAAGCTAGAATTCAAGGCTGCGGTCAGTGTGAGTCCGTCCTGACGGTCAATGCAGAGATGACTTTTAGTCCTCTGACACACAAAGAAGCCTTAGCAGTGAAAGAGACATACCTACCAAGACCAGGCCAGCACGAGCACAGCTCAGAAAACCACACCCTGCCATCTACTCCCTGCCTCAGTCTCTCTGCCTCCAGGCACCCTCTCAACTGCACAGCTCGTACTGAGATGCTCATTCTCGCTCGGGGTCAGTCTAAATATGGACTCCCACTACCCACAAAGCAGCCCTCAAGGGGATTGTCTCGGCTCTTCTGCTGGGGATGCCTGAGTGGGATGGCGCTCAGTTCCTCTATCTTGATCTGTCAACATGGTCAGCGCATCCTATCACTGCCTCTGCAAAGTTCAAGAACAACAGAGAATACCACACAAGGAGCCAACAGACACATGTGAAAAATTCTGCAGAGTCATCAGCTTGTGTGCGTCGCTGTTCTGCCCATTCATCCCACGAGCCTATGGATCATTGGGAAAACTGCCGTGGAATCAGCAACAGTGAAATGTTATTAATATAACTAAAGAGCTATACAAATAAATATGCTGAGATGCCTTGCTGTCTCAACTTTTTTCCATCCCTGATGGACAAACCAAATCAACAAGACTAAGTGGCCACAGAGTAGAAACCTCTAAAAGCATGAGCCGAAAATAAGTGTTTTAAGTTGACTATTTCAGGTATTCTTGCCACAGTAGCAAAGAGCTGGCTGACACGGGACTGAACAAGAAAACCTGTTAGGCCTGAGTCTACCTAGTGCTAGGGCAGCTGGGTCTAGAAGGTGCATTGTTAACTGTTTTCTCTCCTGTCAAAAGTACTAGTTCTAGACCAAGAAAAGGATATGACTGCACTTAGAGAACAGAAAACCAAAAACACATCATGTACAGCAAAAGTATTTGTAGCAAAAATGTGAATTCTATTGTGAAACAAAACTTTAAAATATTTTAACATGTTTTTATAAAACTAGTGTATTGTTTGAAAAGAGTTTTAATCACCTTGATAAGGACAGTAACTTTTTTTGTTGTTTTGTTTGGTGGTTGTGTTGGTTTGTTTTTGAGACAGGGCCTCTCTACATAGCCTAGTTGTCCTGGAGCTCACTCTGTGGGGCAGGCTGGTCTCACGCTCATCACTGACCTCCACCCCTGGAGGACTAGGATTAAAGGTGTGAATACCACACCCTGCTCACTCGTTTTAGATGTATGAAAGATTATCATATTTCAAATTTGAAATAAAAACTTTGAGGAGGTAGATGTGGTAGGACACACCTATACTCCCAGCATCCCAGCACTCGGGAGGCAGAGGCAGGGGGTCGCTGTGAGTTCGAGGCCAGCCTGGTCTACAAAGTGAGTCCAGGACAGCCAAGGCTACACAGAGAAACCCTGTCTCAAAAACAAACAAACAAACAACAACAACAACAAAAAACAAAAAACAAGAACTTTGAGGAGATAATTGTTACCATTTTTATTTCATCTTGTAGCTTTCAAAATACACAATGAAGGGGTTTGTTTTGTTTTGAGCTATCTTTCAGCAAGCCCTTTGTTGTTTTTATTTTATTTCTATCCCCAGAGATTCTTTTGAAAACAAGTTTGCTCTCTGGGTCTCCAGTAAGTACTCTACAGTGCGCTGGTGGCCTCTGAACTGCTTGGTGCTCCTCGTTCCCCGGAGCACTAATGACTTGAAGTGCAGCAACTATGACCTGCCTCCCCCAGCTTATGTGCTTTCCTAGCTTGGAGCAATGTCCTATTTCTGGAACCTCCTTGACATCAACAAACCTTCAATAAGTGCACTACACTTGCTGGCCCTGTTCTTGGGGACAAGAAACAACAATAATCAACCCCCATGAAGCCATGACCCCTCAGCGACGAGACTGACCTCGAAGCTCTGGAAACAGCAGTGCTCTACCACGCACACACACTGAAGGACCTCCTGCCTAGCAAGTCTTTTCTGAACACCTCAGACAAAGGCAGACTTCATTCTAGGAAGAGCATCATAAAGCAGCAACCGCCCCCTTCCTGAGCTGCAGATCTAAGCCTGAGATGCCAGAGAGTGCATGACTGCATGAGCCCTCTACAAGCCACATCTACGTAACACGAAGGCCTTCCAGCTTGGGTGACTGGTAAACGAAGAACAAGACCCTGTGACTGTGCTCAGAAGACATCACTTAAACAAAGGTGAGAGAAGGGAGGCAGAGCACCCACAAGAGCTACATTTTCAGAGTTTTCCTTGCCCCAGAGACTGCCTTCCTGTGACAATTCCAACCCTGCATAGCAAGAGCTTCTGACCACAGCTTCCTCTGAAACCTCAGGCCTGCAGACAGGTGAGCCAGGAAACCAAACCCTAAAAAAAAGAACCTCGGATCTAACAACCAGTTACTTTGCTAATGTGCTAGTGTTTATATACAAGAAGAGGAGGGTTTGAAATGATGGCCGGCATACCTGGATGATTTTAGGCAATACATCAACTCCATTTTTAGTGTTTTGTGTTGCAGTTAGATACTTCTTTTCCAAAAAGAAAGTTACAATCCATTTAATGAAAACAACACGAGCTGCCATGTATGGAATTTTTGTACTGTAAATTGTTTCATTATCACGAGTTACAGTAATATATACTGGCTTTGGTCTCAAATGGGGGATTTCTGATAGAAAGAAATAGAATACACAATTAACATTATAATCCCTATGAACAGTTCCAAATAATAAACATATATTTGGTTGTTTGAATAGCAACTAAAAGTGACAACCTATAAATGTTTAAAAATAGCATATTCTAGCAGGCTTGATTCTGATTTTGCCTTACAATATAAATAAAAGGGGTGGCTATTCTAACCTATATATCACAATAGTATACAGCCACACTAATTGGTCTTGTTAATAATTCTGAAGATTAGTTTAAACTAATAGTGAATATATCTTCATTTCTAGTATACCTAATTTAATATTATTTTATGACTGGAAAAATATAAAACATACATGAACTTTACCAAAAAAATAAAAATAATCTAAAGCTGGAGATGGCAGTGCAGACTGTACCCTCTACACTCGGGAGGTCGAGACTTGTCATCTAAATGGACTCAGAAACTCATGTATATCTTTGAAATATCAGGCACTACCTTTTCAAAAGAACCAAGAGTCAGTCAGTCCTTCTTAAGTTTCATCAAATATAAATACGGAATGGCCGGATTTGAGATTTGCTCTAAGTCCTAGGCTGTACCTTAACTACTTCCTATGATCCTAGACTACCTTGGTGAGGGAAAGAAACAAAACAAAGCAAACAAGCACTGACAATAAATAACATTTTGTTGTTCTTTCTTTCTTTCTTTTTTTCAAGACAGGGTCTCTCTGTGTACCCTTGGCTGTCCTGGACTCACTTTGTAGACCAGTCTGGCCTCGAACTCACAGCAATTTGCCTGCCTCTGCCTCCCGAGTGCTGGGATTAAAGGCATGTGCCACCACCCCCTGGCAGGTGTTATTTCTTTTTTATTACAGAACCTCCTCATGTATCCAAAGCGGCTTCTAACTCACAATTCTCCTGCCTCAAGTTTCCACGCCCTAGGATTGCAGTTAAGGGCCACCATGACCAGTTTCAATACATAACTTTCAATTCAGCAACAATGTCAATGTATAGTGTTTTAACAGTGAACACATACAGCACAAAGTCGGAAACAAGTTTTGGGGGAAAAAAATCAGCTATTTCTACTTATTATTTTTAATGCACCAGGCTTCAGCTATTCTCCCTTCTCATGCGTCTGTGTCCATTTCCTTGTGTCTGCTTGTCTGTGAGTGTGTATGTCTGTGAGTGTGTGTGTGTGTGTGAGTGTGTGTGTGTGTGTGTCAAAGACAGCTAAATTTGTTGGGCATGTCCTGCAGGTAGAGTACAGCGACTTGTGATCTTTTCTCCTCCAAAGCTATTCTTGATTATCCATCTAACTAATTTTATCTGTTTTTATAGAGAGAAGATTTATAACCACTTTCACCACTTTAAGGGATGATTCCATCCTGGGAATCCTAATTTATGATAAAAGGAAACTTTAGGAGCTGAGGTAACTGCTCCTCTCTGCTTCCTTCGTTCTGGGGCCTCCTATGCAACCTCTCCCTCCATGAGCACCTGCCAGCACCCTGGGAGATAAAAGCCCCAATAGAAAGTGCATCCTCCTGGCAGCAGTGAGCGCTGGGCTGGCCTACCTAGCCACTGTGCCAGGTGTGGCATCACTGTAACTCATCACCCATAAGAGAAGACTGAGAAATGCAAAGCATGGCATTAAATGGTGGCAAATATACAAAAACAGCATGACACATTTAAAACAGCATGACACATTTAAAACAGCATGACACATTTAAAATCGTGTTTAGAAACTGTGGTTCTCTTTATTTCCATAATGTAAAACCTCTTAGTGAGTTCACATAATTCATAATTGAATCATTGGGTAACTTTAACTTCTCACAACAGCATTACCATTCATTATGAATATAAAGTGACTATTTTGCTTTAAAACAGTCACGGGGATTACTATGAAGGCTACGGTACAGCCTTCCTGCGATGACAACCTACAGGAATCAAAGAGTACTTACCAAGTACAGGTTTGTAGACGTTAGTTAACTTAGTAAATGATGGAAACAAATGAGGAAGATAATACTTTCGAAACAATGTAAAAAGAAATTTGAAACCGGTATCTTGATTCTCCTTATTCTTCCACTCCAAGCTCGCAGCCTTTAGATAATACGTGGAAAAGAACATTTGTACATTTACAGTTTAAATTAACATATACAAACATGGAACGGTATTAGATTAAAATTCCCATTGTAAATCTTTAAATGATAATATTGGTAATAATGTAATGAAACTGTATCTCAACAAGGCTCAAAAGAGGGTAAGAATTCCCGGTATTGTAACCCTGGCCGAGAACCCGTGACTGCGTGTCAGAGGCCCAGGGCACATCCTCCTGATTTTGCTGAAGGACACATGATCAAACTGCCTTCTCAATGCTCTTGCTTATTCCCATAGAGGAGCACACTTGTACCCCTCATCACAGAAGGTTCTTCTCGTGGTGCACGGTGGTCAGTACAGACTCACAACTGCTCAAAGTGCAGAAACTAAGTGACTGCAGAATGCTCAGCGCCCAAGAGCACACCTGTATTAGCCCTCTCCCTGTAGCTCAGGGAACAGCTTAGAGGATGGGGTAGAAAATTTTAAAGGTCAGGAAGGACAATGGCAAAACAGCTGTCTCCTAGACATGGCAGGGCTATCACAGCCGCTGTGGCTGCCTGTGTAAGGCCAAGCAAGTCAACCCTTTGAAATGGACAGAGGAGGAGCTTTTGGCAGGTGCCAGCTGCTGGGTGAAGGACATCAGTTTTCTTCGGCAGTGTGGCCCATGGTAGGCTAGCCATGGTCCAGTAGACGGCGCTACACCCATGCCCATCTGGGCAGCTCTACCTGTACTTGGTAGGTTATCTTAAAGAGGAGGAGCTGGGGGGCGGGAGGGGTCATACTCAGGATGCAGAGGCAGGCAAAGTGCCAGGCCAGCCAGAGCTGCACAGTGAGGCTCTGATTAAAAAAAAAAAAAAAAAAATGGAAAAATGATGGAAGAGGGGAGAGTCAGAAAGAGAAGTGAAAATGATCTAAATGTGCTGCATTTTGTGTATGAAATCACCAAAGGGTGTGTGTGTGTGTCTGTGTGTGTGTGTGTGTCTGTGTGTGTGTGTGCCTGTGTCTGTGTACGCACGCACGTGCATGCACATCTTAAGTAAAAATATCTTAAGGAATTTACACAAAAAGTACTCACACCAAGTCTTGCTGAAGTGGCCCAGCAACAACACATGCCCCTGCGTTTAATGAATCACTATACAAACTTGTCTCAGGGAAGGCAATACAGACACAGAAAGAAAAGAGGCAGTAACTCTCCTTCCTGGGAAAATAAGCCCGTGGGGGAAACAGCCATGATTTTCTTCTGACCTGAATAACCATATATTTCAACAGTATTTGAAGAAAAAAGCAGGTCTGGTCCTCAGCGGTCTTCTCCCCTGATATGGCTGGCAGGAGTGGGGTGATTTCTTCTGGGTATATTTTTGCTGAAAGGTAGAAAATAATGAAAGCATATTCACCAAAGTTAAATTTTAAGTAAGGATTTTTAGATGGTCTCTATTACAACACGCACTGAGACACTGGAACTTCCCTGACTGAAGCCCAGACCATTGTGTCCACTTAGGGCCAATGCAGCGGGCCACACGGCCTTCTCTCCCTCTGGGCCATTCTTTCAAAATCTTTCTCAATCAGCATAAATCCAATTTAATGAAGTGTTACACATAAGTTGACACTCACAGGACACAAACAGTGCAACAAGGCCACTACTATCCTTCTAGAAATGCTACATGGTAGAACACAGCTGGCAACGTAAGATGAGTGGCCTTGTAGAGGGACAATGGTGACATGAACAACACATTATGGTATGGCACGGCAGAAGTACATTTCATTAGCTGACAAAAACACTTGTTATCCACACATTTGAGGTAAAATACCTAAAATAATTCACATATTTGCTAACAACTGCCCCCTGGATCTCATTCCTGTTTCTGTCACTTTAGAAATTTTCTTATTATAATTTAAAAGAAAATAGGCTCTAGTTTTTTTTTTCTTCTGCTTTTTTGCTTGTTTGTTTGTTTGTTGTTTGTTTTTAAAAGAGAGTCTCCCATATAGCCCAGGCTGACCTCAAACTTATTAGATAATCAAGGCTGACCTTAAACTCTGGATACTCCTGCCTCCACCTCCACCTCTAAGAGCTGGGATCAGGGTTTTATGTCACCATTCACTGTACCCCAAGCTTTTTATTTACTCATTTATTATTTATTTTTATTTTTGGTGGTACTGTGGGTTGAGCTTATGGCTTGATTATGCCTTTAGGAATCCTCTGTGAACCACAAATAATAATCTCTCTTTAGGAACCCTCTGTGAACCACAAATAATAATTTCTCTTTAGGAATCCTCTGTGAACCACAAATAATAATCTTTCTTTAGGAACCCTCTGTGGACCACAAATAATAATCTCTCTTTAGGAATCCTCTGTGAACCACAATAATAATCTCTCTTTAGGAATCCTCTGTGAACCACAAATAATAATCTCTCTTTAGGAACCCTCTGTGGACCACAAATAATAATCTCTCTTTAGGAATCCTCTGTGAACCACAATAATAATCTCTCTTTAGGAATCCTCCGTGGACCACAAATAATCATCTCTCTTTAGGCTTCGTTAGAATTTCTATTCAAGGACATCAAAACCAAGGGAAGCCTCACGGTAGCTCAAGAGGAATTTCAGGGACCAGAGAGATGGCTCAGGAGTTAATCACACTCGCCTTGCTGCTCTTCCAGACGACCTACATTTGGTTTCCAACATCCATGCCAGATAGTTCACAGTCACCTGTAACCCCAGCTGGGAGATCTGGTGCCACCTTCTGGCTTCCTCAGACACCCATTCACATGAGGCACACACTTACACACACACACACACACACACTTTCTCTCTCTCTTACGCACATGCACGTGCGCGCGCACACACACATACACACACACTCTCACGCACATGCACGTGCGTGCACACACACACACACACTCGTATGCACACTCACGTGTGCCTAGACACACACACATACACACAAATAAAAATTAAAATAGAAAGACTCATTTTAGTATGTCACGCCTGCTTACCATCAACTACACCAGGGCTAGGGTTGATGAGTGTCTCCAGAGTGCAGGGCCCCCTGGATGACAACACTGCTGGGAACCCAGGCACCAGGCAAGCGAAAATCAGCACCTGCTCTTCTGCACAGTTTGTCTGAAGTGCTTGAAGCCACAAAAGAAACAGCCTGATTCCTTCACATCTTATCTAAAAACATAATTAAAAGCAACGGAAGTCAAACATTTAACACATATTTGTAGAAAATGCTTTGCAGTATAGCATCAGTCTTAAGAAAAAAGAAAGCATGGGGAGAGGGAGAGGGAGGGGGAGGGGGCATGCGGGGGGCAGGGGGCATGTGGGGGAGGGGGCATATGGGGGGAGGGGGTATGGGGGGGGCATAATGGTGGTATAACATGTATAATCCCAACACTTGGAAATCTGAGAAAGGAAAGCTCAAGTTTTGGGCCAGCCTGAGCTTCAAAGGAAGATGTTTACTACTTGCATTGTCCTTGGCTAGTGCTATAGTTTGAGCAGAACCCCTGAGCCCAGATCTGCCCATCATAATGTTCTTCTTATAGATTTCTAGGACCCTCTGGATCCTTCTATTTCCCCATTCTCCCATGCTTCTCTCACCTAAAGTACCAATAGGATGTCCTCCCCTCTGTTCCACTTTCCTGGTAAGTGAAGACTTTCATGAGACATGCCCCTTGGGCTAGTGTCCGAATATAAGTGAGTATATACCATTTGAGTCTTTCTGCTTCTGGGTTAACTCACTCATTATGATCCTTTCTAGTTCAATCCATTTGTCCACAAATTTCGGGAATTCCCTGTTTTTAATAGCTGAGTAGTATTCCATAGTGTAAATGTACCACAGTTTCTTTATCCATTCTTCTACTGAGGGACATTTAGGCTGTTTCTATGTTCTGGCTATTATGAATAAGGCTGCTATGAACATGGTTGAGCAAGTGTTCTTGTTGTGTGGTGGAGCATTTTCGGGGTATATTCCAAGGAGTGGAATTGCTGTGTTTTGAGGAAGCCCTGTTCCCAGTTTTCTATGATAGTGCCAGATTGATTTCCAAAGTGGTTGTACTAGTTTGCATTCCCACCAGCAATGAAGGAGTGTTCCTCTTCTCCACATCCTTGCCAGCATGTGGTGTCGCTTGAATTTTTGACCTTAGCCATTCTGATGGGTGTAACATTGAACCCCTACCCAGATCTAGCCAATGGACAGGACATTATCCTGTGGAGACTGACTTTCACACGAACTCTGGTGCCCCATATTTGACCACGTCCCCTGGATGAGGAGGCCCGGTGGCACTCAGAGGAAGGATAGCAGGCTACCAAAAAGAGACTTTATACCCTATGATCATATACAGGGGGAGGAGGTCCCCCTCAGTCACAGTCATAGGGGAAGGGAATAGGGTAAAAGTGGGAGGGAGGGAAGAATGGGAGGATAGAAGGGATGAGGTAACAATTGAGATGTAATATGAATGAATTAATAAAGAAAATACATGCAAAAAAATTGTCTCTGTTTAAAAAAAACAAGCAAGATTCTGGCCACTTCCAAAAACCAGAAGGAAATAAAAAGAAGGGAAAGGAAGGGAGGGAAGGAGAGAGATAAAAGAATCATTAAGGTGCACAGGCTCTTCCCTCAGTGACAAGCAAGGATGCAGCACAAAGGCTGAGAGCTCGGGCACTGAAGCAGGGGCCTGGGTTCAAATTCACCCTCTACTGCTTTCTAGCTGTGATGCATGGAGAGTCATCTGACTTCTCCATGTCTTAGTCGCCCATCTGTGAAATGGCAGGATGCGTCAGTTAATGCACACAAGGCTCATCACACAGTGGAAGACTCCCACCCAACTATCAACAGTACATCATTCTGTAAGGCAAATCTCGCCATCATCAATGCCCAGCTGTCCCTGGGAGCAATGGCAGAGATGCTGTCCTTCCACACTCACACTGGGAGAGAACAGAGCAGAACTCCAGTCATGTTAGCATAATGTTCTTTGGCACTAAGTCTCTGCAGACCTGGCTGAGAGCCGTGGGCGCTTCGCAGCTTCCTTGCCTCATGTCTACACTCGGCTCCTTCCCACACCTTCACCATGACCTGAATGGTGAGCAGCAGCCAATAGAAAATGTCCCGTTTGAACTCTACACTCACTTCCATCTCTACCCTATTTTTAGAATTCAAAAACATGCATCGCTTCTTTTCAGTGTTCCTAAATGATTGTAGCAATGTCAATAAAAGCAGATACATAAGGAAATGGAAATAAAAGGTGTGTTTTCAGACGCCAGTGAAACAAGCTGGAGGAGTTCCCAAGGCCTTTAGTCACAGCCACCGTAACTCAAGTTCCAGACGATACCATGCACACATGTGATGCACATACACATGTGCAAGCGAAACACTCATACACACACAATAAGATAAATGACTCTAAAAAGAATATAAAGAATTATTCTATTATACTTTTGTCAAAAAGGATTACCTTAATAGAATTTCCAGTGTGTAGAAGCTTCTTTAAAGTTGAGCCTGGAAGTTTAAAACAATTGATTAGAAAGAGAATGCAAATAAATATTTAAAGCACATAAGGTAATATTTACTCTATATTTATTTTATTCTACTTTTTATTTCTGTGTGTATATGTGATGTATGTGTGCATGCATGTGCGTGCGTCTGCACTGATAGTGGAGATACCCTCAGAGCCAGAAGAGGGCACTAGATGGACCCCTGCAAATGGAGTTACAGCCAATTGTAAGCCACCCAATATGTGGGTGCTTGAAACCAAACCTGGGTCCTCTGTAAGAGCAGCAAGTGTTCTTAATGTAAAATATATGTTTAAAGATCAGCTTCAGAAAGAAAAAAAGCATGCCTTTTTAAAAATATATAAGACTGACCTTCAAAGGCACACAACATCACAGGAGAAAAGTTGTTTGGGTTTTTTTCTCCCTTTGTTTTATTTTTGCTTTTTGAGACAGGGTTTCTCTGTACAGCCCTGGCTGTCCTGGAACTCACTCAGTAGATCAGACTGGCCTCAAGCTCAAAGATCTACCTGTCTCTTCCTCCCAAGTGCTAGGATTAAAAGTCTGTGCCACCACTGCCAGCTGAGAAAAGATATTTTTAAAGATAGCAGTACTTTTGATTATGAGACCCTTTAAATTATTTTTAGAGAGTGCAAATGGGGTTGGAGAGATGGCTCATCCATTAAGAGCACTGGCTATTCTCCCAGAGGTCCTGAGTTCAATTCCCAGCATCCACAAGGTGGCTCCCAATCATCTGTACTGTGATGTTATGCCCTCTTCTGGAATGCAGGTGTACATGCAGGCAGAGCACTATATACATAAAATAATTAATTAATTAATTTTTAAAAGCGTTCAAGTGACTGATTGCTCCTACTACAGAGACACTGTGCACCCGCTCCACTGCTGCTCCATTTACAGGAGGTAGGATATGGAGTCAGCCTAGCAGCCTAGCTGTCCATCAAGTGAAGAATGAATAATAAAAATCTGGTACATATATACATTGGAATCTTATTCAGTTTAAAGAAAAATAAATTTGCAGGTAAATGAGTAGAACTGGGGAAAAAATTAGACTGAGTGAGTCATCCAGGCCCAAAAAGACAAAAGTCTCATGAAATGAGAGGCCCCGGAGGGCCCCAAACAACACAAGTTTTTTACCTTCTTCTTGGTTGTCCACCAGAACTAGACGATAAGACCCTATTAGTGAAGAAACCACACACCTCAGGTGTAAGAGAAAGAGGAAACCGTGCTGAACTGAGCTGGGAATGGCCTCCTGGTTGTGTAGTTTTCACAGTGTCACCCACCTCCAGAGGGCGTGAGACAACACACACATGCACTGTCAGGCCTGACCTTTGTGAGTGTCGTGGGCTATGAACTAGAGTGGGCACACCTTGTCTGGCAGGTGAGCACTATGGTGTGGAAGGCTTGCAACTGGCTAAGATGGTTGATACTTTTTTTTCTTCCAGGACTCTGCATAGCTCCTTCCAGGACTGTGGCTTGCACTGGTGGTTGTATCTGTGGGGACAGGGAGCGTCTGCGGCCTCTGACAAACAACTCACAAGGAGGTATTTCGTACAGATACCCATATGCTAACAAAGGGCAGGGAGCCGCTCGCAGACGGAGAAGAAGGGCCCCGGGGAGAACACGCCATGAAAAAAAGCAGACGAGACAACATGGCAGCAAGCTAGCACAGTCCAAAGAGAGGGGTCCTGAATCACGTCTAGAATTAGAACTAAAGAAAGAAAGGCCATGACCTCGTCTCCGTGTTCCTGAGGATACAGAGGAGTCCCCAAGAAAAGCAAGGTTCAGATGACAAGGAGGTGAAAGAAAAGGCCACCCGTGGGGTTGCTGCTGAGCCAGGAGAACTGGCCCAGCTCCCAGTGCATGACCCAGCCATTCCTTTATGAACTGAGACAAATAAGGCCCTGGTTAGCTCATCCAGACCATGAGGCACTTGTAAGAGAGTCCTGGTGTCAGGTGTACCGGAGGCCCAGCCTTGAGGGGAGAGGGAAGTGGGAGGGACAGCAACTGCACAGAAAACAGGAAAGGTCCTCCACTCAAGCTCCTCAGAGGCAGGACCCGAGGGGCAAGAACTCAGGAACTGCTTGTTATGTTCACCCGCCCCACAGTGTGGAACACACCGGTAGGCCCACGCATAAACCCAGAGACAGTGTGGAACACACTGGCAGGCCCACGCATACACCCAGCGACAGTGTGGAACACACTGGCAGGCCCACGCATAAACCCAGAGACAGTGTGGAACACACCGGTAGGCCCACGCATACACTCAGCGACAGTGTGGAACACACCGGTAGGCCCACGCATAAACCCAGCGACAGTGTGGAACGCACTGGCAGGCCCACGCATACACCCAGCGACAGTGTGGAACACACTGGTAGGCCCACGCATACACTCAGCGACAGTGTGGAACACACTGGTAGGCCCACGCATAAACCCAGCGACAGTGTGTAACACACTGGCAGGCGAACGCATACACCCAGCGACAGTGTGGAACACACTGGTAGGCCCACGCATACACTCAGCGACAATGTGGAACACACTGGTAGGCCCACGCATAAACCCAGCGACAGTGTGTAACACACTGGCAGGCTCACACATACACCCAGCGACAGTGTGGAACACACTGGTAGGCCCACGCATACACTCAGCGACAGTGTGGAACGCACTGGTAGGCCCACGCATAAACCCAGCGACAGTGTGGAACGCACTGGTAGGCCCACGCATACACCCAGCGACAGTGTGGAACGCACCGGTAGGCCCACGCATACACCCAGCGACAGTGTGGAACACACCGGTAGGCCCACGCATACACTCAGCGACAGTGTGGAACGCACCGGCAGGCCCACGCATACACCCAGCAACAGTGTGGAACACACTGGCAGGCCCACGCATAAACCCAGAGACAGTGTGGAACACACCGGTAGGCCCACGCATACACTCAGCGACAGTGTGGAACGCACCGGCAGGCCCACGCATAAACCCAGCGACAGTGTGTAACACACTGGCAGGCCCACGCATACACCCAGCGACAGTGTGGAACACACCGGTAGGCCCACGCATACACTCAGCGACAGTGTGGAACACACCGGTAGGCCCACGCATAAACCCAGTGACAGTGTGGAACGCACCGGCAGGCCCATGCATAAACCCAGCAACAGTGCTGAAAAGTCAAAAATTATTTCTCATTTTACTTATGCACTTGGTTTTTATACTATAGGAGAGAAACAGGTCTGATAAGTTAGACTTAGTAATGACATATATATAAAACAACCAAATACTGCACAGCCATGCATTTTTCACTGAGTCCTATCCCTGCAAGATGAAAGATTGCTTATGTTTAACACTTGCTCTAAAACACTTCAAGTACAGCTTTTCAGCCATTAAACAAACAGGCATCACTGCACTGTAAACCAGGTAGAAACCTCTCTGTGGATGCTCATGAGCGGAAACATATTTCAAAGAAGGCACTCACGGAACCTAAGTCCTGTGTTGATGCCACATGGGCATACAAGGAAGTTGTACAGCCTGCTCTCACTTCAAACATCCCTGTTCTGCTGCCGTCACCTTTTTCACACCATTCTCTGGCAACTTTCATTTACTGTCAAACAGCTGCTTTAGCCACTGTAATTTACAAGCTTAAACCTGACTACAGGAAAAGCTTCAACACGTCTGCATTTTTTATCAGCCATGGAACTTTCCCAAGAGTCAGTCAGGGTTACCATCAGTTAGCAGAGCCTCTCTATAAACCCGGAGAATGAGCCCATGTTGACTTCATAATAAAAAACAGAGTTGAAATATGTTTCCCACTTCACTGGTTTACAGCAAAAAGCTAGTTTTAAATTGTGTGTGTGTGTGTGTGTGTGTGTGTGTGTGTGTGTGTTGTAAGTCAGAAATCAACTTGTCAGTTTTCTCTCTGTAAGTCTCAGGGGTTGAACTCAGATCATCTGGCTTGGTGGCAAACATCTTTACCATCTGATCTGTTGCACTGCCCCTCTGATAAAAAATAAATTAAAAGTAAAACCTAAGCTGGATAGGGTGGCACACATCTGTAATCCCAGCACTTGGGGAGGCAGAGGCAGGCAGTTCTCTGTGAGTTCAAGGTCAACCTGGTCTACAAAGCAAGTACAGGACAGCCAAGGCTCCACAGAAAATCCCTGTCTTGAAAAACCAAAAAAGTAAAACCTAAAACAAGGATGAAGTGCAAACTATTGCTTCCCTTTAAAAATTGTTTTAAGAAAAACAGAATGCCTCTGGTTGCTACTGACAAGTAAAATGACGGGACAAGAAGTAGACATAGCGTGGTGGCAGCTGTTGATAAACTGTGGCTACCTGGGTAGACTGAAGAGCTGAGAGTGGAGGCTGCTTTATTTCAGGGTTTTGTGTAGTGAATGCAGTTGTAACAGGAGACAATGTGCTGCACTGTTACAACATCAAGTTCTAGACCAGGATCTGTGCAGCACAGGCTTCCGTTGGCAAGGATGCCAGGCACTGACTGTCAAGAACGCAGGCGCACCTGGGAGACACAGCACTCAAGTCATGAGGCTGTGCTGGTCATGACGTACCACACTCCTCAGACACCTGGGGGTCACTTACAGTTTCAGTTTCTACTGTTAACTCAGTCAAGACCTCAAGTGACAAATAACTGCTTAACAAATTCAAGTTAACTAGAAAGGATGCCAGAGGCAAAAGACATGAATACGTATGATGACAAATTAACAACCTCGCACCAACAACCCTAAGATCCAAAAGGCTGTGAAAAGTGAACCCTTCCTCTGTGTGAGCCACATCGGACGGGGCTGCTTGGAGCTTGGTTACTCCATAGTCAGTTAAATATTCAGGTTTTAAATCCCAAAACCAATAGCTTACTTTGTTTGGCCGTTGCCTAGGCCCGTAGGAGTGTTACAAAGACATTCAGTCCTGCAGATGCTCTCAGTTATTTGTAACTGCACATCAATACACACAGTGACAATCTAAATTTCAAAATAAAGGGCTAGAGAGAGGCCTTAGCAGTTAAGAGTGCTTACTGCTCTTATGAAAATCGGTCTGATTGCCAGGCGTGGTGGTGCACGCCTTTCATCCCAGCACTCGGAGGCAGAGGCAGGTGGATCTCTGTGAGTTCAAGGCCAGCCTGTTCTACAAAGCGAGTCTAGGACAGCCAAGGCTACAGAGAAACCTTGTCTCGAAAAACCAAAAAAGAAAGAAAGAAAGAAAGAGAGAGAGAATCGGCCAGATCATAACAACCTCTAACTCCAGTTTCAGGAGATCTGACTCCTTCTTCTGGCATTCATGTGTGCGCACACGTGCACGCACACACACCTAAAAATAAAATAAATCTTTACAACTCAAAGAAAGTCTGACTCCAAAGTATATGTAGCCTAAAGATGAAGGACTCTAACACATGCCAGACAGTGACTACTAGATTTGATTAATCCTGCAAAAATATCTTTAAACCCTCTACTTGCCCTGAGCATTAGGCATATAAGCATCAGTGATAAGGAAGAATGACTTTATATGGAACTGATCGTATGCCAGCAACCCTACTCCTCCAGCACAGACAGCACTGCATGTCCCGTACGTAAGAGCGCAGTGACGCCCAGCTCAGGAAGCCCGAGGCTGCAGTCATCCTTGATTTGATGTCACCAAACTGGGTAAACAACAAACTGTGCCAGCAATTTTAACTCATTTCCTGACACTGGACAAAATTAAAGAATACTACTCAGTGCCTAGAGGATTTGTAAGGTTTCACAACACAATCAAAATTAATCTTCAGAGTGTCTAGCACGTTTTACTCACACTGAGATGAGCCCACTAATCTTCAGACAGTCTGAAGTGCTATCTGAAAACAAACAAACAAGCAAACAAATGTGGTCTTCCTACCAACATTATAAACCAAGTTAGACACGGCTGCTCCTGAACAGCCAAGCCCAGGCTCTCACTCACTTCTCATCCCGCACAATGGAGCTCAGATCCCCAGGGCGCCTCTTTAGCTTGCATTTGGCATTTTTTAAACATTTACCTATAAAAATATATAATTGCAAAGCTTCAGTTAAGCAGACATGCTAGAGCAAACTTGCTCAGATGCTTATCTGAAAGATTTAAAGATTAAGACACTCTCAATATAATGATACAGTCACAAGCTCCACGGGTGTATACAATATACATACTTTATCTTTCTTTAAATTTAAATTTTGTAACACAAAACTAGAATTCAGTTTCTCTAAGAGTTTACCTGTTTTCACAGAAACAATCCTAAATTAAATTTGGAGCTCTGAATTTTGGAATATCTACTGATCTCCATCTTTTTAGGTTCTGGACTTTGTACATGTTGCTCTCCCAACCAGGAGGCCCTGTCCACCTATCAAGGATCGGGTAGAAGGGGCTTCTCTTGAAGGGTCTCTCAACTCTTCTAGGAAGAGCTACTGGACCTTCCGTCTCTCTTCCCACTATATTCCCCTCACAGCAACAATCCCACTGCAATTACTTTTCTCATCTATCTACCTTAAGGGACAAGAGGCCCATGCAAAGCAAGAACGGCGACATACTCTTCATTGCTGACCCCAAAGGATTGTCTCTCTCTCTCAATAAATATTGGACTGCATGACTTATCAAATAAAGTAAAATTCTACTCCAAGGTTCATTCATTCCTCCAATGCAGCCATCCCATATGGATGAAACACTGTATCATGTGGCAGATTCTTACAGGTAAAAGGACCGAAGCAGGAACTCTTTAAAACACGTGCAGGATTCACAATGGATAGCCTAGAATCTTCTAGTTAGGCTGGGCATTTTATTTTATTTTTTTAAAGGGATTAGTCTGTTTAACTCTGAACCTGACATTTATTTTATTTTATTTTATTTATTTATTCATATTACATCTCAATGGTTATCCCATCCCTTGTATCCTCCTATTCCTCCCTCCCTCCCATTTTCCCCTTACTCCCCTCCCCTATGACTGTGACTGAGGGGGACCTCCTCCCCCTGTATATGACAGGACATTCTCCACAGTTGAGTGGAGAGTGGGGTATGACTTTCACACGTACTCTGGTGCCTCATATTTGACCACGTTCCCTGGATGGAGAGACCTGGTGGCACTCAGAGGAAGGATAGCAGGCTACCAAGAAGAGACTCGATACCCTATGAGGCTGGGCATTTTAAATTGCAACTGTGCTGTCAGATGTAAAGAGCTGGGCAGAAGGGATGGCACTGACGCTGTGCGAGTCCGGCATTTCAGATAGCCTCTGAACTCTGTGTAAGACAATGGATACCCTTTCTCAGTGGGGTTCCGTCTCTGCCTCATCTGGAGAACCCCAGAACCTCTAAGGAGCATCACATAGCCCTCAGGGAGATGACAAGGCCAGCCCTTTCCTGATGAGAACAATTCAGCAAGCTCCCACCCTATGCCAATGTGATGTCTTGACTTTCAATCATGGACCTTTAACTGTACCTGGAATTCCTCCTCCACCCACAGGATAATTAACTTCTGCTTTCCCCCTCTTATGATAGGGCCGTGTTGTTACATGTGAATCAAGTGTCGCTGGCACCCCTAGCCCCAGCTAATCAAACATACTCACCCTCAAAACCCCTCCTACTGCTCCCTGATTCACAAATCATTCCACTCCTTCACCATGACTGGCTGAGGCTCAAGGAGGGTTTCTCCTCCTCCCTTGAGGCCTCCACAAGCTTCTGGAGTGCCCGGAGCTTGGCTGCCCGTCAAACACGCTGCTGGCAGCCATGAGATCCCACAGTGCACCGGCACGGCATGGTCAGGAAGCTGCTGAAGCCCACCCGTGGCTGCCATGAGGTGTTCAGTCGGTTTTGGGCTTTCACCCACATCCCTGCCGTCAATACTGTGGATTAACCAGTCCAAAGAGCTGTAACACTGGGTTACCATCACAGGCTTTTGGAACACCAGAGTTTCACTGCCATCTGGTACCAGAAGTCTCGCTTTGCTTTTGGTTGTTGTTTTGTTTTATTTTGTTTTGAGACAAGGTTTATCTCTGTGTAGCTTTGCCTGTCCTGGACTTTGTAGACCAGGCTGGCCTCGAACTCACAGAGATCCGCCTGCCTCTGCCTCCATGCTTCCGAAATCTCATTTTAAAAGAGTGAACTGTAACATCTGGCGGATGTTCACCTTCCCGGTGAGACCGCAGCCTCGCCTAACAAATGGCCTCAACCTGAGCACTCTAAGGTTCCTGAGTAAAAGGGAACCTAGGATCCCATGGGTGGGTTCCTCTGTTCTCATCCGGACCGGCCAGCTGGAGAAATGTGCACATCTCTTTCCCACCTGAGGCTGGAAACACAGTACCTCCCCCAAAACAGCCCAGACTGCTACCAGATGCAGAACAACAGCCGTTGCTTTATTTCAAGTTCCCTCTGGCTGCCACATCTTAAAGTATTCAAACGAGGGAATTTTGAATCAATAATGCAGGCTTGAAGAACAATTTTCTGTGTAAAGAATAATGTACAATTATTTAAGAAAATACTCTAGACCAGTGCTTCTCAACCTGATGCCCACAGGAATACTTCTGTGTGCCTTGTTGAGAGAGCACCACGCTCAGGAGGTCGGCCTGGGGCCTGACCCTGTGCATCTTTACCACGCTCACAGGGAGCCCGTGGCCTACAACTCCAAGGGCACACTTAGAGTAAGAAAGAGATCTGCCCTTTTAAAATTTATTCATTAGAATTTAATACACCTATACAATCTCTTTTGATTATTTCCATTTCCCGCTCCCCGCTCCAACTCCTGTTGTCCCCTCCCTCCATAGCTCCCTTCAAACCTCATGTCCTCTGCTTTGCTTAACCTTTCCTCCATCCATCCTAGGATGTTAACAGCTCCATCTTGTGCAGGTCTTGTGTAAGCAACTGCAGCCACTGTGAGCTCAGGCTACAACAGCCTCCCCACGCTCTGCCGCGTGCAACCCTTCCACATCTGAGTCTTCGACGATCTCTCCTGAGGCTTTGGGGCAGGAGACACGATAGAGTGACCCTTTAGGGCTGAGCACTCCACAGTTACTTATCCTCTGCACTCTTGTGGTGATCTGATTTTAATTACCATGCCTTTTTTTTTTTTTTTTTTTTATAAGTCATCTTGATGGTGTTAGCTACATAAGGCATTGCTGAAATCTCAACTGGTAGAAATCCAGACCACTAATATATTGTTTGCTTTCATCTTACCTATGCTCTGGTAATGCCATCGAAAGAAAATTCGTTCAGGTAGAAACTGCAGTATTTTCTACAAAATAAAAAAAAAAAAGATAAAAAGAAACTAAACAACAAATGAAATACATTTTATGATAGGCCCATATTACTCACTCCCCCCCAAAACACAAATAAATAAATTTTAATTTAAGGCCTACAAGTAGGTCTTAAGATTGTAATTATAAAGCCAAGCATGGTGACACAGGACTTTAATCCCAGCACTTAGGGTGGCAGAGGCAGGTGGATCTCTGTGAGTTTGAGGCCAGCCTGGTCTACAGAGCAAGTCTAGGACAGCCAAGGCTACACAGAAAAAACTTTGTTTTAGAAAAAACCAGAAAGAAAATTAGTTCCAAGATAGCCAAGGCTCCATTACACAGAGAAACCCTGTCTCAGGGGGGCAAAAAAAGGAGAGAGAGATTGTACTTAGGAAAGCACAAACTTCTGAAGCACACGAGGACTAGCTAATTAAAGTGGCCCTCATTAGCAAAAGCTGGCTGCTGGGGACTGGAGAGTCACCATCTTCAGGGCTGCGCTCCAATAGATGGGCCCCCGCCTATGCATATGCAGGAAGCACTGCACGGTGCATGGGTTTAAAACCAGAGCACATGAAGTTGTGAGGGGAAAGTGTGGGGGAGGGGAACGTGTGAGGGAGGGGAAAGTGTGGGGGAGGGGAAGTGTGGGGGAGGGGAGTGTAGGGGAGGGAAAGTATGGGAGAAGGGAGTGTAGGGGAGGGGAGGTGTGGGGGAGGGGACGTGTGGGGGAGGGGAGAAGGAAGGAATTGGGGAGTCTGAAAGGGAGTAGACCTGATTAAAATGCATTATAATCATGTATGGTTCTCAAACGAGTTTTTAAATTTTTATCATGCTTGAAAAAAAAAAATCCAAAAGGTTGACGAGAATGAACCCCTCTCCCCAAACTCTAGAGCACATTCTGGTAAATTATACTTAGATTATAAGAGCCCTTTTAATTTTAATATAACTACTTAACATATTCATCATATTTTTATGAGGGATCAGAGGACAACCTGTCGGTAACAGGATTGGGAGAGAGGTGTCAGGCTCACAGCGAGTACCTTAGCCCACTAAGCCATTTCACTGGCCTAGCAACAACCTTTCTTTTTCTTCTTTTTTTTTTTTAAAGGAGGGGGGGTCAAAATATATCTCTTGGCATTAATAAAACATTGGAATATCACCGTGGGGTGAAAATCCCTATTCTTGCACCCCGCAGGTGCATGAGTCTGTAACCCCAGCAGTCCTGCAGGGCAGGAGAGGCAGCCAGGAGAAGCCTCTGGAAGTCACCTTGCCGTAAGCAGCAGGGAAGAACAGGAGAGCCTGCCTCAGCCAGGTGGAGAGCAAGAACCAACAACTGTCTTCTGCCTCCAAGTACACACCATGTGACCTGCAGTCACACACATAAGCATGCACAAATGAACATATACGCACACATACATACACATCATACACACAGACACATAGCTGATTTTTTTTTTTCCCTCTTTGAGGTGTCTCTACGAAGCCCTGTCTGTTCTAGAACCTACTATGTAGATCAGGCTGACCTTGAACTCACAGGGATCCACTGGCCTCTGTCTCCTGAGTGCTAGGATTAAAGGTGTAGGCCACCAAATACACAAAAGGGAGTCATGAGTAGAAAAAATTTAGGAAGCCTTGCTCTATAGGACAATCAGAACTCACATGAGCCTTGTCCTACCAGAAGGATTTAATCTTTAAGGCCCTTCCACTCAGCCCATCCCACGCCGTGGCTGTGGAGGACAGTCTATTGGAGCAAGTGCCCACAGAGATAAGACAGGGAGCAGGGCGCCAGCACCGTCAACTCTGTAACTGGACTACAAATGAGGGACTCATGTCTACACTGCTGCCGGACCAAACAACTCAAGAGCCACCTATCCACAACAGGGCCCAGGTCACTGTCTTTAGTAACAAATTAACAGTAATCTTTGAAAGACAAGTTCTTTGGAAAATACGGTACAGTGGAGTTACAGGAAACAGCTACAGAAGTGTAGAACTGAGAAGGAATGGGAAGGAAGCCGTGGAGAGGGGAGCCCCGACCAGCTGAGAGGAGGCTCGGGAGCACGTCCCCAAGCAACTACCAGTGAGCTCCTCTACTCCAGGCTCCTGGAGAAGAGAGTGTGACCAGGGCTGGAAGTCTGAAGGGACTGATGGCAGAGGCTATCAGCTGACACCACTCCTGCAGTAGGTGGCAGATGGAGGAAAATCTGAGCACACATCCTTTTGTGTGCCACAGAAATATTTAAATTATTAACTAGGTTACTCTCGTCAGATTAAAGGGCTGGAGCCTTAAGAGAAGTGTGCCCTACTTCAGGGCCCAGCTGCTCCCTAGCTTTGTTTCCCACATCAGCTGGCAGTGGCTTTGCACAGATGGACGTCTGTCCCTCTGAGGTCCTCCTGTGTTCTGCCGCCTGCTTCCTAACAGTTCGTTTTGCCTGGGCAAATGCACACTTTTCCTGCACTCTCTTTCAAGGAAGGCTCCCAGCTACAAGGTAGGATCACCTTTGGATCCCATTATTCAAGAAGGTGCTAGGTGAAATAAAGATTTGGGGTGAGCTGGGTGGTGGTGGCACACACCTCTAGCCACAGCACTGGGGAGGAAGAGGCTGGCAGATCTCTGAGTTCAAAGCCAGTCTGGTCTACAGAGTGAGTTCCAGGGTACTGAGGGTCTACACAGAGAAACCTTGAATCAACGGGAAAAAGATTCAGGGTGGGTCTTGTCTTGATCTAATGGCTGACACGCCCACTGCTCTCCAGTCTTTTAACAGAAACCAAACTGGCATTCAGTCACACTTTTCAGTTTCCAAAACACATATTTATATTCCTCAGTTGGTTTTCTTTTATTAGTATATAACAGAAAGCACGTTTTAATATGAGAAAACAGAAAATGCATCAAATAGATGAGCATAAAGATGTTTCCATATTGTCCAAGTCCATCATGAAACCCATCTCCAATTCACTTAAGAGTCAGGTCAGGACAATCACCATTACTTCTCAAAATTATTCAGATTTATAAAATGGGTCTACTTTAAGGATATTAAAAATAAGCTCTGAGGTAATAATATTTCTAAAAGGACCTGTGAGATGGATTAATAAATAAATTTGCTCGCCACCAAGCCTGACAGCTTGAGTTCAATCCCCAGGACACACATGATGGAAGGAGAGAGTATGAACTTCCACAGTCGGCCCGACCTTCACATGTGCTCCATGGTACATGCATTCACACATACACTTACACATATGCGTGCACACACATACACACACATACAAACAACATATTTTTTTAAAAAGAATATTCCCCAAACGACAGAACTTAATACAAATCAGAGACTGAATTCTTTCTGTACACTAATGTGAGGGCTGTTTCTTATGGATTAAATCCTATAAGGGTCAATAAATACAAAGCCAAACACAACTACCTAGTCTAAATGCTAAGCCTGTGCCTCAGAAGTCCCACATGAAGCCTATCTTTGGTGAGGCAAATGCAAGCTGGCATTTCTTGCACTGCAGCTGATATTCTAAGCTGCACTGCTGTGAATGCCACATAAGCTATTGACATCTTGTTTGTAGTTTCACTGGAGAGTAAAATAAAAAAAAAACTCAAGAAAGCCACACGGTGTGAACAAATATTACTTTTCTGGAAAACACATGACTCTGTTTAATGCTCAGTGCTCAGCTGCATCTATATGGTAATCCATTACAGCACACTCAAAATCGAAATTAGGTATTACTACCGATCAGCACATCGGGGAACCCGTCGTTCTTTTAACTGATTATCCATAGCTACTTTCTCTTCAGAACCGACTGCATGACCAGGAATAATATGAAACATAAGCTGGAGTTTCTGCAAGATGCTATGGTGAACTTTAAAACTACCAGTCTTCATTTAATTTAGACGGGAAACTTTTTTCTCCAAATTATTACCAGACGATTGCAGCACAGCGGAGTCGGTTCACACTCAACATAAAGTCTGTGTGGGAAGTAGAGCAGCGAAGGAGGAGGAAGACGCTGCATGCTACAGCACAGCAGCTAATCTACCCGAAACAATAAGCAACTAAGCCTGCTCAGTGTGAGACTGGAGAGCTAGGGGAAACCTTCCCTCACACCAGCTGTGGGGCACAGTGTGTGCATGGAGAAGATGCTGCCCTGGGAGAAAGCACAAGACTTCATTTGAAAGAGCAGAGGTCCTAGCTTCTTGACTTTGGAAGTTAACAGTGTGCAGAAAACTTAAAATGAGAATTGGCAGTGCCTTCCGGAGGGCATGTGGGCTCAGAAGCACCATGTACAGACCCCAGGGGCACAACCTACAGGACACATCCTTTTTGCTACTGTCTGGTGGATTCTCACCAGTTACTAAAAGATAACTCCGATGTAGACAGAGCACACTCACTGGTGGTCAATACTTGTTTAGAATCCTTAGATTCAAGTGAGACAGAGCTAAAATAAGCAAACAGATAATCTTAAAAATAAAATGAAGCGGGGCTCGGTGGCTCATGCCTGTAATCCCAGCAGTCAGAGAGGCAGAGGCAGGTGGATCTTTGTGAGTTCAAGGCCAGCCTAGTGTACAAACCAAGTTCACGACAGCCCAGGCCACACAGAGAAACCCTGTTTCAAAAAAAACAAAACAAAGATGAAAAGAAGGAAGGAAGGAAAGAAGGAAGGAAGGAAGGAAGGAAGGAAGGAAGGAAGGGAATACATCTTATCTAAAAAAAATAAATAAATAAAAAACCAAAAATACTCTTTTACTTATACCGGAAATCCCTTCTACTACAGGACACTACTTAATCTCTCAGCATGCAGTTATGGGGTAAGGAAAGCACAGCTCCATATTGTCTCTCTATGGGATACTGTAAATACCAAACTCTACACAGACACACGACACACACACAACACAGACACAACACACACATATGCACACACACAGCACTACTTTAACATGGTAGGGTGGTGGCCAGGCAATAGTGACACACTCCTTTAATCCCAGCACTCAGAAGGCAGAGGTAGGTCGATTGCTGTGAGTTCGAGCCCAGCTTGGTCTACAAAGCGAGACCAGGGCAGCCAAGGCTACACAGGGAAACCTTGTCTCTAGGGACTGCTAGGGAGGGCAAGGGACAGAGCAGAGGGCCGCTAGGGAGGGTGAGGGACAGAGCAGAGGGCCGCTAGGGAGGGCGAGGGGCAGAGCAGAGGGCTGCTAGGGAGGGCGAGCGGCAGAGCAGAGGGCTGCTGCCTACAGTTAGTAAGTAGTTGGTCCAGTAGACCGCAGGAGGCTCTGGAGGAAGGCCAGCTAACACCCAGCTAGGACATGCAGAACTATACACAAAACATCCCCATTAGGACTAACGTACATTTTACACCCTTTCATCATGTCTTAACACGGCAACTTTCGCAGCTTCGGAAGCAGAGACAAGATACACTTTGTAAGTTCATCTGTTCACGCGCACTAGACATTTCACAAATGCTCACGTTAGTGGCATAAAATTCTGCTGTTAGCGGTGGGCTTTGCCCTGAAGGGAGATCAGCTCTAAAAAGAATCTTATTTGTGCACATGAAACTCACCTAAGAGGTGTCAGTCACAGCCACAGCTGTGTTAGTCTCCATTTCATGCAGGCTTTTGGTTTTTAGCTAAAAATTACCATATCTTTCACTCTTCCATTAAAATTACCATATCTTTCACTCTCTTCCATTTTTATACTAGCATAACTAGTTGGCTATTCTTTCCATGCCATTTTTAAATTTTTTATTTTAAAACATTCACTCTGAGGAAGTCCGCATAAGCAATGAGAAAGAAATTACAAAGTCCACATAAAATGCTGTAACTTCGTCCCTGTCACCCTAGAAACTTAAGATGTAAGTGTTTCCCTCAATGGGACTAGAGAGTACCTTAGTCCTGCAGGCTAGCTCAGGACTAGCTGCGCTGTCAGGTTTGTCGGGTTCATGAGTGAATGCCCCAGGTCTTCAGGATCAGCTGCAGTGAAGACAGCTCTTTTCTTCCTACCCAGTGTCATATGCACGTCAAACACTAGGTGTCACTCTCTAACAGCAACAGTGCTATAGGACCACACAAAACAAGCCAGAGAAAATGTACAACACAGCAAGCCTCTGTGCAACCCTCTTCTAAGCGTGTGTGTGTGTGTGTGTGTGTGTGAGAGAGAGAGAGAGAGAGAGAGAGAGAGAGAGAGAGAGAGAGAGAGAGAGAGAGAGAGAGAGAGAGAAACCAAGTCATTCAAACTAGGTCTCAGCACTCGTGTGAGATCATTGTAAGAGAAGATGTGCTCTGTTCTAACATAACACAGAGTGCTCACTTGTTACTGTCAATGTCCTCTCATTAAGTTTTGATGAGCTTTCTTCCATTACCTCAAAAGTGTATGCACTTCCTAACTGTCGCCTACATGATCTTCTTTGAGGGTGTCAGTTACCACAGGTCAGCCGCTACCATCCAGGGGTGGGAAGGGCACCTATGCTACAGCAGATAATCAATTACAAGAATGTAATTTCAGACTTCCACAAACATCCTGTCTCCAGGTTCCCTTCCTCCAAGGTGAACTGAATAATTCATACAGTCTGTGGGGCCAATCCCAAGTTTCTCACCTCTGCATAAGGTCCCAATGAATAAGAAAAGCTGCAGTTCTGACATTGGGGCTCTAATTCAAATTATCAATGCACCACAGTGTAATAAGAAAATTAATAAGCTAAACATTTATGCCTTTTCTACCTTCCAGTTTGTTGAGTACACAAACAAAAGCAGGCATTAAAATAACCACGTTACAAAAAAAGAAAGGAGGAAGGGAGGGAGGGAGAGACAGACAGATGGGGGGGGAGAACGAGGGGGGATCTGGGTCCTATGTTTTAACATGTTCCCAGTATCCAGTAAATGCCAGCACCGAGGAGAGATTACAGCAATGAAATCAGCATTCAGCTTACCGGGTGGCATTCAAATGCAAAGCAGTGCCAGGAGAATGACAGCCAGCCTGGCTTCGCCGGCCCTGTAGGGACAAGTCATGTGACTGCTATCAGGAGAGTCCGTCCCCTACTTTGAGGAACCATGAGAGCCTGAGCCCACTATCTCTACCAGCTCACCGAAAGCAATGAGAAGGCCATGAGGGCACTCTGCTAAAGCGGGATGGAAAGCCCACTGCAGCTCCAAGCCCACTGCCCATACAGCGACTCCTGAACCCAGCTGGGTGGGCGAGGCTTTGTAAATATAGACCCTCCCTGTGATCCAGCACCCCCACAGTCTGTGGAGAGGGAAGAGAGCACACTCCTGTCACCTAGAGAACTGAAGGAAAAGCGGCTGCCTGTGCCTGCGGCTATCCACGCCCTTCCTCTGTGCCCTTCAAGAAGCTCAGGTGTCACCTGCACCCTCTGTGCAGCACACCTGCTGTAACTGCCCTCTCTCCTCAGTGCTTCCCAGACCAGGCTGCCCTTCCACCAAAGGAGGGACAGAGAAGAGACAGAGCCTCACCCTGCAATGACAGGGCTTGTGGCCTTCAGCGTGCGGTAGGGGTGAGGGGTGAAAGGGGCTGGAGGTGTGGTGGAGAGATTTGCAGTTATATTAATGTCATTTTCATGTCAAGCATGAAAACAAAAGAATGAAATTTGCATGTTTTTTCAATTTCATGTTTACAGAACACTGCTTTGAAGCCATATTTCTTTGCTCTATAGGAGTCAAGCAATACTCAGGCCACAGCCACAGCAGGTTGAGACTAGCAAAAAACCTAGGAAATCAACTACAATAAAACCCTAATTCTTTCAAGTCCCTACCCCACCAGGACAAACCTAAGGTAAGGTTAAAGTCTAACGCTGTGTCTAACAAAGAGGAATGAAGTCGCTTGGAGACTCCACTACACGTGACATGCATATCCGTGCATGCAGAAGAACAGCTATACACATAAATAAAATAGGTAATTTTAAAAGCTAAACAAGAGTTCAAGCATTTTAAAATTTAGAACAAAATGAAAGAACGAAACTACATCTCATACTTAAAAAGAAATTTTCCATGACTTGTTTAGACCCTTCAAACAAAGCTACAGATGCAGATCCGAGGGTTAACAGGCCTGGAAGAGACTGTGAGGCTCAGCCAGTCCGACCCCTGACTGCTAGGCCTGGAAACCAAAGCAAAGAAGGCACCTCTCTTGAGTCACCAGCTTACTGCTATCAAGGCTGATCTAGAACAAGACATCTCTGACGCTTGTCTCTTTATCCTCAAGTTCTAAGTGTGGGTGTGGGTTGTGGCGGGGGGGCTATGAACTGTGGGTGTGCGGTGGGGTGCTATGAACTGTGGGTGTGCGGCAGAGTGCTATGAACTGTGGGTGTGCAGTGGGGTGCTATGAACTGTGGGTGTGCAGTGGGGTGCTGTGAACTGTGGGTGTGCAGTGGGGTGCTGTGAACTGTGGGTGTGCAGTGGGGTGCTATGAACTGTGGGTGTGCAGTGGGGTGCTATGAACTGTGGGTGTGCAGTGGGGTGCTATGAACTGTGGGTGTGCAGTGGGGTGCTATGAACTGTGGGTGTGCGGTGGGGTGCTATGAACTGTGGGTGTGCAGTGGGGTGCTATGAACTGTGGGTGTGCAGTGGGGTGCTATGAACTGTGGGTGTGCAGTGGGGTGCTATGAACTGTGGGTGTGCAGTGGGGTGCTATGAACTGTGGTGTGCGGTGGGGTGCTATGACTGTGGTGTGCAGTGGGGTGCTAGAACTGTGGGTGTGCAGTGGGGTGCATGAACTGTGGGTGTGCAGTGGGGTGCTATGAAACTGTGGGTGTGCAGTGGGGTGCTATGAACTGTGGGTGTGCAGTATGGGGTGGCTATGAACTGTGGGTGTGGCATGGGGTGCTGTGAACTGTGGGTGTGCAGTGGGGTGCTATGAACTGTGGGTGTGCAGTGGGGTGCTGTGAACTGTGGGTGTGCAGTGGGGTGCTATGAACTGTGGGTGTGCAGTGGGGTGCTGTGAACTGTGGGTGTGCAGTGGGGTGCTATGAACTGTGGGTGTGCAGGTGGGGTGCTATGGAACTGTGGGTGTGCAGTGGGGTGCTATGAAACTGTGGGTGTGCATTGGGGTGCTATGAACTGTGGGTGTGCAGTGGGGTGCTATGAACTGTGGGTGTGCAGTGGGGGTGCTTTGAACTGTGGGTTGTGCAGTGGGGTGCTATGAACTGTGGGTGTCAGTGGGGTGCTATAACTGTGGGTGTGCAGTTGGGTGCTATGAACTGTGGGTGTGCAGTGGGGTGCTATGAACTGTGGGTGTGCAGTGGGGTGCTATGAACTGGGGGTGTGCAGGTGGGGTGCTATGAACTGTGGGTGGCGGTGGGGTGCTATGAACTGTGGGTGTGCAGTGGGGTGCTATGAACTGGTGGGTGTGGCAGGTGTGGTGCTATGAACTGTGGGTGTGCAGTGGGGGTGCTATGAACTGTGGGTGTGCAGTGGGTGCTATGAACTGTGTTGGGCAGTGGGGTGCTATGAACTTTGGGTGTGGCAGGTGGGGGTGCTATGAACTGTGGGTGGTGCAGGTGGGGGTGCTATGACTGTGGATGTGCAGTGGGGTGCATGAAACTGTGGGTGTGCAGTGGGGTTCTATGAACGGTGGGTGTTGCGTGGGCGTGCCTATGAACTTTGGAGTGTGCAGGTGGGGTGCTATGAACTGTGGGTGTGCAGTGGGGTGCTAGTGAACTGTGGGGTGTGCAGTGTGGGGTGCTATGAACTGGTGGGTGTGCAGTGGGGTGCTATGAACTGTGGAGTGGTGCAGTGGGGTGGCTATTAGACTGTGGGTGTGCAGTGGTGTGCTATGAACTGTGGATGTGCCAGTGGGGGGGGGCAGATGCTATGAACTGTGGGTGTGCAGTGGGGTGCTATGAACTGTGGGTGTGCAGTGGGGTGCTATGAACTGTGGGGTGCAGTGGGGTGCTAACTGTGGGTGTGCAGTGGGGTGTGTATGAACTGTGGGTTGCAGTGGGGTGCTATGAACGTGGGTGTGGTGGGGTGCTATGAACTGTGGGTGTGCAGTGGGGTGCTATGAACTTGGGTGTGCAGTGGGGTGCTGTGAAGTGGGGTGGCAGTGGGGTGCTATGAATGTGGGTGCTATGAACTGTGGGTGTGCAGTGGGGTGCTATGAACTGTGGGTGTGCAGTGGGGTGTGCTATGAACTGTGGGTGTGCGGTGGTGGTGCTATGAACTGTGGTGTGTGGCAGAGGTGCTATGAATGTGGTGCGGTGGGGTGGGGGGTGGACTGTGGGTGTGCAGTGGGGTGTATGAACTGTGGGGTGCGGTGGGGTGCATGAACTGTGGGTGTGCAGTGGGGTGCTATGAACTGTGGGTGTGCAGTGGGGTGCTGTATGAACTGTGGGTGTGCAGTGGGTGCTAACGTGTGGGTGTGCGAGGGCAGAGTGCTATGAACTGTGGTGTGTGCAGTGGGGTGCTGTGAACTGTGGGTGTGCGGTGGGGTGCTATGAACTGTGGGGTGTGAGTGGGGTGCTATAACTGTGGGTGTGCGGGGGGTGCTTGAACTGGGGTGTGCGTGGGGGTGCTATGAACTGTGGTGTGCAGTGGGGTGCTGTGAACTGTGTGGTGTGCAGTGGGGTGCTATGAACTGTGGGTGTGTGGACGAGTGCTATGAACTGTGGGTGTGCAGTGGGGTGCTATGAAACTGTGGGTGTGCAGTGGGGTGCTATGAACTGTGGGGTGTTGTGCAGAGTGCTCTGAACTGTGGGTGTGCGGTGGTGGTGCTATGAACTGTGGGTGTGCATGGGGTGCTATGAACTGTGGGTGTGCAGTGGGGTGCTTGTGCGTGAAACTGTGGGTGTGCGGTGGGGTGTGCTATTGGAACTGTGGGTGTGTGGCAGATGTATGAATGTGGGTGTGCGGTGGGGTGCTGTATGAACTGTGTGCGGTGGGTGCTGATGGTGTGGCGAGTGCTATGAACTGTGGGTGTGCAGTGGGGTGCTGCTATGAACTGTGGGTGTGCGTGGGTGCTATGAACTGTGGTGTGGGCAGAGTGCTATGAACTGTGGGTGTGCAGTGGGGTGCTATGAACTGGGGTGTGTCGGCAGAGTGCTATGAACTGTGGGTGTGCATGGGGTGCTATGAACTGGGGTGTGCGTGGGGGTTGAACTGGGGGTGCGGCGGGGTGCTATGAACTGTGGTGGCAGTGGGTGCGTGAACGTGGGTGTGCAGGGGTGTGTTGAACGTGGGTGTGCGTGGGGTGCTATGAACTGTGGGTTGTGCAGTGGGGTGCTATGAACTGTGGGTGTGCAGTGGGGTGCTATGAACTGTGGGTGTGCAGTGGGTGGCTATGAACTGTGGGTGGGGTTGGCAGAGTGCTATGAACTGTGGGTGTGCAGTGGGGTGCTATGAACTGTGGGTGTGCAGTGGGGTGCTCTGAACTGTGGGTGTGCATGGGGTGCTATGAACTGTGGGTGTGGGCAGAGGTGCTATGAACTGGGTGTGTGCATGGGGGTGCTGATGAACTGTGGGTGTGCAGTGGGGTGCTATGAACTGTGGTGTGCAGTGGGGTGCTATAGAACTGTGGGGTGTGTGCGGGGGTGCTATGAACTTGGGGTGCTGGGGTGCGTGAACTGTGGGTGTGCAGTGGGGTGCTATGAACTGTGGGTGTGTGGCAGGAGTGCTCATGAACTGGGGGTGTGCAGTGGGGTGCTATGAACTGTGGGTGTGCAGTGGGTGCTATGAACTGGTGGGTGTGCAGTGGGGTGCTATGAACTGTGGGTGTGTGGCAGAGTGCTATGACTGTGGTGGCAGTGGGTGCTATGAACTGTGGGTGTGCAGTGGGGTGCTGATGAATGGTGGGTGTGCAGTGGGGTGCTATGAATGTGGGTGTGCGGGGTGCTATGAACTGTGGGTTTGCAGTGGGGTGCTATGAACTGTGGGTGTGCAGTGGGGTGCTATGAACTGTGGGTGTGCAGTTGGGGTCTATGAACTGTGGGTGTGTGCAGTGGGGTGCTTGAACTGTGGGTGTGCAGAGTGCTATACTGTGGGTGTGCTGCGGATGCTATGAACTGTGGGTGTGCGGCAGGGGTGCTATGAACTGTGGGTGTGCAGTGGGGGTGCTATGAACTGTGGGTGTTGCAGTAGGGTGCTATGAACTGTGGTGTGCGGTGGGGTGCTATGAACTGTGGGTGTGCGTTGGGGTGCTTTGAACTGTGGGTGTGCAGTGGGGTGCTAGGAACTGTGGGTGTGTGCAGAGGGTGCTATGAACTGTGGGTGTGCAGTGGGGTGCTATGAACTTGTGGGTGTGCGGTGGGGTGCTAGTGAACTGTGGGTGTGCAGTGGGGTGCTATGAACTGTGGGTGTGTGCAAGTGGGGTGCTATGAACTGTGGGTGTGCAGTGGGGTGCTATGAACGGTGGGTGGTGCAGTGGGGTGCTGATGAACTGTGGGTGTGCAGTGGGGTGCTATGAACTGTGGGTGTGCAGTGGGGTGCTGTGAACTGTGGTGTGCAGTGGGTGCTATGAACTGTGGGTGTGCAGGTGGGTGCTATGAACTGTGGGGTGCTGTGGGGTGCTATGAACTGTGGGTGTGTGGGGTGCATGAACTGTGGGTGCAGGGGTGCTATGAACTGTGGGTGTGCAGTGGGGTGCTATGAACTGGGGTGGTGCAGTGGGGGGCTATGAACTGTGGGTGTGCAGTGGGGTGCTATGAACTGTGGGTGTGGGCTGGGGTGCTCATGAACGTGGGTGTGCAGTGGGGTGCTATGAACGTGGGTGTGAGTGGGTGCTGATGAACTGTGGGTGTTGGCGATGGGAGTGCTATGAACTGTGGGTGTGCGGTGGGGTGCTATGAACTGTGGGTGTGCGGCAGAGTGCTATGAACTGTGGGTGTGCGGCGGGGTGCTATGAAACTGTGGGTGTGCGTGGGGTGCTATGAACTGTGGGTGTGCAGTGGGGTGCTATGAAACTGTGGTGTGCAGTGGGGTGCTATGAACGTGGGTGTGCATGGGGTGCTATGAACTGTGGGTGTGCGGTGGGGTGCATGAACTGTGGGTGGTGGCAGGAGTGCTATGAACTGTGGGTGTGCAGTGGGGTGCTATGAACTGTGGGTGTGCGGTGGGGTGCTATGAACTGTGGGTGTGCTGGGGTGCTATAACTGTGGTGTGCGGCGGTGCTATGAACTGTGGGTGTGCAGTGGGGTGCTATAACTGTGGGTGTGGCAGGGGTGCATGAACTGTGGGTGTGTGGGGCAGAGTGGCTATGAAGTGGGTGTGCGGTGGGGCTATTGAACTGTGGGTGTTGCAGTGGGTTGCTTTGAAACTGTGGGTGTGCAGTGGGGTGCTATGAACTGTGGGTGTGCAGTGGGGTGCTATGAAACTGTGGTGTGGTGGCAGAGTGCTATGAACTGTGGGTGTGCATGAAATCCTGTGGGTGTGCGGGGGGGTGCTATGAACTGTGGTGGCGTGCAGAGTGCTATGAACTGTGGGTGTGCGTGGGGTGCTATGAAACTGTGGGTGTGCAGTGGGGGTGCTATTGAACTGTGGGTGTGCGTGGGGTGCTATGAACTGTGGGTGTGCAGTGGGGTGCGTGAAGTGGGTGTGCAGTGGGGTGCTATGAACTGTGGGTGTGTGGCAGGTGCTATGAACTGTGGGTGTGCAGTGGGTGCTATGAACTGTGGGTGTGCGTGGCGGGTGCTGTGAACTGTGGGTGTGCTGCAGGGTGCTATGAACTGTGGGTGTGCAGTGGGGTGCTATAAACTGTGGGTGTGCGGTGCGGGGTGCTATGAACTGTGGGTGTGCAGTGGGGTGCTATGAACTGGGGTGTGCAGTGGGGTGCTATGACTGTGGGTGTGCGGTGGTGGTGTTGCTTGTGAAATTTGGGTGTGCGGTGGGGTGCTATGAACTGTGGGTGTGCAGTGGGGGTGCTATGAACTGTGGGTGTGTGGCAGAGTGCTATGATGTGGGTGTTGCAGTGGGGTGCTATGAACTGTGGTGTGCTGGGGGTGGACGGGGTGCAGTGGGGTGCTATGAACGGTGGGGTGCAGTGGGGTGCTGTGCACGTGGGGTGTGCCTGTGGGTGTGGGGTGCTATTGAACTGTGGGTGTGTGGGAGTGCTATGAACTGTGGGGTGCGTGGGGTGCTATGAACTGTGGGTGGTGCAGTGGGGTGCTGTGAACTGTGGGTGTGCAGTGGGGTGCTATGAACTGTGGGTGTAGTTGGGGTGGGGGGTGCATGATAACTGTGGGTGGCGGTGGGGGTGCTGTGAATCTGTGGGTGTGCGGCAGAGTGCTATGAACTGTGGGTGTGCAGTGGGGTGTATGACTGGGGTGTTGAAGGGTGTGGGTCTGTGAACTGTGGGTGTGCAGTGGGGTGGTGCTGTGAACTGTGGGTGTGCATGGGGTCTATGAATGGTGTGTGGGAGAGTGCTATGATGTGGGTGTGCGTGGGGTGTGTGTGAACTGTGGGGTGTAGGCGGGGTGGGCTATGAACTGTGGGTGTGCGTGGGGTGCTGTGACATTGGGTGTGCAGGGGGTGCTATGAACTGTGGGTGTGCAGTGGGGTGCTATGAAACTGTGGGTGTGCGGCAGGGGCTATGACTGTGGGGGCGGGGGTGCTATGAACTGTGGGTGTGGCGTGGGTGCTATGAACTGTGGTGTGCAGTGGGGTGCTATGAACTGTGGGTGTGCGGTGGGGTGCTGTAGAACTGTGGGTGTGCAGTGGGGTGCTATGAACTGTGGGTGGCGGCAGAGGGTGCTATGAACTGTGGGTGTGCGGGGGGTCTGGTGTGAGTTGTGCTATGAACTGTGGGTGTGCAGTGGGGTGCTATGAACTGTGGGTGTGCAGTGGGGTGTATGAAGTGTGGTGGGTGCAGTGGGGTGCTATGAACTGGGGTGTGCACGTGGGGTGCTATTGAACTGTGGGTGTGCGGCAGGGCAGAGTGCTATGAACTGGGTGTGCAGTGGGGTGCTGTGAACTGTGGGTGTGACGTGGGGTGCTATGAACTGTGGTGTGCGGCAGGTGCTATGAATGGGGTGGCGGGGGTGCTATGAACTGTGGGTGTGCAGTGGGGTGCTTGAAACTGTGGGTGTGCGGTGGGGGCTATGAACTGGGGTGTGGCGAGTGGCGATGACGTGGGTGTGCAGTGGGGGTATGATGCTATGAACTGTGGGGTGCTGCGGGGGTGGGTGTTGAACTGTGGGGTGTGCAGTGGGGTGCTATGAACTGGGGGTGCGGCAGGTGCATGAACTGTGGGTGTGCAGTGGGGTGCTATGACTGTGGGTGTGCAGGGGGTGCTGTGAACTGTTGGTGCAGTGGGGTGCTGTGAACTGTGGGTGGTGGGTGCTATGAACTGTGGTGTTGCAGGTGGGTGCTATGAACTGTGGGTGTGCAGTGGGGCGTGAACTGTGGGTGTGCAGTGGGTGCTATGAACTGTGGGTGTGCGGTGGGGTGCTATGAACTGTGGGTGTGCAGTGGGTGCTACGAACTGTGGGTGTGCAGTGGGGTGCTTGAACTTGTGGTGTTGGCAGTGGGGGGTGCTATGAACGTGGGTGTGCAGTGGGGTGCTATGAACTGTCGTGGGTGTGCGGTGGGGGTGCTCTGAACAATGCGGGTGTGCAGTGGGGTGCTATGAACTGTGGGTTGTGCAGTGGGGTGTCTATGAACTGTGGGTGTGCAGTGGGTGCTATGAACTGTGGGTGTGCATTGGTTAGTGCTATGAACTGGGGTGGCAGTGTGGGTGCTATTGAACTGTGGGTGTGCAGTGGGGTGTCTGTATGAACTGTGGGTGTGCAGTGGGGTGTATGAATGGGGTGTGCGTGGGTGTATGAAGTGTGGTGGTGCATTGGGTGCGCTATGAACTGTGGGTGTGCCGTGGGGTGCTATGAATGTGGGTGTGCAGTGGGGGCTATGAACTGTGGGTGTGCGTGGGGGGTGCTTATGACATGTGGGTGCGGGGTGGGGTGCTATGAACTGTGGGTGTGCGGAGTGGGGTGCTATGAAACTTGGGTGTGCAGTTGTGGTGTGCTATGAACTGTGGTGTGTGCAGTGGGGTGCTAATGAAATGTGTGTGTGACGAGTGGGTGCTATATGAACGTGGGTGTGCAGTGGGGTGCTATGAACTGTGGGTTGTGCAGTGGGGTGTGCTATGAACTGGTGTGGTGGCAGTGGGGTGCTATGAATGTTGGATGTGCAGTGGGGTGCTTGAATGTGGGGTGCTTGGGGTTGCTATGAATGTGGGGTGCGGTGGGTGTGCGGGTTCTATGAACTGTGGGTGTGCGGCGGGGTGCTTGGACTGTGGGTTGTGTAGGGGGTGGTGGTGCTATGAACTGGGTGTGCAGTGGGTGCTATGTACTGTGGGTGTGCAGTGGGTGCTATGAACTGTGGGGTGTGCGGTGGGGTGACTTGGAAACTGTGGGTGGTGGCAGGAGTGCTATGAACTGTGGGTGTGCGGTGGGGTGCTATGAACTGTGGGTGTGCGCAGTGGGTGCTATGACTGTGGGTGTGCGGTGGGTGCTATGAACTGTGGGTGGTGCGTGGGGTGCTATGAATGTGGGTGTGTGCAGGGGGGTGTGCTGTGAACTGTGGGTGTGCCAGTGGGGTGATTGAACTGTGGGTGTGCGGCAGGTGCTATGAACGGTGGGTGTGCAGTGGGGTGCTTGAACTGTGGGTGTTGCGGTGGGTGCTATGAAACTGTGGGTGTGGCAGTGGGGTGCCTGAACTGCTGGGTGTGCGCGGGGTGTATGCTATGAAGGGGTGGGGTGGGGGTGGTGCTTTGGAATGTTTGGTGTGCAGTGGGGTGCTGAACTGTGGGTGCTGCAACGGTGGTGGGGTGCTATGAACGTGGGTGTGTGCAGGGGTGCTATGAACTGTGGGTGTGCAGTGGGGGTGCTGTGCCTGTGGGTGTGCAGTGGGGTGATGAACTGTGGGTGTGTGGCAGAGTGCTATGACTGTGGGTGTGCAGGTGGGGGCTGGGGTGCTATGATGAACTGGGGTGTGGCAGTGGGGTGCTATGAACTGGGTGGCGTGTGCTGACGTGGGGTGCTGTGAACTGTGTGGTGTGCAGTTGGGGTGCTATGAACTTGGGTGTGGCAGGAGTGCTATGAAACTGTGGGTGTGCGTGGGTGCTAGGTGCCTATGAACTGTGGGTGTGCTGGTGGGGGTGCTATGAATGTGTGGGTGGCAGAGTGTATAAAACTGTGGGTGGAGTGGGGTGCTATGAACTGTGGGTGTGCGTGGGGTGCTCATGAACTGTGGGTGTGCGGAGAGTGCTATGAACTGTGGGTGTGCAGTGGGGTGCTATTGAACTGGGGTGTGCGGTGCTATGAACTGTGGGTGTGCAGTGGTGGTTATGAACTGTGTGTGTGAGGGTGGGGTGGGGTTGCTATGAAACTGTGGGTGTGCGGGGGGTGCTAGCTGTGGGTGTGAATGGGTGTGTGAGTGGGTGGCAGTGGTGCTATGAATGTGGTGTGCAGTGGGGTGCTATGAACTGTGGGTGTGCAGTGCGGGTGCTATGAATGTTGGGTGCAGTGGGTGTGCTGTGAACTGTGGGTGTTGCAGTGGGTGCTATGAACTGTGGGGTGTGCAGGGGTGCTATGAACTGTGGGTGTGTGCTGGGGTGGGGTGGGGTGCTATGAACTGTGGGTGTGCAGTGGGGTGCTATGAACGTGGTGGGTGTGCAGTGGGGTGCTATGAAACTGTGGGTGTGCGGAGCGGTGCTATGAAACTGTGGGTGTGCGTGGTGGGGTCTGTGAACTGTGGGTGTGCGGTGGGGGCTATGAACTGTGGGTGTATTCGTGGGGTGCTATAACTGTGGTGTGCGGGGCGGTGGGTTGCTATGAACTGTGGTGTGCAGTGGGGTGCTTGAACTGTGGGTGTGCAGGTGGGGTGTATGATGAATGTGGGTGGTGCAGAGTGCTATGAAACTGTGGGTGTGCAGTGGGGTGGTGCTATGAACTGTGGGTGTGAGGTGGAGTGTGCTATGAACGTGGGTGTGCAGTGGGGTGCTATGAACTGTGGGTGTGTGGCAGAGTGTATGAACTGTGGTGTGCAGTGGGTGCATGAACTGGGTGTGAGTGGGGTGCTGTGAATGTGGGTGTGCAGTGGGGTGCTATGAAACTTTGTGGGTGTGTGCAGAGTGCTATGAAAGTGGGTGTGTGCAGTGGGGGGTGCTATGAAATGTGGGTGTGCAGTGGGTGCTATGAACTGTGGTGTTGCAGTGGGGTGCTATGAACTGTGGTGTGGTGGCAGTGCTATGAACTGTGGGTTGTGAAGTGGGGGGTGCTATGAATGCTGGGGTGTTGCAGGGGGTGCTATGAACTGTGGGTGGGCAGGGGTGCTATAATGTGGGGGCGTGGGGTGCTCTGAACTGTGGGTGTTGCAGGGGGGTGCTATGAACTGGGGTGTGTGCAGTGGGTGCTATGGAACTGTGGGTGTGCCAGTGTGGGGTGCTATGAAAGTGGGTGTGCGGCCGAGTTCTATGAATGTGGGTGTGCCGTGTGGGTGCTGTGAACTGTGGGTGTGCGTGGGGTGCTATGAATGTGGGTGTGTGGCGAGTGCTATGAACTTTGGGTGTGCAGTGGGGTGCTAGACTGGGGTGTGCGTGGGGTGCTATGAACTGTGGGTGTGCAGTGGGGGGGTGTGCTATGAATGTGGGTGTGTGGCGAGTGCTATGCAGAACTGTGGGTTTGCAGTGGGTGCTATGAACTGTGTGTGCAGTGGGGTGCTATGAAATGTGGGTGTGCGTGCAGTGGGTGCTATGAACTGTGGGTGTGCAGGGGTGCTATGAACTGGGTGTGTGAGTGGGTGTATTAACGGTGGTGTGCAGTGGGGTGCTATTAACTGGGGGGTGCCGTGGGGTGTTCTTGAACTTTGGGTGTGCAGTGGGGTGCTATGAACGTGGGTGTGCGGTGGGGTGCATGAAACTGTGGGGTGTGGCAGCAGTGCTATGAACTGTGGTGTGCGGTGGTGGGGTGGTGCTTGAACTGTGGGTGGCGGTGGGGTGCTATGAACTGTGGGTGTGCAGTGGGGTGCTATGAACTGTGGGTGTGCGTGGGGTGCTTGAACTGTGGGTGTGCAGTGGGTGCTATGAACTGTGGGTGTGCGTGGGGTGCTATGAACTGGGTGTGTGGGGTGTTGAATGTGGGGTGCGGGGGGTGCTATGAACTGTGGGTGTGAGGTGGGGTGCTATGAACTGTGGGTGTGCAGTGGGGTGCTATGAACTGTGGGTGTGCGTGGAGGCTATGAACTGTGGGTGTGCGGGGAGTGCTATGAACTGTGGGTGTGCGGCAGAGGTGCTATGAACTGTGGGTGTGTGGGAGTGCTATGAACTGTGGGGTGCGGTTGGGGTGCTATGAACTGTGGGTGTGCAGTGGGGTGTATGAACTGTGGGTGTGCAGTGGGGTGCTATGAATGTGGGTGTGTGCACGTGGGGTGCTATGAACTGTGGGTGTGTGGCAGAGTGCTATGAACTGTGGGTGTGCGGGGGGGGCATGAAACTGTTGGGTGTGCGGGGGGGTGCTATTGAACTGTGGGTGTGCGTGGCGGTGCTATGAACTGTGGGTGTGTGCAGTGGGGTGTGCTATGAACTGTGGGTGTGCAGTGGGGGGTGCTATGAACGTGGGTGTGCGGGTGGGGTGCTATGAACTGTGGGTGTGCAGTGGGGTGCTGTGTGAAACTGTGGGTGTGCAGTTGGGGTGCTATGAATTGTGGGTGTGTGGCAAGAGTGCTATGAACTGTGGGTGTGCAGGTGGGGTGCTATGAATGTGGTGTGCTGTGGGTGCTATGAACTGTGGGTGTGCGTGCAGAGTGCTATGAACTGGTGGGTGTGCAGTGGGGTGTATTGAACTGTGGGTGTGGCGTGGGGTGCTATGAACTGTGGGTGTGCAGTGGGGTGCTTTGAACTGTGGGTGTGCAGTGGGGGTGCTATGAAAACTGTGGGTGTGCGGTGGGGTGCTATGAACTGTGGGCGGTGCTGGGGCGTGTGCTATGAACTGTGGGTGTGCGGGTGGGGTGCTATGAACTGTGGGGTGTGTGGCAGAAGTGCGTATGAACTTGTGGTGTGCAGTGGGGTGCTATGAAGTGGGGTGTGCAGTGGGTGAGTGAACTGTGTGGTGTGCAGTGGCGGGGGTGCTATGAACGTGGGTGTGCAGTGGGGTGCTTGAATGTGGGGTGCGGGGTGCATTGCTATGAACTGTGGGTGTGGGCAGAGTGCTTGAACTGTGGGTGTGCAGTGGGGTGTATGAACTGTGGGGTGCAGTGGGTTGCTGTGAACTGTGGGTGTTGCAGTGGGGTGCTATGAACTGTGGTGTGCGGTGGGGTGCTATGAACTGTGGGTGTGCGGTGGGGTGCTGAAACTGTGGGTGTGCGGGGTGCTATGAACGTGGGTGTGCAGTGGGGTGCTATGAACTGTGGTGTGTGCAGTGGGGTTGCTTATGAACTGGGGTGTGCAGTGGGGTGCTGTGAACTGTGGGTGTGCAGTGGGGTGCTATGAACTGTGGGTGTGTGGCAGAGTGCTAGAATGTGGGTGTGCGGTGGGGTGCTGTGAACGTGGGGTGGGCGGGGTGTATGAACTGTGGGGGAGTGGGGTGCTGTGAACTGTGGGTGTTGCAGTGGGGGTTGAACTGTGGGTGTGCAGTGGGGTTGCTATGAACTGTGTGGTGTGCGGGCAGCAGTGCTAGAACTGTGGGTGTGCGGGGGGGTGTGCTATAACTGTGGGTGTGCAGTGGGTTGCTATTGGTGCTATGAACTGTGGGTGTGCAGTGGGGTGTCTATGAACTGTGGGTGTCAGTGGGGGGTGCTATGAAACTGGGGTGTGCGGTGGGGGTGCTATGAACTGGTGGGTGTGCAGTGGGGTGGGCTATTGAAACTGTGGGTGTGCGCAGGTGAGTGCTATGAAAAGTGGGTGTGCGGCGGGGTGCTATGAATGTTGGTGTGCAGGGTGGGTGCTAGAACGTGGGTGTGCGGATGGGGTGCTATGAACTGTGGTGTGCGTGGGGTTGCTATGCACTGTGGGTGTTGCAGTGGGGTGCTATTGACTGTGGGTGTGCGTGCGCAGGTGCTATGAAACTGTGGGTGTGCAGTGGGTGCTAGTGAAACTGTGGGTGCAGTGGGGTTGCTATGAATGTGGGTGCAGGGCGGTGCTTGAACTGTGGTGTTGCGTGCGGGTTGCTATGAACTGTGGGTGTGCAGTGGGGGCGTGAACGTGGGTGTGCGTGGGTGCTAGACTGTGGGTGTGCGGGCAGAGGCTATGAAATTGGGTGGCAGTGGGGTGCTGTGAACTTGTGGGGTGTGGGTGTGTGGGGTGCTTGAATTGTGGGTGTGCGTTGTGCATGAACTGTGGGTGTGGCAGGTGGGGTGCTATGAACGGTGGGTGTGCAGTGGGGTGCTATGAACTGTGGGTGTGCAGTGGGTGTGGCTATGCATACTGTGGTGTGGCAGTGGGGTGCTTGTAACTGTGGGTGTGGTGGGGTGCTATGAACTGGGTGTGAGTGGGTGCTGCTATGAAACTTGGTGTGTGGGGTGCGTGACGTGGGTGGCAGTGTGCTATGAATGGGGTGTGCTTGGGGTGCTATGGAACTGTGGTGTGCAGTGGGGTGCTGAAACTGTGGGTGTGCGGCGGGGTGCTATGAACTGTGGGTGTGCGGTGGGGGCTATGAACTGTGGTGTGCAGTGGGGTGCTGTGAACTGTGGGTGTGCAGTGGGGTGCTATGAACGTGTGGGTGTGTGCGGCGCAGAGTGCTTGATGAACTTGTGGTGTGCAGTGGGGTGCTATGAACTGTGGGTGTGCAGTGGGGTGCTGTGGAACTGTGTGTTGTGCGGTGGGGTGTTGTGTGTATGAGGTATGAACTGTGGGTGTGCAGTGGGGTGCTGTGAACTGTGGGTGTGCAGGTGGGGTGCTATGAACTTGGGGTTTGCGGACCGAGTGCTATGAATGTGGGTGTGCAGTGGGGTGCTGTGAACTGTGGGTGTGGTGGTAGCTGGGGGTGCGTGTGGGGTGGCAGGTGCTATGAACTGTCGGGTGTGCGGGGGGGCTAGAACTGTGGTGGCAGTGGGGGCGCTGTGAACTGGGGTGTGCGGGGGGTGCTTATGAATGTGGGTGTGCATGGTGGGGTGCTAGACCGTGGTGTGCGGTGGGGTCATGAACTGTTGGGTGGGGGCAGGAGTGATATGAACTGTGGTGCTGCAGTGGGGTGCATTGAAACTGTGGGTGTGCGTTGCTGGTGGGGTGCTGAGAACTGTGGCGTGTGCGGTGGGGTGCTGTGAACTGTGGGTGTTGCGGGGGGTGACTATGAAGACATGTATGGGTGTGCGTGGGGTGCTATGAACTGTTGGGTGTGCGAAGTGGGGTGCATGTATGAAATGTGGGTGTGCAGTGGGGTGCTTATGAACTGTGGGTGTGCCGGTGCTTGCATGGGTGATCGTGGAATGTGTGGTGTGCAATGTGGGTGTGGCTATGAATGTGGGTGTGAGTGGGGGTGCTATGAACTTGTGGGTGTGCAGTGGGGCGCATTGAATCTGTGGGTTGTTGCAGTGGGGGTGTTATGAACTGTGGGTGTTCGGTGGGGTGCTTGAAATGTGGTGTGCGGTGGGGTGCTGGGTGCTAGAACTGTGGGTGTGCAGTGGGTGCATGAAATGTGGGTGTGCAGGGGGTGCTACTGAACTGGGGTTGTGTCTCGTGGGGTGCTAGTGAACTGTGGTGTGAAGTGGGGTGCTATGAACTTGTGCGTGGGTGCTTGCTGGGGTGGGCAGGCTGCTATGAATGTGGGTGTGCAGTGGGTGTTGTGAACTGTGGGTGTGCGGTGGGGGTGCTGCTATGGAACTGTGGGTGTCGGTGTAGGGTGTGTGAACTGTGTGTTGCCGGGTGGGGTGCTTTATGAACTGGTGTGTGAGTGGGTTGCTATAACTGTGGGTGGCAGTGGGGTCTATGAACTGTGGGTGGCAGTGGGGTGCTATGAACTGTGGGTGTGCGGTGGGGTGCTATGAACTGTGGGTGTGCGGTGGGGTGCTATGAACTGTGGGTGTGCAGTGGGGTGCTATGAACTGTGGGTGTGCGGTGGGGTGCTATGAACTGTGGGTGTGCGGTGGGGTGCTGTGAACTGTGGGTGTGCGGTGGGGTGCTGTGAACTGTGGGTGTGCGGTGGGGTGCTATGAACTGTGGGTGTGCGGTGGGTGCTGTGAACTGTGGTGTGCGGTGGGTGCTGTGAACTGTGGGGTTGCGGCAGATGGTGGGTGTGGCAGTGGGGGTGCTGTGAACTGTGGGTGTGCGGCAGAGTGCTATGAACTGTGGGTGTGCAGTGGGGTGCTGTGAACTGGGGTGTGCAGTGGGGTGCTGTGAACTGTGGGTGGGCAGTGGGGTGCTGTGAACTGTGGGTGTGCGGTGGGGTGCTATGAACTGTGGGTGTGCGGTGGGGTGCTGTGAACTGTGGGTGTGCGGTGGGGTGCTGTGAACTGTGGGTGTGCGGCAGAGTGCTATGAACTGTGGGTGTGCAGTGGGGTGCTGTGAACTGTGGGTGTGCGGCAGAGTGCTATGAACTGTGGGTGTGCGGTGGGGTGCTATGAACTGTGGGTGTGCAGTGGGGTGCTATGAACTGTGGGTGTGCGGTGGGGTGCTATGAACTGTGGGTGTGCGGCAGAGTGCTATGAACTGTGGGTGTGCAGTGGGGTGCTGTGAACTGTGGGTGTGCGGCAGAGGCTATGAACGTTGGGTGCAGTGGGGTGCTATGAACTGTGGGTGTGCAGTGGGGTGCTATGAACTGTGGGTGTGCAGTGGGGTGCTGTGAACTGTGGGTGTGCAGTGGGGTGCTATGAACTGTGGGTGTGCAGTGGGGTGCTATGAACTGTGGGTGTGCGGCAAGAGTGCTATGAACTGTGGTGGTTGTGCAGTGGGGTGCTATGAACTGTGGTGCGGTGGGTGTGCTGTGAACTGTGGGTGGCGGCAGAGTGCTATGAACTGTGGGTGTGCGGTGGGGGTGTATGAACTGTGGGTGTGCGGTGGGGTGCTATGAACTGTGGGTGTGCAGTGGGGTGCTATGAACTGTGGGTGTGCGGTGGGGTGCTGTGAACTGTGGGTGTGCAGTGGGGTGCTATGAACTGTGGGTGTGCAGTGGGGTGCTATGAACTGTGGGTGTGCAGCGGGGTGCTATGAACTGTGGGTGTGCAGCAGAGTGCTATGAACTGTGGGTGTGCGGCAGAGTGCTATGAACTGTGGGTGTGCGGTGGGGTGCTATGAACTGTGGGTGTGCAGTGGGGTGCTATGAACTGTGGTGTGCAGTGGGGTGCTATGAACTGTGGGTGTGTGGCAGAGTGCTATGAACTGTGGGTGTGCAGTGGGGTGCTTGTGAACTGTGGGTGTGCAGTGGGGTGCTATGGAACTGGGTGTGCAGTGGGGTGCTGTGAACTGTGGGTGTGCAGGGGGTGCTATGAACTGTGGGTGTGCGGTGGGTGCTATGAACTGTGGGTGTGCGGTGGGTGCTATGAACTGTGGGTGTGCAGTGGGGTGCTGAACTGTGGGTGTGCGGTGGGGTGCTATGAACTGTGGGTGTGCAGTGGGGTGCTGTAATGTGGGTGTGCAGTGGGGTGCTATGAATGTGGGTGTGCGGTGGGGTGCTATGAACTGTGGGTGTGCAGTGGGGTGCTATGAACTGTGGGTGTGCAGTGGGGTGCTATGAACTGTGGGTGTGCAGTGGGGTGCTGTGAACTGTGGGTGTGCAGTGGGGTGCTATGAACTGTGGGTGTGTGGCAGAGTGCTATGAACTGTGGGTGTGCAGTGGGGTGCTATGAACTGTGGGTGTGCAGTGGGGTGCTATGAACTGTGGGTGTGCGGTGGGGTGCTATGAACTGTGGGTGTGTGGCAGAGTGCTATGAACTGTGGGTGTGCGGTGGGGTGCTATGAACTGTGGGTGTGCAGTGGGGTGCTATGAACTGTGGGTGTGCGGTGGGGTGCTATGAACTGTGGGTGTGCAGTGGGGTGCTATGAACTGTGGGTGTGCAGTGGGGTGCTATGAACTGTGGGTGTGCAGTGGGGTGCTGTGAACTGTGGGTGTGCGGTGGGGTGCTATGAACTGTGGGTGTGCAGTGGGGTGCTGTGAACTGTGGGTGTGCGGTGGGTGCTATGAAACTGTGGTGTGCGGTGGGGTGCTATGAACTGTGGGTGTGCAGTGGGGTGCTGTGAACTGTGGGTGTGCAGTGGGGTGCTATGAACTGTGGGTGTGCAGTGGGGTGCTGTGAACTGTGGGTGTGCAGTGGGGTGCTATGAACTGTGGGTGTGCAGTGGGGTGCTATGAACTGTGGGTGTGCAGTGGTGCTATGAACTGTGGGTGTGCAGTGGGGTGCTATGAACTGTGGGTGTGCAGGGGGTTGCTATGAACTGTGGGTGTGCTGGTGGGGTGCTGTGAACTGTGGGTGTGCAGTGGGGTGCTATGAACTGGGGTGTGCAGTGGGGTGCTATGAACTGTGGGTGTGCGGTGGGGTGCTATGAACTGTGGGTGTGCAGTGGGGTGCTATGAACTGTGGGTGTGCGGTGGGGTGCTATGAACTGTGGGTGTGCAGTGGGGTGCTATGAACTGTGGGTGTGCAGTGGGGTGCTATGAACTGTGGGTGTGCAGTGGGGTGCTATGAACTGTGGGTGTGCAGTGGGGTGCTATGAACTGTGGGTGTGCGGTGGGGTGCTATGAACTGTGGGTGTGCAGTGGGGTGCTGTGAACTGTGGGTGTGCGGTGGGTGCTCTGAATGTGGGTGTGCAGTGGGGTGCTATGAACGTGGGTGTGCGGTGGGGTGCTATGAACTGTGGGTGTGCAGTGGGGTGCTATGAACTGTGGGTGTGCGGTGGGTGGGTGCTATGAACTGTGGGTGTGCAGTGGGGTGCTGTGAACTGTGGGTGTGCGGTGGGGTGCTGTGAACTGTGGGTGTGCAGTGGGGTGCTGTGAACTGTGGGTGTGCAGTGGGGTGCTATGAACTGTGGGTGTGCAGTGGGGTGCTATGAACTGTGGGTGTGCAGTGGGGTGCTATGAATTGTGGGTGTGCAGTGGGGTGCTGTGAACTGTGGGTGTGCAGTGGGGTGCTATGAACACAAAAGTTCCAAGTAGCTACAATGCAGAGAGGTGGAAAATGTAAGAAACTTTAATGCAACAATAAATACCAACAGTACAAATCACTGTGGGGGACACAAAGAACTGGAAGTAATGGCTGCCGGGCTGGGGAACTTTATGGTCTCATTAAGAGGCTAAGGCACAGCCACAGGAAGGGATAGCAAGCGAATGCTCACACGCTGTGGGTTATCACACACAGCCACTCCAGGACGAGCGCTCCCCACTCTCACCCCAGCAACACTTGCCGGAAGAATTCAGTTTGAAAAGTGCGAGGAAGAGTGTCTGGGGAAAAAAAGGTTAAGCCCCTGCAAAGAAAGGCACATCAGCTAACAGGCAGAGGAGAAACAGCAAAGCAGCCAGGATCTGAGGGAGCCATGCTCCAGAGAAGGACAATGGCAGATGTGGAGGAAAGCTCCACTGCCACCCAGAGGATGAAGGACTCTGAAGGGCAGACCAGCTTGGCCTCGTTTTACGGACTATAAAGAGCCCATTCAGGTGTCTAGAACGGTAATGACAAGATTAAAATGGAGTTTAATCCGAGAGATCATTTGGATAAATTTTAGAATAAGGATTCTGAAAATCAAATGCTGTACTTATCCATAATTTCAAACTCTGTGATGTGTGAGGGTGGGCGGGAGGTGTGGTGCAAGTGGGTAGAATTCTAATGCCAGAACACATGCAGTTTTTGTAAATTAAACCTCTTTGTGTGTTTTAATCAGGCATGAGAAAGTGAGAAAATCTTTGCTATCAAATTTAAGGAGTTTTCTTTCTTTCTTAACAATATACTACTTATAAAGCATGCTATTTCTCTGCTGGAAAGGATGGCATTCAAGGCGGCTGGCACAAGGGGCTGTGTTAGGTGCAGCTTGTTATTTTCTGTATTCTTAGCAGAGTATACCTATGGCCCCGCTGAAGGGAGAACTGGCCCTCCTTGGGTTAGCTAATTCCTGTAGAAAGGGGCTGCGACCCCCCAACCCCAAATCCTTTCTTGTGTTCTTACACTCCTGAGCCTCTCCTGATCACTCGGTGGCCAAATACGAGCAAGCAGCCTAGAGGCGCCTCCAATGACCGACCCTAAATTCTGCTTAGTGTGCTCACCTTGCCTTGGCTGCCCTTACTCATGTAACAAAGGTGTCTGCCTGCAGCTCTCTCTATACCTGCTGATTTCACCTCGGTGCGACCCTCTCTGACCCTGTGGGGTCCTCCTGCTCTAAGAAAAGAGAAAGTACAATTAATTAAAACCACTTCCTTCATTACAGTCATTTTTGTGTCAGGGTCCTAGGAACCACTAGGATAGCCTCTTGGGAGCTGCATCTAGATGGTTCTCCAGAGACGACAATGTGAACTTGAGGCCCAGTCATCCGGCTCCTCACAGGTTAAACAGCCCTTTCCCCTGTGCAGGTAACTCTCTGTGAGTGATGAACACAGGTTTAAATTCCCTAAGCTTCTACTTGATAACCTGAGAAAGGCCACCTAACTCCACAGACCTCCCAACCTTTCTTCTATAAAAGCTGAGCCATGAAGGTGGAAAGACAGCTCAGTGGTTAAGAGTTCATACTGCTCTGAAAGAGGACCTGAGTTCAGTTCCTAGTACCTACATCTGATAAAAATTCCAAAAGATCTGACGGGCTCTTTGGCTTCTGCAGGTACTACAATCAAATGCATGAATCCACACAGACACATATACACATTCGTACACACACACACACACACACACACACACACACACACACACACACACACACACATATATATACATAATTAAAAACAAAAATAAAATAGTTAAAAACTGAGATGTACTGGGTATGTACATCAAAGCCCTAATGTGACCACCACTAGCAGAAAAAAAAAAAAAAAAACCTAGGAAGACATAATCTATTCCAGAAGGAAAGAGTTAAACAGAATGGCCCTTATAAGACAGATTCTGGTCAATATAAAATGGCAATTAAATTCATGTTCTGAGACCCTGCATCTCCATTAGAAACATCCAGCAATGACAAACAAATGTTCTTAAAAGAAGAATAAAAATCTAGTCATAACTACAATAGCAATAAAACAAATTTAAGAACACAAAGATAATGGGCTTCTCCATAAACCAACAGGAACAGAAATCCTAAGTGACACCACAAGGAGAGGTGGCCAGGTCATCTTCCAAAGGTTCATGTGCTCCCACTGGGGGTAAACGGATTTCATCTCTGTAACGCTCCACGACCTGGAACTTATGTCCTGAACTGCCAGCCTTAAATGCCCACCACTTACTTCACCCGAACACTGTACTAGCCAAAATGGAAACTTGCTACACTATAAACTGCTGCTCCCACTTTCAACGCTGCCTTAGCACTTTGTCCCTTACCAAGGCAAGGTGTAGCTCTTTTACATATTCTTTCTCCATGCCTCCTTAACTCTCTTAATCCTCTACTTTCTTCTAATCCATTTCTTATTTATAGAATATCCTTGCACAGGATCACTTCTGTAATTTAACGTCATAATAATTCTACCTCTTCTAAAGGAAGCCTTTCTCAATTATTTACACATTGGTGAATATCACCTCAGACACCTCGTAAACCACTTCTAATGCAGAAGGCAGCAATGAAGTAGCTTAGTGCTCAGAGTGAAACACACAAATTACAGCCTGACTTGTAAAGCCAGAGCTGAACACACAGCATAAACAAAAGAAACGCAAATTCATCACTCGCTCATATTTACTAGGCACAGTGAGAGTTTTATGAAGCTTTGAATAATATATATTTGTTCTTCTACATAGGCAACTAATTCTCCGTACTGAGTAATGTATCACTAATAGCTCCCTCCCTTGTGCAGTTTCTGGACAGGCAGGAAGGCATCACACTTCCTTTGTGTGAGGGTGAGGACTCAGGTCTCTGAAGGCTCCCCACCTTTGAGACAACTAGTTCCAAGAGGAACAGCAACAAATATAACTCTAATAGCATTGCACAGCTTTAAGGACTCGGAGAAACTAATAAGACTGAAAAAAAGAGAGAAGAAAACAACAGTGGAAGAAACAGAAGCAAGAAAGGGAAAGGGAGGGCGGCAGAGGAGCAGGCCAGAGAAGAAGGAAGGAGGTCAAGTGCTAACCCCACGGCAGCAGAAGGAACGGACACGCTCCCTCCAGCCCAAGCCCTCTACCCTCATCCTGAGATCCCACTAGTAACCCTCAAAGGAAAACAAAGTAATTCAAAATGAAACCACACCCAAATTTCTGTCAAAAGCTGAAACAAATCCATCTAGAACAAGAAAGGCTTAATAAAAACAATCTGTGTGATTCATATTGATCTCACAACATATGTAAGAAAAGGAGGCAGGGTGTCAGAAAAGATAACAGCTTTAAACTACCAAAGACTTCAGATATTAGAATTACCCAATACAAAATATACCACACCCCGCGTGAAGGAGGGGAAGTGAGCACCAAGCCCAGCTCTAACCAAGAAGCTGTCTGCAATTGATAGCTGCGAGAAGAGGGAAAATCCAGCACACTGCGGGCAGGCCTCGCCTCAGGAACAGCTGGCCGCCAAAAATGGACTCCAGACTCCATGGTTGTTAGAAGCCTGTTATTGTTGCCGTGTGTGTGTGTGTGTGTGTGTGTGTGTGTGTGTGTGTGTGTGTGTGTGTGTGTTTCAAAGAAAAAAGAAAGAACATGAAGTCGATTAGGTAGGGAGAAGGGTGAATTTGGAAGAAGTCAGGGGAAGAGAAAGAATATAATTAAAATACATTACATAAAATTTTTGAAGGACAATTTTAAATATATAAAAATTAAACCATTAAACCATAAAAAATATAAATCCTTAAACACAAGAGTCATCAGCTGATCGACTCAGGCCAGCCTGGTCTACAAAGCAAGTTCAAAACAGTCAAGGCTACACAGAAAAACCCTGTCTTAAAAAACAAGAAAGAAAGAAAGAAGGAAAGAAAGAAAGAAAGAAAGAAAGAAAGAAAATGTAAAAAAAAAAAAAAAAAAAAAAAAAATCAGGGTTGGAGAGATGGCTCCGCAGTTAAGAGCACTGACTATTCTTTGAGAGGATCTGAGTTCAATTCCCAGCACGCACAGCTCACAACTGTCTGTAGCTCCAAGATCTGATACTGCCACAAGACATATATGCAGGCAAAACACCAAATGAACATAAAATAAAAATAAAGAAAAAAATTTTTAAAAAAGAAAGAAAATGTAAAAACTCATCTGCTTTTTTTTTTTTTTTTTTAAATAATCTGGCCAATCTAAAAATAAAAACAAGCTTATATAATCTGACAGAGTAGGCACTAAAACTTATAGACTATATCAGTCTTACTGGTGAAACATAAATACGAGTGAAACTCTCTTTGGGATAAAAATATAATGAATACTTTTATCATTTCTATTTGCAAATGTAATGCAGGGCTGAGCCAGGGCAGTAAGTGGAAAAACAGACCACTGAAAAGGTTGGCCATCATCCACAGACAAAGAAAACAAAAACAAAAAAACCGGGAGAGACAAAATATGGGAACTGAGTCACACCTGCTCACTAAATCCAGCAGTGTGACTGGCCAAGTTGGAGCTAAATTTTAATTGTGGAATAACAATTAGAAATAATGCTGAGAGCACTAGACCAGTCACAGGTGATTGTGTGCCATGAACATGCTTCTGTTACACTCAAAACCAAACAAAACTACACAACAAATTACTCAAGAGTACATGCGGCAAACCCATGTGTGCACAGGTGTGGTATAGGCAGACACTGATACACGTGCAGAGGTCAGAGGGCAACCTCAGGTGTCAGCCCTCATCTTTTACAAAGATTAAGACAAAGTCTCTCCTGTTCGCTGCTGTATATGCAAGGTTGGCTGGCCTGGAAGCTTCTGGTAAGTCTCCCACCTCACCCCCAATCTCCCAGTAGGGGTATGCTGGGGTTTCAGACACTTGCTCTACAGTATCTGGCTTTTCAAGTGGGTTCTGGGGAATCCCAAGTCATCCTGTCAGGCTTGTGTGGCAAGTGTTCTACCCACAGAGCCATCCCTGAAACCAGGTAACACTTCTGCCCCCTCAAGACATGATCTCTCTATGTAGCTCTGGCTGGCCTTGAACTCACAGAGATCCGCTGCCTCCTGAGTCCTGGGATTAAAGGCACATATCATTATGGCAAGCTAGTTAATATTAATAGTCTTTTAAAAAGGAAAATAAGATGCTGGGGAGCGACTGTCTCCAGAGGAAGGGAGCATCAGGGAGGAATGTCTATCTACACAGTAGCCTCTAGTCTTCAAAATGGGGCGAGAAGGTGTCACGATCACAGGCTTCTGAATCATGCTTTGTAATGTGAAAACGTGTTAGTCTTTAGTAAGTTCATCCCTTGCTACAGAAATAAATGAAATTAGTGAAACAAGCGATAGTTACAGATTTAAGCAATGGGCTTAATTAATGTTCCTGTAAGAATAACGTCTTTGCACAGGTTCCATTGACTGGAGGGTAACCACTGGAAATACAATGAACTGACACAACAATGCCCTGAAGCAATGCCCGCTGCCCGCAGAAGAACAGCCCACAAGCCAGGAGCAGCTCCTGGGCACCAGCCACAGCCCCATCCTATGCTGGAACCGTCCTTTGTCCTAGCTTACTCACCCACACAGCCCCTCACAGCTCACCCACACAGCACTTCCCTTTCCCAGCCTCCCCTGACACCAGGTCTGCTCCTTTGGCATTTCCTTACGTCATATATTTTTCTTCTTTAGGTTGGAAAGACAGCTTAACTAGTAACGTCCTTTCCACACTAGACAGGTGGTGGCGCCTGCTTATAATCCCAGTGCTGAGAAGGCGGAGACAGCAGGAGTCCTGGAGCTTTCTGGCCTGCACAGCCTAATCAAAGGACTCTGGGTCCCAGTGAGAGACCGAGGCAAAAACAAAAACAAAGAAACAGCGGGTGGTGGTGGTGCACACGGTAGCACGTGCCTTTAATCCCAGCACTCGGGAGGCAGAGGCAGGTGGATCTCTGTGAGTTCGAGGCCAGCCTGGTCTACAAAGGCGTGTCCAGGACAGCTAAGGCTACACAGAGAGACCCTGTTTCGAAAAAAACAACAGAGGTTACAGAAGAACAACACACCCAAGGCTGATTTCTGGCCTTCACAGATACGTATACGCGCGCACATGCGCGCGCGCGCGCACACACACACACACACACACACACACACACACGGGGGGGGGGGGGGGGAGTGTTTATCTTCGCATACCAAACTATGCACAGGTCACTTCAACTATGAGTGAACCACCATTCAGAATTTATAGTCCAGGGCCCCGATGCGGTTCAGTCTATAAAGGAGCCTGAGTTTGCTCCCCAGAACCCATTTGATGGAAGGATAGAAAAAAATCCCCAAAGTTGTCCTCTGACCTCCCCATATGCACTGTGAAAGTGCACATGTGCACACACACCAAATAAATAAATGAAAAAAATTTCTTATTTATAATTTATCAATTTATAAGCCAGACACAGTGGTGTACACCTTTAATCTTAAAACTTAGGAGGCAGAGGTAGGTGGATCTCAGTGAGTTTGAGGCCAGTCCGGTCCACATAGACAGTTCCAGGACAGGCAAGGCTACATATAGAGACTCTGTCTCAAAAAAGGGAAGAAAATAATAATAATAATAATAGCATGTAATTCACCTCTGAGTCTAATTCTTCTGGTTCCCATAATCTAGTACTTGCCTAATACACTAGAACAAAAAGAATTTTATACTTAACAACCAAAAACATTGCCAAGAGATGTGGCAGCACAGATCTTCAAGCTCAAGACCAGCCTGGTCTACAGGAAGTTCTAGGACATCTGGGGCTACATAGACAGACCCTGTCTCAAAACAAACAAACAAACAAACAAACAAGCAAGAAACAAAAATAGTGCCAAGAGGTTGGCAAAATGGTTCAGCAGTAAGGGGCGCTATCAAGCCTGAAAACCTAAGTTCAGTCCCTGGGACCCGCACAGTGAAAAAGAGAAATTCCTGTCGGTTGTCATCTCGTTTTTACATGCTTGCTGTGGGAAACACCTGTGGCAGCTATGACCATGTACACAAATAAAATCTAACTTAATTTTAAAAACTCACAGCCAAAGATTGCTCCAACGTTAAAGAATACCTGCATACACAGATACAGATATTTAAAAAAAAAAAAAAACCATAACCCACCACTAGCCAGAAATAATTTCCTGAGAGGCCTGACAATCTCAGGGGCTCAGAGCTGCACTGACCGCTTTTCCAGGGAAGCCAGGTACAATCCCAGCCCACACACACGGCAGCTGACAACCATCCATAACTCCAGGCCTAGGGGGTCTGGCACCCTCTTCTAGCCTCCAACATGCCCCCATCTACACACATAAAATATTACATATATATGTGGAAAAACTGTATGTCAGTAAGCCAAGTCGCCTGCAGTCTAGGGACAGAGAACATTTATGTAAGACTCACATAAAAGTTCATATGGATAGGAAAACAGCCAAAGCTATTACTATTTTAAAATTGTTTGCAGCTGGGTATGGTGGTGCACACCTTTAATCCCACATTCAGGGAGGCAGAGGCAGGCAGATCTCTGTGAGTTTGAGGCCAGCCTGGTCTACAAAGTGAGTCCAGGACAGCCAAGGCTACACAGAGAAGCTCTGTTGTGGGGTTGGGTGGGGGGACGACCTTTACATCTAGATGTTCATGTAAGAAAAACTTCTACATATTTTTTAAAAGAGAAATCACATGAACATTCTTAACAGTATCTTTTGGAAAACATGGGTAAAAGGCAGGAAAGAGGGCTGGGTACATCCATGCATCGTTATTTCCATTATCTTCAGGTAAAATAAGAATCAAAAAACAAAAACAAAAACAAAAACAAAGCAAAGTTTAAAAAAAATTAAGAATCAAATAAAGTAATTTATTTTCAACAAGGATTTTAAAAGACATCATATCAGCATAAATAATAATAATAACAACAACAACCATTAAAACTTACTTCAAAAAGAAAGAGGATGGAGTCCAGCTCCTCCCTTTGTGATTTATTATTCCCTGGAAAGTAAGAAAGAGAAATTAGTCAGCACGCTAGCACTTAAGCTTTAGGCTCTCACACATAACACTGAAGGCAAGCACGGGAACTACTGGGGGGCTGTGGGGGAAGGCGCAGACACCGAGACAGCACATCACGCCCATGCCAACCACAGTTGCCCCTCTCGCTCCTTAAACGTAACTCATCCTGCTTTCTAAATTGGTTTCTTAACTGGGTACTTACCAGCTCAAATTACAGTAAAGTCCACAGGGAAAACAACTAGAATCTTAACAGGCAAAGAGCACCAACACCTACAGAAAAGAGGCTGTCTCCTCCACTGTACACTGCACACTGAGGTTTTCTTTTTGTGTAGCCCAGGCTGGCCGCCAGCCTGATATGCAGCTGAGGATGACCTTGAAGTTCTCCTGCCTCTACCTCCCAAGCATGCCACACACTCAGCTTCATGTGGTGCTGGAATTAAACCCAGGGTCCCCTGAGTGCCAGGCAAGCACTCTACCAACTGAGCCACACCCACTGCCACACGATACCTCCTTGATAATATTAATAATAATATAAACCTGTACACCAGCCTCCATTAGTAATTATTACTTAGGGTCTACACTATGTCCCAGCATTGTGCTCTGAGTGCATCTAACTTAAGAACCAGCAGACAGTAAAGACTTGAGGCTGCTCATATCTCTCTTGGAACTGTCAGATGCTGCTGCCACAGGCTGTATTGACTGTATCCAGTGAAGCCACAACTGTAATACTGGCAGTGGAAGGCTGAGAGCCAGCAGGAGTTCAAGGCCAGGCCAGGGTTCACAGCAAGAACCTCTCTGGACAACAGGGCAGTAACAAAATCACGGAGCTATCAGTTTCAGGCTCCTGACCTAACCGAATCTTACAGCTCGAAGAAGTCGCTATCATCCATTCATTTACAAAGACTGTCTGGTTTTCAGGAATTCTGTTGGGCCCTGAGGACAGAGGAATGAACCAAACAAGCAAAAATCCCCATCCTAGGAAAGGTAACATTTTGAGGCAAAGAATATATAAATAAGTTAGAAAATCCATGAGCAAAAGCAAATGAGGAATACTAAAACTAAAAGTATGCAATTTAGATTAGGGAAGTCAGGGATACCTTGCTGGGAAAGTGACAACTAGACAACTTTCACAACTGAAAGTGTCTTTACAACAAGCAAGGAAACAAGCCACAGAAATATGAGGGAGTCACCCCCAGGGAGGGAGAGTTGAGCAGACAAAGTTCCTGTGCTGAGCGAGCTTGACAGGGCAGGAAGGGCCTGGAGGCTGGAGGGAAGACTGGGGAGACTGGAGCAGATGAGCTGAGAGAGCAGGTGTGGTAAAGGAAGGGAAGGGAGGCGGGGTGAGGCCGGCACAGCACAGTGAGAACGCAAAGCCACTGCCGGGCTAGAGTCTCAGGGACCATGTAAGCCGTGGCTTCAGCTACTCTGCTGAAAAGAAACGTGGAGGCAGACGACAGTGCAAGAGCGGAAGCGAGGATACCCTCTGAGGCCAGTGCCAGGCTACACGAGGGTTCCAGAAGCTTAGGTGCTGTTAGTGTAGGCAAGAAGACAGGCCAATGACACTTTGCAAGTGAGAAAGCCAGCATCACCAAGGGTTTGTCCTGAATAACTGGAAACTAAAATTAGATTTCACTATTCTTAGTAAACATTTTTTCTTCCTTTGGGGGGTACACTCCTTTTTTGTACTCCAATTCAATACAGATTGCAGTAAACGTGAGAACTTCCTGAAATCTCACCCTGTTCCTGCTGGTTCATCACTGAAAAAGAGGAAGGAAAGAAGGGAAAATGGTAATACGACTTAAAATAAGTTTGGACAGGTGGCTTTTTTTTAGATCTGATGTCATCATTTTCATTGCTATTTCATTTTTTGTTTTTGCTTTGGGGTGTGTGTGTGTTGCTGTGTGTGTGTGTGTGTGTGTGTGTGTGTGTGTGTGTGTGTGTGTGTGTAGACAAGGCTTCACTATGTAACCTTGGCTGACCTCAATGAGCTCGCTATGTAGACCCAGCTGGCCTTGAACTCAAGAGATCCTCCTGCTTCTGTCTCCTGAGCGCTGGGATTAAGCCTTGAGCTGCCACGCTCAGCTGACTGCTTATTTTGATATTTTGTACAAAACACGACCCATTTCCCCTCCACATACCAGTAAAATAAAGAGAAATAGGGCAAAACTCACAAAGTAAATACAAGTCATTTCATATTTATAATATTTACCCTTTGAGCTAAAATAAATTTTAAATTTAAGATTTATACCACCTTACAAATCTGAGGTGGAGCCTGGCGTGGTGGCACACACCTGTAATCCCAGCACTCAGGGAGGCAGAGGCAGGAGGATCGCTGTGAGTTTGAGCCTCATCTACAAAGTGAGTCCAGACAGCCAAGGCTACACAGAGAAACCCTGTCTGGGAAGCCAAAAAAACAAAACAAAAACAAAAACAAAACAAAACAAACAAAAAAGCCCTCCTACATGCTGGCATCCCAGGCAAGGCTTTTACATAGTCTGATGTACACTAGAGCCCCAAGCTCTAGACAGGACTCTGAGGCATCTGCTGTGTACCCGAGCCCGTCTCTGAAGCCCATGCTGAAGACTACGGCCGGCCGTATCCATCCTATCCCTCCCCTCCACACGGGGCACGCTTCCATTTAATCTCAGCAATTGGGGCACTTCAGGAAGACCTCTGGTTTTTCTTTCTTATCCCAAAAGGTCTGTCTACATTTATGCTCTAACTTTTCTCAGACCTAAAAAAAAAAAAAAAGCCGCTCTGCACTTGCCTGTGTCTCTCTGTTGTTACTCGACTCTCAATCTTTCTCCAATACCCATACTCCCTGTTATCCATCTGGCTGTCCCTCTCTCCGGCTGTAGGTACAGCCCTTAGCAACTCTCCCATGACACCCTCCCTTGTCTACACATCGCAGCTCCAGGGGTCCATGTCCACCTGTCACGCTGACAGTTGCTCACCAAAAACTGTCTTCAGGTCAGATGTAAGTTCTCACTTCCCACTGCAGCTCGTCTGGCTGCGTCATCAGCCTTTCTGGTCTTGCTTTGAAGTCTCTCCCCTGGGCTTCCGTGACAACACACTTTCCTAACACCCTTCCACTAATGTATCTCTCTCCTCTTTATGTGCCGACTCCCTTTTCCTTCATCAGCTTTCTCCCTTCCCCCAAGCTCAGCTCACCTACGTTCCAGCTGCCAGCCAAGACCTCTCCTGAGTGTACACACGTACCTCAGATGCAGACGGGTCAGAGCTGCCTTCACCCTCCCAAACACTCTTCTCCTCCAAGGTCTGTGCGGCTACGACGATACCTCACAAGGGAAACTGGGTCTCTGCGAGGTTCTTTCACTTCTCCGTCTCCTCTGTGTTCAGACGCACAGGGCTCCTCCTCTCCCCTTAACTACCACCTTCTCTCATTCCTTTCCAGCTCTCTAGCAGAGTAGCAGCTCCCACGTACGTGACAGCATCGGGCCCCTCAATTCACCTCTGTGGCCTATGTACTGACCACTTAACAGGACACTTGTCTCAGAGGCAAATGTTTTTAAGTTCTAAGCAAAAACAAAGTCCCAACTGCTTAGCCTAGATGTCAAGGTTCCTGGCACACATAACCGGACTTCCTGCACACCTCATTCACATATGTTACCTGGCAAGAGAAAAGAAACACATTCCCCACACAGGCCTACGGGCACTTCACTGTCTTGGCTCTGGCTCTGTCCTCTACCTGCAATGCTGTTCTCCACTGCAAATCCTACTTTCAGCCCCTTCCACCCACCTACAACCTTCAGGCTGAGTTCATCAGCTGTAACTAAGAGAGTGATCAATCATGCCTACATAATAAAGCATCCTTTAAACCCAAGAGAATCCGGCTGAGGGAGCTCCCACATCGTGTACATGCAGAGCGGTGTTCCCCAACTCCATGGCAAGGAAGTTCCTGTGTTCAGGGCCTTTCAGACCTCACACACAGCTCTTTGTCTGTCTGTCTGTTCATAGGCACCCTTTAAAATCTTCATTACTCATGTGTAATGCAGTAAATGAACAAAAATGCCTTAATAAATGAAAGTAGGTGAGGTTGTTTCCATACATTCTGCCAGCTCCTCTAGCAGTGCAACTGACCCTGAGAAGAGAGAGGTTGATTCCTGAATACAGGCAGTCTGCCACTGCACACACAGTGACCCAGAACCTGCAACTGGCGTGAAAGAGGGTAGGTAGCCTGTGGCGCTCAGCCCTTAGCCTGCAGGATCTGAAACTATCTCCTGGCAGCCTAGCAAGATCGAACAGAGATAATGGCAGCAGCGGATATCTGCTGGAGACTCTGGCAGCAGAATGTTGTGTCGGGTTCATGTGAGACATCGGGAAAAACACTTCCGTTTATTTTTTCCTAACTAATTCCCGAACAGATGGCATGAAACAGAAAGGCAAAGACAGTGATGGCAGCCTGCCCTACTGACCAGGTGCTGTGTGCCTAGCTCTGTGCTGAAATCCTTGAGCATCTGGTAACCAGCTTCTTGCTGACAGGAGGGACCCACCACAGACAGGCCAAGCGATGCTCAGAGAGCAACAGCAAGAAGGGTGAGATGGCCTGGCTTCACAGCTACACAATTCCCTAAACAAATTCCCACAGCTGGTTTGTTTTCCAAAGAATATTTTACATATGGACATTAGTATATGAACATACAAGCAAACTCATTGATAAAATTCTCTAAGGACAGGAGGTATGGGCAAAGGAGGTACGTGATTTTTATTTCACATTCCCTTTAATGGAATTCAACTTTGTTGTTGGTATTGTCCCGTTATTTTTGGCTTTTGAAGCAAGGTCTCACTATGTAGGCCTCAAAGCTGGTCTTAAATTCATGATTTTCCTGCCTCTGCCTCCAAAGTTCTGGGATTAGAACTTGTGCCACCAAATACAGCTTAAGTCTTGATTTAAAAAAAAAAAAAAAAGTCCATGTATTATTTTTCTTCCCTGCTCTTTAAACAAATTATCCATCTGGAATTCATGCCTTTTGTGGGTTCCTATTTTCCCTTTCCCCACCTGCTGTTCAGTTAACACCTGTGTAAGGGAATGCTCAAGGGAGACAGAAATGCCAACCAGTCCACCAGAGTGGAAGAAAGAACGCTTAAAAATGCAGAACTTGTGGCTCATGACAACATAACTTCCGAAATTTCCTGGGTGCTCGAAAAAGAGTTGTAGAATTGCTTACCTTTTAATTTCAAACTATTTTCCAGTGTTATAAAATTTTCATAGAAGATGAAATATATCTGAGAATAATTGGTCTCAAAAAACTGCTTAAGATCGCTTGCATCCACATTATCTGGAAGAGAAGCATTTACAACATTATCAGAATTCATAAACATTTTCAGAAATGAAAGAAAGTAAAGCTAGTCTGACTCCCTTATGAGACAAAACAGCACCATTCCCGTCTGTTTATTCACCTGAGAGAGTTCTTAGTTGCACTGGGGACACTACTCACATACAGATGTGCAGGAAACTGTAAGGCCCACGCAAGAAGGCCACTGACAGGGGAACGACACTCACAGACCAGCCAGAAGGCTGGCAGAGGTGGGAAGACATGGATATCCATGGAGAACCTTTGACAGGGGCCTCAGGCTCTGTGCACTTGTGAAAAGCAATTGGTGGAAGTCTCTCCTTCACCACCACCACAGTGCTCGAGGCCTGGACATGAGACCTGGCAAGCACTCCCAACACATCCCTGCAGCCACCCGTGCCCTTCCTGCCTGCCTCTAGGTGCCCTGCCTCACTCTCCCTCGATACTCTGGATGGTGCGTTCCTGTAGTGCCACAGAGACAGGTGATGCAGGTACTGTTTCCATGGGGTTCTTTCTTCCCCAGGGGACTGATCAGGCCAGACAAAAAACCTCACGCTGGGGATCGGAGCAGCTGTCCACTTTCAACAAACCTTTGTCCATTACTCTAAGGTAGCAATGCTGTTTGTGCTATTTACAAGACCTGGACTACTGGAGTTAATGCTTTAGAATTATACATCTAAGGGAAATTAGAAACTGTCTCAAACTTGTAAAGATTACTCAAGAAAAGAAACGAAACTGCTGTTGCCATTCAATCTGTGACAGAATAGGCTCCCCAGGTTTGTAAATGCACGTGGCACACTCACTGCAATGCCAAGTCCACACAGCTGACAGTAAGTAACAAACAGCACAGACCTACACAACTGACTTCCATACAAACCCCTTCTCTGCAAAATTTTTTACAAGTTCTTTACAAGAATGCATGCAAGATGTTTATTAAACTCATATGATCTGTCAATTTCACACTATTTTTACAGCCCTAAATAAAACACCACCAAACAGAAAAGATTCCTAGTAGCTCAAGATTTTACCAGGTTGAAAACAGGCAACAGAGAAACTAATATCATCAACCCACATAAACACTACCATTCTTTTGTCCATATTCTTACTTATTTTTTAACTGATTTACTTAGAGGCCAGGTCTATAACCCACGCTGACCTGCAACTCCCTATACAATAGAGAATGACCTTGCATCCTGACCCTCCTGCCTGCACCTCTCCAGCGCCCTGCCTGCCTTTATGTGGTACTAGGGACTGAACTCAGAGTCTCAGGTGCTCTGAGCAAGCGTTCTGCCAACTGAACGACAACCTTCCAGACTCATATCACTCTTGGGAGGAACACGGGCATCCAGGAACCTTGACAGCCTTAGAGTCCAGCTGCTCAGCCTGACGACTTTATGTTCTGACGGCCCCAGGGTCCCTGCTTGTAGGTACACAAGTGGTAGTCATTATTTTATCACTGCCTTTTGAAAAGTGTTTCTTTTATTCAATTGATTTAAGAAAATATCAACAGAATTGTTCTAGATTCAGGGGTGCAGTGATGTATGGGTGAGACTGTAGGCTCTGTGAGGGCAGGGACTGTTTCTAACAGGGAAGACCTGATTCGGTCAGGAACCCATCATGCCTTGAGGAATAAAGCAGTATGGCATATCCCAGGACAGAGGAAAAGCTGGGTTGAAGTCACACAGGGGAGGCACAAACAGACTGACAGGAAGGACTGTGTGTGTTTTGACCACAGTGCAAACTCAGTAGCAAATCTGTCATTAAATGCCCTTTCTGCAGAGGACTAAGCATAGGTAGCCCAGTCAACTAAAACCAAAGCACACTGCCAACTAAAATACACCACCCCACTGCCAGTTTGTCTACATAGCCACTGAACAATTATCCCTAATAACCACTTCCACTGCACATCACTGTCCCCTCCACTGCACATCACTGTCCCCTCCACTGCACATCACTGTCCCCTCCACTGCACATCACTGTCCCCTCCACTGCACATCACTGTCTCCTCCACTGCACATCACTGTCCCCTTCACTACACATCACTGTCCCCTTCACTGCATATCACTGTCCCCCCTCAGGCCCTACACTCCACCCACTGTGACATCTTTACAGTCCTCAACATTCCCAAACATATTTTCCACCTGAGTCCCCTCAGGGACACTGGCTCGACTTCCAGATCGTTGGCCTCATCCTTCAGAAATGGGACCCTTCAAGAACACCTCAGAGAGATCCACAAATGTCCCAAGCATCACTCCGTATTTTTCAGTCTATCTCCTGTCTTCTTCCTTGCAATGAAAGGGCTTCAGACTTAGGAAGCCACAGGAAACAAATAGTCCCTTAGCAGGGAGGTGGGCACAGACACATCAATACCACCTAGAAAGGTCACAGGATGATCAGCAACCCTCCGACCTCACCCCTTGCCCCCTGGTCGTCCCTCCAAGGCATTCAAAACACCAGAAACGAGAATAAAGACAGGCCTCAAGAACTTCGAGGGGCTTCCATGTAGATTGCATTGCTTTCCTGAAGCCGGAAGTCCAGGTGCAACCACCTCCTTCCTCAGCCACCCAGAGTCTTTCTTGCTGGTGAGAGCTTAAAGCTCTCACGGGCAGGACAAGTAGACACCCTCAGGGTCATCGAACACAGAGTAAGCCAGGAGAAGCACTAGCAACACAGTTTATCTACACCAGCCCCGGACTTTCACTGTTCTGGAAGTCCTCATCAAAGATAGCAGGAAAACAGGACAAAAATGCAACTCATTCAGTTTCGACTGTATCATTTGTGATGCTCACAAGAACTACATGAGGGCAGGAATTCCACCTGCATTCTTCACGGCTGCCCCTTCTACCCAGGAAATGCCCTGGGCTCGAGGTGCCCATTTGTTAAGTGAATGAAAAGTCTGAATAGCGAATGTTTTATACATCTAGTCCAAGAGCCAGAGAATTCAGAGTAAAGACAGGTCTTAGAGAAGGCGGGGGGGGGGGGGGGGTAGGCGGGAAACAAACAGAATAAAACAGAGCATTTTTAGCAAAGCAAACCTTAAAAAGCATAAAGATATAAAGGAGGGGTTTGCTCAGGGCTGGGGTCACTATAGCCACATGCCTTCTTTAGATGGGCTTGCTTGATTAACTCATTCACTTACTGTGCCCCATCAATGCCAAGCAGCAATCTGCCACATGCTTAGTAATTAAAAGCCAAGGCCATCGAGATGTACCGGTGAACAGAAGCAGCCACAGCCAGCGTACCAGGGCAAAGCCTGTGCTGGGCACCAAAGGAAGGACTAGATAGCACCACACGGGCAGCTTTAGGATAGTGATAATGCATACATTAGTGGCCTGCTGTATGCTTTACAAGACACTTCATGAGTTATTATCTTCTACGCTCCCTACAGCCCAGTGAAGGAGACGGAGCAGTGTGTGGGGTGGGGACCACCCTTAAATGACGACCTCCTTCAACCTGCGCAAAGTAACAAGCAAGTCAGTAAGTCAAGGCCTAGACTGGATGCCTGCCTGAGCTTCTGACTGCAAATCAAAACCAGAAGGCAGGCCAGGAATTTAGCAGAAATAAATTGACCCCTGGAGATGTACAAAAAAGACACAAGAAAAAGAACGGGAAACACTCAAAGAAGGAAGGCAGACCAGAGTAGCAACAGTCGGCAGGAGCCGGGAACAGCAAGCCTGTCCATAACCCCAGGGTCTGGTGAAGAGACAGAAGGGGGAGAGAGTGAGAGGACAGAGCTGGGTGGGAGGCCTCGCTGGTCCTCTGTGTCTGACAAGGAAGCTAGCTAGCATGCTTTCCATTTCATTACCATCATCCGAGTACTTCCAAAATCCACAGGGGAGTGAGTGCCACAGGCCGCTCCCAAGTTTCTTTAGTAAGCCTTAATTACACACTCCCCTTCCCCACCAATAGCCAGCAAACTGCACTACTTTCCCGTTATCTCTCAAAGATAATCTGTACAGCACAACAAACTCTGCCCTTTGCACTCTTTTGTCACTAAACCTTACACTGACAAGTCTTTCTCCACTGCAAAGGCGAAGGGCAGAACCTTTAGAGCAGACTGGCTTTAAGCACAGAAGCTACAGGGTCTGAGCAAATCAGGTAAACACTTCCTCAATTTCATCTGAAAAACGGGACTCACAGTGGTCTCTATACTGCAAGGCTACAGTGATGGGAAAATAAGCATATGCAGAGTGCGTGTAGAAGTCAGTTGGCATAATATAAATGTTAGCTATTTTTATAATTACCTAGCTGCTGGCAAAGCTCTCTCACCAGAAAGAAATAACACAACCTCACCTATGTATGAAACTAATCAAATTCAATGACTCAGAAATTCATATACTTATTGATTAGTACTTAATCCCAACATGACAACAAATACTGCCAACAAACATACCCATGAAACCAGCCAAGCCCCCACCATGTCCTGCTGTGATTCTATCACGGCTTAGTTAGAAGAACTTGCTTCCGCAGATCCCTATAGCACCAACTCAAGGGAAGCCTTTCGCCCATTCAAGAGTCCCTGCTGGACTCAGCAGAGGAGGAAGCTCAAGCCCAGCTCTCTATGAGAAAGAGGATGACCTCCATTACCCACACCCCAGAGCTAAGAACCACCTAGTTCGGGACACACATCTGCGTGCACTTTCTACTTAAATCCAGTTCCCTGGAGAATGGTACTGAAGGTCAAAGGATCAAAATAATAGATTTGCAACGGTGAAAAGACCAGTGAAGAATTCAAGGTGCCTTACCAAAGCAAACAATCATGTAGGAACACTTGGTAAGAACAGGGAACTGGAGGCCTGGGAGGTGACGGACTGAGTCAGCGCCTGCTGAGCAATCCTAAAGCCTGAGTTCAGATCCCCAGGATGCGGCACACACCTGTAACCCCAGCACTTCCAGATGGGGTCAGTCACATCTGGAGGCTTACTGGCTGGCCAGTCTACCTGCAACAGCAAGCTCCAATTTAAGTGAGGGACCCTGTCTCAAGAAAATGGACAGACACCAAGAACAGTGGGGAAAGACACCAAATGTCAACCTCTGGGCATGATTAGACGGGCGTATCCACACACAGCTGCACATATAAATGCACATGCACACACAAACACACAGAGAGAACGAGGAAGATAGCGTGCAATAAACTAGGCAGACGAGAGGCTGAACATTTTGTCAGATATGTATGTCACTACTGATAAGCCTAGGATGATTAGCTTTATTGGCCAACATTAGCCTTAGAGGCTGATACGATTCTGATTTCACATTTAAGAAACTGCCTAGGTTGGCGCCCTCTTTTCTTCATGATGGTTGTTTTGATTTTGGTTTTGTTTTCCATTTTTCCAGACAGGGTTTCTCTGTGGAGCCCTGGCTGTCCTGGACTCACTTTGTAGACCAGGCTAGCCTTGAACTCACAGAGCTCCACGTGCCTCTGCCTCCCGAGCGCTGGGATTAAAGGTATGCGCCACCACACCTGGCTTTTCTTCATGGTGTAAAGATGCCATGCACTCCCTGTCTGTTCCCCCGGCCCACCTATACTTGTGCCCACTCTGAGTGATTCCAGGCTGACCTTCTGAGTGAGCTGCTTCAGTGAGTGGTGTGTACAGCACAGTATTGGCTAGGAAAGTCTGAGATAGGTGTTGACGAATTAAACTGAGAAAACACAGGAGCACAGCTGGACCCAACCCAAGGGCCAGATACTGCAGTCAGAAGTACAGAACCAACATCAGGAGGGTGGGAAACGGATGCTTGTTGATGTCCGCCCTGAGAGCTGCAGAGGGCAGCGTGGGCTGTTAGGAACACGGTGGAACTGCGAGTGCAGGGGATGAAAGTGGGCCCAAAACAACTTCCCTGGTGTGAGGGCCAGAGAACCATAACAGATGCCCCCAAGTACAACACACAGCCGCCTTGGTAAAGAAGAGCAGGGAAACTTCCCAAGGCGCACAGCTGCCCCTTGACCCAAGCTTTCTGTCAACAATGACCTGTTCTGGCCTGAGTTAGGGAAGGACTCCTTGTGACATCAACTGGCACATCTGAGAACCTCCTGTGCAGCCGTCAAGTGCTGTAAAGTGCTTGCCTGGGTAAACACCAGCAGCTCACCCTGGAGAGGCAGCAGACTCTGTACCAGGAAGCCTTTCCACACTCAGCAGCTCAACTGTCACAGAACAGGAAAGGATGTCCAGGGAATGAGTGCATTTCCTCAGCCAGTCAACAAGCACATTTAAGTTATCACTATTAATAAACCCATTCCTGAAAAATGACTTTACATGAAGACTCCTACAGTGTTTCTTATACTAGCTGAGTGTGATGGATGATGCCTATAACCCCAGCATTTAGAAAGATGAGGCAAGAGGATGGCTACAAGTTCAAGGCCAGTCTGAAATGCATAGTGAATTCCGGGCCAGTGTGGAATACAAATTGAGACTTTGTCTCAAAAAGCCAAAAATATAACACTAAAGAGTATTGTGTTTCTTGTACTGCCTATGCACAAACACAAAGCCCGTATGTGGGTAGAAACATAAATTTATGCAATGGAAAGCAAGTAGATTTAGACTCTGAGCCTAGAGTGATCAAGGCCTAAAACTGATGTGGTCAAGGCTCCGGTGGGAACACCCCATACAGAAGGGACCAAGAGAAGGAGGCCTAGGCCTTTACCTATGCTCTGTTTATCTCCCCAAGCAGGCGGCAGGACAGACTCCAGCCTGGCCCCCAGAGAAACCCTGTCTCGAAAAACAAAGAAAGAAAGAAAGAAACAAAAATCCAAATGCCAACAGCAAGCGCTTGAGTTTCTGGCCTCAGAGTCCGATAAACAAAGCCCCCCTCTCCCCTTTAGTCTGCTCCCTAGTCCTCCCTGCTGCTTCTCATCCCTTTCCCAGCGTGTTGTTTTCCGTCTCAGACACTCAGACAATTTCTATGCAGCTTTAAGAACCAAAAGACCGAAGTTTCACATACACTTTGTAGCACATGAGACTTCAATAGCTCAGCAAAATCCTCAAGTAGCTCAAGACTTCCAACCTCATCCACTTTTAGGCACTTGACATATTTGACATAATGCCCTTCAGACATTAAGTAATAATGTACTCAAGATAATCCTGGCTCTTCTCTTAATCCCGCCCACCCAGGGGAGCAGGAGGCCTCTTTGTGCTTTGAGGAACACCACGCCCGCTCCCTTACCTGGCGACCATCAACTGCCTAAGAAACCTTAAGCCTGCAGTCAAAAGCAGTAGGTCAAGCCGCTCCCAACACTTCCTCAGGTTTGTATTCATCCCCTGAGAACCCCAAGCTTCTCACAGTGCTCTCATCTTAGATACCAACACCATACAGCTCTGGGTACCACACGGAACCTCACCCCGAGTCCCTAACATAGCCCACCCACAACTACCCAGTAAAACTCAACAAACCTCTTTTCCACCACATTTCTAACCGCTCTTCGCCTCAGCTCTTCCTGAAACCGGGCAGTCCCCTAAGAACACCTCCCTTCCAGTCACCAGGTGAGGCGTTCGCCTTCCTCCTACACTCGCTCACATGTCACTTGGCCTCAATGTGGCACTACAAACACAAACCCTGATGTGCCAAAACCACATACATGCACCACAATTTCTAGGCCATTCTGGTCCCTCTCTTCCCACGGATATAAAAGGTCCTTTGCTGCTCATCACACCATCCGTCACAGACCAATGGCTCTGGAGTGCTACACTGTGTCTTACACACCAGTACGGTCTCCGAAGGCTGCAGGGCCTGGCTCCCTGTGTTCACTCTCGGTGATGCCAACATTCACATGGATGATGCCGGGCTTCCTCATCCCTAATGAAGTTGTCAGGCACTCCACCTCTGGCGCCCACACCCACAACCAGAGCCTAGACCTGGTGATTACTAGCCACCCCCTAAGCCTCAGTGCCGAGTGATTCATTCTCCTACTCCCTGCCATTTCTTATCTTTTCTACCCACTCCTCAACCCTAGTCCCAACAACTCTCCAACTCCACTGGGCACAAGAATGAAATCTCGGCTCTACCATCTTGTCACTATCCAAGTCCTCAAGTCCTCATTTCCTTTCTTCCCGATTTAGTTTCTTTCTTTTTTTTTTTTTCAATCATACTTTTATTTACTGGGTGGGAGCACTTACATGTGGTAGCATACAAAAATGGAAGTCAGAGGACAGCTTGCAGAAGTTGGTTCTCTCCTTCCATCACGTGGGCCCCAGGGGTTAAATCTAGTTATCAAGTTTAGCAGCAGGTGTGTTACCGTGAGCCATCTCACCAGCCCACTCATCTTTCCGTCAACCCTTTCACTGTCCCTTCACCCTTCTGCCCTTTTGTTCTTTCTCCACAGTCACTTGATAAAATCCTAATCTCTTTCATCCTTGGGTCAGCCTAATGCATTTACCTGAAGTCAAGCCATGTGCTAGGAACAAAAGTGTTTCTTTTGTTCTTTTTTGGGATTTGGGGTTTTTCAGTTTTGGGTTTTGGGTTTGGGGTTTTTTTTTTTTTTTTTTTTTTTTCCCCAAGGCAAGGTTTCTCTGTGTAGCCTTGCTTGTCCTGGACTCACTTTGTAGGCCAGGCTGGCCTCGAACTACAGAGATCCACCTACCTCTGTCTACCTGAGTGCTGGGATTACAGGCATGTGCCACCATGACCAGTGGCAATGAAACTTTTTAAAAAATGTTTTACTAAGGGAGTGGAGAAATGGCTCAGAGGTTAAAAGTATTTGTTCTTGCAAAGAACCAGAGTTTGGCTCCTAGCAACCACATTGGACGGCTCCCAACCTCCTATAACTCCAGCCCTGTGAGATATGACTCCCTCTTCTGGCCTCTGTAGGCACCTCTACGTGTGCATGTGCACAAACACACACAAGCACACACACACACTTATACACAAATACATAAATAATAAAACAAATTAGTCTACCCAGGCATCGCTGCCGTGCCTTAAGGAGCTTAGCATTAATACAATGGACAATGTTCAGTGCTCCCAAGGACAAGAGAAAATACACATGTACCCAGGCCCCAAATCTACTATTGGGCCATCAGAAGGAATGACGTTAGACATTTTGGGACCAAAACTACACAATACAGGAAATAAGCTTATCTTTGATAGTGCTGTTTCTTATACACATTATAGTCACATTTCACTGTTACCCTAGTTACATGCTAATTATACTATTTAAATTTTTACATTTCTCCCATATATATGTATGTATGTGTTTAAAAACTTGTCATAATTGGCAACTCATTTCCATAAGGGTTCTCTACAGCACTCAAGACAAAAATGTTAGAGCTGCCTGGAACAGACACTGTTGGTTCTTTCCAGTCCCCTCACCCACCCATCCCACCAACAGCCCCTCACCCACCCACCCACCCCACCAACAGCCCCTCACCCACCCACCCATCCCAACCAACAGCCCCTCACCCACCCACCCACCCCACCAACAGCCCCTCACCCACCCACCCACCCCAACCAACAGCCCCTCACCCACCCACCCACCCCAACCAACAGCCCTCACCCACCCACCCACCCCAACCAACAGCCCCTCACCCACCCACCCACCCCACCAACCCCTCGCCCACCCACCCACCCCACCAACAGCCCCTCACCCACCCACCCACCCCAACCAACAGCCCCTCACCCACCCACCAACCCCAACCAACAGCCCCTCACCCACCCACCCACCCCACCAACAGCCCCTCACCCACCCACCCACCCCAACCAACAGCCCCTCACCCACCCACCCACCCCACCAACAGCCCCTCACCCACCCACCCACCCCACCAACAGCCCCTCACTCTTCCTAACCGAGAATTGGCTTACTCAGGGATTATCCTTCCCAGAGCTGTACCCCTGGGACAGCTGACCTAAACCCCACTCGAAGGGAGTGAGCCTGATGCAACTGAGCAATTATGACGGTGACATAAACCCTGCTGGTGGCTGCCATGGGCCGAAGCCTATGACATAGAGCTGATGCCTTTAAACAGGAGAAGTCTGATAGAGGTGCTGGGGTACTCAGGGTTTCTAAAGGGACATAAGGAGAAGCAGCTTTCTTCTGTCTCTGGATAGGATGGGTACCATTCTAGCTGCACGGCTGTGGGTATTTTGACACTGAGCACAAATCTGCCTCTGTGAGGATGACACAGCAGAGAGGAAGGAAGCCTGGACAGTCAGCAATACAGAACAGCTAGATTAGCTCACCCTGGTTTGCCCTGACCTCTTTATATAGAAAGGGAAATTCCTTTTATACATTTATATTTAGTTTTCTCTTAGTTATACCAAAAACATCCTTGCAGACAGACAGCTGGAAAATAAAAAAATAAAAAACTAGCACCGAGCCTGGCATGGTAGCACATGCCCATAATCCCAGCACTGAGGAGTCAGAGGCCGGTGGATCTCTTGCGTTCGAGGCCAGCCTGGTCTATGGAGGTAGTTCCAGGACAGCCAGGGCCACACAGAGAAACCCTGTCTTAACCCTGCCGCCACCCAACTCCCCAAAAAGAGAGAAAAGCCAATCATACTGTATACTGTTTTAATCTGGACTGTGGCCAGTTTATAGCACAGGGGAAGTTGGAGACAAAAATAGAATAAAGTAAAACCTAAATGGTCACCTCTTCTCCTCCACTCTTAACAGCTAAGGAAACAGAAAAGTGGTGACGAAGGTGGAGAAGGCCATCAAATAATGTCTGTGTCTAATAACTATTATTAATCATATAATAATAGTCTACAAAACAGCTCTGCATAGGGTGACTCAATCAACCCTGGAGCAACAACAGGAGGCAGGTACAGTCTTTACTGCCCTTAAGAGGAAAGGTTAGGGAGGGCAGTTCACGTCCACTTGGACCCCACGTTGCTGGGCGCCAGCTGCTCAGTTGGTGGAGTCCACGCTTACAAAAAGTGGAAGAGTGCAAGGAAGCACACCTAAACATGTACTTTGTTTCATTTTGCTTAAAACAAAAAAGTAAAACACACAAAACAATAACAACAACAACAACAACAAAAACAGGAGAGAGATGGCATAAGCTAGAGAAGAAGAAAAACGCTAAGAAATAGCTTATTTTATTTTCCATTTTTGCATTGTTATGAGTATGATGTGTAGATATGTATGTGCGAAAATCCCATATTTGCAGCTGTACATGCACATGAGTGCACATGCTTGCAGACACCTGAAGTCACTTCCCACATGATTTATGAAGGCAGGGCCTCCCACTGGCTCCCTGGTTCTGGCTAGCGCACAGAGCAAGCTGCTCTGGGCATCTAACCTCTCCTCGCTCTGACATTACACAAGGCCCCGTGACTACATGGCTTTCACATGGGCTCCAGGGATCTGAACTCCAGTCCTTGAGTGTGTAGGGCAATCAATCGCTTTACCCACTGAGTCACCTCCCGGACTCCATTACTGTAAAAGGGTATCAGAGGCAAGTGTGTAACCGCAATGACCTTCTTCCTGGGCAGGTTAGAAGAGTGGATTTTCTGTGAAAGTAAGTTAACTAAGATTTAAGTGGCCTTTCCCCAAAGGGCTGTCTTTACCGCTAGAAAAATCACGGCGATGTTCTTGCTCTATCATCAACCTAAATTGGTGACCTCTGTTGTGTCCCTTACACAAGTAAACAAAAAACCCGCATCTGGTCACTGGGAGCCACTCCTAGGCATATGCAATCGCTGACCATGGGTAAGATAAGAGATTGAAAATCAGAACCTACAGTAGTGGACAGTTTGTTGTGGGAGGCCAATAGAATACAAAACAGCCATGTAAGGATAAGGTAAGTCTTCCCGTCCTGGTATGAACAAATGTTTAAGGTGTTTCCATAAAAAAAACAAAACAAAAAAAAACCGCAGCATTAGACTATGAATAATGTTAACTTATATAAATGTGTGTGTGTGTGTGTCTCATGTGTGCACGCACAAACTCACAGCTGTAGAGAACACACACAAGTAGACAGTAAGCTAACCCAAATACCAGCAGTGGGTAAGGCGCTGCAGAATTTACAAAGATTTTTATGCTCAATCTCACTCATATTATTCAAATTTTCATAATAGGTATATAAAATATGTAACCCCCCCTCCAATAAAAAAAGCTAAAAAAAATTTTTTTTTCAAAGCTTGACTACTATAAAAGAAATTAGTGGACCGGGCATGGTGGTGCATGCCTTTAATCCCAGCACTCGGGAGGCAGCAGCAGGCGGATCTCTGTGAGTTTGAGGCCAGCCTGGTCTACAAAGTGAGTCTAGGACAGCCAGGGTTACACAGAGAAACCCTGTCTCAAAAAACCAAAAAGAAAAAGAAATTAGCAGCTATGCAGTCAGGACATTGGCTGCACTATTCTCCAAACATGAAAACACAACTTTTCAACTCTAAAGGAAAGTTAACATGAATGATGACTGGACTAGTATCTTTTATCAATTCTAAAAGCAGCAAATTACACAAATTCCCTGTCCAACATGTGCAGTGCACTTTAGGACTAGCACACACCTTCCACAGAATGCTTGGTAATGATCTAATTGCTGCAAAAAGATCTGTTGTGTTTAGGAATGGCACACATGTGTCCGTAATTCAGTGGCAAGAATAGAAAACAGACCTGGGCAGAAAGAAACTGCTTTTATGTCATTTCAAGTGCTTGCACAGCGTGGAAATAAGCCAACATGGACACCTTGAGGTGCAGAAGAAGGTGACGAAATTTCCCATCACAACGAGCTTTCTTTTACAAGACCTGATAGCCTCAGACCCTGAGTCAACTTCGTCTTCCGCCGGGCACTGACTATAAAGTGCTAATGAGATGGTCTAGGCTCAGGGATGACAGCTCTGGGAGTCTACCGCAGACCCTTTCCCTATACCGAGCCTCCTCTTGCCAGCTGACTTTGAATCACTGTGCCACAGGAGATGGGAGCTTTGGCCTGGAGACAACAGTAAGGAGGCTCCGGCAAGCACGTGGGATACAGGCAGGGCTTCACGCAGGCCTTCAGCTCTCAAGCAGAGGAGCAGGCACTAACTATTAAGCAGCTCTCTAGAGAGGGAAGCAAGAGTTTATCGATTTGCTGGGGTGAACTAACATATTTCTCTGGAGGGTCCCAGGGGCTTAGGCTAACACAGCTGCTGGAAGCACACTGTCGTGGCTCAAATGAAAATAACTGGCCAGCACAGGCTCACAGGATGCCTGGTCCCCACTTGGTGGGGGTGTTTTGGGAAAAAGTAGCTATGGCCTTGTTGAAGGAGTTGGGTTGCTGGGGGTGCTTTGAGGTTTCAAAAGCCCACAACAGGTCCAGTGTGCCTGCCTCCAACTTGTAGACAAGAAGCAAACTCTCAGCTAGTGCTCCTGCACCGCCGTGCCTGCCTTCCGCCATGCCTCTGCGGGGATGGCCACGGACTCACCCTCTGAAACTGTAAGCAAGGCCCCCAAATAAACGCTGCTATGAATTGCTTTAGTCACGATGTCTACTCACAGCAATAGGACAGTACTGAGACAAGTACAAAGGTGGACAAAAGGACACGCATGCCACGCTTCCTGTGGTTGACAGGCTGAGGGTGCAGAAGCTGTGTGGCCCGGTCTCAGCCACAGCCACCCATCGCAGAAAAACAAAAGGCTCATAATACAATTAATACTAAACTCAAGATCAAAGTTCTCTCAGGTCTTTTTACTAAGATACATTCAAAATACAGAAAATGAGCTCAAAATAGACAGAGCACCCGCCTGAGCCTCCCTGCGGTGTCCGCTCACTTTTGTCATCATTTATATAGCTGTGTCATTAGTATTCTGAGCCAAAGATATTTTCCAGGGCTCAGTGTTTTTCATGACTGGCCTGTGCCATTGCGCCTGTCCTTTGCCTAGTGCCCAATTACCTGTTCCATCCGCTGTGTGGGCTGCAGGCATGGTCCAGGGGACTCTAGCTATCCACGGGCCACCGTGTTCCCAGCCTGCATCCTCACCAATAGCCCCTGCAGACTAAGGAAGGACATAACTGTGTGTCCCCCTCTTCCTCTACCAGCACGTATGCCGGTCCCCCGCCACTTCTTTCTCTATTCTCTTTGTCTCCAGCCATTGCCCAACTCGGGAAGAAGGACCTAACCTTTCATGAAGTAAACTGTGGTGGCTTGAGTGAGATTTCCCACCGGAACCCCGCTTCTCAGGCATTTGATTACTTAGTCCCCAGTTGGTGGCCTTGTTTGGAGAGGCTTAGGAAGTGTGTCCTTACTGGAGAAAGCTCATCCGATGGATGGCCTTCAAGGTGTCAAATGCCATGTGTCACCCCCAGTGTTTGTAGTTTGAGACGTGAGGCTGTCAGCTGCCGCTCAGGGCACCATGCCTGGCTGCTGCTACCCTTTCCCCGCTGTGATGGGCATGGACTCTTACCCAGCTGTAACTGTAAGTCCCAAATAAACCCTGCCTCTGCTCAGTTCCTGCGGCCACGGTGTTTCATCACAGCAATAGAAAAGTAACTAATAGTCAAGAAAGAGAGCTCTCGTGGTCCGAGAGCCAATGTCTGGTAGGTTACTCAAGCGGATCTTACCAAACAGGAAGCACAGTAATTCCTGACCTAAAGTTCAGCCACCTGTCCTTTGCCCCCTGGGATTCTTATCTTATCTTTCCCCACTTGGCCTTACCCCTCATCCCTTTCCTCTGACTCAGGGACTCAGGTGTAGTTCCCAGACAGTTATGCTTTGAAGTCTTTGCACTGTTCCCTCTCCTGGGAGTACTGATCCCTAAAATAATGACAAAGTCACTACCTTCTCAACTAAGGTCTTCATCAAAAGACATCAGAAAGCCTCTTCTGGCGCAAACACTTGAACAGGCATGTGCACACACACCCTTACCAAGAGCTTTTTTTCTATTATCAAGACCTGAAATTACATTATAAATGTTTGGTTATTCACATATTGCCTATTTCAATAGAATGAAAATCCTATGAGAGTCGTGCCTTGATTTGTGAATACCAGGCGCTCTCTCTGAGTTGTAACTTAAAAACCAATGGAGATTCTCTACTCTAGACAGACTTAGCAGGCTCAAGGCTATTTCTTCAAAAGACAATGATTTACTTCTCTCAAATTTGGTAAATAATCCTTAAAGTACCATCCACAGTCCTAAGCAGAATTCACAGAATATCAACTAAGGATTTCTCAGTGGTTTGGAACAAAAGTTTGTGAACTTTGTGGTAAAGCAGGCATCAAATGGGACACTCCCAGTGCTGTCCTGAGCATGAACGTATGAGAATGCCTTCTAGAACTTTCTCAGAAATAAAGGAGCCAGAGTTTAAGTTTCACCTCTAGAAACAGAACAGGTTCAGGACACCCCAGCGCCCTCACCAGTGACTGCACAGGAGTGCGAAGTGGCCCATGGAAGGCCAATCTCAGGCACTGGGGTGGATGCTGGGGAGATGCTGAACCCTGCTCCTGACTCACCAGCCCTGGAGCTAGGTCACACTGGCAAAGCCAGATCATCACATCAAAAGCCCAGAAAACAAAAACAAACCAACCCGGAGCTGTGAGTGAAGAGAACTATCCCACCCAGGGAAGGCTGTGACAAGAAAAGGTGGGTGTGAGCAGTGAACGCTCTGCACACCGTTTACATTGCGGCAGGCAGCACATCTGAGGCCAGTGTGCCCTTTCACTGCTTCCTTGGTACTCAGTCCCTTCTTTCAGCTGGTGCTGGTGTGTGCTTCTTGAATGAAAGGGTGTTGGCTAGTATAAATGCTGATAACATCTTTTCACTGAGAATAAAGAAAAATGTTAAACCCCTGTCAGGCCTAACAGATACACACAAGTAGCAATCAGGTGACTGTTTGATGGCTATAGGGCTCCTCTGCCTGCTGATACAAACGTCAGAGCAGGCATGGTGGTGCACACCTTTAATCCCAGCACTTGAGAGGCAGAGGCAGGGGGATCACCATGAGATGGGGACCAGTCTCTTATAGATAGTAAGTTCCAGGCCAGCCAAAACTACATAGAGAAACTCTGTCTCAAAAAAAGAAAAGTTTTGCTGCTAGAAGCAGTGGCTGAACAGCATTGCAAGAGTATTTAATGCCTCCAAACTATTCAGTTTAAAATGGTCAATTTTATGTGAATTTCACTTTAAATGTGCAAATAATATGGCAACATGTTTCTTAATAGAATAACCTTTAAATACTGCAAATTTAATTCCTGGAGGAGAAAATTGGGCCAAATGATATATACATGTGGAAGATCACTGATACATTATTAAACTGTTTTCTCGTAAGACTATACTATAGTCTTATCAAATGTATATTTATGTTATTGGGGCAAGAGACAGCAATTTTGATAACTGGTAGGTAATGTGGTAATATTTTAAGTTTCTATATCTTAGATTACTGGTTAAAGTGTGACATTTAAAATATGGTTAGAGCTCTCGTTTCTCTGGTTGTGACACATATACATTATAATTTTTCTTGTTAATGTATAGGAGGTTTTTGTTTTGGTTTGGTTTGGTTTTTGCTTTTATGGTTTTTTGATCTTTCGAGACAAGGTTTCTCTGTGTAGGCTTGGCTGTCCTGGACTAACTTTGTAGACCAGGCTGGCCTCGAACTTACAGTGATCCACCTGCCTCTGCCTCCCAAGTGCTGGGATTAAAGGTGTGCGCCACCACCACCCGGCTGTACAGGAGTTTTTATGCAGTAAAAATATAACTAATCCAATTTGGTCTATTTTTTCACTTCATTAATTATTTTGATTTCAGTTGAAGGTGAACTCTGTGTGTGTTTATTTTAAGAACACGAGTAAGAGATGGGAATAGTCTTTCCAAAATAAATATTTGCAATATGATACATAAAGGCGCATGCTGAAGAAGACGTTCTGCCTGACTCTCCTTCAGAGTTGTGCATAAGCTCTAGTACATCAGGCCTGACTGGTCCAAACACACCCTATCTTATCAGATACGGTCCATAGGACACAGAGGCTTAGGTCACAAACACGAGCAGACAGAAATAAACTCATTCAATCTCTAGAAGCTTCTTTTTCAGATCTTCTGTGCAGGTTGAAAACATTATCAATTATTCAATTATTTCACTATAATAAAACAAAAAAAAAAAAAAAAAGGTTTTCTCTCCAGCTAGAACTGGTCCTTGGGGAAAGGGAAACCATCCATTGGTTTTGTGTTTTGTAAATTTAAAATCTGACAATATCTCTCCAATTGTGTTTCCATGAGCATCACCCAAACTCTTCCTCACCACTCTCATCACGGTTCACCCGCAGGCGTCCCTTTGTCCCCCACACTGTTCCCTTTGTCCGCAGAAACACTCCTATCTCATAGCTACTCCTTGGCACCGCGGGCCTGCTCTGATGATAGATGCGCCACACAAGGACAAGTAAAGCACTGTTCTGGAAGAGACACCACCCTTAACTCAGGGTCTTAAACACTGTGTGCCGGCATCTTCTCACTAGTAAAAACCTGCCTCAGGACGGGAAGGTTTTCCAAATTTTTAAAAATATCCACATGGGCGGCTAGACACCTCCCAACATCAAATCTATGTATTCTGAAGTTATTGTTTGTTTGTTTTAAACACATTTATCCCAACTTACACGGCAAACCATGGCATCCCAAATGCTGCACCCACTGCCTGCCAGAGCTGGGATGGACATACAGCTGCTAAGTGAATAGGGGACTCTCGAGTCATCTGCCATAGGTTCAGACACTTCTGGTTACAGAGCTTTGCATATTATTTTTCATCATCTATCTATCTACAAAATGTCTCAATTTCATTTGTGAACATTAAATGAGTTAATATGCATGAAAGAGTGGCAGTACTTGAGAACATAGGACTGCCAGAATAATGTTCTTTTAAAATTTTTTGTTTGGTTGGTTTGGGGTTTTTCAAGACAGTGTTTCTCTGTGTAGCCTTGGCTCTTTGGACTCACTTTGTAGACCAGGCTGGCCTCAAATTCACAAAGATCCACCTGCCTCTGCCTCCCAAATGCTGGGAATATAGGTGCGTGCTACCATGCCTGCCTTTTTAATTTTTTAATGTTTAATGATTTAAATTTATTTTTATTATGTTTAATTATTGAAGAGCTATATGCACATGACGGTAAGTACCCACAGGGGCCAGAGCTACGAGATCTGCCTGAATCTGGAGTTACAGGAGGTTGGGAGCTATCTGACATGTGTTCTGGGAACTGAGCCCTGGTCCTCAGCAGAAGCAGTACAAGCTTGTGCCATCTCTGCAGCTCAGGCACTGTTATCCTGAGTAAAGGTGTCACCAAGAGGCATCAGTGAGCAAGAAGCTCAGGCATTGTTATCCTAAGTAAAGGTGTCACCAAGAGGCATCAGTGAGCAAGAAGCTCTCATGTTTACCATGAGCCTCATTTGGTAGGGAAGAGGAGGCAGAACACAAGAAACACAAATAAAAAGAAACTGCATAAATGTCCAATGATAGCCAAGTATGGTGGCACATGCCTGCATTCCCAGCACTCAAGAGGCAGAGGCAGGAGTTCGAGGCCAGCCTGGTCTACAAAGCAAGTCCAGGACATCCAGGGTTCTGCTACATAGAGAAACCCTGTCTCAAAAAGCCAAAAAGGGGGAAAAATGTTTAATGATAGGTTAAAAATGCAGCTAGGCAGTGGTGGCACGCACCTTTAGTCCCAATACTCACAGAGGCAAAGGCAGAGGCAGAGGCAGGCAGATCTCTGAGTTCGAGGCCAGCTGGTCTATAGAGTGAATCCAGGACAGCCAAGGCTACACAGAGAAACCCCATCTTGAAAGACCAAAAAAAAAAAAAAAAAAGGTAATTTTAGGCCAAGAGGACAAAGACAGTCTTGTGGAACTATAGTGTGTGTGTGTGTGTGTGTGTGTGTGTGTGTGTGTGTGTGTGTGTGTTTTGTCCCAGAAGCTTTTTAGACAGCAGGATGGAAAACATTTGACAGGGCAAGAGAAAGTGCCTGGGTCTGAGTTCTCTGAGAAGTGGACAGAGACTGTTTCAGGGAAAGTCTGGGAGACAAAGGAAACCTGGGGAAGGCACACCCAGGCGTGACACTCCATGCAGGTCTGACCCCTGGGAAGGAGAGGAGTAGAGGAAAGCCTTGGACAGAGGGGTCTCAGGCCTGAGTAAGAGGGGACCTCAAGACAAAGCCGGCCTCTTGAGACACCTGGGTCTCCAGAAAGTTTTGTTACTCAGCTCCAGAGGCCTGCGGGCAGTTCTGTTTGAAGAAGATGCCAATTAATCACACTGTGTGTGAGGAGGAGCCAGAACCCTACGCTCTCAGCACTCCTACAGTGGGAGCAATGTCACTTTGTGTGTCCTTGGCAGAACAGTCCCTTCAATGCATATGCAGGGCAGAAATCTTAAAAAAGAGAAGAAGAAGAAGAAGAAGAAGAAGAAGAAGAAGAAGAAGAAGAAGAAGAAGAAGAAGAAGAAGAAGAAGAAGAAGAAGAAGAAGAAGAAGAAGAAGAAGAAGAAGGAGAAGAAGAAATAATAATCAAACAGAAGAAGCAATCAGTGAGCTCTTTGATTTTTATCAAAATAGTTTTTCTTTTAACTAAATCACAACTCTAACAGCAAAGTCACAGACTATGTTTACTGTTGGAGATGACTTTAGGTGGCAAATGTCTTACAGATGGAAACAGTATTAAGAACACAAAGGGTCGGGGCTGGAGGAATGGCTCAGTGGTTAAGAGCACTGCCTGCTCTTCCAAAGGACCCTGGTTCAATTCCCAGCACCCACATGGCAGCTCACAACTGTCTGTAACTCCAAGATCTGACACTCCTACACCAACATATGCACATAAACTAAAATTAAATAAAATATTTTTTAAAAAAAGAACACAAAGGGTCACAGCATCTCTATGAGGCAGATACTTTATGATACAATTTCTGGGTTTCATCTAACACTCAATTTTCAGACTCTGATAACACACTCCAAATGCTCTCTCCTGACAGATCCGGGAGGCTGACACTCGGTAAAGATAGCTTACCCTGCAGAGTATCTACAGCATAGTCACAACCTGACACTTAATATGCTTCTTTCATGATTAGTAAAAGCTGTTGGCTTGAGGTGACACTCTAATCGGCTGGAGAAGATGAGGGAAAGGCTTTGGACAAGGATGAACTGCTACCTGAACAGACCTGTCAGTGCTATGGGGTTACAGCTTACATGGGTTAAGTCACACAAAAGACACAGCGGAGAGAAACACAGTGACCCTCACATATCACAGTCACAGCCTGCAGAGATCACCTCCCACAACGCAGTCCCCTCACACCCACACCAGAGCACGTGAGCACAGGGTGGCAGAGCTGGCAACGTGACATCTGCTCTACTAAACTAAGCTCATGTTACACAGCTCTTCCCCCTTCTGGCTGAACGCCTTTTCACTCTGAAAAAGAACAGAAGCAAGCCTTATATGTTGCTGAATTTCCTTATTTTAAGAGGATCTGTGGCACAGAAGAGGGAGTGTGACATTCCAAGTTCCTATCACCACACCAGCAAGAAGGCCAGCCCAAGCGGATGTCACCACTGACCTCCAGAGAAGAGGGTGTGGCGTAAGAGCTCCCTCAGCATCTCCATCACCCAGTACTACATTCTCCCATCCTGCCACTCCTACTCTGGGGTGTGAGTATGTGTGTGTGTGTTGTGCATACACATGTATGTTTGTGTATGTACTCGTGTGTGCGGGTATGCCTGTGCACTTGCTTGGGGGTCAGAAGAGAAGGGTGGGTGTCCTACCACTCCAGCACTCTTCTCAGTCCCTTGAGACAGGGGTCTCCCAACAACTCTCCTGTTCCTGCTCCTCCCAGAGCTAGGGGCTTCTCACATGAAGGCTGAGGCTTTAAAGCCAGGTCCTTGTCCTTGGCCAGCTCGTGTTCTTACAGGCTGGGCTTTGGCTGCAGCCCTCCTCTCCCCAACTCCACCGCGGAGCACACCCTTCTCATCAATTCTTATCATTATCAACTCAAATTCCCATGGATCTTAAAAAATATATTAAAAATTCATAGCCCCCCCTTTCCACTCTCAATCTGGAATGTCTCTTACCAGCACATCTCCTGGCCCTCTTTTAGCTGCAAGTCCCAGCATGCTTTAGCTAACTAAAGCAAAAGCTACACTGGGCAGCTCCAGGGTGGAGCTGGCACAGACATGCTGGACCTGTAGCTTACACAGGACCTAGATGGCTCCCTCAGGCCCCATCTCTGCAGGCTTCCCCGCTTGGGGGTACTGGATTTGCTTTAAGGTATGTATTTCCCATAGACTGTAAAGACTATGGCCAGGTACCCCTTCAGAGCTTACACTGCAAACAGGCAAGGACTGCTTTTCTTTTGGCATCTAGGTTTCAAAACTTAGGGGAGGCTGGGTCCCACCCTCCTTTGTGGCTTCCAACATTTCCCGAGGCTCCCACTGTGTACATGTACCCTGTACCAAAGCCACTGTGTGTTTAACTCCTTGGTGCCTTGAGGAATCGTCTCTGCAAAATTCTGTTCTCTACCAATGACTCTGTCTTCTCCTTATCCTCCAGGCAAAGTCCCTTATCTATTATTCATCCCCCAGCTCGGCCCTGACTTCCTCTGTAAGCACTCCAGACATCTCCCGAACGGGGAGCACGCTGTAGTTCCTTCCCACCCCACTGCATGGCTCAGAACCCGGTGTAGAAATTTCATCCTTTAAGCATCTGCTTCTCCTACTGAAACCTCAGCCTTGACATTAGTACTATCTGAATACACAGCAAACATAAACACAACTGCACACATATCTTCACACACTAAACAAAACAAAGTTCCCAAGTTGAAATTGCAAAATCTCAAGGATAAGGCGTGATAAGTAACTGTTTGCTACATTTACATATTAATTGTTCTTAATTTAGTAGTATAGTAATTTTATTCTTTTTTTTAAATTTAGGTTTAAATAAAATCAATTGCTACTTTGAAACTCTTAAAAAAAAAAAAAAAACTACGCAATTTGCTACAGTTAGACCTATTGTACTCAGTTTGGAGAGCAAAGAAGAGAATACGCTTCCCCAGGAGTAAAGTGCTTATCAACAAATAAAGATCCAAATTATAAATATTTATAGGAAAATATTTTGGACCTAGCAATCTCCTTTCTCAGAACTGGCACTAGAAAGCAACCCTTCTCAGTTATCACACACAGAGCATCTCCACTCCGACAGTGGCCCTGAGCTCATCTTTCTCAAGTCTAGACAGCATGAGTCCCAGAGGCAGGCACATTCAAGTGTACAAAGCTTACTTCACACTCCAGAGGTTACAGATATTAGTGACTGACACAAAACAAGCAACAGGAACACAACGGAAAAGTCAGTGTGCATTAACTTAGCCAACTAAAAGAGATCAAAATAGGCCTGGGGGTGGGGCGGGGGCTGAAACTAAAGATCTCAGCCTTTTTTAGTTATAGAATTCCTGTCTGTGCAAATACCTCACTACCTGCCTGACCTGAACACAGAATCCAATGAACTAAATGATAAAGCACAGAAGGGGGCCTTCCTTTTTTTTTTTTTTTTTTTAATTTTCCATCATGTTCAAGTCTAATAGGATCTTCCAGATCTCCCTGGGACAGAGCAGAAAATTTGCAAGACAGACAAAAACTGCCGTGTTTTGTTTATGTATTAACATTCACTCTGTTGGGTAAATATCTTTTCTGATGTGTAAATATCCTTTTGAATCAGATAACTAGCAGAAGCACAACATTAGCTTTTTTTAAAACCACTTTTATTTTGAGTACATTTCATTAAATTGCTGAGGCTGGCCTTGAACTCAGCTTGTTGCCCAACCGGCCTTGACCTTTAAACCTTCCTGTCTCAGCCTCCTGAGTAACTTGAATTGCATGCTTCTATCACCAAGCTGGCCAGCTTTATGAGTATGCATATCAGCTTGTCAGCTGGGAGCTGGCAGACAAATGGTTAACTTTACTGTGCCTCAGTTTCTCTGCTGTAGGTTGGAGTGAGAGCACTGCCTTCATCATACCTGTGAGGAAAGTCCAAGAGTTCATCACCATAAAGAATCAAACCCTTGTTTTCTATCCTCTCATTAAGTTCCCGACCCCACATACCACAATCTCATGCCACACGTTCCACTTGGACCTTCCTTTTCTTGCACTCAACCTGTGGCACCCCAAACTTGTCATGTCCCATCATTAGCTAGGACCCCTCCCAGCTCCCTTGCCCCATCCAGGATACTCTCATGATCCCGAATGCCCATGGCCAACCATCAAACTATAAAAAGGGTGTGTTGCTAGTCTGACTAAAGTGAAAAGGGGAAGTCTATTCTAAGGAGAAAAACCCCAGATGGCTTGAGAAGTGTTGCTGTTATGAGAAGAGGAAAGGAGAGTAAGGGAAAGAGGTAATAGGGAAAAGAAGGGGAGGGGAGGGGAGGGGAGGGGCAGGGAGGGGAGGGGTGGGGCAGGGAGGGGATGGAAGGGGAGGGAAGGGGAGGGGAGGGGAGAGAAGGGGAGGGGAGGGGAGAGAAGGGGAGGGGAGGGGAGGGTTGAGCATGGCAGCACACACATCCCTGGAATCCCAGGACTCATCAGGTAAAGAAAGGAAGATGGAGAATTTGAGGCCAGCCTAGGCTACACAATGCTCACAAATGTTGGAACTAAAAACGAGAGGGATGGAACATGAAGAATAGTAATAACTAAACATACATGAGGAGCTGGGGAGATGGCTTAGTGGGCAAGAGCACTTGCTGTATACTCAAGTATGTAGGACTCCAGTTCAAATCCCCAGCACCCATGGCTGCACACACACCTGTAACAGCTGTGGAGACTGGGAAGACACAAGGACCCCTGGAACTTTCTGGCCATCAGACTGACTCTAGATTCACTAAGAGACCGTGTCTTAAGCTCAATGAAAGAAGGTAAGGAGTGACAGAGCAGGGCACCTCATGTCCTCCTCCGAACTCTATGTATACACAGAAAAGTGTGCATATGCTACACACATGTGACATATACATACACAAAATAAATGTGAGTAAAGGAAAAGGCAACATCTCAAATTAAGTGAACCTGCCCTTACTTAAAGTAAGAAGAATATAATTATACTTTGCTCTATCGATGTGCAGACCATTTGTAAGAAAATGTTTTCTTACAAATCTGAAGTCTAGGGCTGGCCGCTAAGTTGACTTGAATGTCACACCCTCCAATCCCAAGTTAATTCCTATTAATCACTCTCTAGCCAGCACTTGCAATGCCCACTGCACTTGAAGTATCACTAGTTCTTGCAACTCTGGTCTATCATCCTGGCCTTCCTCTTCCAACAACCCATTGTTTGCCTGGTCCTCCTGCCACCGCCCTTTCAAGGAACCCCTGCCTCTGTCTCCCTCCTGATCCATTCTCCTGGTGTCCCTGGCAGATGGGCAGTTCTCAAGCTTTCTCTATTGGCCTGTTAAAAAATCTCCACACAAACTCCCACCTAAGAAGAGGTATGAGCCTCCAACTTAAGCAAGCCGAACCCTCTCTAATCTGGACCACCAAGTTTGCCTCAGCCTCAGCTTGTCAGGATACCTGCCTCTAACCCTGAGCTATCCTGGGCTCTATGCAAGGGTCCTCTGTGGCCAGCCCTCCAACTCCCCAGTCCCAATGGATGCAGGTGAGAGTCGCCCTCCTACACCATTGCCACAATGCTGCTACCAACTCTCCCATCTTCTCCTGGCTAGAACTGCCCTACCCTACCCCTCTGCTTTCCCAAATTCAAGCCCTACTTCCTGTAGCCTCCAGCCACATCTTGCTACTGTGAACATGAAATGCAGCTAATAGGGACAAATATGTGCTGTCTGCATAATACATGCTGGATTTCAAATAACTCACATAGAAGAAGTACTGTAAAATATTTGTTACTCTTTACTGTCATCTGCTGATACATTAAAATTAACCTCACTTGCTTCTTTCATGTCATAAATGTAGTTTAGAAACTTTTGAATTACATATGCGCCTTATATTTCTTTGTTTTTAGACAAAGTCTTGCTATGTGGACCTGACTGACACAGAACTTTCTATGCAGCCCAGACTGATCTTGAGTTAAGAATTATCCTCCTGCCTTAACCTCCCAAAGGCTGGGATTACTTGTTTGCTAGAGCTACACAGTAAAACCCAGGAGTTGGGTGTGGGGTGGGTGGTATTTGTTTGGTTTATTCAATTACTTTCCCAATGATGATTTAAACAGCATAAGAAGAACTGAAGTCAGTTCCGTGTTCTTCCCAGTGATACATAAAAACCATCTAAACACAACCCTGTGCAAGCTAATTTAAAACATATAGTAAGGGCAAGCTGTCTAAGTAGCGTGGAGTCGTTACCATAATCCCATATACTCTACTCTCCATAGTTAGCCATTTCTCCACGAGCTGTCTGAAATACAGACTTTTTATGAAAAGAGGATAAAGTCGTTTCATATAAAATAAGAAAGGGTGGAGAAATTTTCTCAACATACGTGTGCTGTGAATGGACAAAGAATCTGCTAAGGTGTCTGCTCCAAGCTGAAGCAGTTACATAGTACCCTCTCACCTGACAGAGTAACACAGCTGAGGCTCAAGCACAGACTAAGTACTGGCCCAAGTTGTAGGACTATAATTGGCAGGAACTGGCTACAAACCCAGGTCAATAGCATCACCCTTACATGTAAAACACAAACAAACAAAAAACAAAAACAAAAACAAAACAAGAAAACACCAGCCTATTTCACAATAAGACACATACATGAAAAACAAGGATTTAAATGCATACATAATGTGCAATACTAACTAAATTCATCTCCTTCAGTGACCTTCATGTTGACTTAACTCCTCCCTTTCAGTTCAATAAACACTTTATCTTTCTTAAAGGTAGTTACCAGACAAGATGTTTGATGCTGTGGGAATTAACACTTTAAGACACTAGGTTTCTTTTAAAGTCTTCAAAGAACAGTTGTAGAGCAAAACTTTACAATTACTATGGCTAGAACACCTCAAATTTTATTTTATTTCTAAATAGAGCCCCCATAGTTAGAGATCACAATAATACAGAAAGGAAACTTGGCCTTGCCATCATCAACAACAAAAGTATTCTTAATGAAGTACCAAAGAACTCGACATTACTCAGTATTTCAAACAGATTTTATCGGTGGGTGATAATAAAGCTGGTATTTTTCACATGTAAGGATGATTCAGGCTGCAGACATAGCCCAGAGGTTAAGAACACCGGCTGCTCCTGTACAGAGGGGAGGGGATGGGTGGGTGTTTCCCAGTACTCCCCTCAGGGCAACTCAGTCACCTGTAGCTCCAGCCCAGGGCATCTGTCTGCTGCCTCTATGGTTAGCAGGGCTTTAGCACAATGCCCACCCACCACACACACACTTAAAAAATAAATAAAATCATAAAGAGACACCATTGGCCCAGTTCACAGCCTATCCCTGCCACTTGCAGCTGTCATGAGACACACACCTTAGGGGAGAAACTGGGGACTTTTCAAACCTCAAAGTATCCCTTTCTCTGAATGGTAACAAGAGCACTGTGTCTCTAGGAAGCTAGTCTGATCTAGGCTTTCTGCCTTTATAGAATGTAGCCAACTTAATCTCGGCCTCTTCCCACAGAACAAAGGCTTAAATTCTTTAGCACAGAAAAAGCTCCAAAGTATCAGATGCCTTAAAAAAAACTGTTCAATTCTACTTTATCAAAAATGCCCCTGACGCAGGAGCTAATCAGATACTAAGGACCCAACACAAAGCACCTGTGTGCCTGGGCATCTCACTACAGGAAGGAGAAAGTTCAGCTTACCAAGAATACCACATTTTGCTTGCAAAAGTCCAGAAACTAATCCTTCTAACAATAGCTGATCTGCACTCATTGCAGACCAAACACATTAAGTGTAATCTCCAGGAATCTGAGATAGTAAGTAACTTCATTTGTCAAAATATGGTGGGGTTTTTTATTTTTTTATTGGGGGGGGTTGTGGTTGTGGCTGTGGGCATGTTTTTAAGTTTTAGATTTTTGTTGGTTCACCGGCCTGTTCCCAACCCAGAGATAGTTAACACAATATAAATAGAAATAATTAGCAACTCTTAATATCCTTAACAAGAGGCTTAAAATTTTCACCTATAAAATGAATTCTTTTATGCCCTGTTTTCTCAAGTGACAGATGGTCTCAAGCTGGGTTTGTTTGTTTTAATTATTATTATTATTTCAACAGTAAATACATCTAGGAGAAACATGTCTTTTCCTTAGCCCCCAAATACAGGCAAAATGGTATTTCTTTTCTTTTCTTTTTGTTGTGCCTCACACCCACAGGGGCAAGCCTCACACCCACGGGGGCAAGCTTCCAAGTTATCATAGGTCATTCCAGGCCCACTTGGGCTCTGCAGAACCTCTCCACCCTGCAGGCCATAAAAAAGGGAAGGAGAGAGGGAGTAATGGGTGTCATTCTGGATACAAGGAAGAAGCAGCCTCCCTGAATCCAAGAAAACCTGAGTTCCTCTAAGCAGAGCCCCCTTAATAACAAGGACCCAAGGAAACTCTATCAGCCAGACCCTCCCCCCACCCAAAACACACACACACACACACACACACACACACAACTTAAATTTAAATGGGAGGACAGGGTAGAAGAAATGACATCTAAATCTATACTGGGGGTCATTTGGAATCACTCTATCAATCTTACACTCAAAACATGGTAACATTTTAAAAGAAGAGTGGATGACAAAGAGTTCAGCTAAGTGTGATGAGACCACGTGAGGTCTTGGTCTAACCCAAGTTGTCAATAACTTAAAATGGGAGAGGGTAGAGGGAGGGAGGGAGGGAGTGTGTGTGTGTGTGTGTGTGTGTGTGTGTGTGTGTGTGTGGTGTCTTGGTCTAACCCAAGTTGTCAATAACTTAAAATGGGAGAGGGTAGAGGGTGTGTGTGTGTGTGTGTGTGTGTGTGTGTGTGTGTGTGTGTGTGTGTGTTTTCTCGCCCGCGCCACTCACTTGTGCTGGGTTTATTTCCTGGAGAGGACAGGGTATAGCCACCTCTGTGCCTGGCCTCGAGGTTACCTGAGGCTAGGCGCCCATATAAGAATCTTGGCTAAGTTTACACTTGGGGCAACAAGGCAGCGTCCAGGGCCAACCTACTGCCTTCAGAACAATGCCCCAAGGGTCCCGATCCAGGCTAGCAGAGGTCGGGTGCTCACCATCCCCAGCTCCCCACATCACTCGGACCAGAGAGCCCGCCAGGCCCACGCCGCGGGTGGGATCCGCCACTCCCCCCCGACACTGGCAGGTGACCCTGACCCACAGCCCACACCCCAAGCCTCACCCAGCAGCGCCCGCAGGTGCTTCAGGCGGGTCAGCACGTCCTTCTTGGGGTCCAGCACCTTCTGGGTGGACTTTTTCACATCCCCGTGGCTCCTTCGGGAGAACATCCCGCCGTGGGAAGCCCGGGCCCCGCCGGCGGGGCAGGAGGCGCCTGCGCCACTAGAATCACTGCATAGGGTCGGGACGAGCGCGTGTCGCTCGCTCCGGGCACTAGCCGCCCCCCTCCCGGCTGGCCGCCGCGCCGCCTCTGCCTCGGCGGTGGCTCCAGGAAGGAGGGGGCGGGCCGAACGGCCAGGGGCGGGGCAGGAAGGCGGTGTCGATGCGAAACCCTGGGCCCCGCCCCCACGGGAGCCTCGGGCCCGCCCTCCGGCGCGACGCACGCGCGCAACACGAACTGAGACCTCGCGGGGACGCGCGCGCCCCCAACCCCGAGCCTGCGCGAGGATTTCCAATCAGATTGCTGGGTCCACCACCTACGCGCGGAGCGCGAGGTCCCGCCCCTTTGTGGGCCGCACGTGCTCCCGGGAACTGTAGTCCCCAGAAGATGAGGCGCTGCCCCTGAAATGGTTTTCTGAGTCCTGGAGTGCCAGAGACTGCGCGTTAAACTCAGACCTCTTCCCTCCGCTAACTCGTTTGCGCACACACCTCTCCGCTCGCTCCCCCTCCTTCTCCCTCTGTCCCTCCCTTGTCTCTCTCACATGCATACAAAGTAAGAAAAGTTGCAGGACTTTTAATTTTTGAACCTTTTCTAGATTTTTACTTCTAGATTCACAGTAAAGAACAAGGCAACCACTGTGGCCGTGCCAAGATCGGAGCTCCAATTTTATACTAAAGTAAACGGCTTTGGCAGCAAAGAAAGGTGAGCTTGCCTTCCAGCAAGGGCTCCAGTCAGTCCCCGAGGCCCCTGGAACCCAACCTCAAGTGCGGAGGTCAGTTTTGCCTCTTGCTTTGTGAAAAGTGCACGCTCCTGTGTTGTGCAAGGCCTCATAGCAATCTAGTACCAGAACCAGAAATAGAAACTGAGGGACCTGACTCTGGGGCCAATATGCTTTTTAAGGCTTGAAGCCTGTTCCCTGAAGCAAGACTTCAAGGCAGAAAATGTGCAAACGATTTCTTAAAAGACAATGCACTGTAGAGTGGTTTATTAGCTCTGGATCTCCAAAGGTTTGACATTTCAGCCTTATTAGCGAGTTCTCTAAGGTGGCGGCTCAGAGTCGCATGCTTTTCATCCAAATAGGGAGAACTCAAGCATCCTTCTCTGGTGGAGTTTACACATCCTTGTGTTTAGGTTGGTATTTGATCTCTACAGGCACTTAATAAACTCACTAAATAAAATAAAAATGGTAAAGCAGTCCTACACATTTCAACTCCACATGCAAAACATCTCAGATCTTGTAAGTTCTGTTTGTTGTTGTTGTTGTTGTTGTTGTTGTAAGTTCTGTTTTTAGAGTTATCAAAATAGCATGGCTACGACCAAGGAAAATTATTCAGCCAGAAAAAGAAGAGGAGAGACTCCTAACAAACCCAAGAGCATAAATCTCACAGACCCAGAGATGCAATCTTCACGCTAAGGATGATGACAGAGCTGTTGCACTTCCTGCATCCCCAAATGACGTCACAGATGAAGACCACAACCTCCCCAAAAGTGTCGTAAGGGAGAAAAGTGATATAATCTCTCAAATCAAGAGTGTTTGCTGCCATCAGTTTATCCTGTACTCAGTTGCAGAGGATAAAGCACCGTGTTCACGGCTCCGGCTCCGTTCCTTTGAACAAGACACCTTTTCTTATACTGATTGGAAAAATAAATTGCATTCATCTGGCAGAGCCCAATTTTTCTCTTGCAACATAAACTCTCATTATCATCGAACATCTGTTGAGGAACTGTGACGTAAAAACATGAGCCAAAGCCCAACGGACAAAAGATATGTAAGAAGCAGTCCCTTGGCTGCCAGAGTTTCCATCGCAGCTGAGGGGGAGAAGCTAGACAAATGTATCTATTTCTGTGTGCTAATACACCGCATTGTTAAAAACTTGGTAGCCAATAAACAGGCGTCTTTGCACCTAAGTTCATCCCACATATCACACTAAGTGAAAACCTGAAACTGCAAAACCCCCTCCTTTAAAAAAAAAAAAAAGAAAAGAAAAAGAAGGAGAATTAAGCCGGGCAGGATCACACACTCCTTTAATCCCAGTACTTGGGAGGCAGAGGCAGGCAGATCTCTGTGAGTTCAGGCCAGCCTGGTCTACAAAGTGAGTCCAGGACAGCCAGGTCTATTCAGAGAAACCCTGTCTCAGAAAAAAACAAAACAAAACAAACAAAATTTAAATGTTGGTGTTTTGATGCTTGTCTACCCAAGTGTACGTTGTTCGTGAAACTTCCTGTTTTTTTTTTTTTTTTTTCTTGTTATTGCTCCCTCAAAGAATTCCTCAACTGGCTGTGATAGCCCATGCCTCTAATCCCAGCATTTAGGAGGCCGAGGCAAATGGATCTCTGAGTCTGAAGTCAGCCTGGTCTACAGATCAAGTTCCAGGACAGCCAGTGCTGTTACACAGAGAAAGCCTGACTTTAAAAAAAAAAAAAAAAAAAAAATCCTCTTGTTAGACTACAGACCCCTTGAGGAAATCATTCACCCTGTAGTTACTCATTTCTTCCTGAGGTTTAAAGTGTCAAGTACTTTCCAGACACTCTATTGCCACCTTAATCAATAAATGACGACAGTAGAACTCAAACTTTAAAACTTAGGACTGAAGAAAAGCCTTAGGAGCACTGGCTGTTCTACTAAAGGACCTAGCTTCTAGCACACACGTGGTGGCTCACCACAGCCATCCGCAGCTCCTGTTCTAGGGGACCTGACACTCTCCTCTCACCTTTGCAGACATCAGCACATGCACAGCACAGACTCACGCAGCGTCAGCATGTAAATAATTTTTTAATCTAAAATAAAGTAAGCTAGTGGCTTGCAAAACAAAGTCACAGTACTCAGAAATGACATTTAAAGGTGGAGGGGGCAGGGGGTGTTACCAGAAGTCAGCGGTGCTGTCTGCCTTGGATGTTTCCAGGTTCGTGGCCTCTTATTCAAAACGGAAGTCAAAGCCCACACAAATTGCAAAGTAGTGAGGAAAGTTTACTTAAACCAAAACAATAGAGAAAGATCAGAATACATGGTAGGGTGAGAGTATCCATGGGTCCCAGTTACTGCTTGGAGCATTCTTTTATGGAGGGCAAGAGAAGGAGTAATTGAGTTACTAATAGGTAGGGCACTTCTCTATCTTGGTTAATAAATTTGAATTAAGCCAGGCGGTGGTAGCACACGCCTTTAATCCCAGCACTCAGGAGGCAGAGGCAGGCAGATCACTGTGAGTTCGAGGCCAGCCTGGTCTACAAAGTGAGCCCAGGACAGCCAAGGCTACACAGAGAAACCCTGTCTTGAAAAACCAAAAACAAACAAACAAAACAAAAAAACAAAAAAGCACCTTGCTCACATCTACTTAAATTGGAACTTTGGTTAGTTGTTGGTCAGTTACACGCTCATGTGTTTGTGTGTGTGAGTGTGTGTGTTTCTAGATTCCCTATTTTATTTTTTTGGCTCAGATGTGTAAACCCAAACACGGCTTCTCTGGCTTGAGTACTGAAGCTGGACTATAAGTCTTTCGGTTTTGGGTTTATTTTGTTTTTTTTTTTCAAGATGGGGTCTCTCTGTGTAGCCTTGGCTGTTCTGGACTTGCTTTTGTAGACCAGGCTGGCCACGAACTCACAGAGATCCACCTGTCTCTGCCTCCCAAGTGCTGGGATTAAAGGCGTATGCCACCTCACCTGGCCATGGACTATAAGTCTTAATCTTCCTGGTTGACTTCATTGAGGCTAACCAGGTCATTTTTCGTTCCATGTAAATCCTAGAATTAATGTCTGTTTCTAAAAAAGTGGGAAATCCTTTTACCATTTCCATGTTCTTCTAATCTCTGAACGTGTTTAGAAGTAATGACCCCAGTGGTGGTGAACACGCCCAGCATTCAGATCCTGTGCCTTCCAAAGGTCATTTTCACCTTTGGAGAGCTGGCAGGTCCTAGATCAAGTACAAGGAAACTATGTGGCAAATTTAAGGTGGAGGACAAGAGCCAACTTGAAGGGGACCCTAAGAACCAAATGTGGTCGTGTAATCAACTTGAAAAGGCAAGTCTTTCCCCAGTGAAAGACTCTTTAATGAATGAAAACTAAGAAAACAAAATAGAATAACCTTTAGCTTATCATCAAAAAGAATAATGGCGGGGCTAGAGAAATGGTTCAGTGGTTAAGAGCACTGGCTGCTCTTCTAGAAGGCCTGGGTTCAGTTCCCAGCACCTACACAGCAGTCCACACCTGTCTGTAACTTCTACAAGAGATCTGGCACCCTCACATAGACATAAATGCAGGCAAAACATCAATTTACATAAAATAAGTATTTTTTAAAAGAATAATGTACTATAACTTCATATTTATTTGCTTATTTGTTTAACTATCTATCTATTTACTACAGTGTTTTGAAACAAGGTCTTCTGCACCTTTGACTGGCCTCAAACTTCTGACTTTCCTGTCTTCACCTCCCTAGTGCTGAGATTACAGGCATGTACTAACATACTTGGTTTGACTAATTGCAATGCTCTCAATAAGTAAAAATCCAAGGATCTACACTAATTTTGAAAATAACATACTCTCTATACATTAGATCAATGTTTCTAGCAGAATACATTTATTTATTTGAAGCAGATTACAGGCACGCGCACGCACACAAACACACACACACACACACACACACACACACACACACACACACCCTAAAGTGGCTAAAAACCCTTTCTCAGTTAAGAAATGGGAGAAGTTCTGTGAACTAGGTATGGCTTTCAAGTTCTTGTTTTTGTGGGTTCTCTCTCTCTCTCTCTCTCTCTCTCTCTCTCTCTCTCTCTCTTTCTCTCTCTCTCTTTCTCTCTCTCTCTCTCTCTCTCTCTCTCTCTCTCTCTCTCTCTCTCTCTCTCTGTGTGTGTGTGTTTTGTTTTGTTTTTTGAGACAGCATTTCTCTATGTAACCTTGGCTGTCCTGGACTCACTTTGTAGACCAGGCTGGCCTCGAACTCACAGAGATCCTCCTGCCTCTGCCTCCCAAGTACTGGGAATAAAGGCAGCTTTAAAGTTCTTAACCAAGGAAACTTGCCAGAAAAGCAATCTTGAAATTGATTTTGTGAATGGCATTGAACATGGCAAAGTAGGCCCAAGGAATAAATAGAAACACTCATCAAATTCTGATGCCGTCTGGTGCTGTTTATTATTGTAATTTATTCATATAAATTCAAACCAAGAAAGGGCTATTCAACAGCTACTGTGGATAAGTTGTGATTATCATAATGTTGTGGCTTCCTAATCTTTTCTATTGAACCAGAAAATTGTTCTTTCAAGGACCTTGTGTACATTAAAACTTACATAATCATATATGCCACATTAAATGTTTCTCAAACAATTCTACAATTGAGCGTTGCCAGGCTTGTTCCCATCACAGCTCCAGGCTCACCAGTCATCAACAGTGCATCGGATGACTGTGTGCAGTGCTCACTCATCATCTCCAGCAGATTTTGGAGCATGCTCAGTGTGACCATTTTCAACTTCTCTGAAATACCATGTCTTAGTTACTCTTCTGTTATTGTGACAAAAACATCACATCCTGACCAACACAACTTACAGCAGGAAGTGTTTAACTGTGATTTACAGTTCCAGAGAGATAAGAGTTTTTGACCTTCCTGGCAGGGTGCATAGCAGCCGGCAGACAGGCAGGCGTGGCACTGAAGCAGCAACTGAGAGCTCACATCTTTTTTTTTTTTCCCCCTTTGGTTTTTTTGAGACAGGTCTCTCTGTGTAGCCTTGGCTGGCCTGGACTTGCTTTGCAGACCAGGCTGGCCTCGAACTCACATCGGTCCTTCTGCCTCTGCCTCCCAAGTTCTGAGATTAAAGGCGTGTGCCACTATGCCTGAGGAGAGTTCCAATCTTGACCCACAAACAGGAAGCCGAGAGAGAGAGAGAGAGAGAGAGAGAGAGAGAGAGAGAGGAGAGAGAGAGAGAGAGAGAGAGAGAGGGGGGGGGGGGGGAGCACACAACCCTTAGTCATTACAGACACAAGCTAGGAAGCAAGTACACAAATACCTGATACTTATGGGGGCATCTCATTCACACCAATACAGCACATCAACTTAAACAGCCTACTTGTATTCTCTGAAACGTTTTCTAAAACAAACCTAAGGGTTTCTGGCTTCTAAAGCACACTAGTGTCTTAAAACTACTGTATTAAAACCATCCTTTATCCTGCCCTTCACGCCAGGACCTCTCTTTGTTCTTGCATGTGTTGCTACTAGCAACAAAGGAGAAATGCCTGGCAGGAATTCTCCATCTTCCTCCAACCAACTCTTGTCCAAACACTCAGTCCCTGCTATCAGAAATAACATGCTCATCTTTTGAACTTTGATTGTTGGGATTTTTCTAGATGATTAGGTTGACCAACACTGTCGGTCCAAATATTTAAAAGTGATCCCAAATCTTAGTTAGCCTAACATTTTGTGGCTGAATTTTCATTCCTCAAAGAGTCTTTCAGTCTGACAGGATTTGCTTTGTCCAGGGTGGCTAACCTAGCACACACTTGAATATTAATTCTAATTGTCATGAGTAGCATAGTGATTTTAATGCAAGGGAAATTCAGCTTTTAGACACTTTTTTTTTTTAAATCAAATAAGCCCATATTCAGGATTAAAGTCTTTCAAGAGGTCGGTCATACTGTACGTCCTTGTTTAAGTGTTATTGCCACACAAGGCCAGCTCCCACAGACTCACGTGAACAATTAGTCATTTGTATTGATCACAGGAGGCTCACATTCTGATTTTCTTAAACGGAAAACAACAGAAGAAAAGCTAAAACCTAACAAATTTAAGATTTTTTTTCTTATATTAACTTTTGCCCTAAAACTATGGATTCATTTCTGCTTATTCATCCAAGTCCTGTTCCTCAGAATCTATGTTGGTTGGCTCTCTGTTGCTATGACCGCGGGGGGTGGGGGTGGGTGGGGTGGGGGTAATGGCGGGGGAACGCTGACCAGAAACTACTTGGGGGGAAAGGGGTTGTTTCATCTTACGCTATCAAGCATCATCAAAGAAGCCAAGACAGGAATTTGAGGCAGGAGCTTGAAGCAGGGACCCTGGAGGGCACTGTTGCTTTGCCCTTCCCATATAACCCTGGCCCAGCTGCTCTGGGGATGGCACCACCCACAGTGGGCGGAGCCCTCCCACATCAATCAGCAAGCAAGGGAACACCCAGAGATGTGCAACTCCGGAACTGAGGCTCCCTATTTCTAAGTGACTCCAGTTTGTGTCACGTTGACAAAGACTAACTATGATATCTACCTAAACCTTCTAAAAGCAACAATATTCCACAAAGATGAAGTGCAAAACCCAGTGCTTAAGGAGCAAGCTCCACAGCGGGCACAGTGGTGCATACAGTTAATCCCTGTGCTCGGGAAACGGAGGCAGGAAGACCTTGGATTCTAAGCCAAAACTAAAAACACTTTTTCCCTTACGCTGTATAACTGAATGCATTAAAGATGTGTATTTTTTTCCTCCAAAAATATTGCTTATTAGGTTTTTTTAATGGAAAATTCTCAGTTCTCTTTTCCCTTTCAAATATCTGTCAAAAAAAAAAAAAAAAAAAAAAAAAGACATTTAATACTGAACTTTAAACTTGACTATAAATCATTTTATATGAGAATTTCACTCAAGGACAGATGACTTTTTTTGTAAGTGCACTAGCCATTTTGATGTGTCTGATGGGTTTCTGGTAAGAAAGGAATGTCTGAGGAGAACAAACCATCATTTTTTAATATTTATTCAAGCAAATTTTTCACAGCTATGCACTCTAACAATGATGTCATCTATTTTGGATGTGTCCTCACCTTATGTAATCAAAATAGATTAACGTCTCAGCATCAAATTGTGGATACACATCACATCTACATTAGGGAAAAGTAGTAAATGCCAGAAAACCTTCAAAAGCTAAAAAAAAAAAAAAAAAAAAAAAATCTGAATGATAATAGTGGAAGATCAAGGGCCATGGAAACTGTCAAAGTAGTAAGTAAAACCAGTTAGAGTTATTTGTAGGTTTGCTTGTTTGATTAGTAGCTCTGCGGATCCAGCCTCAGGCTGTCACTCAGCAATACACCCAACCGCACAAAACTTGAAATAGCTCAGTGAGGTGAATCTACCCCAGTCTGTGGAAGTTTGATCATTTTCTCCTGTCTTCCCGCCCCCCCAGAGAGTACAACCATGAACATCAGGAAAGATCTACCCTTAACTTAGAACTGCATGTTTGATTTATTAAGTGAATGTCACAGACAGGGGGGAAGATCTGTGGTGGGCCCCTTAACTTGAATGTGCAAGGCCCAAGGTTATTGGCCGAATATTTCATTCAGAATGCAGAAATGTATCATACTGTGAATAGTTGCTTAATGACTCAGAATTTTATAATAATAATAATAATAATGATAATAATAATATCAAAGTAATTTGAGGGAAACAGTAATTCTTGTAGATATGTTACTTAAATTGAGGCTACTGTCTGACATTTCAGGTAAGGTCCTTAGCTTGTGATCTGGACTGGAAGAACTGACTGGAGGAACTCATTGTAAGAATACAGTCGTACAATCAGAAGAGGGCTCAGAAGATGGCTTTGCAGGTACAAGTACTTGGAGGCTGGGTGACTTAAATTCAACCCCCAAGTCCCACCGTAGAGAAGAGCAAATCAATCCCTGGAAGCTGTCCCCACGTACATCATAGCCGTACCCAGCCACACATATACATACCCACACAGATAATAAATAGTTAAATAAAACCTGGCTCGGAGAATTCTAAAATCAGAAACGGAGGAAGTCACAACTCAAGGACACAGGAATCAGTGTATTGCAGGTCCTACAACTGCAAAGCACCCCAGCCATCTTTCATGGCAAGCTTTGGCTATCAAGACAGAATGAGTGTCCAGTTGGCTAAGTCTTGGCAGAGGCCCAGTTCACTCATTTACCTTCTTGGCTCTCCTGGGATAGAAAAAATCCGTGCTGCTGATTCCCTTTTAGTAAGATGTGGACATTACTTCCTTCCAAGATAATGCAAGATACAGCATCCCTTACCCACAATGCAGTGCTCTGTTGGAGCCAAAGCATTAGATGCTGAAAAGCTAAAATAACAATTATACATACTACAGCTTCCTAGGGCAATAAGGGAACAGAACTGCCATTCAGCACTCACTGGGCACTAACCACTGTGTGGCCTGGGATGTAGAAGCTATCTGCTTATGGAGTCGATTATAATTAAGACCTTGTGCTTTTAATAAGATGACTAAATGACATCGTTTGCTACTTTGGGTAAATTGTTATAGATTACTTTTGATAAGGGATTTTTTTTCCCAAAAAAGATTTAACTGGGAACTCCTTTGAAGTACTTACACATAGGATGAATATAAATCTGCAATTATTAGTTACCATAGTAAATAACTAAAATTTAATTGAGCCATACCTTGGGTATTGCTCAACCAATGTTTAAGAATTCGAATGCCAGGGAAAAACTATTACTAAGCTATTCCTTTGACATTCTCAAAACATTTGCTCCCCCTCCCCCGCCCCCGCCCCAGGAGACCTTTCTGTAAGAGGTTGGAGCAGCCCTTCAGAATTGGTACAGGACACACCAGAGACCAAACTCTCAGCACAAAGGGAAATTCTTACCCCAGAGGGGCAAGCAGCAGGTAGCGCTGCCTCTGGATCGCCAAGACAGCAAGCCGCAGCAGCAGGTTTGTTTGTTTGTTTGTTTGTGTTTTCTTTTGTTTTTGCAGGAGTAGGTTTTTAAGGAGAAAAAGGGGCTGGCTGTGTTAGGGTGGGTTGGCAAATCCTCATTGGACAGGTTAGCCACGGTAGCCAAATAATGAACTTTGATGGTTGGAAATTGGTATTTTGTCTTAGGAATGAGTCAGTGGCAAAATAAGGGAATGGGCCTTGGGGGCCAGCTGTAGGAATGCAACCTAACGGTTTTCAGAGAAAATGGTAAAGAGCAAAACCTGTCAGCATCCTGTTCGCATGCTCGGGCCTGTTAGCCCCTCTCTTTCTCTTTATGTTGTCCATCTTTTTACTTCATTTCTTTTAGTTTTTGTTTTAATTAATTCATTTATCTTATGTGCATTGTTTTGCCCGCATGTATGTCTATGTGAGGGTGTCAGGCCCCTGCAACCGGAGTTACAGGCAGTTGTGAGCTGCCATGTAGGTGCTGGGAATTGAACCTGGGTCCTCTGGAAGAGCAGGCGGTGCTCTTAACCGCTGAGCCATCTCTCTGGCCCCACCTTTTTACTTCTGCTTCCCCTTGTCTTGGAATCGCAGCCCTTCTCTATGAACAACGCCGGTGTTGACCACATTTTATTGCCTTCCTTGGAAAGCTTTTTTCAATGGCCAATAGACTTCCCTGATCCCTTCTCTGAAACAGTTCTGTATTCCAGAGTAGTCATGGACCAAAGAGGAAACAGACCAGCCCTGATCTCAGAGAACTCCATGTCTAATGTAGGAGACAGACACCTAACCACACAATAGCCATTGATAAGAGTGATACATGCAGGGAAGGCGTTGAGGAAAAGAGGATTGGGCAGCAGAAATTGAGATGGCATCTGAGTTGGAGAAAGGAGCAGACAAGGCAAAATAAATAGGAGACAACAGTAGGCTATGTGAGGCTTGGTAGAAACTTGGTCTTGTGGCGTTACTACCTGTTAGGCTTAGGCGAGGGCCGACTCTAACCACTCACCTGCAGCAGTCTCTCTCTCTGTCTCTGTCTCTGTCTGTCTCTCTCTGTCTCTGTCTCTGTCTGTCTCTGTCTCTATCTCTGTCTCTGTCTCTGTCTCTGTCTCTGTCTCTGTCTCTCTCTCTCTCGTCCTCACAGCTGCTGTAGAAGGAATGGCAGGCACCTTACTGTGGCTGCCTATGACTCTGTAATCCTCACTTCCCCAAAGGAAGTTTACTAAGGGCTGGTGGCCATCAAGAGCTACAAGTGACAGTACTACAATGGTAGGTACACAATAACTAAGGGGACTAATTGATACTTTGTCCCTCCCTTTGCCACCCTGGAGTCAGAAGCAACCTGACTCTAAGCGTTTCTCTGACTCTGGGTTTCTCATTAACTGTGTGGTGCAGGACAACTCCCCACAAACCTATGAGAAGGGAACCTTACTTTGCTTTGGGGAACTGAACTTTCCTTAGAGCCCCACTGTTCTGTCTTCCGATGGCATCAAGAATAATAATCCTAATAATCCTCTTATCCCCAAGAACTTCTTGCCTAGTACCCTTCCTGGGCTTCATACCCAGAGACCTTTCGTAACGGAGTTATGACTTGTTCCTCTTACCCTTTCCATCAGTTTGACACAAAACCTCATAACGGTATTGCAAAACTCTGAAGAACATGATTTTATATGGTGCAATGGTGAGTGGCTAAATACTCCCACAGTGATGTGTTGCCTCAACACAGGCCCCAAAGCAATGGGACCAACCACGAGCCAAAGCAAACCAACCTCTTAGTGAGCTGGTTATAAAATAGGTACTCTTTACCTTAAGGGGAAACCAACACACCTGAGTACTACCTGAGAACTACCTGAGTACTACCCGAGTACTAACTGGGTACTACCTGAGTATCACCCATGCAGTCTTCAGTGGGAAACATGCTTCTCCAGTCTTCTGCTTCTCTCACTTACAAAAGGAGATAAACTTGCATTAGACTATTTATTTTTAAGGCATAAACAAGCATTCAATGAATCAAGCATAATGCCTAATATGAAGAAACTTCATAAATTATCATTTTGGGCTTTTTTTTTTCCTTCCAGACTTCCTTGAAAATACAGACAAGGCAGCTCCTATGTGCTGAAACTGTGCGTTTGTGTGTCACTTTGTGAATCCGGTATCTGGTGAGGGGGAATGGGGCTGCCACAGCTGTACTTTCCCACGGTTTTACATAGCTTCACTCAAGCCATCAACAGAATGAGTTGAAGCAATTTCACAGAACCCTTTGTCCCCTATGACAGTTAGTCTTCTTTGTCAGCTGTACTTGATTTAGAGTATATATAAGCCATATTAATAATTTCCACTATAATCATAATAAAAATCATAAAAAAATTATATTTAGAGACTAAAAGTTTGGTATGAGTAACTTACCCAAAATACGCTGTGCTGTTTAGTCGTTGTCCACTTAACACAACCTACGCACCTGGGGAAATGAAACCTCAACTGAAGAGCTGCTCCCATCACATGTTGGCCTGTGGCCATGACTGATAATTGACATAGGAAGGCCCAGGCCACTTAGGGTTGTGTCATCCTGCCAGGGTGGGTTCAGGGCATGTAAGAAAGGTGGCCGAGCAAGCCATAGGAGCAAGCCAGTAAGTAGCACTCCTCCGTGGCCTCTGGCTGAGCTCCTGCTTCCAGGTTCCTGTTGAGTTCCTGTCTTGGCTTCCTTAAGTGGACCACAACCTGTAAGCCATACAAACCCTTCTTTTCTCCACCATGGTTGATCATAGTTCGTCACAGCAACAGAGACACAAATGAGGGCAGATGTCAAGTGATGTTTTTCTCTCTCACTTGAATGTTTTTTTAACAGGCTAATGAAAAAGTATTTTATTTCCTTTTTATCAACAAAGAAAAGTAGCAGCAATGATTTTGCTGAGTCACATAATAGATATTTTTTTCATAGCATAAATGACCGAAAATATCATTGGATATAGCGTCAAAAATTCATTTGATACATTATGCCATTAAATGCTTATGTGCCTAAATAAGTTGATGGCCAAGTGCTTCTAATCATAGTATCTGTTATTAAGGTAAATAATGATACATTCTAGTAATGAAATAAAGAAATGAAACCTGAAAGTATAGTCTTAATAATAATGATACATTCTAAAGATAAGTGCCAACTGTGCTCATGGAGGGCAGAAATAGATTTGTTTTCATGTAAGAATCAAAGGTTGCATGCTGGGCATGGTGGTACCGATCTTTAATCCCAGCACTTGGGAGGCAGAGGTAGGTGAATCTCTGTGAGGCCAGCCTGGTCTACAAAATGAGTCCAGGACAGCCAGGATTTACAAGAGAAACACTGTTTAAAAAAAAAAAAAAAAAAAAAGTCAAAGGTTGCTTGAACACTGGAACATTCAGAGGTGATTTTTTGACATCAGGACCCCTTGATACCTAGAATAGGACCAACATGCAAAAGTAAAATGCTGGATCCACAGAATGAAAAGATTTAAAGAAGAAATTCCTTTGTCATTGAAAGTGGGTTATCAGCTGTATTGTAAAGCATTACAAAGTAATATTTTTCATCATCTTATGTATGAAAAAGAGCCAGGCATGGTGGCGCATGCCTGTAATCCCAGCACTCGGGAGGCAGAGGCAGGCAGATCGCTGTGAGTTTGAGGCCAGCCTGGTCTACAAAGCGAGTCCAGGACAGTCAAGGCTAACACAGAGAGACCTTGTCTCAAAAAACAAAAACAAAAAACAACCAAAAAAAAGTATGAAAAAGAAGAGAATTCAAAATTATTTTTCTGTTGATTTTCCCCCAAGGCACAAACACTTCGTTAAGATCTTTGAGATTTCTTTTCCCTGTGTGGATGATGTTAAAACTAAATTGTATCTTGTGGAGTGGTTTTGACTTAATATCTAACAATTGTTGCATTTCTGGATACATAAATACTTCCTAACCTGTGCTCCCCCATCCTATTTTGCCAAAGGTCACTTGGTTTGGGGTAGCATTAAGCCCTCCAAGATAATACCATGGCACAAACATCTTCCACATAATCTTATGGCAGTTCTCTAGAATATACATAGTTAACCTTGAACCCATGTACAATTATATAAGCACAAATAAATGTCTTGAAGTAAGGCTTTCCTCTATCGACCTGTCTTTATTCAGCACAAACTTAATGGACTCCTGCTTTGCTTCCATTCAATTGTTTCCTATTCATTTCCAAGAGATAATGCAACTGCAGACTATTATATTGCAATCACTCAATGAGGAAAAGCTTTGTCTTCTTTTTATTGAAAATGGATATTTTTTTCCTCACATAATATATCCTGATTATGGTTTACCGTCCTTCCTCTCCTCCAAGTTCCTTCCTGGTTCCTCTCTCATCCTGATGTACCCCCTTTCTCGTTAGAAAACGGACGCTATTCTAAAGGATGATAGGCTAGTACAGGACAGGATATAATAAGAGAAAGCAAATACTGACACATCGGAATAGGACAAAATAAACAGAAGGAAAGGAGCCCAAGAAAAGGCACACATAGCATATATACCAGCAGAGACCCACTTATTCTCACACACAGAATCCCATAAAAAAACAAAACAAAACACTAAACTGGAATTCATAATATATACACAAAGAAGCCTGGCAGTGGTGGCACACACCTTTAATCCCAGCACTCGGGGGGGCAGAGCCAGGTGGATCTCTGTGAATTCCAGGCCAGCCTGGTCTACAAAGAGAGTTCTAAGACAGCCAGGGCTATTACACAGAGAAACCCTGTCTTGAAAAACAAAACAAAACAACGACAACAACAGCAACGCCCCCCCCCCAAACAAACAGAAAAAAAGAGATGTGGCCTTGTTGGAATAGGTGTGCCCTTGTTGGAGTAAATGTGTCTCTGAGAGGAGTGAACACTGAGGTTTCAGATGCCCAAGCCAGGCCTGTGTGTAGCATTCACTCCTGCTGCTTCAGATCGAGATGTAGAGCTCTCAGCTCCCTCTCCAGCACCGTGTCTGCCTGCACGCTGCCATGCTTCCCACCTTCACAATAATGGACTAAACCTCTGGAACTGTAAGCCAGCCCCAATTAAACGTTTTCCTTTATAAGAGTTGCCATGGTCACGGTATCTCTTCAAAGCAATAGAAACCCTAACTAAGGCATGAACGGTGGCAACTGTAGTGTAAACTCAGAGCCTATGAGGCGCTCTCTGGAGCAACAGCCCTTTTCCTAGCCGACCCTACCTTGGCTGAAGAACACTCCCTCAGCCTCGTGTGTAACATTAGAGTTAATTAATGTTACTGTTAGCAAGTAAAGGCCTTATAGATCCTTCTTGCAGGATAGGCACACTGGGAAGGTATTGGGAAAAGGAAGCCTCTGAGAGGGTAAATTCATACGTGCTGAGGAACAGCACAGGCAGCCTGTGAGAGCCACTCTGGGAATGGCCAGGATGTTCTTCCCAGGGTCTCAGAGATACTGATGAGGGAGGCATGTTTTGTGGGAATCACTTGACTAGTTCCACCTCTTATACACAGGCAGGGGATAGATCTGTTAGAAAGTACTTGTTGCCAAGCTTGAGGACCTGAGTTCAGAGCCGTGCTGTCCACGTAAGAAGTCCGGTATGGTCTTGAGTGTCTATAACCCCAGGGCTGGGGTGGTTAAGATGAGCCATCCAGGCGCTGGCTGGGCAGCCAGGCCAGCTGATGAGCACCAGGTTCACTTAGAGACCCTGCCTCGAAAGATGAGGTCATTGGAGTAGTTGAGTAATTGAAGAGGATACCCCAAACCCACGTGGCCTCCTCACACATGAACACACACACACAGACAGAGACAGAGACATGGACAGAGACAGAGAGACAGAGAGAGACAGGGAGAGGGACAGAGACACAGAGGGAGTTAATCTACATGACAAAGTATAATAAATATGCGTATAATTTGTCTAAGCTTCAGGGCATACATGGTGGAGCCAATTTCCCCTCAAATTTTCCTTTCCCAGCTCAGTGCCACCACTGGGAGGTCAGTCACACGCTGGTCATTTGGTGAGAGGGTTAGGAAACTGCATAGACTCAGCAGCTTTGCCCAGCCATTTTAAACATCCTGGAGACTATCTGGGAGGGCTGAATCCTCTTCCTTCCTGATTGGACGAGAAAGATGGGCAGTTTGCCTCATTGTATGTGAAGTAAGAAGGGAAGCGGACAATGAGAGAGATTTGGCTTCCCTTCCTGACGGAGAACTTCTCGCCTAGCTCTTCTTTCTCACCTCGACCCCTGGAGCATGTCCAATGTCCTGACATGAAGGACTTTTTCCAGCAAAAATGTGGCACTTGCTATGAAGCTCGTCTCTTGTTTTGGAGCGTGAGACTACCGGGAATAGCAATTTTGCTTAGTCAGCCTTGGTGGCGCAGGTGAAGTGGGACCGCCACTGGGAATACCGTAGATACAGACTTTCCCTGGCAGTCTTACCTCAAGAAGCTGGTGCTCTGCTTAGCCCCTCCTGTGCTCACACATGCACTTGAAGACCCTGAACTGTGTCTCTCTTCCTGGGGGTTTCCCTCTGGCCCCTATCCATGTAGAGGTAAGAAGAGGAGACCAGAGAGTTGATGCTCTTAGCGCAACGCTTAACTAACACATGACAGGAAGCTGAGGAATAAAAAGCCCAGATCCTTCACCTTTGCAGACAGATAACCAAGGGACTTGTTCTATAGTTTCATGTTCAGGGCTCCCTGTGGGCTCTAGCCACTCACAGAGACTGCAGACACCTCCCTCCCTACCTACAGAGAACTGCCTTTAAAGGTTCCACTACCTCCCGTAGCCACAGGTAGTCAAGCTTTTAGCATATGAGCCTTTGAGGATGTGTTTACCAAACTTGGTTGCCAACTGAAACCCAAGCTGCTGGGTGCTCCTGTGAGCACCCAGTAATCAGATTACTTGGAGCAGGAAGACCTACCCTAAATCTGGACTGCCTTTTCTGGTCACAGCCCACATAAAAAGACTGGCTGGTCTGGGTGTCCTGGTGCACATCTTTAATCCCAGTACTCGGGAGGCAGAGGCAGGCGGATCTCTGGGAGTTTGAGACCAGTCTGGTTTATAAAAAGAGTTCCAGGACAGCCAGGGCTATTACACAGAGAAACCTTGTCTCAACAAACAAACAAACAACAACCAAACAGATACAGAGGAAGCAAACTTTGTTCTTTGCCCACTTGCCTCACTCTTGCTGGCAAGCTCACTTATCCTGTTGTTGTAGTGGGTATTAAACCCAAGTTCTTTAGACTTTCAATACAGACCAAGACCAGCAGGCAGCTCTGCGGAATCCTCCAGATCTTTAGCACCAGATAGAAAGCACACAGCCTCATGGGCTGAACAATAATGGGATTCTAGGTCTTTCTGTCATGAGAAGGCCATTGGTAGACTACCCAGGTCACATCCTGTAACCCAGCCTAATAAATTCTTCAGATATATATATTATATAGAACAATACTATATCATAATATATAATATGCGTGTAATTATATATTACGTGTAATACAGTATTATATATTATATGTATATATGTGTATTTAATATATACAACATATATTATGTAAGAATATATTTATTTACCCAGGTGTGGAGGCACATGCTCCCAGAACTCAGGAGACAGAGGCAGGTAGGTCTCTGTGAGTTCAAGGCCAGACTGGTCTACAGAGAGGGTTTCAGGATAGCCAAGTCTACACAGAGAAACTCTGTCTCAACCCCCCCAAAATAAGTAAATAAAAGAATATACACACACACTCATTCAAAATAATGTCACCTAACTCAGGAAACTACATGATGCTTTTTTCCCCCCTGAGACAGAGTTTCTCTGTGTAAAAGCTTTCACTGTCCTGGAACTCACTCTATAGACCAGGCTGGCTTTGAACTCACAGAGCTCTGCCTGCTTCTGCCTCCCGAGTGCTGAGATTAAAGGCATGCACCACCACGGCCTGGCTTACTTAATGCTTTTCTGTAGTTTATATAATAGCCATTATATAAGTGGATGTCTCATTAACCTTCTCTCACCTTGCTTTTTCTGCTCAATATTATATCCCTGAGATTGTGTGTGTGTGTGTGTCTCTCTCTCTCTCTCTCTCTCTCTCTCTCTCTCTCTATGTGTGTGTGTGTGTGTGAGAATTGCTCTACTTCAGCTGCCTCACCCTAATCCATGTATTACAGTAGCTACTCAGGGCATTCTGAGGTCTTACTCTAGGCAATGCGTGTGCGTGTGTGCATGGGAGTCGGTCTTACAGGATGGCAAACACCATGGCCATTCTTTAGAAGGAATGTGATTTTTCAAAGGATGGTGAGCTTATCACTCCTGTACTTGTTTGTCCAAAGTGTTGTTCATAATCTAAAAAGACATGAATCTACATTGGTTCTGAGTCAGGCTCGGCACAACCCTTTTCTGACTTAACTTTGCTGTCTAACTAAACATTTCTCACAAATATGCAGCAATGGTTGGTGTAGCCACAAAGCACTGAGTACAGGAATATGAAAGTAGGTGCCAGTGTGCTGGCTCGGGGGATAGGAAGAGCATGCAGTGCCTTCGCTGAGGCCCAGACTCCCATTCCTAGGACACAAGTCACTCCAAGGGATCTGACACCCTCAGCCTTTGATTCAGATCCCTGCACACATGGACATATACCCCCCACCATACCACCCCCTACACACATATCTAAAAAGAGAGAGAGAAATATAGACTCTGTCAGTGCTGGAGAGACGGCTCAGCAGGGAAGAGTGATCCCTGCTCTTGCAGAGACCTGAGTTCAGTTCCCGCCACTCACATTGGGTGGCTCACTACTTCCTATACAGCCAGCTACAGGGGATCTGACGACCTTTTCTGATCTCTGAGGGTACCTGCACACACACACACACACACACACACACACACACACACACAATCTTTTTTTTTTCTTTTTCTTTTTGGTTTTTCAAGACAGGGTTTCTCTGTGTAGCCTTGACAGTCTTGGACTTGCTTTGTAGACCAGGCTGGTCTTGAACTCACAGCGATTTGCCTGCTCTGCCTCCCGAGTGCTGGGATTAAAGGTGTGTGCCATCACCACCCAACCACAAGTAAATCTAAAAAGAATCTGTTTATATTCTGCCCATTGGCTAGATCTGGGTAGGGGTTTAAAGTTTACCGCCTGTATTGTCCTTGGCTGGTGCCTTAGTTTGAGTGGGACCCCTGGGCCCAAATCTGCCTATCATAATGTTCTACTTGTAGGTTTCTAGGACCCTCTGGATCCTTCTACTTTGCTATTCTCCCATGCTTCTCTCATCTAGAGTCCCACTAGGATGTCCTCCCCTCTGTCCCAGTTTCCTGGTAAGTGCAGTTGAGTGGAGAGTGGGATATGACTTTCTCACGTACTCTGGTGCCTCATATTTGACCATGTCCCCTGGAGGGGGAGACCTGGTGGCACTCAGAGGAAGGATAGCAGGTTACCAAGAAGAGACTTGATACCCTATGAGCATATATAGGGGGAGGTAATCCCCCTCAGGAGCAGTCATAGGGGAGGGGAGTAAGGGGAAAATAGGAGGGATGGAAGAATGGGAAGATACAAGGGATGGGATAACCACTGAGATGTAACAAGAATAAATTAATAAAAAAAATGTGTATTACAAAAAAAAAAAAAAAAAAAAGAATCTGTTTATAGAAAGCTGGCAAATCCCTCAATAGAAAGAAAAAAAAAAAAAAAAAAAAAAAAAAAAAAGAAAGAAAAGAAAAAGAAATGGTTTAATCAGTGGCTGACAGAAAGTTGTTTCTGTTTCAGCTTTTTTCTTTTTTCCCCAACATTTAGCAGAAAATCTGTGTTGAGAACACTGACTTAAGCAACAATTCTCAAGGATGGGGGAATTCCAGGATGTGAGTTATCTGCTGGGCGCTGAAACTAAACAGTCCCATTCAAACTCCATTCTTTGTTATCTCAAGTCAATAAAAATAGTTGATCGGGAAGGAAACTCAGGATCTGTCTTTTTTTTTTTTTTTTAATTAAAATACTAGTGGACTAACTGGGTTTTTCTGACTCTTCTTCATGCCCTGCTCTTACTGACACTTAGATTAACTGGCTGTTACTCCCTTTCTCATCTCCAATCCCTTGTGTCTGACACATTTATTCTCCACCCCCACCAATTCCAAGTGATTACACACATCCTTTCTAAATAACAGAGTTCCCTGGCTTTCCCTCACTTCCTCACCAAAAATTCCATCTAGGAAGGTAGATTTCAAGAATAGAAAGTGAGCACAACGGCCATGTGAGTCTCCATTAGAGAGGCAGGGCTATGATTCAGCACTTCGCGGCCACTGATCAAGGCAGTGACAACCAGGCTGCTACTTAGAGGTGATACACAGAATAATAATAATCATTTTCCCTCTAGCTTAGAGATCCCAAAGGGTTTGAGAGACCTGTGCCAGCAAACCTCAAGCCATCAATGCTTTGTTCTCACAAGAAACAAACAATACTTTCATAACAGAGGTAGCTAAAATTCAGAAAGCACAAGTCTGTGTGTGGAGGTGGGGTGGGGTGGGGGTAGCATTATTTCTAAGAGTTTTCTTTCTTAAAGTATCTAAGTCCACATATTATCCTCTCTCTCTGTCTCTCTCTCTCTCTGTCTCTCCCCAGGCCCCCCACCCCCCACCCCGCTCCTGTTTGTTTATTTTGGGTTGTTTTGAGACAGGGTTTCCCTGTGTAGCCCTAGCTGTCCAAGAACTCAGATACTTACCTGCTCCTGCTACAAGGAGCGCAGGGCTTAAAGGCTGGCCCCACCACGTGGGCTACATGACCGCCTTTCAAGACAGAGGCGACTGTGATCCCACCGTACAAATGAGGAGAGGACTGAGATCCCAAGGGGCTGAATAACTTGTCTGGAGTTGCTCAGTGATGCCATCGTAATGGATAGAGCTGGGCTGGGAACTCAGTCTCTCCTTTTATATTCTTTTCCTCCTGTATTCTTGTCTCTGCTCCACACTGGCTCACAGACACTAGATAAAACGCAGCTAGGTCATTTTCTTGAGAAGCTTTGGTTAATTATTACTTTCCTATTCAAGTCTCCTGTCTAGACTATTAGCAATTCTCTCAACAACCAGGCTGCCTTTGAAGTGTTGGCTAACAGTTTCAAATAATAAATAATATCAGGCATAGATTTTATATATATGTTACACACACACCACACACACACACACACACACACACACACACACACACACACCCACACACACACACACACACACACGCTCTGTCCCTGAAGTAGAGATAAAGCCATCTGAAGGTCAAATGATAGAAGGAGAATGCAGAGTCTGTCCACAGAGCTGAGGTAAAAACCGAAACTGTCAGCTTTTTTCAGGCAGCTTGCAATTTAAAACTGTGTGGATTCTTCTGCTTTAGGGCACAAAGATTAGATGCGAGGGGCCTCTGCGCTGCACACAGTGATGGAGGTATTTTAAGAATTACGACTCCTGGGCGTGGTGGGCACACGCCTTTAAATCTCAGCACTTGGGGAGGCAGAGGCAGGCAGATCGATGTGAGTTAGAGGCCAGCCTGGTCTACAAGGCGAGTTCAGGACAGCCAAGGCTACACAGAGAGACCCTGTCTCAAAAAACAAACAAACAAAACAAAACAAACAAAAAAGAAAGAAAGAAAGAATTGCGACTCAAAGGACACATTTTCTTTGACAACAGCACAAAGCTTTTAAAACAGGAGTGTAATTTGTACCAAAGGGTCAAACTGTCTAATGCTAAACTCCAGTGAGGGATATGAAAAGGAACCTGCACAAAGGTGCATACCAGGCACTGGTGCTTAGGGGGACCCTCTAGGAAGGAGCTCCATTCTCTCTTAGGGGTAACTCTACAGCTAGCAAAGCCCTGTGCGGCTAAGGCAGGTGTAGTTGTGCATGGCCTGTAGTTCCGGCACCCAGAGTCTGAGATAGGGTGATCTCAAGTTCAAGTGCAGTCTGGGCTACTTCAAAAACAAGCAAGCCAGCCTCCCATGCCTCTGAGCCTCTCTGCTTTGGCTGACTTCCTCATTTATTCTGCTCAGGCCACACAATTTTCGTTCTCTTTCTTTAGAACCTTCCCTTTCCATGGCTTGATACTTTACCACTTCCTTGGCTAGCAAAGGGTCCCCGCTCTGCGGCTGGCCCAGTTTTGTTGTCCCAATTTCCATTTTCGCATCCCCTGTGTAGGCGTTTGCAGACCCCGAGTCTAAAGTCTTCGGTTCACTTCTAGGCTTCTTTCGACAAGGCTTGTCCCCTGGGGCACTTTTCGAAATCTGAAGAGATTCTGTTTAATGAGGTGTTTAAGCCACAAAGGATGCTGCCTCAGTACTGGGTACCCACTCTCTGTGGCCCAACTTTGACTTCCTTAGATGCTGTTTAGGGTCCCTGGTGATACTGGCGTGTGTTTGTGTAGCTGTGGTAATACAGGGTTGGGCTTCTGATTTTTGTGCAACATGAATATGAATAAAATCTCATCTCTAAAACCATAAAATTCACATCTACAAGGAAAAGGAGTCAAGAAAGTAGCTTTTCAGGCAGTAAGAACTGACTCACCGTGCACAATGGCCCACACCTTAATCCCAGGCCAGCCTGGTCTACAGAGTAAGTTGCAGGACAGCCAGGGCTACACAGAGAAACTTGTCTTGGGAGGAAAAAAAACACAGTGTCCCCCCCCCAAAAAAAAACTACAACAAAGAACTGACTTGCTGGGCAGGGTGGTGCATGCTTTTAATCCCAGCACTCTGAAGGCAGAGGCAGGGGGATCTCTGAATTTGAGGCTAGTCTGGTCTACAAAGCAAGTCCAGAATAGCCAAGGCTACACAGAGAAACCCTGTCTCTCAAAAAAAAAAAAAAAAGAAAGAAAGAATTGACTTTTAACTGGGTGGTGGTACACACCTTTGATCCCAGCACTCAGGAGGCAGAGGCAAGAGAAACTCTATGAGTTTGAGGCCAGCCGGTTCTACACAGTGAATTCCAAGACAGACAAAGCTACACAGAGAAACCCTGTCTCGAGAAAGAAAACAAACAAACAAAAAAACCAAAAAATAAACTCCAAACAAACAAAAAACTGGCTCACACACAGAGTAAATGTAAATTTACTGAATCTAAAGAGAGCTATGCTGAGTGAATGAAAGAAGCCAGACACAAAGAACAGATTGCTTGAAAAGATACACATGAGAAAAAGACACACATGGAAATGTCAGTGTGCTCGGGGACCAGGCAGAGCTAATCGCCGGGGACAGAAACCGGAACATGGTTCTTCACGTCTTGGGTGCGATTAAGTAAAAAGGGAAGGAGAGAAGTTCCTGAAGGGATGGAAAATTGATTTTATGTCTTGTTTGAGGCTACACAGGTGTGTTTGTCAAACCTACCCTACTGTGGGCTGGAGAGATGGCTCAGCAGTGAAGAGCGCACGCTGCTCGTACAGAGGACCCAGGCTCGGTTCCTGGCACCATTGCTGTGAGTCCAGGCTCGGTTCCCGGCACCCTTGCTGTGAATCACAACCGCCCATAACTTCAGCTGGTCTCCATGGCCACAGGCATGAAAATGGTCCACATGCATACATTCAGGCAAAACACCTACACACATTTTTTTAAAAAATCTTAAATTGGATAGAGCACTTGCCTAACATGCGAGGCCCTGGGGCTCTATACACAGTACTAAATAAATAAAAATTTAAAAATAGGTAAATAAATAATCCAAACAGATATTGAAGCTAGCTGGGTGAGGTGGCACAGGCCTTTCATACCGGCTCTCAGAAGGTAGAGGAAGTGTTAAACCTGAAAAGAAACCTGAGATTAAGACCGGCTCCATACTTTCTGAGCCAAATTTGAAGTAAGCTTTAATTGAATACGGGTCAGGATGATGGATTCTGGCCAGGGCTGGTCCGGGGTTCCTGGAAGCCGGAGACGAGTCACCTTTTGCAGAGGATTATAAAGGCTCCTGATACTTCTACAAAGGGTTACAAACACATAAGACTATTCATTTCCCACCAAGTCCAATCAGGGACAAACACGTATGCTGACGTACTTCCTGCCTGAGACACTCCTACCTGCATCCAATCAGAACAAACTTACATCGTGACCTAGTTCCTCTTGCCTACATGTGATCAAGCACATCTGGTGCAGTTGGGCCAAACAAACTTGTTTAGGGGAGAGAAGACACGTGACTTGTCATCTCACAAGAACGTCATCCACCAGCATTCCAGGAAGCTATCTGTCCTTGGGCAGGCCAGGCTTACAGGTTACCTTCAGGTCTTACCGGAGAAGACTGACTTCTGCGAGGTTAAGATGGTTAGCCTGGGCTACAAGGTGAGCCCAACAAACAAAACTGTCGGTACTGAAGAACTGTGAATGTGTTAAAAAAAAAAAAAATCTTAAAAATTACATTCTTGGGGGTTGTACTGATGCACACCTTTAGTCCCAGCACTCAGAAGGCAGAGGCAGATGGATCTCTGTGAGTTCAAGGCCAGCCTGGGCTACATAATGAGTTCCAGGACAGCGAGAGCAACATAACGAGACCCTGTCTTGGCAGTACAGAAAATGACCATGGAAGGGAGCAAAGGCCACCAGAGGCCACCCCAATTTATAAATGCCAAGACAGGTGAAGAGCTGGTTCCTCATGAGCTGCTCTGCAGCAACCACTCAAATTGCTGCAAGGCATACTAGCATTCTGATGTCTAACTACCTCCAACTTGGTGGCCTGGGTTTTGTCTGAAGAACGTTTTTAATTGTATTTTCTTGTCGAAGCATCTAAAACTTGCCTGCAGTGAGAAGCAAACATTAGGTCATCCTGCATCCTGCTTCCTCTTTCACACAAATCTATTAGCACTTTGCTCAGGGGAGAGAAAGTTCTTGTGTATTTGACAATTGCCTGATAAAGGGGCTTCTTCCAGCCACTAACCTCTTGGCAAAACAGTGGCTGGTTTCCGACACTTCCGCTGAGGAAGTGGCCTTGGATGCGTGCCCGCCATGGCTCTTCAGCAGTCACAGAAATCCCCAGGAACAAAGCACTGCCGTCTCTACACACCCCAAAGACAGACAGGCCTTCTGATCCGGGGAACTTTTTCTGAAGCAATCTACACACTTCCTAAATGACAGGCGAATCTGGGCCCAGGGGTCCTGCTCAAACTATGGCACCAGCCAAGGATAACACATGCAGTAAACTTCGAACCCCTACCCAGATCTACCCAACGGACAGGACGTTCTCCACAGTTGAGTGGAGAGTGAGGACTGACTTTCACACGAACTCTGGTGCCCCATTTTTGACCACATCCCCTGGATGGAGAAGCCTGGTGGCACTCAGAGGAAGGATAGCAGCCTACCAAGAAGAGACTTGATACCCTATGAGCATATACAGGGGGAGGAAGTCCCCCTCAGTCACAGTCATAGGGGAGGGGAGTAAGGGGAAAATGGGAGGGAGGGAGGAATGGGAGGATACAAGGGATGGGATAACAATTTAGATGTAATATGAATAAATTAATAAAATATATATTTTAAAAATCTGAACCAACAATTCTAAGATGGCAAAAAGAATCTGTCGTCCTCCGCCCCTCAACCCAACCCCCTCAGGTTTTCACAGTTTGACTTCAATTACTAGTTTAAGAAAGAAAAGAAGGTTGGAGTGCCAGCTGTGATTTGGTTCCCAGAACCCACATCAGGCAGTTCGCAACTTCTTGTAGTTCCAGATCCAGAGAAACCTACACCTTCTATTGGCATCTGTGGGCACTACAAGCATGTGGTGGTGCCGCCCATAAACTCACAGCTGTACACAGTACAACATAAATTAAATTAAAATAATCAGTTACAAACTAAAAATAAGACGGGCATGGTGGTGCATGCCTTTAATCCCAGCATTTGGGAGGCAAAGGCATGTGGACCTATGTGAGTTCGAGGCCAGCTTGGTCTACAAAGTGGGCCCAGGACAGCCAAGGCTACACAGAGAAACCCTGTCTTGAAAAACAAACAAACAAACAAAAAACCAAAGAGATTTAAATTTTTTCTGTTTGTATAGTTTATATGTATGGGTGTTGTGTCAGCATGTATGTCTGTGTACCACATGCCTGGTGCCTGCAAAGGCCAGAAGAGGGTGTCATATCCCCTGGGACTGATTATAGGAATTTGTGAACCTTCTGGAAGAATAGCCCATGCTCTTAATCACTGAGCCATCTTCCCAGCCCCTATTTATTATTAGTGTGTGTGTGTGTGTGTGTGTGTGTGTGTGTGTGTGTGTTTGTCTGTGTGTCTATATGTCTGTGTGTGTGTGTGTGTGTGTGTGTGTGTGTGTGGGTGTTTATGTGTGTGGGTGTCTCTGTGTGTGTGTGGGTGTCTGTGTGTGTGTGTGTGTCTGTGTCTGTGTGAACTTTGTACACCATCTATGTTCAGGATCCTCAAGTGTTCCTCCTCAAGAGCAGCGTAGCCACCTCTTTAACCCTAATTTTTAGCATTCTTGTCACAAAAAGAATGATGCTGGAAATGTAATGACATGTTAACTAGTTTGATGACTCTTTCTACAATGTGTAAATGCAATTGTATTATCACATTGGTTCCATAAATATGTAAAGTTTGCCATTAAAATCGAACAAATTATGAAAAAAATGTAGACACAGGATATAAGCAAGGTCAGACGTGGTGATGCACGCGTTTAATCCCAGCACTCGGGAGGCAGGTGGATTGCTGTGAGTTCAAGGCCAGCCTGGTCTACAAAGCAAGTCTGGGACAGCCAAGGCTACACAGAGAAACCCTGTTTCAAAAAACAAAAACAAACAAACAAAAGGATATAAGCAAAAATATACAGAAGAAATATAGAGAGAAGCCCAGACATGGTGGTGCTCTCTTGCAGTTCCAGCAGCTGGGAGGCTGAGCCAGGAAAATCACCAGTTTGGTGCCAACTTGGGCTGCACAGTGAAACACTGTCTAAGAGGAAGGAAACGGAGAAGGAGATGAGAAGGAAGAGGAAGGCACAAAAACGAAAGAAAAACAGTGATCCAGAGGCAAATACCCGTCTAATTACCAAGTTAAAAAATACAAATTAAAAGCTGGGTGTGGTGGTGCACGCCTTTAATCCTGGCACTTGGGAGTCAGAGGCAGAGGATCGCTGTGAGTTCGAGGCCAGCTTGGTCTACAGAGTGAGTCTGGGACAGCCAAGGCTACACAGAGAGACCCTGTCTTGAACCCACCCCTTCCCTGCCCCCCACAAAAATAAATTAAACAAAATTATCATGCTGTTTCCCACACTAAATTAGCAAAATGGTTTTTTGTTTGGTTGGTTTTGGTGTTTCTTTGTGTTAACAGCCTTGGCTGTCCTAGACTGGCCTTGCAAACCAGGTAGCCTAGAACTCACAGATATCCACCTGCCTCTGCCTCCCAGTGCTGGGGTTAAAGGAATATGCTACCATGCCTGGCCTCCTTTTTTTTTTAACTTATAACTTATTGAGTCCAATTGGTGATGCCCATATAAGCACGAATGTGATGCCATCTACTGTAGCATAGGCAACCTACCAGTGGCCGTACCGTATCCCCCAAAAGTGACTCTTATCCAGCAACCATCGACTATCAATAGTTCCATGTTTCCCTCATCCGTATCGGAAGTTTCGATTGGCTGAGCTTGTACAGATCTTTTGTTTTTTTGGTTTCGAGACAGGGTTTCTCTGTGTAGCCTTTGGCTGTCCTGGACTCATTTTGTAGATCAGGCTGGTCTCGAACTCACAGCGATCTGCCTGCCTCTGCCTCCCGAGTGCTGGGATTAAAGGCGTGTGACACCACACCCGGCTGCTTGTACAGATCTTATGCAGGCAGCTTTGACTTCACGTGTGTGACATGGTGGATGGCGTTTCACAGCACTCCTCTCTGTTCTCTGGCTCTCTTACACTCTTTCTCTTTCCTCTTCCACAGTGTCCCCTGAGCCTGGCAGGGGACACAAGTGTCCCATTTATAGCTGGACAATCACCGTTACTCATCCTTAGCACTTTGAACAGCTGTGGGTCTCTGTGTTTACCACTACCCACCATAGAGAGAGGCTTCTCCAACCATGCTTGAGACCAGCACAAATCTATAAGTATAAATGGATACCTACTAAGAAGCTTCACAACATGACCATTTCGCAGAATTAGCCATAGTCACCAGTGTCCCAGGGCCATTTTACAGTGGTTAGCTGTGAATCCCTTCTGACACAGGCCTCAAATTCAATCAAGAAGTGGATAGTTGTTCCCTTAACAGTTATGCCGTTTTTGCACCAGTGGGTACCTTGTACCTGTCAAGTAGTACTGTAGTATGCTGGGCCCAGAACTGTGTAAAACCAATAATATCTTTTTGCCCCCAGTAGCCTGCCTAGCACCTTCCAACACCATCAATGCTGGCCAGCAGGGAGAGTTCCTGGTCAGTTCAAGACTGATTCCTCTTTGTGTTGCAATCGAGGGTCTTACTATCTAGCTATGGTGACAAACCAAGAGCAATGGCAACATCTTGAATTGTTTTGGATGCCTCTGGGGACTCCTTGATCAATAATTCAAGAAGGCAACATGCCTAACACTGAGATTTCCACTTAATAACCCATTGTCCGACCTTGCAGGGCATCTCTAGTCAAATATCTTTTTTAAATTATATTTTTAAAATTAGCTTAAAACTAGTGGACTTTCATTTGCTTCTTTGTTTCAAGGCAAGGGTTTCTCTGTGTAGCCTTGGATGTCCTGTACTTGCTTTGTAGACCAGGCTGGCCTCGAACTCACAGTGACCTGCCTGCCTCTGCCTCCCGAGTGCTGGGATTAAAGGCATGCAATAACACACCCAACTCAAACTAGTGGATTTTCATAAAGCTTCCTCATATATCCTTAGTTTGGTTACTGTTAACTTACTAGCACTTCTCAACCTGTGGGTGGTGACCCCTTTGAGATCATATATCAGATACCCTGCATGTCAGATTGTTACATTAGGATTCCTAACAGTCGTTGCATGGTTGGGGGGTCACCACAGCATGAGGAACCGTATTAAGGAGTCACAGCCCCTAACTAACCCCTACATCTCTGTGTGGCCCGTTCTCTACACAGAATGACAAGCTCTTCTAATAATGCACTGCAGAAGCGGTCCCTGAAAGCATAGTTTTGGGAGAGCCTTTCTAATAAGAAACTTGGTCTCCAGCATCTCAACTCCATGTAGCAGCTGTCCTAAGGAGATGAAAGGAAAAGTAACATACGAGCTCAGCAGCCATCACACGCGTACCTCTACAGTGCTCTGTAACAGCAGAGAGAAAACGTGGCCTGGAAGATGGTTACCTGGATTTTATGCACAGTCTTTTAGATTCCCTGCAGAACCTCACAATACATTTGATATCAAAACATGATCTAACATAAAATAAGTAAGAGCTCGAATGGTATTCTCTTAAGTCAACAAAGTATTGCTAATGGCCGGGCGGAGTCCCCTTTCTGTCTAGAACATCAAGCTTGTTTATTAAAGACCTTCCCTTCCAAGCCCTCACAGGCCTACAGAGCAAACCTAGCAGTCATCGCCTTAATCCGCTCCTGACAGAGAGGGCAATCAGTGGCTCCTCCCCACTGGGGAATTGTCCCTGTGTTTCGGGTTAGTCAGATTAAGTGTGGATTTCCTGGTTTATTCCCTCCTGGAAAGGGTTAAGAAGTTGCATAGCACTAAAATTGTCCAGGCTGGCTCTGTTAAGTTTCCCTCAACTGCTCCCCAGCCCAACTTCGCCGCCAGGGTTTCTCTGTGTAGCCTTGGCGGTCCTGGACTCGCTTTGTAGATGAGGCTGGCCTCAAACGCACAGAGTTCCACCTATCCATCTGCCTCTGCCTCTGGAGTGTTGGGAGTAAAGGCGTGTAGCCCCACAGTCACTTCAACTGGGTTTGGTAAGAGACATATCCACTTAGCTTTGAGCTGTGATTACCTATGACTTGGGCAACACCAAAGTCAGGGACAGAATCCAATCATCTGTTTCTCACAGTTGGGGAGTGGTGAAAATAGACAAGATCAAATGGCAGGAACTGTTCCCCAGAGGGCTATGGAGTGTGAGCTTGAGGGACGTTAAATCACAGGCAGCCCGTCCCATCAGATGCAGAGAGCCTAAGGCTGTTGTCTTTATGCAACTGTCGGAAGATCTCTCCTCTTGTCTCTCCCTAAAGGCAGATGCTGAGACGAGATTGAAAGCAAGCATGGGGGATTGCAGGAAGCCTTGGGAAGGAATGGGAGTGTAACCAGGAGGAAAGGACAGGTGCCTTACACACAGGCAACAGTTTTCAGTCCCACCCTTGCTCCTCCGGGAACTGTATATAATGCCACACGTAATTACTGCACTACTAAGGAGCATAGGGGCTGACATATTTGTCCACCAATTCTGGAGCCTTGGACATTAACTCTAACTCCCTGGCCAGAGGAAATTTCCCTGTGCTGGTGAGTGGCCCTGGAGGTCAGAGAATGCCTAGAGCACAAAGAATTAAGAAGTCCTGGGCGGAGCAATGGAGGACTCTGTGCAAGTACCCCCTGAGGGCATCCCTAGAATCTACTGTATCAGGCCATCTCAGGGTGTTCGGACTGGGTCCTGCGGACACCTAAGCTTGCTACCTCTATTATCTATTCTGGGGTACTGGGTTCTTTGTTTTTGTCTATCCATCCATCCACCCACCCACCCATCTACTCAGACAATTATTTTGGTCAGGAAGAAGTGCAGAAGTATGAGAAATAAAATTAATACCTCAAAAAAAAAATAAAGAAAACAGAATAAGGCTTCTAGAAATTACTGTGTGAATATTTTGAAGTTTGGTCCCATTTAGCGAAATAAAACAAGGTTAAGCGCTAGACAGTGGGAAATATAAGCACAAAGGAAATGCAGCAGACTTTTTTGGTTTTGTTTTGTTTTGTTGGTTTTGGCTTTGCAAGACAGGGTTTCTCTGTGTAATAGCACTGGCTGTCCTAGACTCACTTTGTAGACCAGGCTGGACTCACAAAGATCCACCTGCCTCTGGCTCCCAAGTGCTGGGATTAAAGGTGTGCACCACCACGCTGCCTAGCAGTACTTTTTAAGTTAGGCAAATCCACTAGGCTCTAGTCCTGTGCAGGAGAGAGGGTGGTGACAGTGCTTGACGTCACCTTCTCCATAGTGTGGAATGGAGTGTGAGTGGAAACCTAATGTGCAGTGTTATTAGGCTTTGAACATGTCCTCCGATGTTGCAGACACTGAGAGGCAGTGGGGCCTTTAGGAGGTGGGGCTGAGTTAGGTCATGAGGCTCCAGAGAGAGGCTGGCTGGTTCCTGACTACACTGTATCTATTTTAGGGCCATGTTTCTTTCATGGTGCTATCTGCCATGAGGAGATACTGTTGTAGAGCCTTTGTCAAAGCTGGCACTATACTATGTAGACTGTAAACCTACCCAACTGTGAACTAAGTAATCTTGTCTTTATTAGTTATCCAGCCTCAGGGACTTCATTATAGTAACGGGAAACAAAGTGGCACAAGCATCAGCCCAGGAGGACAGCAATTCATTGCAGCGTGTCCGGCTGTGTAAGATGACATTAAAAGCAAATCTGGCAGTTTCAGAGTTGAAATTTCTTCCTTAGAACAGAGAACTGGCTCAAGAGACTGTAGGCTCCTGTTTGTCACAGGGAGAGCAACGGATTTGGACAACAGGCAGAGCTTTGCTCACCTGATTCCAAAGTGGAAGGAAGTGAGAGCGTCACAGAGACCACATCAAGGCAGTCTAAACCAGGAAGCCTGGCTCCAAATCTCTAAATGACTCTCAGAGAAATTACTGGAACACTGTCAGCTCCAGTTGCCCTATCTTTTGCTGTGTATTTTAGGTTAAGGATGAAAACAATGACCACTATGTTATGCTGGGTTTTCTCTGCTTGCTTTTCATGGATCCAGTTTTCTGCCATAATCTATGCCCAACAGTATGACCGCTCTAGATCCTCCCCTAGTGCCCTCTGCCTGCCAGTTGGGTGTGGCCAATGGGGCTGCCTGAAGCAGGAGAAAGACCCAGGCATTTTTACCTTTGCTGGCCCCAACATCTTATACTTCTTGGTTCAGCACTTACCAGACTCTTTCCCCCTTGCTACTCCAGGCCTGGGCCAATGAAAACTCCCCATTGTTGCTATAGCCTTTGCCATCTCACGTGGGTCCCTTCACGCTACTCTCACCTTTGTAAATGTTCTCTCAATGAACTAACTCCCTTCTGGTTCTCCTTGTGGCCCTCAGTAGGCAGGCAGGCTGGCATCTGCAGCAGAGAAAGGCTGGAGGGTTAAATGAACGTTCCTCTGAGATACTTGGCATGTGACCCAGGACGTCAGAAGTACCTCAGAGTTGTTCATCATCCTTACTGATCCCATCACCCATGGACCTCACTGACTTATGCCAAACGCACAGCTGCTTCTGAGGGGGAAGAGATGCCGGTGCTGCAGAATATCACAACACTAAAAGGGACAGAGCACTGGGTTCCAAGAGCAGAGCACTGTGGGCTAAAATCGGCATTGTAGGGAGTCCTACCCTGGCAAAAGCAATTAGTACAAATACAGCTTAGCATGGACCAAGCAGGTTTAGCTTGGCAGGACACATTATGTAATCTGGCTTATGGAAAAGAAAATCCCAACTGATCAGATTAAAATTCACTTTTAACTAATACCTTGGAGTCATTTTGTCTGTGCCCTTATCCTGAAACAACGGCAAAAACTCCTGTTTTGTAAAACACACCAGCATTTTTTTGATAATTCTTGGTAAACCAATTAGTCTCCCAGCATCAGTTTTGGGAGGTGGCTGTGCTGACAGTGGGCATGTGGAAAGACACGTGACATGGCCACCTCTTGAGAAACATTAGTCTGCAGGAAACAAGCTCCCCTTCAGTCCCTTGCAGCCATCTTTGTTTTTCACTCCTTGGGATAGAATGTGCATGCATTTGCAGTATGATTGCCACATAAGATGAGGCTGATGTGTTCTAGTCTCAGTTCTAATCATGGGCAAAGGTCGTAGGTACTGAGGTCTAGTTTGAATTTACTATTTTAAAACTGCTATATTTGGCCAGGTGTGTGGCACACGCCTGTAATCTCAGCACTTGGGGAGGCAGAGGCAGGTGGATCTCTGAGTTTGAGGCCAGCCTAGTCTACAGAGTCCAGAATAGCCAAGGCTACACAGAGACACCCCATCTCCACTGTCTTGAAAAACAGACAAACCTGCTATATGCAAACGGTTTAGTATTAAATAACCCCGCCTTTCACAGGGAAAGCACACGGATGCAATCAACTCTGAAGTCCTACTCTCTGGGTCTAGGGGAGGAATGCTGGTGGCTCTCCCACGTTCTCGGTGGTATTTTTGGAATTAGACAAGCATCTGTGTGGAGAGGTAAGGAGAAAGTCAGCAGCTCAGAGATCTCACAGAGAGATCAGCACACTTGCTTGCCAATTTAAGGAGAAAGTTGTGCACCCAAAAAACAAAAACAAAACAAAACAAAAAAACAAAAACCAACCAACCAAACAACAACAACAACAAAAAACAAACAAACAAACCCCTGCTGAATGACAAATTATGAAACCTGTGGCAAGTGACAAACACCTAGAATTCTGAGCCAGTGAAGAACTTTAGAATATTTTTTTTCCTGTTTTCTTTTCTTTTTTGATTTTTCAAGACAAGGTTTCTCTGTGTAGCCTTGTCTATCTGGACTTGCTTTGTAGACCAGGCTGGCCTCAAACTCATAGCAATTCGCCTGCCTCTGCCTCCCGAGTGCTGGGATTAAAGGCGTGTGCCACCACCGCCCGGCTTAGAATTTTCTTTTTCTTTGGGATTAGCTATGAATTAATCATGAGTGAAGAGACTTGGTTTCAGGCTACTTTTGACACACATGCTTACTTTTTGAATGACCCAATAATCAGACACACTTGTAGGGTACGGTGTGGTACTTCAGCACAGGTGTATGGTGCCTGATGAGTAGGTCAGGGAACTGGCTTGCTTGTCCTTCAAATGCTGGTTGTTCCTTTACTTCCAGAACACTTGAAATCTTTCCATAGGCTTTCAGACCTGGGATAATCAGCTGAGGAGCATATTTAACATACCAAAGTGGACCTGGTCTCCAGGTTCTCCCAGCATCCCTCAGTCTCTGCCTGTTACAGGGCATGGCTGGCAGGCCCCACTGTCTACCCTGAACTTGCCAGCGCAGGGGCTGGCCTTCCTTGTATAATCCAGACATTTTGGTGTCATTCCCCCACCTCTATCTCCCTGTGTACACATATTCTTTCTCTCTTTCTGTTCCTCCTCCTCTCTGTTTCCCTCCCCCTGGTGACTTCCCTGGCCTTGTTCCTTGGGACCAGTGAACCCGCCCAATAAACCTGGCTTTATGCTTTACTCTCACTTGAATTGGCTAATTTCATCAGCGGAGAAAACCTAGTACATTCTACTAGCTATGTTGTGGAACATGCTTAACTACTGTCAGCCACAGTTTTCCCACTGTGCTTTAGAGCATTAAAATTTAGTCTTATCCAACTACAGCCGGCACCGCTAACCAATCTATCTACACCCTTTCTCCTCTCATCTTTCCATTTGTATTTTTTCTTTTCTTTTTAAAGAATTTATATATTTTGATTTCATGTTCTTTGGTGTTTTTCCTGCATGTATGTCTGTGTGAAGTGTCAGATCCCCTGGGACTGGAGTTATAGACAGTTGTGAACTGTCTTATGTGTTTTGGGAATTGAACCTGGATCCTGCTGAGCTGTCTCTCCAGCACCAAAGATTTTTTGAATTGTTTGTTTATTTGTTTGTTTTCCGAGACAGGTTCTCTCTGTGTTAGCCTTGCCTGTCCTAGACTTGCTTTGTAGACCACGCTGGCCTTGAACAACCTTGACTGTCCTAGACTCACTTTGTAGACCAGGCTGGCTTCGAACTCACAGCGATCCGCCTGCCTCTGACTTCTGAGGGCTGGGATTAAAGGCATGGGCCACCATGGCCATCTTTAAACTATTTTAAAATTATGTATCTATGGGTGGGTGTGTACAAATGAGTTCAGGTGCCCACAGAGACTAGAGGTGAGGGTCTCCTAGAGTTTGAGTTACAGGCAAGTTGTAAGGTTCCCAGCGTGGAGCTAAGACCTGATCTTGGGTTCTTTGCAAGAATAGTTTGTGTGTTTAGCTGCTGAGTGGTCTCTCTAGCGTCCTGCCTGGAGTTTATATTTTATTTGTTCTTGTTTCTTTAAGTCAGGTGTCAAGTAGCCCAGGCCGGTCTCAAATTGGCTATGTAACTGATTTCTGATCCTCATGCCTCTACCTCCCAAGTGTTAGGATCACCTACCTTTGCTACTGTGGCACCAAATAATAACAGTAATTATTTTTTCTTTTGGGGGGGCGGTTAGGACCTCGGACATGCTAGGTTGGCCCTCTGTCATTGAGCAGTCATCAGTCTGATTTTTTAAAACTGTAACATCAAAGGTTTTGAGGGGAAAAAAATTCAGAAGGAGAAATCCAGATAGGTCATGAATCCGGGTTTGAATTTTGGCTTCCTGGCTCAGTCACTTAGCAGTGGCAGGATTAGGATTTCGGGGCAAATTTCTTTTTTGAGACTGTGTTTCCTCGAAGGTGGTGTGGACGCTTTGGTGATAAAGGTTTTCTGGGCTCAAGAAGGCTGCCTACTGTGTCCTGGTCTGGAGAGAGGGTCCCATGCATAATCCACACTGTAAGCGTTATTCTTGCTCCTGCTATGGTGACGGTCCCCCCCCCCCAATCCCCCTCCCTCGCCTGGCCCTCCCTATTAAGTTCAGCCTGGCCTCTGGCCCTTCCATTTTGAGCTTATCGTATGAAAAGTCACTATGCTGCCAATAAAGGAAATGACTGGCGCCCTATTCTTAGATATTGTTCAGGACTAGGAACCAGCACAGACTGTGAGTTTATTAAGCGGGAGGGCTTAGACTGTTTCCTCTAACTGGCTCAGTGGACGGCTGAAGCTTTGTCAATGAGCCTTTGAGACGTAGCTGGCTGTGGGTGAATAAAGTCCTGGCAATGCGAAGGTACTGTGTAAATTCCTTAAAGCGGCCCCCCACTTTCTCAACAATGACATCTCCTCCCCAGCTCTCACCCTCAATAACCAGATCTGCGGGATTCAGCCAGAAGCTGAGTGTGAAGGCTAGCGCGCACTCCCTCCCTCGTTGGCAGCTTCTCAATGGTAGCTGTCTGTGAGCCCAGCAAGCATATGTCTGAGGAGCTGGAGTGGGTCCCACCCGAGCTGAGGGCCGGTCAGATCCTGTCTTAGTGGAGAACACACAGAACCACTCCAGGGGAATACAAAGCGGACGGACAAGTGCTCGTGCGTATTGATCCCCGCCCGGAAGAGAGCTGAAGCCCGGGGAGAACTTGGCCCATTTTTTAATAACATCCTGTTAATGGAGGGCGAGAGAATTCAGGAGCTGAGAGGTACTTTAAAGCAAATAAAGAGCCACTCCTGAAAGCGTGTGAGAATTGAAGAGGCCAATTCACAGTCTAGCACGTTGGGAAGACGTTGTCAAGGGCTTCCTGCTTCTGCCCACCACCAGGCGGCATGCTATTCCTCTGAGGTTCTTTGAATCCTCAGCGGATGGCTCCTACCATTGGTATTCAGAGCTCAACTACACATGCTGTCTGTGTAGACATCTCTGTCCTCTTTTTTTGAGATAGGAATGCATGTTGAAGCCATGCTTCAGAGTAACAAGCGCTGGGATTATAGGACAATGCCACCATGCCTGGCTGAAGTCACACAGTGGAGCAGTGCAGAGAAAGGGGGTCCTCTTTCATTGTTTGACTGTGGTCTTGAGGTCCCATCCGCCTCTGAGTAAGTGATAATAAACTTTCAGTCCTTCCCATCTAATCACTTACTGTCCTGTGACGCAATCCTCCTTCCTCCTGCAGATTTTCCCCATCACCTGCTTCCTTCTCTGAGACCTTCGTGTGCATTTGATTTGGTGCATGAAAGAAGGCCACGTGGGTTATATGGCAGAAAAGATGTGAGGTTCTTAGGATGGGTGTCCTCTGGTTCTTCCTTGGGTGATGGGCTTTGTAGTTCTGGCTCCTGGGTGACTTGGACGGCAATCAATGGTTGGAGGGCTCATCTCATGTGCAGAGTGATTCTTCACTTTCTTTCTCTGGCTGACTGTCCTCCCATGAGCTGTACCTGACTGTAGACTCCTAAGGCCCAGCCAAGTCCTCCAGCAGTCTGCATCCCTGAGCTAAAACACGCTGGACCTGGGAAGAATGTGGGAGAACTATTTGTCCGTGTCTCCTGACCACAGCCACAGTGCTGTGATTTTAATACAAGGGTGAAAGTGCAAACACTGTATTAGAAGCTGGAGCTGGGGAATACTAGCAAGGGGTGAGGGAGTGACGAGGGAAAGGAGACGTCTTCAGGTGTGCAGCTGGGGCTTAGCTGCCCAGGAGAGCTGCAGGAAGCCATGTAGAGCATGCCCCAGAGGTATGAGCGTGCTGATTAAATAATCACAGTGATTAAATAAAATGTGTGTGCAGAGCAGTTAGTACAGAGCCCGCTATAAATAGACTCAGTAGCTGTAAACACACTTTTGCTCCCCCAGATCCTCATTTGCCCCCAAACATCACACCAGCTCTTTCCATGGTGCGGTCATTTGAAGGAGATGTCCCACATGTCTATTTGTTCCCAGTTGGTGGAACTGATTAGGAAGGATTAGGAGGTGTGCCTTGGTGAGGGAGGTGTGTTACTGGTGGTCTTTCTCTCCCCCTCTCCTTCTTCTTCTCCTTCTCCTTCTTCTCCCTCCATCATGTTTGTGAATCAAGATATGAGGTTTCAGCTCTCCCTTTACTCCCCACCATGGACTCTAACCCTCTGTAACTGTGTGCTAAATTCAATGCTTTCGTTTATAAGGTTTTTGGCCATGGCGTTTTTTCGCAGCAGTAACTAAGAAAACATGGATTCTTTGCCTCTGCTCTTCTTTCATGTCTTTGTTTTCCTCTTCTCCCTTTCTCACCCCTATTATTTGGCTCTTCACCTGCTAAGCAAGTTCATCCTCATGCAGTCAACAGGCAAAAGCCCCAGTGCCTCTTCAAACACTATGGCACCAAGATCAGACGTACAAGAAACCAAGCACCATCCCACTTCCAAGCAGAGGCCGACGCACTGAGTTGGCTGGGTCTGGTGGCACAGACCTGAGATCCCAGACCAGGAGGCAGAGCCAGCTTATGGCTCCCGCCATATGAAACCCTGCCTCGAACAAAGCGAAACTTTGTTAGTTCAAATGTTTTAGGAAGCACAGTAGTGTAAGTGAATACAGTGGTGAGAGGCGGAACCCAGGAGGTGAGAGCCTTCAACGAAGCAAGGGGCTTCTATTCAGGCAGCCTATACATATTCATTTAAGGGGAAGACAGTTCCTGAGAGTGTCCAGGTAAGTATTGGATTCCTGAGCATGCTCAGTTTAAGAGCACAATTTAAGAAGGCAAACCAGAAGGGAACAGTCGGGGTATGTTTAGCTTGAGGCGCACACCTAAAAGTTAAAATGGTAGCAAGGCATGAACTCGGCAGTGCTCTCAACTTGCACTATAACATTTTAGCTAGAATGAGGAAAGCATAATTTTAGGGTGCATTAGCACTTAACTATAGAAACAGATAAGGAAGTATCTTTTGGTTTGATAACAGAAAGAGTTATTAAGTGTTTTAGTGAAAGTGCGGATGCGTTTGGCCACTGTAGAGGGCAGTTCAGTAGCATTTATGAAACTCAAAGTTCACACTTCACCCTTTAACAGTGCAGCTGTTGCTGAGATCAGACCTACAGGAAACCAAGCATTCGGAAAGTTGGAGAACCTATTTTTATGTTGCAGGCAGGCGTATCCAGTAGACCCAGTAAGCTAGTGCTCTGGGGAGAGAGACCGCGCCCTGATCCAGTTAGTTTGCTTGCTTGCTTGCTTGTTTTTCAACATTTATAGGCTAAACTGAGTCATTTTTTTCCTTCTCTTCTTGTGGGTTAAGGATTTGAATTTCGTGCCACACAAGGTTCATGAGAAAACCTGTTTATAGAACTAGAGACAGTGAGGTCAGAACTGCTGTTTCGTAACTGTTTCTCAAGGTCAGGGGGTGTTATCTGAGGTAGAAAGTAATTGAGATTGCAGAAGCAGAACTCAGCATATAGTATTCACAGCTTTAGGTGCAGTGAGAAATGCTGACTCATATTAGTCCTCCTGTCACCACATCTGTATGTCCACCATGGAGAAGCTCTCTCAGAGATGCACAATGTTGTCCATCGCTATCAGTTTATTAGCAGGGAACTAGAAGAAAATCTAAATAACCATGATTACCAGGACTACAAATGAAAAATGCAATGTGTGTAATGGAAGAACTGCATAGCAGTTTTTTAAAAAAGAACAAAATAGAATGCTACATAGTAGCAGAAAAAATGGTTGGCAAAACACAAAAACAAACAAACAAAACAAAACAAAAACCCCACACCAATCAACCTCCCTCCCCCTCCCCCTCCCCCCCAAAGAAACCCTAAAACAAAACTAAAACAGGAACAGTTGGCCCTTGGCATGTTTCTGTCTTCATTCATTCATTCATTTTTGGGCTTTTGAGACAGGGTTTCTCTGTGTAGCCTTCATGGTCCTGAAACTCATTTTGTAGACCAAGCTGGCCTCAAACTCAGAAATCTATCTGCCACTGCCTCCTGAGTGCTTGGATTAAAGGTGTGAGCCAAAACTGCCTAGCTGATATGTTTCTATTTGTTGTTGTTTTTTTAAGATTTATTTATTGTTATACAGTATTCTACCAGCATGTGATCTAGCAGGCCAGAAGAGGGCACCAGATCTCACTGTAGATGGTTGTGAGCCACCATGTGGTTGCTGGGAATTGAACGCATGCCCTTTGAAAGAAGAGCCAGTGCTCTTAACCTCTGAGTCATCTCTCCAGCCTCATGTTTCTATTCTTATAGTTTCTTCTCTTCTAAAATATTATGAGTCAAATTGTACAATATGTGGTGTTTTAAGTCTGGCTTCTTCCATTTGGTTTAACACATTTACAAACATTTATTCTGAAGGTATCAGTGGTTTCTTTTTACTGCTTTAATATGTTAGCAATTTTTATTAGGTATATATGTGCATATGTTATATATAAATATATCCTTAAAAATAGACATATGAGCCTGGCAGTGGTGGTGCACTCCTTTAATTCCAGGGCTTCAGAGGCAGAGGCAGGTAGATCTCCAAGATGAAACCAGGTTGGTCTACAGAGCAAGTTCTAGGACAGCCTGGGCTACAGAGAGAAATTCTGTCTTGAAAACACACCCACGCACACACACGCGCGCGCGCGCACACGCACACACACACACATCTGGAAAGACAGAAAGCAAACACTCCAATAATTTGTTTTGGAAGGATCATGGGAGCCAGAGCTGAGAAAGGAATGGTTAAATGTCCTGCTTTATTTTCACTATTACAATTTGCAAACTGAATTCTGTTGTACATGTGTAATTAAAAAATATATTTAGTAATGGGAAGAGGTAGGTGATAATTGCATTGGTTATATAAGAGAGTATTTCTTGTATCTCTCTCAGCATGTGCATGGAAGAAGAAAAGGGGAAGTCTGCTATTTGATTAAAAACTTGAGAATAACGGGGACTTTTAGATGCTAGGCATTGATTGAGAGGCAAAGGCTAAATCCCATTAAAATGGAAAGAGACAAATGATAGCAGCATTTATGTGCCAAGCTTTATATTAAAGAGATCGAGGAGGAGGAGGAGGAAGAGGAGGAGGAAGGGCCTTACTCCTCCAGAGACAGCCTGAAGACGAGGCAGGCTCTATGGCTAGGCAGGAAAAGTAGGACGAGCTAGCACAGCACCACTTTGCAGCTTGGGGTCTAGCAGGCCTAGCTCCATGCCCAAAAACTGATTCAGGTTTTCAGCCGCTCTTCTACCTGTGACAGGTGCCCTTGGCTTCAGATTCGCTTGAAGCTAAGTGATCTCAGCGATCCTCAGGGAACCCCAGACCTAGTAACCAGGACCGACAGTCTCTGTAGGATGATGGAGGGTCTCTTAGGTGTCCCTTTCATGGCCATCTTTCTGCTGATAATGCCAACATCTGTCAAAATCCAGATGAGTTACTACTACTGAAACCCTGTCACCTTTTCTCCTCAAAACAACCATGAAAACCCAGCTCCTCTGCCTTCAGTCTTCCTGAGCCATCCATCCATCACTCTGTATGCCGGTGTCTGCCGTGTAAACGAGGGTGCTGTTACCACTTAGCAGACAGTCTTTCCTTGTCCGCTGCTTTCTGCACACTGCTCTCAGTCATTCCAACCTCACCTCCAGGCCCTGTGACAGTCTCCCGCTGGTGATCAGACTAGTCTACTTTCTGGTGCTCATTAGACTTTCCCAGGTCCAAGGAATCACAGATGCTAGCCATAGTAGCCTACGCCTTTAGTCTCAGCTCCCAGAAGGCAGAAGCTGGTGGTTCTCTGTGATCTCAAGGCCAGTCTGGTTTGCATAGTGAGCTCTGTGAGGCCAGGGCTACATAGCAAGTCTCTGTCTCAAAAGTAAGCAAGTAAATGAAAAAGTAAACTGCCGCTCTGCAGTTTTGTTCCCCTTCAAGGAAATAAATTCCTAACTACGGTGGCCCCCTTGAGTGCTAGAGCTCATCATCCCTTAAGCCCAGTAACCACTGGCCTCTTTGATTTTAGTTTTTCCACTCTGCCCGACATTCCATCTCCTTACTAATCTTGCTTAAATATCATTTCACCGAGCCACGCCTCATCTCAAGAATGTACGGCGGCTTACCCCTGCATATCACACTAAATCTGAACTTTCCCTCACTGTCATCACCTAGCCACACATGAGTTTTCTCACACACCCTACCTTTCTTCAAGATCTTTCTTCTTTCTTCCTCTGTTCTGCAAACACCATAAGCTTAACCCTAACCACAGTCCTTTGCTTAGTCAATGTTTGTTTAATTGCTTATGCTCTTGCATGGCTGTCTGTCCATTCTGTGCCCTCTCAGGGTTAAGAGAAGCAGGTCAAGTTCTGCCTGGCAAGCTTGAACTGAAAGCCCTGGAAGACCCTTAGAGGAAAGTGGGCATCAAATGTCTTAAGTAGAATTGAGAGAGAGACCTTGTTACACACAAAAGGTGCTGTGTGGCCTAGGAGAGCAGGAGAAGAGGTTCAAGCTCTGGGAAGAAGCTTTATAGCAGAAGGCTTTTGATTCCAGAAGAGATGCAGGCATCCCAAGTTTTTACTCTGCTTAGAAGTTATAGGTTCAGATTACAAGGAAACTCAGAGTGGAAGAAAGCAGAACAGGAGGAGGGTGGCAGGACAGCCAGCAATGAGCATGGCGGGCTATCACCACTAAAGGTCTTAAATGTGTTCACTGAGTCTCACAGATATGCATGGGCTCTGTGTAGACAGCCTCTGATGATCACCATCACACCTTCCCTGCCGCAGTCTCCAATGACATCACCATACATTCCTTTCTACAGTCTTCGATGCTCCTCCCCTTCTCTTTATACATATCCCCTCTTTATACATACACAGAAGATGATGTTCACTTCTCTTCTTCTTGTTTCTGGACTGCCCTTGCAGGAGAGTCCATGGCCTGAGACTTTTCACAACATGTTCAAAGATCCTGCAGCGTTTGCGTCCTTCTTCCTACAACACACGTAGCCATGTAAGAAGTTCGGCTCACAGAGAGAATGGAGGCACCTAATTTATGGCTGCACCTCAGCTCCCAGTCAACAATCAGCATCAACTACCAGCCGTGTGAGTTCTCCACAGTAGACAACCAACCCAGTCAAGTGTCCATAGGGATGGGAAGAGTTCCACTTCACACTACCTGCAACAGATCACACAGGAGATCCAAGCAAGGTTATAGAATTGAAAAACTGGGAGCATGGTTGCTGGTTGTAAGCTTCGGGATTCTGAGATGGCTTGCTTTCTATTGTAAAATATTACTGAAGCAGACAACTAATTTCTAGGCCTCTAGTATATAAGCTGTCATTTATGGTGTCCAATACATTGATAACCCAAAACACAGCATTGGAATCCCCTTGTAGGGCACTAATTCTTCAATGACTTGCGCTCAGAGTGGCAAATCCTTTCTGATAGAAACAGAATATGTTTTAATGTACTTTTTGTTTGTTTGTTTTTGTTTTTCAAGACAGGGTTTCTCTGTGTAGCTTTGGCTGTCCTGGACTCGCTTTGTAGACCAGGCTAGCCTCGAACTCACAGAAATTCACCTACCTCCGCCCCCGAGTGCTGGGATCAAAGGCGTGTGCCACCACACCCAACTGCTTTAATGTATTTTTAATAATTTCACATTTTATGAGCCAAACTCATATTCTTCAAATGAACCTATATTCACATATTTATCTTCATTGCTTAGTGCACTATATCTTTAATCTAAAAGTTCATTTCCAAATATTCCCTCATGCCTATGAGGCTGCATTAAATATAGCTCAAGGAGTCAAGAGACATTACTCCCTGTAAATTCTGTATCATGTTAACCATGAAAGCTTCATTTCACAAAAGAAAAAAATAATCCACAAGCACACTCCAAGTGATAGAGATGTGCCAAGTCTCCCCCCTCAGGCTCTATCTGGGTAAATGGACAGATCTAGAAAAGGTCGTATTGAGTGAGACAGCACAGACCTGGAAAGATAAACACTGTATTTCCTCCCTCGTCAGTGGTTTGTGGCTTCAATTCCTCAGATGTGGGTATACAACCCAGAGTAACTGCAGAAACCAGGAGACCATGGGGATGGGGTGTGGGGCGGTGAGGGGCAGTAGAAAGCAAAATGACAGCAAACACGTGATTTGAAGGGGAAATGAGGAAAACAGAGGGAGGGCTCTAGTACGGAAAAGGAGGGCAATGAATACAGAAGGAGCAAGGAAGGTAAAACGGCATAAGGTATATGTATATTACATATAATATACAGAAATCTGTACATCTATATATAGTTCAAATGAAAAATGCCCACGCGTGATGGCAATGAAGACAAGAGAGGTGAACAATCTGACAAAGCCCACACCAGCAGGCAAGAGATGCCCTCCTTGGAGCTGTTTTCCTGGGTTGTCCAAGAGACTTCCAAGCATTATAGGTTATTGCTGTCCCCCTGGGTATGTCCCCATTGGTGCCTAGTCCATGCGTGTTAGAGGAAACAGGACCCAGATCTGACCTGAAGTCTTCCTCCCTGAGGACTAGCTCACAAGGTACCAGGAGACACCATGCAAGCTTCTAAGAAATGGAAACGAACAATAGTCCCACTACTGTCCACAAACCCCAACAATCAGCATCGTACATACGTCTTGGTGGCAGCCCGCAGCTCTCTAACTGGACTCCAGGCCTGCTCGACAAGAGGGAAATCATGCCGGTACTGGAGACCTAGCCAAGCCAACTACTTAGGGACGGAGAAGTCATGCATCTCTGAGGAGAACCCATGACTGACAGTTTACTACACAAGCACAATTCTAATTAAATTCTAAATATTTGTCTTTATACCCACAGATAAGTGTGGTCCTAAACATTCATCAAGAAAGCTTCTCTTTGCAATTGACGGAGACCGTTACTGAAAACTGCAACCAACCAAAATGCAGAGAACAGGACAGATTGTATGATGCTCAGTCCCAATGGATACACCTACAACACAACTCCTGTACCTCAGGGATCATGGGGAGTGGGGGTGGGGTGGGGCAAGGAAGGTTGTAAGAGCCAGAGGAACAGGAAATTTGCTGAGACTGGGACTCCCAGGAGTGTCAGAGAAGCTGTGTCCATTAAGTTTCAGGAACATGTCTGCCTCCACAAGACCTGAACAATGACATCATCAACAGATGCTAAAATGGAAGGGGGAAAGCTCAGAGCCTTCAACCCTCATCAAAGAACTACAGACAACCAAAGGATGCTGAGAGCGGGAGAAATTGTCATCCCTAAGAAAGAGCCCTGAAGCCGAAGCCGGGCGGTGGTGGCGCACACCTTTGATCCCAGCACTCGGGAGGCAGAGGCAGGTGGATCGCTGTGAGTTCGAGGCCAGCCTGGTCTACAAAACGAGTCCAGAACAGCCAAGGCTACCCAGAGAAACCCTGTCTCAAAAAACAAAAAAAAAAAAAAAAAAAAAAGAAAGAAAGAAAGAAAGAAAGAGCCCCTAATTGCTTATCTAGTACCAAGAGGTCAGCTCTGAAATCTTTACATCATATACATAGATGTAAAATCATATGGACTGAGCAGTTTGCACTTATATATTTACGCGCGTGTATGTGTGTGTGTGTGTGTGTGTGTGTGCGTGTAAAACAATTAAAGAAAAAAGAACACACATTTAAGAGAGAATGGGGGATATTTGGGAAGGGTTGGAAGGAGGAAAGAGAAGGGTAAACAATATAATTATATTATAATTTCAGAAATAAAAAATATTTTAAAGTATGTTCAGTTTAAGAGAGGTCCACAGTTGTGAAAACAGATAATGGAATGAGATGTGAGCCAAAATCTTCCTCAGAGGAGAAACGAATCGAGACCTATTCCTAATGCCAGCACACACATTCATAAACCCTTCAAAAGCTGAGTACATTTTCCAGTGTTATGCTTGTTTTCTCTTGCCTCATGACTAGGTTCATCAAATTGGCAATTGGGGCCACAGGAAAGAAAGGAGGCCATCAAGATCCCCCAGATTTGTCTGAGAAGTGTGGGGACTGAGTCACAAGGAGCAGGGAGCAGCTTAATCTAAATATACTGCAACTGTTTATGAGATAAGGAACAAACAGCTTCAACAACAGGCAAAGTAAGCAGACTCTCCAACTTATGAATTATAATCAGGGGTGGTTGAACCTGTTTGATCGAAAAACTTGCCAATCCTTTAAGCCAAAGCCTAAAGCTCTGCTGGAGATCTCGGCTCACCACCAGGATCAAGGCATTGCTCCTGGTAACTCTAAATCATTGGAATGCCAAAACTAGTATTTCTGGTTTTTTAGCATTTAAAGTATTTCAGTTTTTTTTTTTTAATGGGGTTTATATAGTATTAAGGCTGCTTAAAACAGTTTCTGGAAAAGTGCTGAAGGTCCACAAAGACCCAGATTACCGGGGCTTAGCACAGAGACAACTTTACTGTTGAAAACAAGATCATATACAACATAAAAGAATGGACAGGACACGGTGGAGCTCTTGCAGGTCATGAGCACGTGATGGGTCAAAATTGGATAAGGTACTTGACCTTCCAAAGCCGGCACTGAGATCCTGGTAGGCAGGTCACTTACTCCCCTGAGCCTGTTTCTGCATATACAGAAGTAGGAAAGGATGACATGTGTCTTGCTGACCTCACAGGACGTAAAAACTCTCCACCAACCTAATATATAATAAAGCAAAATATGAAGTTCTAAAAAAAGAATAAGATTTCAGCTATGATGCTAGCATAGACAATCACAAAGGAAAACAAAAACAAAAACAAAAACAAAACAAAACAAAACATCCGGCCAGTATGTAATGACTGGAGGAAGAAATAAGTGCATAATTGATATCACGTGAGTCATGGAAACTGACTTATGAGTTCAAGCGGAAAACTGATCAGCAAGATGCGTTTTCTGAGTAGTTGGAAACGTGTGATGAGGGCTTGGGTTTTTAGAAGCTTTAAGGAAGGAAAGGAGACAAACGCGTGAAAAGGAGGAAGGAGGGCACGTTCCGATCAAGCAGAGTTCAGGAGATACTGCGCGCACAACACAGGGATGAGGAAGAGACGGGTGGATGAACTGAGGGAGGGGCATTAAGCACCAGAGGCTGTGACGGTAGTGACAGCGAGCTGCTGTGCGAGCCTGGGCTAACTTAAGCTTCATGAACCACTCTGTGAAGTCGGGCTGGTTTGCTGAGGAGGAAACTGAAGCTTGGAGAGCCTTATCCGGACCCAGGCTGCACATTAGCGGACAGAACCTAGACTAAAAATTATCCTCTCTCTCCTGTGTCACAGGTCAAGGTTTATACAGAACTGGGGCGCTCCGGAAGCGCCAATGCAGATGGGGTAAAGTTGCAGAATGGTCTATAAAGACCTGGGGCGCTCCAGAAGCGCCAACGCAGATGGAGTAAAGTTGCGCAACGGTGTATACGGTGGAATAAAGGACTTTCTCCTCTAACCCTCATGGTCGTATTGATTTTAGATAATGTTGGCTTTATCTGTTTGTGTGTTTGTCTGCATGTGTGTATGTGGGAAGCGGGCATATGTTCTATACTGCATGTGTGGAGGTCAAAGGACAGCTTGGAGAGAGAGTGGGGTCTCTCCTTCCACTGTGTGTCTCTGGAATCGAACGCTGCTTGTCCGCCTTGGTGGCAGCATGTTTACCTGATGAGCCATCTCATCAGCACACGAGGCCTCAGAAGCCCGGGCTGGCCCTTCGCGTCCTTCTGCTAGGATGGCAGGTGTTTACCATGGTCCTGCTCATGCTCTGCTGCAGACTGGCCCCTGGAGCGTATGCATGCCGGGCTGGCGCTTCACTGACTGAGCCATACCCCCAGCCCTTGTGATGGTTTTTTTTTTTAAGATTTATTTATTGCATATGATTGCTTTATCTGCAGAAGAGGGTATCAGATCACATTATAGACGGTTGTGAGCCACCATGTGGTTGCTGGGAACTGAACTCAGGACCTCTGGAAGAGCAGGTGGCACTCTTAACCACTGAGCCATCTCTCCAGCCCCTTGTGATGGTTTTTAATGACCCAATTTACTTCAAATTACTTTAGCGTGTTTATCTCCTAAATCATTAAGCCTCTCTCTCATTATCCAACAAAAAAGGAAGTGAAGATAATTGCACCCAGGCTAACCTGGCTTTTTAAAAAAAATTATTTCATTTTTAATTACATGTCTGTGTGTGTGTCTGTGCGTGTGAGCGCAGGTGTCTGTGGAGAACAGAGATGTCGGATGCCCATGGAGTTGGACTCATATATGGTTGTGAGCGCCCCCGCCCCCATCATGGGTGCTGAGGGGGGACCTAACTTGAGTCCTCTGGAAGAACAGTATACACTCTTACCCACTGAGCCATCGTCTTTTTAACTGCACAAGGAATAAGCTCTTAGCAGCTGTCCCCTTCTTCTCCACCCAAACCACCTTCTCTGTAAATAAACACATTACCAGCACCGGAGTTGCCACATGACCAGATTTACAGGATCAACAATAGGAAACAATATTGTTAATACAGCTGAGGGCATAATACACACAGGAGCTTTGTCAAGTTCTTAGGAAACTTCCTGTTACAAACATCCTTTCAACACTGGACGTGCTGTCTGCCATTTTCCAAGGCAGGGAGAAGCAGAGAGCCCTGCTTCTCATTGTAATTAATTGGTCATAATAGGAACATTAAACAATTAGGATTGCAGTGTAGGTATGACATATACTTCCTTTGATGAAATCGTCCCTGAGCCACAGGAAATAGGTCAATAAGGAAATATATGTGCACCAGACTCATAGGACAGACTGAAGACACCGGGTGCAGATTCTCCCCCAATGAGTTCCTCCTGCTGTATCTCTGCCTGGTGAGACCTCTAAGAGTTAAGAATTTGTTTCCAAAAAAATAAGGTCACTCAGGACCTAAAACCCAAGTCTCAAAACACAGGTAGGTTTGGTGGCACACGCCTTTAATCTCAGCACTTAGGGAGGCAGAGGCAGGTGGATCTCTTTGAGTTCGAGGCCAGCGTGGTCTACAAAGAGAGTCTAGGGCAGCCAAGGCTATACAGAGAAACCCTGTCTCAAAAACAAAAAAAAGCAACCAACCCAAAACAAACACACAACAACAACAACAAACAAACAAAACCCCATCACCACCACCAACAACCAAAAAACAAAACCACAGAAGACTATGGGGCTGGAGAGACAGTCCAGTGGTTAAGAGTACTGGCTGTTCTTCCAGAGATCCTGGGTTCAATGCCCAGCATCCACATGACAGCCCATAATGAACACACAGTAGCTGTAAGGCTTTGGTTGGGAGGATTTTTGTTCATACCCCACATTCACTGGAACTCAATTAGGAAGTTGTCTGTGCTTCCGGCTTTTTGCGTTAAGTGCGACTTTGAAGCTATAGATAATCTGCAGTGCAAGTGTGTGCGTTTTGGTGCTCACATTAAGCTGACAGCCTGAAGTTTCCGGATGTATACAATAGAGTATAAAGAACTAGGGCACTGATGAGCTCTTACAACAGTCAAATGAGAAGGCTCAGTGGTTAAGAGAACAGGCTGCTCTTCCAGAGGTCCTGAGTTCAATTCCCAGCAACCACATGGTGGCTCACAACCATCTATAATGTGATCTGGTGCCCTCTTCTGGCCTGCAAGTGTACATGCAGATAGAATACTCACACAAAAATTGAAATATTTTTGAAAGTCAAAGGCTCTGGAGAAAAGGTAGTAACAATAAGCAGTTTGCCCCCAGACCCCCTCAAATCACACCAGTGTTTGTGAAGCCTGAGGTGGGGGTAGTAGATTACAGTTTGGGGCCATATGTTAATTTAGATTCCCCCCAAAGAAACTCTAAGATTCGGTGAAAGTGTTTTTTTTTTTTTTAATATTTATTTATTTATTTGATTTTTCGAGACAGAGTCTCTCTGTGTTAGCCTTGGCTGGCCTGGACTCGCTTTGTAGACCAGGCTGGCCTCGAACTCACAGTGATCCACCTGCCTCTGCCTCCCGAGTGCTGGGATTAAAGGCGTGCACCACCACCGCCCGGCTAAATTTTGTTTTTTTTTTTATTAATTTATTCTTGTTACATCTCAATGGTTATCCCATCCCTTGTATCCTCCCATTCTTCCCTTCCTCCCATTTTCCCCTTACTCCCCTCCCCTATGACTGTGCCTGAGGGGGACTTCCTCCCCCTGTATATGCTCATAGGGTATCAAGTCTCTTCTTGGTAGCCTGCTATTCTTCCTCTGAGTGCCACCAGGTCTCCCCGTCCAGGGGACATGGTCAAATACGAGGCACCAGAGTACATGTGAAAGTCATATCCCACTCTCCACTCAACTGTGGAGACTGTTCTGACCATTGGCTAGATCTGGGTAGGGGTTTGAAGTTTATGGTCTGTATTGTCCTTGGCTGGTGCCTTAGTTTGAGCGGGACACCTGGGCCCAAATCTGCCTATCATAATGTTCTTCTTGTAGGTTTCTAGGACCCTCTGGATCCTTCTACTTTGCTATCCTCCCATGCTTCTGTCATCTAGAGTCCCAATAGGATGTCCTCCCCTCTGTCCCAGTTTCCTGGTAAGTGAAGGCTTTTGTGGGACATGCCCCTTGGGCTAGTATGCAGATATAAGTGAGTATATACCATTTGAGTCTTTCTGCTTCTGGGTTAACTCACTCATTATGATCATTTCTAGCTCAATCCATTTGTCCCCAAATTTCGGGAATTCCTTGTTTTTCATAGCTGAGTAGTATTCCATAGTATATATATACCATAGTTTCTAGGCCTTAATGTCAACAATTAATAAATGGGACCTCATGAGGCTGAGAAGCTTCTGTAAGGCTGGAGACACTGTCAAGAGAACAAAGCGACAGCCTACAGACTGGGAAAAGATCTTCACCAACTCTACATCAGACAAAGGTCTAATATCCAAAATACATAAAGAACTCAAGAAATTAAACACCACCAAACCAAATAACCCAATTGAGAAATGGGGCTTGGAACTAAACAGAGAATTCTCAACAGAGGAATATCAAATGGCTGAGAAACACTTAAAGAAATGCTCAACCTCCTTAGTCATCAGGGAAATGTAAATCAAAACAACTCTGAGATTCCGTCTTACACCCATCAGAATGGCTAAGATCAAAAACTCAAGCGACACCACATGCTGGCGAGGATGTGGGGAGAGAGGAACACTCCTTCATTGCTGGTGGGAATGCAAACTAGTCCAGCCACTTTGGAAATCTATCTGGTGCTATCTCAGAAAACTGGGAATAGGGCTTCCTCAAGACCCAGCCATTCCACTCCTTGGAATATACCCAGAAGATGCTCCAGCACACAATAAGAAAATTTGCCAACCTTATTCATAATAGCCAGAACATGGAAACAGCCTAAGTGTCTCTCAGTAGAAGAATGGAGAAAGTGGTTTCTTAAGGAAGCACTAAGAAAATAGGAAACACATAGGGAGAGGGAGGAAGTCCCACACGTAAGATCTAGTAAAGTCCTGCAGAAAGCAGTTTTAACCTGATCCTGCAGGCACATCTAGGGTAAGTTAGACCCCAAATTTGCTCCATTGTAAGAGAGCAATTGCCAGCAATCCGTTGTCTGAGCGTTTACACGAAGGGTAGGGAGAGGACAAGTCTCAAACAAGCTGCGGGTCAGACTATTAGAAGGAGATGTCCCCTAGGGATGGGCAGGGTTGGGGTGGGACGTAAACACAGGGGGACGGCATCCAAGAAAATGTGGGCGGAGTGCCAGCCGTGTGTCCTGCAGGCTATTCACTGCCAGGGTTGCAAAGGCGGGGACTTGCATGATACAGGTGGTGGAATTTGTCCAAAAATCATCAAGAGGTTTTATGATCTCTATGGGCTGAACAAGCTAGTTCGTTCTAGACTTGCTATGTTGTCAACAGTCATTCCCTTCTTTCCATGAACAGCAAGGCTCTATCTCATGCCAGTCTCTGGGGTTGAAGCTGTAAAAATAAACTAGAAATACTCTTTGTGGGTGCAGTTGAAAATGAACACTAATCTGTCCAGCATTCGCCTGCCTGTAAGAATTAGCGATGTCCCTAGTTCGCTGATAATTTGGAGGCTTGATGCTTTTCTTTCAGATGAATTGCTGCAAAAGAATTATAATAATTTCTGGGTGCTAGTAGTTGGCGCACGCCTTTAATCCCAGCATGTGGGAGGCAGAGGCAGGTGAATCTCTGGGTTCTAGGCCAGCCTGACCTTAAGAGCAAGTTCCATGACAGCCAGGGTTACACAGAGAAACCCTGTCTTGGAAAACCAGAAAATAGAGTATAGATTTAAGTGAAATTGAATTTATCAACATTTTAATCCATTCAAGAACCAGAAGCATACATCAAATATATTTCTTCAACACAGCTGATATTTTGTAGAAAAGCACAAAAACCTTTGAAAACATATTAAAAAGAAGTATTGACCAACCTGTTTTTCACAAGATGATGTCTGAACTAATATACATAATAAAACATATAGGATAATTATATGTAGTTAGACATGGATAATTAAACAATATGGTAATTAAAACAGATGCTGGAATATTTCACATGACCCCAGTCTTTTTTCGAGACAGGGCTTTTCTGTGTATCCTTGGCTGTCCTGAGCTTGTTTTGTAGATGAGGCTGGCTTTGAACCCACAGAGATCCACCTGCCTCTGCCTCTCCAAGTGCTAGGATTAAAGGCATGAGCCACCACACCTGGTTCAACCCAAATCATTTTTATCAAATAGCTTCGGTGTGAGATTACTATTCATATGACTGAAATATCAATTATAGTTAGTAAAATTTTGTCTTTTTAATCATTGTTCATTCTGTTAGTGTCATCTAAAACAAGTTTAGGGACAGGTGAGATGGCTCAGCCGATAAAGGTATTTGGTTTGGTCCACCGTAGCCACATGATAGAAGGACAGAACTGTCCTTTGACAAGCTAAATGTGTGCACAAGGCTGAGCGGTGGTGGTGCACACCTTTAATCCCAGCACTTAAGAGGCAGAAGCAAGTGGATCTCTGTGAGTTCGAGGCCAGCCTGGTCTACAAAGTGAGTCCAGGACAGCCAAGGATACACAGAGAAGCCCTGTCTCTAAAAACAAAACAAAACAAAAAATGTGTACACAAAAATATATACTATCCACACAGATATAGATACACACACAAATAAATAATAAATAAATGTAATTGAAAAATTAAAAACAAATTTATTAGTCATTTTAAGTAATTTCTCAGTCTAAATACAAATAAAACTATTTATCGGTTATCTTTCTTTGTTCTCAGAGTCCCCTAAGATATAAGAATACAATTCTAAATTATAAACAGGTTATTTGTAAAAAGTAGTCTTAAGATATCTATTTGCTGGGTATGGGGGAACATACCTTTAATCCCAGCACAAAGGGAGGCAGACCTTTGTGAGTTTGAGTTCAGCCAAGTTTACAGAACAAGTTCCCAGCCAACCAGACAGAGATCCTGTCTCAAAACCAACCAACCAAACCACCAACGAACCAACCAACCCAACCAACTGAAACTAAATAAAAAACCAAAAAATACAACTGTGACCTTTTTTGCTCATCTGCTTAACTTTTCCTTTATGCCCCCACGCCCACTCCGGGTCCCCCAGACAGTTTATGTAGCCGTGGCTGCCCTGACTTGCTTTGTAGACCAGACTGGCCTTGAACTCAAAGTGATTAACCTACCTCTGCTTTCCTGAATGCTGGGATTAGAGGCATGCACCACCATGCCTGGCTTTAACTTTATTTATTTTTAATTACAACAAACATATAGAACAGAAGACAAAACAAGCCTATGGGCTGGAGCGATTGCTCAGTGGTTAAGGGCACATGCTACTACTCTTGCAGAGGACCTGGATTTGGCTCCCAGCACCCACACTGTGGCTCACAACTGTGGGTAACTAGTCCCAGGGGATGCATTGCTGTCTTCTGGCCTCTGCGGCTTGAGGCACAACTGTGGCATACATTTTTTATATGCAGGCAAAACACGCGTACAGTACACATCAGGTAAAGAGAAATCTAATAGAGCTGTTACAAGGGTTTCTTGTCTAAATATCATGCACAGAGTTGAACTGCTACTTGGGCAGGAAGACAGAGAGCTTAAGTTGAGACTCAGAGCAAGGAGAGGGTGGAGAGACTTGGGACACGGCAGGGCTACGACAAAGTCCCCGGTAGCAAGGAAGGTGAGGAGCCGGGGTCATCACTGCCACAGTGGAACTGGTCAAAGATGACTCTTGGAGGTCTTTAATCCGTGGGCTGGAGAGACGGCTCCGTGGTCAAGAGCACTTGCTGCTGCCAGAGGACCTGAGTTCAGTTCCCAGCAACCACATCATTGGCTCACAAACATCTGTTCCACAGGGTCAGACTTCTGCTTCACATACAAACATTTAGGCAAAACACTCATGTATACATAAAGTAAAACAGATTTTTAAAAATTATTTATTTATTTATTTATTTTCCGAGACAAGGTTTCTCTGTGTAGCCTTGGCTGTCTTGGACTAACTTTGTAGACTGGGCTGGCCTCGAATTTACAGCGATCCGCCTGCCTCTGCCTCCCGAGTGCTGGGATTAAAGGCATGCACCACCACCGCCTGGTTTAAAATTTTTTTAAAAGATTATAACAAAGACTTTAGGCTGGGCTGGGGAGATGACTCTGTTGGTAATGTGCTTGTAGTGGGAGCCCAAGGATGTGACTTTGGGCCCTCAGCATCCACACAATAGCTGGGCATGGCCAGGCAGCCCTCAGCATCCACACAATAGCTGGGCATGGCCAGGCAGCCCTCAGCATCCACACAATAGCTGGGCGTGGCCAGGCAGCCCTCAGCATCCACACAATAGCTGGGCATGGCCAGGCAGCCCTCAGCATCCACACATTAGCTGGGCGTGGCCAAGTACACCACTAATGCCAGTGCAGTGGGCAGGCAGGCATCCCCAGGGCTCACTGGCCAGCAAATCTAGTTCTAGGTTCAGTGAGAGGCCCTGCTCCAAAAAATAAGGTGTGGGGGGCAGCTTAGGACCTCTCTGGCCTCCACACACACATGCACACATGTGTCCACAAGCATTCATGTGTGCTTCCCATGCAGACATGCATATGCCCACGAACATGCATGCATATACCACATGCTCTTGTTTGCTTTCTGTTGCTGTGATCAACACCATAATCAAAAGAAAGTTGGGGGAGAAAAGGGCTTATTTGGCTAACGAGTTATAGTCCATCGTCCAAGGAAGCCAAGGCAGGAGGCGAGGCCATGGAGCCGCTTACTGGCTTGCTTCCCCTGGCTTATTCAGGTATCTGTCTTATACAGCCCACGACCACCGGCCTAGGCATACTACCACCCCCAGCGGAGGGCCTTCCCACACCAACCATTAATTTAAGTACAATGCCCCATGGGTATGCTCATGGGCCAACCCAACAGCATCATTTCCTCAGTCCAGTTCCTCCTTTCCAAGTGTGTCACCTAGAAACTGAAGTTAACTATGACATCATCCCACACAGTGCATTTAACCCACATTGCAGTCATAAACATGCCAGCCATACCCAGTGGTATAATCAACGAACAGAGGCGAGGAAAGCCAATTTAGCTCAGAACAAAATGCAGATGAAGCAAGCTTCTGTCAGGAAGGCCAGAAGACAGCTATAACCACACATGGGTGCCAGCTGATGAGGGACTCCACTTGTCACCAAGATTAGAAGCAGAATTATACCAGCTTCATTAAAGAGAGATCAGAGCCGGGATGGGGACACAAGAGTTCATTAGCACCCTTCTAGTGGCTTCTTTAAATGGAGTGTCCACTGACAACAGAGACTCATTATTTTTCGTCCAAGTCTACGTGTAAGATTCTCATATTCCTCTTAGAAAGAGGACAAAGGGAACAAGCAGGGCCACGAAGGTCAGAGGTGGATCTAGTGCCATTCCACCTTTGAAAAATGAGACAATAGTTTAATATGTCTATTTATAACAGATACAGTAGGGAGAGAGCAGGGAGCTCACAATAGCGTTTGTGTATAACCCTGAAAGAAGAAAGAGAGAGGGAAGAGTTAGCCAAGAGCTGCTGTCCTCACACAGGGGTCGCAGCTGTCACCTCGTTTAATAGATTGAAAATACCTTGGCTTTGTGATGTGCTCACCAACTATAGTCACAGTCTCTTTAAAATTATTTTAGACGCCAGGTGTGGTGGTGCACGCCTTTAATCCCAGCACTCTGGAGGCAGAGGCAAGTGGATCTCTGTGAGTTTGAGGCCAGGCTTGTCTACAAAGTGAGTCCAAGACAGCCAAGGCTACACAGAAAAACTCTGTCTTGAAAACACCAAACATATATGTTTCCTTTGCTGTGTTATGTGCATGAGTGTGTTACCTGCATGCGTGCCCACCTCCCCTCCCTGTGCACCATGAGTGTGACTGGATGCCGCAAAGGTCAGAAGAGAGTGCCAGATACAAGATCTCTAGTGACAGTAGTTACAAACAGTTGTGAGCTGCTATGTGGGTGTTAGGAACCAAGCCCAGATCCTCTGGAAACACAAGTGCTCCTAACAGCTGAGCCAACTTCCAGGCCTCATCACAGTCTTTTAAAAAGGCCACCACCACACATATGGTACACAGACACACACACAGGCCAAACAGTCATATACATAAAATGAAAACAATTTAAAAATTATATGTAGCTTTACTTTTATTTATGTGCATGTGTGTGTATTCTGGTATGTGCACATGAATGAGGGTACCTGAATGTGGAAGTGTGTCAGATTTCTTAGAGCTAAAATTACAGATGGTTGTGAGCTGCCTTGTGGGTGCTGGGAATTGAACCCCGTTCTCTGGAAGAGCAGCTGGTGCTCTGAACCGCAGAACCATCACGCCAGCTCTCGTTCAAGTCTTTTGAGGAAGAAACTGTTAGCAGAATATTAGGAGCATGAATAACAGCAACAAGTGATTACATAGTTGTGTCACTGAAAATTATCCATTGTATTATTTGGAAGCAAACCCAGCCTCTGTGTAAATAAACAGGTGCGGTTAAGTATCTTCAACTCCTCAAATTTCTCATGCAGAACGTTACTGCTGACTTCTTTGCCAAACATTTTTTCACCTACTTTTCTAGCTAAAACCTAGATTTCCTCCCGTGACATTTGTCATGCAAGGGTTGTTCATTCATTAACATTTCAGGGAAGTGTCTGGGGTTGCTGCTTTGAGGTGACCTTTGAAGTTCCTGCTTGGCTACATTCTGACAAGGAAGGAGGAAACGCAGTGTCACGTGTCTCCTTAGTTCAATTTGCAGATGTCTAGTGATTTGCTACCAGGAAATTGTTATATTGTTCTTTGGATCCTGGACTGGCTACAGTAACCCAAACACTGGCCTCCCATGTGGACCTTTGAAATGACTCTCAGTGTTGGGGCAGAGAAAGTGAGCCCTTGAAGACCCTGCGCTACCTAGGACTCTTCAGATTTGCAGACACCAGACTTCCTTTGGCAGCGAAGAACCAGAAAGCCAGAATTTCCATTCAGCTAGTGAAAAACCATGACAGTTGGTTATGATCACCTTCACACTGATATCGCTTTCATATTCTTCGTAAGGGTTTATTTTGGCTCATTTTCCTAATGTGTGTGTGTGTGTGTGTGTGTGTGTGTGTGTGTATTCTCAGTCGTGGCAAACATTCAAATTTACTCCAAGACATCTTCCTTGTTTTAAAGTTAGGTCAGAAGACAACGTATGGGAGTCTGTTTTCTCCTGCCACCATGTATGTACGACTCAGGTTGTCAAGCTTGGTGGCAGGTGCCTCACATGCCTCGTAAGTAAATAAATACATGTAATAAAAAATAGGGGTGGAGAGATGGCTCAGAGGTTAAGAGCACTGTCTTCTCTTCCAGAGGACTTGAGTTCAATTCCCAGTAACCACATGGTGGCTCACAACCATCTATAATGAAATCTGGTGCCCTCTTCTGGCAGGTAGGCACACATGCAGGCAAACATAAAATATAATAAATAAACCTTTTTTAAATATTTAAAAAGGTAAAATAAAATAAGTAAAAGGGTGGGTAAAATTGCATCCAATGGCTTACAGAGTTCATTGGATAAATCCCCTATACAGGGCAGTTAGGGCAGATTTTGCCGCCTCTGTCCTGGTGTCCACTAGAAAAATCACATGATTGTGGTTGGCCAAGGGGAGCTAAGTTCACTGAAGCGCAATCTGGGGCCATTCGCTATCAACAGTAATTAAATCTACTCCTTCGTGAGTGGGGGCTATATAGGGTGGGGGGACTAGCGGTTGCCAGCAGGTCTTACTCCTGCCCTGAAGGGTTCTGGTGATAAAGAGAGAGCAAGGGAACAGGTACCCAGCTCAGGTCAGCTCGTCAAGGGCCGACTGCCCACTTCAGGCTACTTAATGAGAGCATTTTATGTGCCTATCTTCAAAAGTTAGCCCTTCTCTTTCTTTGGCCAGGATCATGGGCCAGAGCCACCAAACGCCAAGAGGCCTTAGATACTCCAAGTCGCTGCCCTGGCTCGCAGTCAGAGTTCTCCCACCACCACTCCTATGATGATCGCTCTCAGGCATAAAACAGGGTAGAGGTTAAGTTCCTGGCATTGTCTTGTCCTCTTTGCCCAGGCCTGTACATCCTGTTTGCAACTCAGCTACCAACCCAATGTGTAGACAGGAAACTCAGTCGCACCACCAGTCCCTCCATATCTCCTTCCCACTGCAGCGGCCAGAGCACCCCAGCCTCAGCCTGCAGTTCTCAAAGCTAGGCACAAGTGCTCCTACAGCCCGTTCTCCCTGTCCCCTCTGCCTGGAGGGGCGTTGGAGTGGTGCAGGTGTGAACGGGTCGAATGGGTGTTTCCTTCACCTTCCCACACTCAGCTCACATCCTATCTGCCCTGTTCACGCTGTGAAACTGCAGATCCTAAACTTCCTTCCTTCCTTCCTTCTTTCTTTCCTTCCTTCCTTCCTTCCTTTCTCCCCTCTCCCTCCCCCCACCTTCCCTTCCTCCTCCTTTCTATTTTCTTTTTCTTTCTCGGTTTTTCTTTTCTTTCTTTCTTTTTTTTTGTTTTTGTTTTTTGAGACTGGGTTTCTCTATGTTATCTTGGCTGTCCTGGCCTGACTTTATAGACCAGGCTGGTCTCAAACTCACAGCAATCCTCCCGCCTCTGCCTCCCAAGTGCTGGGATTAAAGGCATGCACCACCATACCTGGCTTCTTTCTTGGCTTTTCGAGACAGGGTTCTCTGTGTAGCCTTGGCTGTTCTGGACTCACTTTGTAGACCAGGCTGGCCTCGAACTCACAGAGATCCGTCTGCCTCCTCGAGTGCACTTACTTTTTCTTATTCCTTGCCCATTTTTGTCTTTATCCATTGTGTCTATCACCTGATACCATTTGCAAATCAACAACAACGAATCCTCTGTAGACCACGTTGGCCTTGAACTCAGCCTGGGTTCAACAGCCTCAGTCTCCCGAGTGCTGGGATTAAAGTCGTGCACCACCACCAGGCTACAAAACGATTTATTTTTCAGCTAAATGTTTGAAGAGATGGCTCACGAGTCAAGAGCAGTCACTGCTCTTCTCCAAAGAACTTGAGTTCGGTTCCCATCACCCACAGCAGGTAACTCATGACCACCTGTGACCCCAGCTTCCACAGGTCTTGCCACCCATTTCCCCCTGCACCAATGTGATGCACAGAAACTTAGGTGGTATACACACATAAAAATAAATAAATAAATAAGTGATTTTAAAAAATGCTCCCAAACTCCCCTGTTTCGCTTCTGCTTATTTAGGCAACCATATCTACCTGTAGTCTTCAAACAATGAGTGTTTCTCAGACACTCATAGAAACTTTATATTTCCTCTAAGATGCTTGAAATGGAGGTTTGTTTCTGGGTGCGCAGGATGCAACTTCTTGATTGTATCTCCGAGGGGCTCTGTAAGCTCTGCCTTCTCAAGAGATGTTTAATGTTCCAGCAACAGAATTAGTCTGGTCACCAGATCTGAGAGGCTGTGACAAAGCTTTGGAGTTACACCAAGCAGAGATGATGTAACCGACCTGACAGGAATGAGACTGTTCGAGGAAAGACTTACGCCCCCCACTCCATCATCAGACTATTGAAACAAGGCATCCCCAAGACCCGGAATTCCCCAGGAGTCTCCTGTGCCAGGGGAGACAGAACAGGAAGAAACCTGCTGTCAGGGGAGGGACTTCACAGCGTATTGAACAGCTCTCAGACAACTTTGGCCAGACTGCTTACCTATGCTGTACTCTGACCCTCTGGCTTAAATACAAGCCTCATGTCACGGCCCCAAGACACGCTTGGTGGGGAGTGAAATAGGAATGTGTGCGATCACTACATAGCTTTGCCTCTCTTCCCAATATGGCCACACTGAATAAATCTGTGTTTCTGCTTTTCACTGTTACTTGTTTAATTGACTTACTAAGGATGGGGGTTGCACCTGATGGTCTGACAAATTGGGAAGACTGTGTAAAATTTCTTTTGGGGTGGGGCACGGCAGGGCAGGTGCCTCTTCAGACTGCACATTGCTTTCTATTTGTGCTTGTTAGTTTTTTTCATATACCTTTATATTATTGCACATATATACAATAAACTACCTATAGCAAGAAGAATCATGACACAATCAGGAATTATATATATGTTACATTCATGGTGTTTTGGCTATTTCTTTTTGGCAGCCTTGAAGAAAACATCTTTCCTACCTTGGTGAGTCTAAATTCTAAGTGTAAATCAGTATCTATCAAATCTCATCATTATCAACTTAAAACATCTATTTAGACCTAAAAACATTATAACTCCTAAATAGCTAAGCTTAATTGTAAAACTAAACTAACTGGTTTTCAACCCCATTGAAGACTTGAGAAGGAATAAAATTAATTACCTGAGTAGACAGGAAGAACAGGTTAGCAGCTTCCCAGATGAGAAAGACAGAGACAGTTTGCTCCCTGAATAGTCACCCAAAACTCTCTATAAATTTGGAGCATCATCTTCAGCCTTCTGGCCCAATATATCTGACAGACATATTTGTGAGGCAGTAACTATTGAGGACTTGCTTACCATGTCTTGGCAGAGTTTGGCCACTGATTCTGCCTGTATCCAACCTTGCCCACTTTTAGGCAGAATTCTGTTTGTGGCAGAAATTAGGATATTTTGCCCAGTGGCTGGTTTGCCACATTTGAAGCCATCTCCATAAGGAGGTTCTTTGATACTCATCATCCTCTTTGAAGTAGGCTGGGTGTTGCCAGGAGTTAACCTGTCTCATTGTCAATAAATCTTTAAAATAATAAAAACACCTTTAAATGCCATATTCTGCATGTCTCTGAAGTTTTTGAAGACCTTATCTAACTATTTTATATTATCTTTCTATAGAATCATATCTACCTGTTACACCTAAGATGTATATTCTTGTGATAAAAATAGCCTAGTAATTGGTATGGCCATGATTTGATCAACTAACAATTAACTTGTATAACTTACTTATCCTAAACAGCCTGCAATGGCACTTTCAAAGTACTGGAAGTAAATCTTGTATTATAATTGAATTGTATGGGTACAACCACATATTAGAGTAGAAATATATATATAGGGTGTGAAGAATAATCTAAAATTTGAATTCTACACCACTGTATCTAAAATTAAACTTATTTTGCATCTAGATACAAAATTCTATACACATGAATTAAAAATAACCTGTGAGTAACAAGGCATTAAGTTGAGAAGTAGAGTCACTAATCTGTCCTATCGTCCCTATATATTTTTATATCCCCCCTCCTTTCTTTTCAGTCCCTATCTCCAAACCTAAGAACGGGAGATAAAGGAAAAGAGAGACATCCATGAATCCAACCTTGTTTTCTCTCTAAATAAGACCAATCATAACTTATAACCAATTCTCAATGAAAATAAACATCTATCACCCAAGAAAGCAACCAAAAACCTACCCAACCCCCTTAAGGGAAATGGGGTGTCATTCTTATAATGTTTCTTCTGGCAGATTTGGGATAAATAATAACTTTGTAGGGGCCCAAATAAAATTGGGGAGAATAGTTAAACAAGCTAGGAATAGCATTTGTGGTCCAGTTTCTAAACGTTGAGAAATTCCAGGATTAACTAGAGTCCTGTGTGTGACAGTCTGAAATGCTGGACCAATTGGGATCAGAAGCTTTCTTCAAAGCTGCCCTGGGAGCTGTCCTGTTCTGATAGGGCATAGCAACTGAAGCACTTGGGGCTGGAACATGAAGGATGCAGGATGTTAGCATCTAGAATGCAGAGAGGAGTGAATCCATCAGGTCTGATCCAGTGTCAGTGTCCGGTTCTTTTGTTATAAAAACATATAATTTTTCAGAAGTATTATACAGTCCTAAAACTATAATTGTATAATGTGTGCATGATGCACAGAACAATCAAGACTGGTTCTCTGCTCTTTGCATGAGCAGAAGAAAGACATCTGCAAATCTTCATTCATGTCATATGAAGAATGGCATCTAATAATAAATCACAGGGATTCTGTGGCCAACAAGAAGCCTTGTCTATGCATAGACATTCATGTCTCAGCCCGTCTCAGAGCTGTTCCCATGTAGTGGGATTAGCAGTATAAGTTACCTGCTTGTTCTATAGTTTGAATTCTTCACATCCTGATTGTAGCCCCTCCCGATCCACCCTCCCTCCCTCCCCTAGTCCTCAGAAAGGGGAGCCCTCCTCCCCTAATGTATGATCTCAGCCTATCAAGTCTCATCTGTACTCCCTGTGTCCTCCTCCTCTGTGGCCTGGCAAGGCCTCCCTGCCAGGGGGAAGTGATCAAAATTGGGGTGCTAGAGTCCATGTCAGAAGTAGTCCCTACACCTCATATGTGGGACCCACGTGTGCTGCCTGTCTACTGCATCTGAGCAGAGGGTCTAGGTGCGCATCCTACATGGTCCTTGGTTGGTGCACCGGTCTCTGTATTGTAGTGTGGTTATCCTCTATTCTGTGGCTAATGTCCACTTATGAGTAAGTATGTACCATGCATGTCTTTCTGGGTCAGGGTTACCTCACTCAGGATGATCTTTTCTAGTTCTATCCATTTGCCTACAAATTTCATGATTTCCTTGTTTTTAATAGCTGAGTAGTATTCCATTGTGTAAATGTACCGCAGTTTCTTTATCCATTCTTCAGTTGAGGGACATCTAGGTTGTTTCCAGATTCTGGCTATTACGAATAAAACTGCTATGAATATAGTTGAACAAATGTCCTTGTTGTATGGTGGAACATCTTTTGGGTATATTCCCAGAAGTGGTATGGCTGGGTCTTGAGGTAGAACTATTCCCAATTTCCTGAGAAAGTGCCAGATTGATTTCCAAAGTGGCTGTATAAGTTTGCACTCCCACCAGCAATGGAGGAGTGTTCCCCTTTCTCCACATCCTCACCATTATATGCTGTCACTTGAGTTTTTGATCTTAGCCATTCTGATGGGTGTAAGATGAAATCTCAGAGTCATTTTGATTTGCATTTCCCTGATAACTAGGGATGTTGAGCATTTCTTTAAGTGTTTCTCAGACATTCGATATTCCTCTGTTTAGTTCTGAACCCCATTTCTTAACTGGGTTGTTTCGTTGGTGGTGTTTAATTTCTTGAGTTCTTTATATATTTTGGATTATTAGCCCTTTGTCAGATGTAGGGTTGGTGAAGATCTTTTCCACTGGTTAGTTTTAACTGCAAACTTGAGAGAATCTAATTCCCCTCTGGGCCATTTCTCCTCGTACTCAATGCCCCTCTCTTAAAGGCCTCTCCTGTCTACCTTTTAATGCTTTGAAATGATAGTTTAGCCAGATGGCTGAAAATTTTGTGTGAGGGCTAATCTCAATTATCAACTTAACACAATCTAGAATTATCTAATTAGGCTAATTGATATGGGAGACCAAGAAAACCTGTAGGGCTTCTGGAACATTCTCTTCTTTGGGGCAGGCCTCCATCTTAGCCAGTAAAAATGGATTGGACAAGCAAGAAATATGTGTATTATCTCCCACAGCTCCCCAGCAGGACTGTGTTCCTTGCCTTAATGAGGGATTGGCCTGGTTAAGGGCCTTTGTTGGGCCTTTTTTCTTCATTCTACTCCCCACCTCCTGCCCCTTTGGGAGTATTTTCCGAAGGTATCTCAAAAATAAACCTTTGCACTCTTGTCCTTATCTTAGAGTATTTTAGGATTTGAAATGCTAAGTCATGTGGTAACTCTATTTTTATCTTCTTGAGAAACGTCAAAACTGCTTCCCCAAGTGGCGACATCATTTCACACTTCCATTAGCAATGATGTTTCAGTTTCTCTGCGTTCTTGTCAGCACTCATTAGTTCTGGTCTTGTAAGTACAGCCATCTTAGGGAGCGTGGGGTGTTATCTCACTGTGGTTTTGGTCTTTATTTGTGTAAGAACTAAAGTTGTTTAACATTTTTTCATGTGCTTATTGGCCATTTGCTTGTTTTCTTTAGATAAATATATTTGAACTTTCTGGCCATTTATTTTTTTATTTTATTTCACATTTGGGGATTTTGACATCTTGTTTTATGCATAGAAGTGCTTTCCTTGCATATCGGTATGAGTGCCACATGCTTACCCCATGCTTGCAGAGGTCAGAAGAGGGGAGCAGACACCCTGGAAGGGGACTTAGTGATGGCTGTGAACCACATGATATAGAGAGCTTGCCTAGATGTTCAAGGTCCTGAGTTAGATGCTCCCTATCTCACACACACACACACACACACACACACACACACACACACACACACACACACCACACAGAGACACACACACACAGACACAGACACACACCACATACAGACACACAACACACACACAGACACACACACACACACACACAAACTAGTACTTCTAATGATAGCAATAGTAATTTAAACACCAGCCCTCCACCACCATTCTTTGTAATGACTGCAATAGCCCATGAGAGGGCCATTATACAGTGTCCAGGCTGACAAACCATGCTGGCTTCTTTTTACATTTTTCTTTTTGCTGTCATAAACACTGGTTTAAGTAATACAGCTGTACAAAACCCATAAATGTAGGTTTATTAGTTATACTAGTTAAACTTATATTATTGGCTCCAAATGGGAAATTCAGTGAATGGGGATTTGAAATCTAAGTGGTTATTTCTAGGTTATTGTATCAAATTGCTGCCACAACTTCCATTCCTGCAACAAGATTCCAATACTGTTTGCACCACACAGTTGAGTCTTAAGCCCAGTCGCATTCGAAGTTCTTTGGAGAGTAAGTGTACAATTGATTGTCTGGGACTTAAACACACACACACACACACACACACACACACACACACACATATATTGAGAAAACAAAATATGCATAATGTTCAGAAAATATTCATGATGACTAGTCTTTTCCAGTGTCTCTCTGGAATGGTTATGATGGAAAAGATTGTAAAAAAAAAAAAAAAAAAAAAAAAAAATCAATGTTGGCAAACATGAGGGACAGGAAGAACTCATGCGAATTGCAGAACTGAACGATGCTCCAGCATTTTAGAAAATGATCTGATAGAATTTCCTGAAACTAAACATCTGAGCCCACTACTCAACTTTTAAAATTCTCAACAGAATTCTTGACATGTCATCATCTACCAAAATACACTGTGTGCATATTTCTGTGTGTATATACTACACCCTAATGCAAGATTACTGGAAGGAAAACAGCAAATGGTTCTGCTTTTGCTTTCAGACATTTTCTAAAAAAAAATTGGTTGTATATCTAAACTCTATTGCTTTGGATTAATAACAAAATAGTGGTGCCGTCTACTCTCGCCTGTCTGTGTGCGCTAAACCCACAGGAGTGACATAAGAGCTCGGGCTTGTTCTGAACATGTCCCTTCCAGTTGGTGATCGTGCCCAGCATTACCTCATTAACATCCATCCTGATGATATCAAAGTCTGCATTCCAAAGTAAAAGCCGGGCTTACGTTGGAAGAAGGAAGGAAGACTTGGACCAGAGGGCGTTTCCTTACGCCGAACCTGTTAGAGCCATCAGCTGCCGCAGTCTCGAGCCTTCCTCTCCGTGGCGGCTCCCTGGCTTCATTCCACGCCGCTGACTCACCCTGCATGGCAGAGTCAGCAGAGGCATTCATTCGCGCCCACAGCCATCCCTCACCTTCCAGCTCCACTGTTTGCCGGGCCATGAAGGCAGGGCACCTGGTCACGTGTTCAAGTCACAGGCTGAACTGGAGCAGGTTTCTGACTGTCTCCAAACTTTGGCTGAAGTCTTCCAGCCACTTTGTCCTATCCCAAGGGTGTTGAAAATCTGAATGTGAACCTCTTCAATGGCTCTTAAAACAACAACAACAAACAAACCAGCATTAGGGCTGGAGAGATGGCTCGCTGGTTAAGAGCACTCACTGCTCTTCCGAAAGGCCCAGGGTGTTCTCAGCACCCACACCCATGGCTCACAACACTGAGCAGGCCCAGTTCTCTGGGATCTGACTCACCGTCAAACAGGCACCACGGGCACGTAGTGAGTGCACTTACACACATCAGGCAAAACACTCACATACATCCTTTGTTTTATTTTGTCTCAGTACAAAACCCTGGCTGACCTGGAACTTGCTGTATAGACCAGCTGACCTGGAACTCACAGAGGTCTGCCTGCCTCTGCCTCCTGAGAGCTGGGATTAAAGGCATGTGCCACTATACCTGGCCTATATACATAAAAATAAAATAAAATGAAAGCCAATTTTACAGGTTTTATTTAATAGTAGTCATACTTTAAAGTGTAAAATTTAATAAGTTGGTGTGGTAAAAACCATGGCTGAGATTCAAAAACCACGGCTCGAAGGAAGCATTTCTTTCATTCCCCGAGTCTTCTCAAACTCCCAGCAGTGCCTCTTCTCTCCTTATGGCTAGTGTAGACTGGTTCTTACTTTCTGGAACAATCTGGCATTTGAATACATGAATATGGCGCTAGCCCAAATCTAAGCATGTTTCACATGCATAAACATGTACATAAACATGCACAGATGCATACATGTACACCCACGCAGGCTTCACTCTGAAAGGCCCCCTGCCCACAGCTGTTCACCAAGGCAAGCTGCCTTAGGCAACTCCGGAGAATTGTCTCATGACGAGGAAGGGAACCGAAACAGCATTTAAGAACAGAGTTGTTCTCAGTGCTCTGCCCAGCAGGCACAGCCGTGGGGTCACAGACGCACACAGGCAATGGTGGTCTCAAGCCACTCAGGGCAAAGCGATGGGTGCTAGTAGTTAACAGTGGGAGCAAAGGCAGCGAAGTGACCCGTGCGAGTTTGCTGAGCCACTATAGCGTCACTACAGGCCAACTGACTTAAATGACAGAAATGTATTTCTCTTGGTTTCGGTCAGCCCATGTCCAATATCAAGGTGCTGGTCTCTCGGTTTCTCTGAGGCCGCTCTCCTTGGCTTGTAGGTGACTGTCGTTTCCTGGTGTCCCCGTATGTCCTTCTGTGTCAATTTCCTTTCCTCATAAGAATGCTAATTATATTGGATTAAAGTCTATTCGTATGACCTCATTTCATCTTGTCTACCTCTGTAGAGACTTTGTCTCCTCCTATTATTTGGATATGGTTTTTGTTTCCTGGCTTGCATGCCAGAAGCTTGATTGTCTCTGTTTTGGCACCTTCAAAAGATGGCTTGGAGCTTGGAGTTCATTGGGCCGTTTGCACTGCTGATCTTGCAAGGGTTAGTGGAATTCCTTCTCCTGAAACCCCAAGGTAGATATAAATGAGCAGATATAAAGGAGCAGCACTGGCGCCTCTGAGCTTTCTGGATTCCTGATCTCTTCCATGCTCCTTCCTGTCTTGTTGCCATGCTGAGATACAGCCAAGGGGCCCTCATGGGAAGACTCCCTCACTGTGAGCAAAGCAAACCTCCTTTCTTCTTGTAGGTTTCTGGGACCCTCTGGGTCCTTCTATTTCCCCATCTCCTATATTTCTCTTACCTAGAGTCCCAGTAGGATGTCCTTGCATCTGTCCCAATCTCCTGGTAAGTGAAGACTTCTTGGGACATGCCTTTTAAGCTAGTGCCCAATTATAAGTGAGTATATACCATGTGAGTCAGGTGCCCCATATTTGACCACCTCCTCTCGGTGGCACTCAAAGAAAGAATAAGCAGGCTGCCAAGATGAGACTTGATAGCCTATGACCATATAGTGGGGGAGGAGGTCCCCTTCGGTCTTAGACCTAGGGGAGGGGAATAGGGTGAAAGCGGGAGGGAGGGAGGAACGGGAGGATACAAGGGATGGGATAACAATTGAGTTGTAATCTGAATAAATTAATTAAATAAAAAATAAAAAACCTCTTTTCTTTATAAATTACTCAGTGGAAAGTGGACTGATACAGCTCTGAATACAACTGGGGTATCAATATGCACATAAGGAGGCTATCAATCAATCCATAACACCCATAAAAAATAAGAGGCTGATGAATTCTGGTGACCTGGGGAGTCATGTGCCTCCTTGATGGACTGGAGACTAGGCAATAGGATAAACTTCCTTTGGTTCCAGACACCAATGCTGAAATTCCAGCTCCTGTGAGGTTTTACTTAGCACAGTTGTTGGGTAACTTAGAAGATGGTTTGATCTTGTTCTTCATCTGGCCTCAGGGCAAGCAAATCCTTAAATAAGTGTGCAGTTCTTCCTGGAATCTAAAAACATCATAATGTTCAGTTAGAACAAATGTTGTCTACTTACAAATAGGTGGGTGTAGGGAGGAAGGGTTAAGAAATAAACTCAGGGACTGTGGCAATAGGTTACTGGTAAAGCCCAGCATGTGCAAGGTCCTGGCTTTATCCCCAGTACCAGGGGAGGAAAAGAAAAATGAACTCTTGTTTTAAGTGAGGTTGGCAGTAGCTATAAATTTTCTTCTTTTTCAGGTTCTGCCAGTTACAGTACCAATAAAATCAGGCAACTGAATCATTACAGAGTTACTACTAAGCCCTTTTTATATTAGTGCTTACAAACTCCTCAGCATATGAACCACTAGTGCCCAATTGTGTGTCTTTTCATATAAAGTCCTCCCAAGGGCAGGCAGAAAGGACACAGGACACAGACTCCAGCTCCTGTGGGGTCATGTGTTTCGGCAGCTGATAGGGGAATTTGTCTGACCCACAGTTTTCTAAATATAACATCTGCCAAGTTTCCTCAAAAGGGTAGTCTTGTGCCCCAAGGGAATGAGCAAAGGCGTGCTCTTAAAGGAAAAGGGTTTATCAAGTATGGACTCAGCAACTAAATAGGAAAAGCACTTCTCTTTACCTTGTCCAGGAAGCAAAGGCTCCCATGCCAGGAAGCGCTTTTTATTCTTGTCTGGTAAACCCAACCTGACACAAAAGGAAGATTTGTGAGAGTGCCCTCGGCAAAGAACAGCACTTTTATGAGGGAAGCATGGTCAAGGGTTAGATTCTTTCCATTAATTTCTGCAGAGACTGCAGATTGGTGGTGTGCGGGCCAGAGTTCACAGAGAGACAGATTCTCTGAGCTTGTTCTACGTTCTCTTAAATCATATGTGTATTTGAGCACATTTCCGAGAGTGTGCATATATACATATATATTTGAGTAAGTTTCCAAAATGTAAAAATTTGATTTTTGTACAAAGTTTCGCATTTCTAGCCTCCTTCCGGGAATGGCAGGTATAGTGCTCCTGAGTCCTGAGTGGTACTGACTGCTGAGAACTAGGAGGAAGTGATGGGTCCGTCTACTCTAAGCAAGAGGAAGACAGGGGCAAGGTATTTTCCTCAGTTTACTCCTGTTCCAATCCACTTTACCCCTTGTCTGTGTCTAACTCAAATATAACTTGCTTCTTTGGTTTTTTTCTCTTTTTATCCACATTTTATTGTGGATTTAAAAGTTACTGCTGTTATTGACATTTTAAAGTTAACTTACAAAGTAGCAAGTTTCCCTAAGGCAGTTTCATAGTATTTAGCTTTGGTTGGCCTTCCCTCCCACTCCTCTCCCCTGCTTCCTTCCCCCATCCCTACTCACCCCTTCCACCTCCCTCAACATCCCCTGCTTCCGTTTTCAAGCACATGTTTGAAAAGAGTTCCAGCACTCTCCCCACCCCTGTCTTCTCAGGTCTCTCTTTTCTCCTCCCATGAACCCCTTCCTAGTTTCCTGGCCTCTGATTGGTTTGGTTTTTGCCCCAAGGTCTCAGATCTCCTGACTACCTAGAGGTTTTTAGATAGCCAAGGATGGCCTTGTATTCCTGATCCTCCCAAGTGCTGAGGTGACAGGTGTGGGTCACTAGGCAGAGCTTCCTGATACAAACTGTTAATTGTTAACCTACCCACTCATCCACTTACAGGAAATAGTCTTCCTTTGGCTCTCAGCGTGGGCTTTTAACCCTTTAAAGTATGCACTTAACAGTAATGTTTTTATGTAGCTGGATTTGCAAATGAGAATTAATTTGCCATTTAAAAAGTTCTTGGCTGATACCATCTGTCCTAGTTAAGGTTGCTACTGCTGTGGTAAAACACCAACTTGGGGCAGAGGGTTTATTTCAGTTTACACTTCTACATCAGTGTTCATCATCGAAAGGAGTCAGGACAGGAGCTCAAACAGGGCAGGAACTTGGAGGCAGGAGCTGATGCAGAGGCCATTGCTGCTTCCTGGCTTGCTCCTCACTGGCGTGCTCAGCCTGCTTTCTTGTAGGAGCCAGGACAAACAGCCCAGAGATGACACCATACACAGTGGACTGAGCCCTTCCATGTAAGTCACTAATTAAGAAAATGCCCTATGGGCTTGCCTACAGCCCCATCTTATGGAGGCATTTTCTTAATTGAGGTTCCCTCCTCTCAGATGACTATAGCTTGTGTCAGGTTGATATAAAACCATCCAGCATACCACCTGATTAAAAATTACTTCAGCTGGGTGTGGTGGCACGGGCCTTTAATCACAGCACTCACGGAGGCAGAGGCAGGTGGATTGCTGTGAGTGCGAGGCCAGCCTGGTCTACAAAGTGAGTCCAGGACAGCCAAGGCTACACGGAGAAACCCTGTCTCAAAAAACCAAAATAATAATAATAGTTATTCAAATATATCAAAATAAGAGCAAATTAGGAACATGTTTTTAATCCCAGCACTTTGAAGGCAAAGGAAGGCAGATTTCTGTGAGTTCCAGGCCAGCACTTAACAACAATAAAGAAAATTTTAAGTGCTATTCAGAGGGAAAAATGAATACGAAAACAACAGAAGGAAATGTATTTGCAAATGTGTAAAATAACATCACCAAAGGAGGTGGAAGTCTGGGAGATCAAGGTCAAAACAGGATTCATATAATCCTCATAGCATATATAATTATTATGGTGGTTTGAAGAGGAATGGCTCTTTTAGGCTCCTACATTTGAATGCATGGTCATCAAGGGGCGGAGCTACAGGGATTAGGAGGTGTGGCTTCATTGGAGTAGGTGTGGCCTTATTGGAAGAAGTGTGCCACTGAGGGTGAGCTTTGGGGTTTCAAATTCTCAAGCTAGGCCCTGTGGCTCTGTCTCTTCCTGCTGCCTGTGGATTTGGATGCAGAACTCTTGGCTCTGTCTCCATCACCATGTCTGCCTGTGTGCTGCCATGCTCCTCACTGTGCTGGTCATGGACTAAATCCCTGAAACTGTAAGCCAGCCCCTACTAAATGATTTCCTTATAAGAGCTGCTGTGTTGGTATGTCAGTTTGTGCAGCCCCCCCCCCCCCGGGTCCAGGTCTGCCAGCCTTCGTAGTCTCCTTGTGGGGCTTCTGACACCCCCTCATCTCTCCCATCTCCATCTTTTCCATTCAACTGGCAGCTCTTGGCCAATGGCCTGGTTTTGAGTCTCAGTATCCGACCTGATTCCTGGCTGGGTAGAGTGTCTCAGAGGACATCTATGTTGGGCTAATAATATCCACTTATAAGTGAGTATGTACCACATGTGTCTTTCTGGGCCTGGGCTACCTTACTCAGGATGATTGTCTCTAGTTCCATCCATTTGCCTGCAAATCTCAAGATTTCCTTGTTTTTCATAGCCGAATGGTATTCCATTGTGTAAATGTACCACAGTTTCTTCATTCATTCTTTAGTTGAGGGGCATGCAGAGAACCTAGTCCCCCTGTTCAGATGGGCAGCTCATTCTCTACATGGAGAAGGGGAGGGGAAAGTGGGGGTCTGCCTCTGACACGAACTCTGGTGCCCACAATTTGATCGCTGCCCCTTAGTGGAGAGGCCCTGTGGGAACACAGAAGAAGGGGATGCAGGCTATCCAGATGAGACTGGGTAGGCTGTGGTCGGATGGTGGGGGAGGAGGACCCCACTGGTCAGAGCTCTAGGGTAGGGGAATAGGGCAGAAGAGAGAGGGAGGGTGGGAACAGGAAGATAAGGGTGAGGGGATTACAATTGAGATGTAATGTAAATAAATTATAATAAAATTTAATTAATTAAAGAGTTGCTGTGGTCATGGTGTCTCTTCATAGTGACAGAAAGCTGACTAAGACAATTATAATATATAACAGTATTATTATAATTCATATAATAAGGCAAAATGAGGTTCATAAGCTTTGTACTCTCACTGGTAATGCTGTTTCCATAGGGCTGCAGATTAAAAAAATTGGATACCGCTATACATGTTTGGAACCAAAATAATTAGGTTGATAAATGGTGATGGCAGGAGCCAGTTACCTCAGGACCAGGATGGGGATGTACCTCTGAAAGACCAGAGGAGACCATGATGACGTGTGCAGTAAAGCACTCGAGGACGAGGTCTCAGTGGAAATGCATGTGTACTCACTGTGAATACAGATGATCACATCCAGGTGTATTTACAGGTAAGCATATATACACAGATGTGTGTTTGCTCTGTCAGCTGCGCGGACTCGAAACAATGGTATTTCAGCATCAACAAGTGAAGGTGATGCTCAGGGTTTGTCTTTAAATCAGTTTCTTGGATAAATGTATTACTGAATGGCTAGAGCAGGAAATGCCCCAGACTCCCATAAAATAACTAAAGATGCAACAAAGTGAGCAAGATAATAATATATCATCAACTGAAGTAGCAGCAATTTTTAATCTATAAATTTAATAAACAGTAATTAATAAAATTTATAAACATCTACAAATACAAATCCATACCAATAGGAAACCGATAAATGAATGAATTAGTGGCCGAGAAGAAAGAGACCACATAAAGCAGAATTCTAGGTGGATTATGGGGGCAGAACATCACTCCTCCCTCACTCCTTAAGTGGGGGCAGCGGATAGTGGCTTTCTTCCGTGGTAGCTGCACAGTGGGTAAACATGGAAACTATCACCTAAGTCAAATGATCGAGGTAAACATCAACAGCCACAACCATGAAACCAAACCTCAAAGCTCACTCTAACCCTGAGAAAATACCAAGTGAATCCTAACAGACAGACAGCATATACTACACTTCGACCATTGCTTTCCAATCTGTCAAAGTCATCAAAGAGACAAGATGCTATGATTTGAATGCAAAATGTCCCTCAAGGGCTCATTTTTTGGGAGCTTGTACCTCTGATGCTGTTGCTGTTTGGGGGATGCTTCAGGCCTTTACGAGGTGGGGTGTCATGAGTAGAAGCAGGCGATCAGGAGTGGGTCTTTGAAGGATATGGTCTGGCCTCTGTTCCCTTGGCCACTTCCACCCCAGCATCTGGCCATTTGACCCTCTACCCCTCCAGAAATGATCCTGCCACTGTGGACCAGCTACTGTGTACTGTCTTCTCTCCTAAGATGGACTGAAAGCTCCCTGAAACTGTGAGCCAAACAAACCTTTAGGCCTTAAGTTGGTCTGTCTGTCTTTTGGTCACAGTGACACAAATTAACTAATATAGAAGAAAAGTCTGAAAAACTACCATAGTCGAGAATTGCACAGTTTGAATGACGTTATGCCATGTGGGGAGGTAATTCTCCCCTAAGAAGCCCAAGATAACAAAATCCCTAGTGACAAACATTGGAAATCTCCTTTGGAGTTGAAGAGACTCCCAAAATAACATAGGCTGGTTGTGTGTGTGTGTGTGTGTGTGTGTGTGTGTGTGTGTGTGTTTTGTTTGTTTGTTTGCCCTTGGTCACCTCTGAGAACTCAAAAGCAAGTCTCTATTGGTAAAGGCACCACACACTTTGGATACCTTGGAGGAAATGGGCTGAATGTGACCCGAAAGACTATTCCCTGGGCATTAACTCTCCTAGCATCTAAAGTGCTGTACAAAGAGCTAAGGGGAAAAAGCAATATATAGTTGTTGCAGGATATTTGATCATACTGTAAACCCTGAGATTATGAACTGGAAAAAAACTGTTTCTTGTTGTGGTATGGATCAGCCTGAGCACACACCTTTAACCCAAGAGCTTTTTGTTTATTGGAAACAAGTGGTTGTGGTATGGGTCAAACCTAGTACATACCTTTAACCCAAGACCTTTCTGTAAAACAAGCGCTAGATTAAAGTCTACCATAGATCAAGAGGCAGAGCAAGCAACCAGTTGACAGGGCAGGAACCTGGAAAACCAAAGAGAGTGAGAGGAAGTCTGGAGGATGGATAGAGAGATGCACAGGAAGTGGAAAAGAGGGTATTAAGGCAGTGTGGAGAAGGAGAAAGGGCTTTTTCCTTCTGGGACCTCAGCTGAGGAGGAAGGTCAGTTGGGTGCTGTCTCTGCCTCTCCAGGCTAGTAGGCTTTCACCCCAGCATCTGGCTCCTGAGCCTTCAGTGGTAAAATAGAGTGTTTAGGATTTTAGTTAAAACAAACAAACAAACAAACAAACAAAAAACCAAATAGTCTTACCCAGGCTATAAAGCCTATGAACTACAAAACTGACCAACATGGTAAGATGTCTCCAGGGGCACAACAGTGTTCTGTATCTTGCGGCACAACCAGCTGTTCTCTAATTGGTTTTAAGGCATGCTCAACAGGAGTGAATTCATGCCTGGTTCTGTAAACACAGTCAGTTATCCATGGCTGGTAAAGTCATGGACACCAGAGGAAACCTAACACTGCTGCTTTCCTAAGCCAGTAGAATTTCAGGCTGCATTCCAACCACTTATCCTAATAGCCACGGGTAAGCGTGAGTCTCACCATCATCAGAGAATCTTCTTTATTGAGTACAAAAAGCCACAACCAGTCAAAATGCAGAGAACGACTAACTGTGGAGTGCTTACCCACAATCGACACATCTACCACACAGCCCTTACCCCTATGGCTCAGGGGACAGCATTGAAAAGGAGGCAGAAAGATTGTAAGAGCCGGAGGACCCGGGTGTCTGCTGTGAGATATTGTCTTCTATGTATCACAAGAAAGGGATCTCAAATAAGCCCCACACAACGTCAAGAGCAGTTGATGTGCTAACACGCTAATGTGGATGGGAGGATCTCACAGTCCTCACCCATTGCTGCGGAGAAAGGGAAAATGGATCTTCTCCAGGGACAAGCCCCCTGACAGGTTATTCAATCCCAAGGGGTCAGTTTTAAACAAACACATGTACTAGCAACACTAAATAGACTTTATTTACACACACACACACACACACACACACACACACACACACACACGCACACACATTAAAGGAGAGGTCATGAATTTGACAAGTGGGCACTTTCCCTCCAAAGTGTTCCAGGTATGTGGTGTCTTCAGCAATAGAGACTTACCTTCGAGTTTGCAGAGGTAACCAAGGACAACAGAAACAGCCGATGCTATTTTGAGAGTCTCCTCACTTCCCTGGCCATCCACTCAAAAGGAGGTTTCCCATGCCTGTCGCTGGGGTTTTTGTTAGCTTGTGCTTCTTTTTGTTGATATTGCTGTTTTGTTTTGTTTGCTTTGCTTTTTTGTTTTTTGCGAGACTGGGTTTCTCTGTGCAGCCTTGTCTGTCCTGGTAGCTTGGGGTTCTTTGGGGAGCATCACCTCCCTCAGTGGCGTAGGAGGTGTTACAGAGGGAGAGGGAGGGTGGAAATGATGCAAGTGTAGTTAGTATTCATGTGTCTCAAAAATTTTCACTTTAGTATTTCTTTTTAAGAAAGAAACATTTAAAAAAATAAGATAAAATAAAAAAGATCTGCCTTGCTGGACACGGTGGTACACGCCTGTAATCCCAGCACTTTGGGAGGCAGAGGCAGGCAGATCACTGTGAGTTCTAGGCTGGCCTGGTCTACAAAGGCCGTCCAGGACAGACAGGCTACACAGAGAAACCCTGTCTCAAACAAAACAACCAGAAAAAAAAAGATCTGTATAATCAGACATGGCTAATTACATATAGTGTATTTTGAATGAAATCTAGAACAAAAATGCCTGAGGTTAAAACTAAAGACATCCAAGTAAACAATGTACTTAGCTTAATTAGAGGCTCAACATTGGCTCCTCAACTGTAATTAGAGTACTGTATTACAATTCAGTGATAGTGGACTCTTTGTGCAACGGGCATTGCATAACAATTTTCTCCAGATTGATACATCCCATCCTACAGCTTGTTAAGACTCAGGATGTTCTACAGGGAGGCTAGAAGTGTCAAAAGTCCCTCAGACTGCCCAGACATACCAGGCTCCTTCATCCCCACACTTACATAATCACTAAGAGCGGCTGAGACACTCTCAGACAAGACAATCTCTCTGGAAGTCAGACTAAACACGTTGTCTGGAAGACAGACACCAGCTAGCTGCCCCTCAGAGGCACAGAGCAGCGCATCACCTGGAAATGCCACACTTCATCCTGTCAAGCTGGGCAAGTACAGTACATCAGGGACTCTGGGGCTCATGCACTGTCGCCATGTTTGGGTGGCACAGCTGTCTTTGAGTCATTTCTGCTCTAGGAGGGAGCCCCTCACACATATTCCTGTAAGTAACCCCAAGAGCACTCGGTTCACCAAGTTGGACTTTGGTGATCTCCTTATTTTGGCCTCTTATTGGCTCCCTGCCTGAGGCGAGCCGTTGTTTGTTCACGTCTCCCTGGGAATAATGTTACACAACAACAGGCTGTAAGGAAACTTTGTAGTATTTATTCAGTTTTTCTGGAAATACAAAACCGGTCTAAAAGGTAGAAAGCAAATGAGCAAGTAAAATAACAAGCAAAACAGGAAAATGGAGCCATACCACTTTCTGGGACTTCGAGGGCTTGATCCTGCAGTGAGCAACTGTTAAGCTCAACACAGAAACTCAAGTGAACTTCTGACGAGACACCTTCAGCCTATCTGCACCCCTCCAAGAACCTCGGACATAAGATCCCTGGGGTTTCTTTCCTGGAACTTCTCTCCAGAGGGAGAGGAAAGTTCTGAAAGGAAAAACAAATGAATAAGCAAACCTGTGAGTCTGACTCGGCAGACCGTTCTGAAAATAGCTTCTGGTTTGCTAAACTAATGCCTTTGGTGCAGGCTGAAGTCACCAGTGAACTTTGTTCTTCATGACCCAAGGGAAGAAGATGCGCAGTTTGCTACGGTAACTATGGGAGATACAGAGAACTTGAGTGGTAAAGCTCTGTAAATCCTTGGACTGCTATCTCTATATGGTGCCATGTGACACGTTCCTTGGGGAGACAGTGACAACAAAGATTTATTCACATCCAGATATGGAGCCAACAACAGAACATATCAACAGTACTTTCTAAGACCAACCTGATGAATCAATGAGTTCATTAGGGTTACTTACAGGAATATGGATGAGGCGTTACTTTCAGGGTCAGGGACAACTCAAAGGAAGCTATGCCACTAAAGGCCACCCCAGCTCAGGAATGCTACAACGCTGGATATCACTACATCTCACTGCCTAACTTGCAGGCAGCGCAACAGGTTGGAGAGTGTTTCTTTCAGGCAGATCAGCTGGTGTGCATTTCCCTACGAGTCCTTGTTGCTTGTATGTTTGTAGAGGATATGGTTTATGGCATCTGATCAGTTTCAGGGACTTCTTGAGGCTTCTGAGTTGTCTATTTCCTGAGTCTTCAGGAGTCTCCCCAAGAATTTCCAGAGTCTTTAAGACTTACTGAGTGTTAATGAATTTTCCTCCAGGTTAGATTTTTTTTTTAAGGTTTTTCAAGACAAGGTTTCTCTGTATAATATCCCTGGCTGTCCTAGACTCGCTTTGTAGACCAGGCTGGCCTTGAACTCACATATGGCAAATCATCAAACAGCACATAGTCTAACTGTACCTTTATTCTGAGGAATGGGCTCTGGCCCCATTTCCCTACCAAAATCTAGTTTGGTGAACCAATGAGTTTATTGGGGTTCCTTACGAGTCCTTCATGTAAATGTAGTCATACAAAACCTGTATATATCTTCTTCCTACATATATATTATGTATAATGCCTAAAATGATGGGAATGTTGCATAAAAGGTTGAGTTATTCAGGGGCAAGGAAAAATTCACTAGAGACATTGCTGTAAATTGTTTGTTGTTGCTGTTGTTTGAGAAGGGTCTTTATGTTAGAGTCGACTCTTTTTTAGTTAATTAATTTATTCACTTTACATCCCAGTCATAGCCCATCCCTTCTCTCCTCCCAGTCCCCCCTCCCCTATTCCTCAGAAAAGGGGAGCCCCCCACCCACCCACCCCAGCTCATCAAGTCACATCAGGACTGAGTTTGGCCTCTTCCCCTGTGGCCTGGCAAGGCTGTCCCATCAGGGGGAAGTGATAAAAAGGCAGGCAACAGAGTCCATGTCAGTGACAGCCTTACTCCTTTTACTCACATGAAGCCTGAGCTGCCCATTGGCTACATCTGTGTAGAGGTCCTAGGTCCAGGCCATGCATGTCCTTGGTTGGTGCTTCAGACTCCACAGGCCCCTCTGGGTCCTGGTCAGTTGGCTCTGTGGAGCCCCTGTCACCTCCAGGTCCTTTTATGTGCCCCCCCTACTTTCCTACTAGACTCCCTATGCTTCACTCAGTGTTTGACTGTGAGTTTCAACATCTGTTTTGAACCTCTGCTGGGTGGAGTCTCTCAGCGAACAACTCTAATAGGCTCCTGTCTGCAAGCATAGCAGAGTATCAGTAATAGTGTCAGGGTCTGCCTCTCTTCCATGGGGTAGGTCCTGGGTTGGGGTAGTCACTGGTTGGACATTCCCTCATTCCCTGTTCTGCCTCTCCTACGCTGTTCCCTCTCTTCAACAACTACCTCTGTCTTTTCTATTTCCCCATTTTGGACAACCTTTTTCCAGCCCTTTACTCTGAGGTAATGTCCCTGGGCTGGATAGTTTTGTCAATTTGACCAGCTAGAATCATGAGAGGAGGGAACCTCAGTTAAGAAAATGCCTCCAGAAGATCAACTGCAAGCAAACCTGTAGGACCTTTTCTTAGTGATCAATGGAGGAGAGCCTATGCTATAGTGGGCGGGGCCATCTCTGGGCTGATGGTCCTGGGTTCTATAAGAAAGCAGGCTGAGAAAGCCATGAGGAACAAGCCGGTAAGTGGCACCCACCTGTGGCCTCTGCTTTAGTTCCTGTCTCTAGGTTCCTGTACTGTTTGAGTTCCTGTCCTGACTCCCTGCTTTTTGGTCGTGATGTTTTATTACAGCAATAGGATCCTAACTAAGACACTCCTCATGTAAGACCCTACCCAACACCTATGTTTGCTACTCTTCTCATTGTTATGACAGATTACAAGAGTTAGCAATTTAAGATACTCTTGGGTCATGTGGTTCCTAGCAGTGCCTACAGAGAAAGCCAGGCCTGTCTCTGTGGGGAGATGACCTCATTCTCCTCACAAGAGATAATGTGGAGATGCTCTGAGTAGGTGACAGACTGTGAGAAGAAGTTACAGAGTCAGCACCACTGTTCTGTGCTGCCCAAGTTACACTCTCACAGCCTTGTGACATCTTAATGGTCCAGTGGGGCTGGGAGGGTTGAGTACAGGAAAGCCTGGGGGCTGGGGACCAGACTTAAGTTCTGGTACTTCCATGGGCTAGCTGGGTGACTTTGGGCAAGTGACTTTACTTCTCTGAGCCTCAGTTTCCACATCCATAAAATGGCAAGGTTGTTTTGAAAATTAAATGGGGTAGGCATATTAATGGTGCCTGGCACTCAGTATGTGGGATCAGTCCACAGTGGTTGATACATGCTATGAGTGGTGTTGGCTTAGAGACTTTTGTTGATGTTTGCTTATTATTATTATTTTTTAATCATGCTGTGTTTGAATTCAAAGATATGAACATAGTAGGCAACCAACAGATATATTCGCAGCCTGTTTTTGTTTTGTTGTTTTGTTTTGTTTTGTTTTTTGACATAGGGTCTCTCTGTGTAGCTCTAACTGGCTTCAAACTTGTGATCTTCCTGCCTCCATTCCCCAAGAGCTGGGATTACAAGTGTGTGCCACTGTGCCTACTTCTAGTGTTGGCTTACAGGGGGCATGCTTTGGTTAAGAAAGTTCTACCTGTACAACAAAGAATTTAGTCACGTTAAACCATTAAAAATGGTAGCACCAACTTCTATCCACACAAGCTGGTGGCCATCTTACTTCCTGTGCACTGTGCTTGAACATCTCTTAGAAAATACATGGGGGTGTCAGATATTGGAGTTACAGACACTTATAAGCTGCCAAGTGGGTGCTGGGAATTGAACCTGGGTCCTTTAGAAGAGCAGCCAGAACCCTTAACCACTGAGTCATCTCTCTAGCCCCTCACAGACTGAAACCAGGCCCCCTACACACATGTAGCCAATGTGCAGCTCAGGCTTCATGTGAGTCCTTAGTAAGGGGAGTGAGGGCTGTCTCTGAATATGGACTCTGGTGTCTGCTTTTTGATCACTTGCCCCTGGCCAGACTGCCTTGCCAGACCATAGGGGAAGGGAACACACACACACTGTCCTGTTGTGACTTGATGAGCTGGGGTGGATGGGAAGGCGGGCTCCCTTTTTCTGAGGAATAGGGGAGGGGGGAGGAGTGAGAGGGAAGGAGGGGGGACTGGAAGGAGAGGAGAGATGGGGCTATGACCAGGATGTAGAGTAAATGAATGAATGAATGAATGAATAAATAAATAGAATACATGGGAGTGCCTTGGGTGCCATGTGAGGTGAAGACAGGGAAGGGGTGTGAAGCTCACTGGGAAGAAGGCCAAGTGGATGGTGAAATGTCCTGAGGTGTTGGGCCTTTCTCCTTGACTCTTTCCAAAGAAATCTTAATTCTTGTGTACATTTTCTTCAAGTGGATCAAGTTTTCCTCTCGAAAATGGAGTTCTTCGGGGTTAGAGAAGTGGCTCAGTGGCAAAGTGCTCTCTGAGTAAACATGAAGACCTGAGTTTGAATACTCAATGCACATGTAAAAACTGTGCGTGCACCTGTAGTTGAGGACAATCATTAACCAGAGCCATCCTGCACAGCTGCCAACACCACACTCTTCCTTAGAAGCAGGGCCTGTTATCTAGTGGCTTCTCTGAACTTCTGGAAGTTCATGTCCCTCTCAGATGATGGATATAAATGGATCCCAGAGCTTGCTGGTAAACTGGTCTAGCCTGAATAGTGAGCTTCCAATTTAAGCTGTCTCAAAACATACGATGAAGAACACTTAAGGTGTCAGGTGTAAAACACATGTACACACACACACTCCCTCCCTTCCTTTCTCCTCCTCCTTTTTTTTTTTTTTTTTTTTAATAGAAGAGATTGCTATAAGTATGCTGTGACAGCTGGACTGGAAATGTCCCCAAAGGCCCATATGCTCAGTCCCCAGCTTGGCGCTGTTGGGAAGCCTTTATGAGATGGAGCCTAAAGGAAAGTGGTCAGGTGACAGGGGCCATGCCCTTGAAGGGGACTTGGGACACTTATCTTACTTCCCCACCCCCGGCCATTACACTGTGAGCCATTTTCTCCACCATGACCTACCACCACATCAGCTGCCAGCAGGCTCTCATAAAATCGCACACTTTCTCACGCGGACATTCGCATTTCCCCAGGAGGAGCCGGCTCTTTTCCGTCTCTTCCTGTGATCTGCCGGGCTCCAGGGACAAAGTGGTATTTGTGAAAGAGCATGTTGCACCAAGAAGGAAAGGCCGTGTCCCCGTGCCCGCAGCTCCCGGGGTTCAGATGTGGTGCAATAGGCTTATCTGGTGATGGAAAAGCTGCCCCGAGCACGCTTGCAAATATTTACTCAGGAGAATTAACTTGTGCGAATTAACTTGTGCTAAGAGAGTTTTGCAGACAGTGTGCCTGGGTGCAAATCCTGCTTTACCTTTTACCTCTGGGCCTCAGTTTCTTCTCTTTTGAGTTACATTAATAGCCTCTAAGACTGGTAGAGAGCATAAATGACCTGATAGAAAAATCCAAATAAAGAATATACCAGAAATGTACTCAATAAATGTAATTAGTAAATCCCTGTGTCTTCCCAAATGAAAGAGAAGTGTGTTTGTACTGGGGCAGGGAAGACTGAGGGGTACCATTTGGGATCAGCATTATGGTGGCTGTGTGGTGCAGTTAGGGTAGGAGTTTTTCCACCTCTTCGCTTCCCATATTTGGCCTCAGCTCCTGGTTGAAAGCTGTTCCGTGCACTGTAGAGCCCTTGTCAAGTTTCTTTACGTACAGGTGTCAGTCCCACTTCTCTATCCCCAGATGTGAAACTTCCAATGTCTCAAAACATCATTCAATGTCTCTAGAGCTGTGGGGAAAGGCCCACCCCTCTGCCCCACCCCCCCCCCACCCCTCTGCCCCACCCCTCCCCCAGCCCCACCCCCTTGAGAATAACTGGTCTAGAGTTGCTGCTGCAGGTCTAATGAGAAAAGCCAGAGTGCCGCCTGTGAGCTAGTGGCACACTCGCTCCCGGCGAACAGTGTAGCTGAGGTGGAGAAAACACCATAGGGATGCACAGGTTTGCCTTCTGTTTTTCCAGTAGCGCAAGGCGGATATATTTATTTGGGTAGATTTCTGTGTTATGCAAAACCAAATCTAAAAAGAAAAGGAACAAAAATGTTTCCAAGAAAGAAAAACTTATGTAGCAGCACTGAGGACTCATGGCAGGAGTGTGATTGGGCCTAAGGTTGATGAAGCTGGCACCGCTAGGCTTTCTGAGTCTTTGACTCTGAGGTGGCATTTAGTGAGGTCATAGCAGCTATTACCCATGGTTCTCTCTACCCTCTGCACCCATGCTAAGAACACACCAAACGTTAGCTTTGTTCTCCCCAGACTGTGTCCCTTACTCACTTACTAGTTCTCAGTGGAATCTCTAAGGAATTAGCCTTTGTCTTTTTGGATCATTTAACAGTGAGGGAGTTTGTTGTTGTTTTGTTGGAGTCATTTATTTTCTCATTTCTGCAGATATCAGATTTTGTCATTTGGGGTTCTTGTTAAAATAAGTTTTTTTCTTGGTACAACATGGGAGGAACTAAGATTCTGCATTTCCAAGAAGCTCCAAGACCACTGATTCATGGACCCTGGAAGTCATGGACAAATGGACTAAGAGCAGGCCTTGACTGGTGTTTAAAACTGAGGATTTCTGTAACATGGAAAAGGTATTTTACTGTGGAAAAAACATAGCCAGGGTGAGTTTTTCTTGTGTGTGTATGTGTGTGTATGTATGTGTGTGCCCATACACCCATACATGTAGGGTCCAAAGGTTGATGGATATCTTCTTTAATAGTATAAATAATAATAATAATAATAATAATAATAATAATAATAATAATAATAACAACAACAACAATAGTTGTTGTTGTTGTTGTGTGTATATGATGGCAGAGCACATGGCTACTACAGCACATGTGTGGAGGTCAGAGGGCAACTTTGTGGAGTAAGTGCTCTCCTTCTACTTTTACATAGATTCCAGAGGCAAATTCAGATCATCTGCCCTTCATGGCAAGTGATGTCCCCGCCCTAAGCCTAACTCCAAGCCATCTCTTCAGTCCACCCCCTTATGAGACAGAGTCTCTCACTGAACCACGAACCAACTGGAGCTAGCTCACCAGTGGGCTAGACTGGCTAGCAATCAAACCCCACAGAGGATCTCCTGTCTCTGCCTTGCTAACCCTGGGATTACAGCTGTGCACTGCTGTTGGCTCCAATTCCTTAATGTGTCTACTTTGTTAGGGATTTATTAAAGGCATGTACTTCCCTTACAACCCGACTACCCTAAATAGAAGGGAAAGGAGATTAAGGAGAACAAGAATGAAGCCTTCTGGGTATCAGTTCTGTGGGGTAATTCCCCTGGTGTAATTCTCAGGAGTCTAACAGATCCTCTATCTGACAGAAGAAGCTGCACCATTCATGAACTGAACCTGGAGGTCTCTGCTGAGCTCACCGCCTCCAATTCCAACTCCTTCAACTCCCTGCACTGTGGCCGGAACCTCCGATTTCTCTTTCTGGTTCCCCAACGTCATCGTCATCGTCCTTCTCCTTCTCCTCCTCCTTCTCTCTGTCTGTCTCTCTCTTCCTCTCCTCCTCTTCTTTTTCTCTGCTTCCTCTTCCTCCTCCTTCTTCCTCCTTTCCTCTCTCTCTCTCTCTCTCTCTCTCTCTCTCTCTCCTCTCTCTCTCACCCTCCTCCCAGCTTCCTCCTTCTAATCAATGATCCTTTTGACACTACAGCACCCCCACCGGAATCGGGACTCACCTGGACCCTGTCTTCTGTCTTGGGCTGATCCTTCCTCTTTCTCTGAGTCTGTACTAAGGTGTTTATCAGTTTGTAGAGACAGAGTCTCAGTGGGGTCAAGCATCCTAAGACTGTTTTCATCTTGGGCCAGACTAAGGCAAGGTTACAATCTCTGCACACACTGCTGTGCCTGGCTTTTTATATAGGTGTTTGGGATCTGTACTGATGCCAGATTGAGCTATCTTTCGGGCCCCCAGAGTGACTTTCTCTCATCCATAACAGACATCTCTTCTTGCTTTTCTCTAGGATGTACTGAGGCAGGCTGGCATGCAGCCAGTGATGTGGGAGTTTCATCTGGCCGGTGGATTTATTTTCCTATGGGCCCCTGCATTTTAGACTGTGCCGTAGCATAGACACCATTGAGAAGCAAAGATAAAAGGAGAAGCAGCCTTGGAGAAGGTGGGGAGCGAGCAAGAGCATGCGTCCCCCAGCATCGGCCTGAACCCTTGAGTCAATTCCAGCAACTGCTCTGCGTATGGTAGTTGGGACTGTCTGAAACATCCCTGTGAAAGGCAGAGAGTGTAACAAAGCGGAGGGGCATAAGACAGTCTGTAAACCATCATGCTTTTCCTTTTGCAAATGCTCACAAAGCTCAGAAGGACAACCTGAGCACCGTGGATCCTTTATGAATGGGGGATTGTGGGCCAGGGCTTCACCACAGCCTATTTGTGCAGCACAACAAGGCCATTATGTGCTTGGGCATGGAAATTGAAAATGAAGTATTAGCTATTGGTTCAGAATTAGGAATGTACTAAGACTCCAGCTAAGCATACGTATACCGGATAGATCTGCCCATTGCCCGTACAGCGTGGGCTACAGAGGAGCCAGGCTGTAGGGAGTGATGGCGGCAAAAGGACCAATGGTCAGAGTGACCCAGGGTGTCTACAGAACTGGTGCATATGATCTAGAGATGCAATCACAAGGGAATACAATTTTCCTGAAAACTAGGACTGGTTTTTAAGAGTGTTCTTAAACACTCTGAACTCTGGGAGGACAGAGTTTGTCAGAAGACTACTGTTGGCCAGCTCAGGCTACACTCACATACCAACTGCCCCATGAACGCTCAGCCTCTATCTGCTGTTGGCCCTACAGGATTCAACAGCTGGGTTCTAGTGGCCTTGCGCTATCTGAATCCACAACTCAGGTTCACTCCCACGAAGCCCTCATCATGTCCTGTACAGAGACAGAACCAAAAGGAAACCGATGAAGATAAACAAAGAGGGGTTTTTCCATAGGATAATTGGCTTGTATGACTATAGAGGCGGGGACTCTGATAACAGGGCAGTTACAAGCTGGAGACTGGAGTGTCAAGTAGCCCAGCCCAGACTAAGCCCTAAAGCCTCAGAATCGGAAAGATAAAGGGGTAACCTCCTATTACAGCTCCAAAGCCTACCATTCCAGGGCTCACTGGTGTAGGGAGTCCTGGAACCCAGATGCAGCAGAGCCTGGCGTTCTGATACACAAGTGCAGGAGAAAAAAGGTATATCTCAGCTCCAGTGGTCCACCCAGACTTTCAGAAGCCTGCACTGTGCCTGCCCTAGTTGCACCTTTCCCTCCTGTGTCCACCAACTTCCCTGCCAGGCCCTCCCCGCCACACCCGGAAGCAAGGCTTCGCTTATTCTTCAGTTAGTACTGCCTCTAGCTGAGTTGGCCCCTGGATCGATATCCTATGTTGCTTCTGATGTGCTCTCAGTAGCAGAGGCCAAGAAAGCCAGTATCAGTCGGAAGGCAGAGAAAGAGATGAAAAAGGGAGCAGTCAACATGAGGTGTTAGTGAGGAGGATCCATTTGGACAAACGGTACAGCATCTCCTTGGGAACAATGCTTCAGGTTGTCCCATCCAAGGGGTAAAGAACTGCAGACTTCCTGGGCCTTGGATAGGCGTTGTGTCTTTGTCTTTTTGACCCATGTCTGAAGCCTTCATTGCAAAGAAATGGCTAGCTCCTGCGTCTGGGTTTACCTCTTTTATATCTCCACAGTGGGCAATGTCCGCCATGTCTAGGAAGCCAGTGACAACCTCAAGCTTCGCAAGCAGTCTGCTCATGTTTTCTCTTGAGACATGATCATGGAAGGCCACTTCTGAGGACCTGAGGGAGGCTGGATTCTGCTCGTAAGGGCTCTGAACAGGGTGGTGTTAGCACCTTTATACTTTTTTTTTCTGTGAATTGGGTGCCCATCATAAGCTGCCTCTTTTCAATCCTGAGCACACATCACCAGACAGTTTTGAAGGAAAGAGACGATATTTTTAGCCACCTACCATGAAGTGTTTTGCTGTACGGACTGGCAGACAGCTGAGGAACAATAGATCAATTCCTCACGGCCTCATGATTTGGAAGTTCACAGTGGAACTTGTGCAACTGGAGGCAGAGAGGCACAGAAGCAGCAAAAGGTCAAAACAGTGGCTTCTCAGAAAATTTTGTCAAAGGTTTTGTTTTGTTTTTTGTTTTTGTTTTTGTTTTTGTTTGTTTTTGGTTTTTGGTTTTTAGAGACAGGGTTTCTCTGTGTAGCCTTGGCTGTCCTGGACTCACTTTGTAGACCAGGCTAGCCTCGAACTCACATCTGCCTCTGCTCCCGAGAGCTGCGATTAAATGTGTGCACCACCAGGCCCGGCTTGTCAAAGGCTTCTTGATGTGGGGTTTTGGGCTTACTCTGCTCTGAAAATGAAAGGCGATTCTTTCAGTCCTTTTCCTTATCCACAGATCCTTCTGGAGGCATCAGCCTGAGAAATCCAAAGCTTCCAGATTGGTCTGACCCGGAATTTGGATTTTCGCCATCTCATAGGCTTAGTGGGAGCACTGGCTCAGGTTGTCCCATCTCTGTCCATAGCCACACTTTCACTCTGCAGCACAGATTCATGCCCATCGGAGAAGCCCTTCAACAGTGCTGACCTCCTCCTTACCACGGCTGAGTGACCAGCCATTGTTCAGGAAGCGACACCGAGTATGACTGTGTGGTCAACACGAGGAACCTCAACATGAAGCTAACGGTCTCTTGCACTGTTCCCATGCCGAGCATCTTCTTCTTCCATCTCACAGAGCATCAAGCTACCCTCGACGACCCAGACGTCTGTCTTGCTCCAGGATGGTCCCTGTGGTGGTTTGAATGAGCACGTCCTCCATAAGCTCTTGTCTAAACAGTTGGGTCCATGTTGGCGACACCCTTTAGGCAGCTTTAGGAAGGAGGAATGTCACTGGAGGCAGGCTTTGGAAGTCTAAAGAGCTGGGACACCGCCAGTCGCTCTCTCTGCTTCACGCTTGCCAGTTGCAGATGAGCACCCTCAGCTTCCTGTTCCAGTTACCATGTTTGATGCTTGCTACCTTCTCTCCCCTCCCCTCAACTTTCTTTTCTAAAAGTAATTGTTGATTTTTTTTTTCTTATTTAACCTTCCATTCAATAATAAGTGAAATGTTAGAAAATTTGTAGCCTCCATTGTTTTAGATAAACACTAACTAGGTTTTTTGTTGTTGTTGTTTTGGTTTGGTTTGGTTTTTCAAGACAGGTTTCTCTGTGTAGCCTTGGCTGTCTTAGACTTGCTTTGTAAACCAGGCTGGCCTCGAACTCACAGACATCCACCTGCCTCTGCCTCCCGAGTACTGGGATTAAAGGTGTGCACCACCACACCTGGCCTAACACTAACTAGTTATATGAACCTCCTTCCATTTGGAACTACTGCAGAGACGATGCCGGTTGACATTTGTATCTGTCAGTGCTCACCAGAGAAGCAGAATCAGTGTGATATAGATCTGCTGATGATCAACAGAGAGATAACATATTATAAATAGATGATCGATAGATAGGTGACAAATGATAAATGATAGGTAGGGCTTGTTGCAATGGATTGGCTCATGCGTCTATGGAATCTGATAAGTTCCAAGATCTCAGGGCAAGTGGACAAGCGAGAGACTTGGGGGCGCAGTGGTACAGTTCCAGTCTGAAGGCTAATGTACCCATTTGAGTTAAGATGCAAGGGAAACCAATGCTTCCGTTCCAGGGAAGTGTCCGGAAGGGGGAGTTCTACCTGACTTTGCTGAGTCAGACTTTGAGCTTTCTGCAAACCAGCAACCAATTAGATGAGGACCACCTACATTAGACAAGGTAATTTGTTTTTCTCAGCTCACTGCTTGCGATGCTATTATTCTCACCCAACAAGACTTTCACAGAAACAATGAGAATAATGCAATTACTCTGAACCCCAGATCAGGACACCCACAATCCAATTAAGCTAACTCATAAGGGCTAGCCACTGTGCCTGCTGTGCAGCACAACGTCCAGCCTTAGACTTAGTTTTTCTTTAGTGTGTCTGAGTAGTGTCTGTCTGTCTGTCTGTCTCTTTCTGTATGTGTGTGTGTGCTGTGTTTGTGTGTGTGAGTGTGTGTGTGTCTGTGTGTGCATCTTGTGTAGTGGATGTAATCTTGTATGTTCCTGGTATCCTTGGGGTCAGAAGGGGAGGTCAGATCCCCTGGACCTGGAGTTACTGATGATTTTGAGCCATTATGTAGGTTCTTGGAAAGGAAACTGAGTCATCTTAACTGCTGATTCATCTCTCTTAGCCCCAGGCCTATGCCATTTTGTAGTTCACCAACAATATCTGAAAGTATCAGTTCCCTTGGGAAACAGATATTCAGTATTGGTCAAAGGAAAAAAAAATCACTACACTTGGCCATGGTGGTTGGTCTAGCATGCTGCCAGTGAGAGGAGGTGGGAAGTTTGTGAGAATACTAGAACAGAAATTTATCTTCTGTGATGGGTTACCTGACTGCCACAAGCCCTGAGTCTCTGGAAACTACCCTGTGGAGAAAGAATAGCAGCAAAAGAGAAAAAAAACGATTAAAGAAACACAGAGACAAGCTGACATAGACCCCTGATGGACTGATGGAGTCTCAGAACTCAGCTGGACCAGAGTCAGAGAGGCCAGTTCTGGGATTTTCAGTGTCAAAAGCAAAATTTAATATTTAAAATTCCTACTTTAATGTGTCTTCTCTGTAAATGAGACAGTCTTCCCCAATGCAACATCTGCTTAGACTATTTTTTTTTTTCCTTGTAAATGTGCACTCAGGGTCAATGTATGGGCAGCCAAACAGAGAAGAACACAGCAGAGCACAGGACCAACTGCTGTGTTTTATGGACCTATAGATAAAGTCCTAGTGAAGAAGTCACAAAGCAGAAGAAACAGGAAGTGGGCCTGGAAGTGGTGGAGTCTGGACTGGTAAGAAACCACACTCAGTGAGCTGAGGCCAGAGCCCATGGCTTTGCCTGGTTCCCACTCCCAGTCAGGAGCAAACACCTCAACAGGCAGGCAAGGTACTTCCGCCTATGCTCCGGACAAAGGAATTTACCATCATAAGGATTTTAAGGGCTAGCTGATTCGACTTGGGTTTCCAAAGACAAGATGTCTGATGAGGCCTGGTCCTCGGGGCAGCCCGTGTCTAGCTTTGGAGTGATGTTGGGAGAAAGGAACCTCTTTCAGCTTGGGGCAGACTTTATTCTCTAAGCAGACACCGATCCAGAATCTGCATACAGCCAGAGTTTAGGGACGCCATCTGGCTGGAGGGAGATTAAGGGACTTCTACTGGAGCCCGCTCAGTATGTCAAGCTACCCAACATCACTTGATTTGCGCATACCTTTGGCGTGGCTCTGTGGGGGCACAGGTAGGTATTACAAGGAGACTAACGGATGCCACCATCGGGCACCATCCTTCCTCATGACCCAGGCATCCTATAGGTAGAAAAATCAGGCAGGAATGAGCCAGTGCAGGGACTCTTGGCCCCACTCACTTGTGTTTTATAGGCCAACCAGGCAGTCTCTGTTAGAAAGAAAAACAACCACTGTTGAATTCAGAGGAAGCGCTGCTGTTTTTACTGTTGTCGTTTCTACTAAGCTCCCTGAAGCAGGCTCTGCTATGCAGACCTGCCCTGCATCCCCAGATGGCTGTGGCTATAGAAATTCTTCCATCTGTTTAGCCATGAAACTGTGTTTATCACATCATTGGCCCATCTGCAGAGACTGTGGAATTTATGACTCTCAATAGCTCCCTGAATGGAAACAGATGCTTTATCAGAAATTCATTGTCAAAAAGAAACATTTAATACTGGAAATTAGCAAAGGAAGAAGAGGTCAAAGTACCCAATTCAAATGGAGACTCTTCCCCACAGGACAGGTGTGACATAAGTGATCAGAAACTTGCTCTGCTTTGCTTTTCTGTGTGGACCCAGAAAAGCTTCTGGCTATGATTAGGATGAAGAAGGCCTCTGTTAAGAACATTAATACACACACACACACACACACACACACACACACACATACACACACACACACATACACACCATGCACACACCAGTGAAGAGATGAGCCAAACTCCTTAGCATCTACTTGGGGAACAGCTGTTGGTATTATGGGATATTATGGTCAATAACTACTAGATACTGTGTTGCATTATTTGTGTGGACTTGGATGCCAGGGAAAGTTATGGCAACAAGAAACCCCACATTATTTGGAAAGCAAATTCTTTTTTTAAAGATATACTGATTTTTATGTTATGTGCATGGTGTTTTGCTTGCATATATGTCTGTGCACTGTGTGTATGCAGTGCCTTCAGAGCTGGATCTCCCAGAGTTTCATCTCCCAGAACTGGAGTTACAGATGGTTGTGAGCCACCATGTCAGTCCTGTGTATTTGAGCCAGGTCCTCTGCAAGAGCAGTCAGTTCTCTTAGCCACTAAGCATCTGTCTAGAACCTGGAAGGTCAATTCTTGATGGAGTGACAAAATCAAGGGAAGTGAGGTTCTTCCTGCTTAGGTCAAGTGCACCGAGGAAGACATAAACTTGTCATGTGATTCCTGAAATAAAAGGGTGGTGTGTTTATGAGACCACTGGTCCCTGCTGTCCTCTGCAATTATGTGGTAATGTGACAATTTCCTTCCTCTGCAAGAAATGCAGGCATTGAGATGGGGTGTTTTCTTTAAAAACAGGAATGTTCTGTGAGGAGCCATCCTGTCCTGTTCCTGATCTGGTGGCATCAATGGCCAGCAGCTGCTGGTTTGCACTGGAATCCCAGGTTTTAAAAAAGAGAGCAAGGAATTCTGTTTGGGTTTGAGGTTTGGTTGTGTCCTTCCCCAGCACGGCCTCACTGTGTAGCCCAGGTGGGCTCAAACTCACAATCCTTTTACCTCGGCTTCGTAAGAGCTGGGATTGTAGGCATGCTTCTGTCTAAGTAGTGATCATTTAGTTTGCTTGTTTTTGCACGTGTATGGTGTATGTGCATGTGTGCATACGTGAAATAGGATCTCTCAATAGAACTCAGAGCTTAAGAAGTCACCTTATGCAGCTGGCCAACTTGCTGGGGGGGGGGCCTGGGGAGCTGAGGGGTTAGGGGGCCAGGAGTGGGAGGCAGGGGGGCCGGGGGGCTGAGGGGAGCAGGGGACGAGGGGTAGGAGGGCCAGGGGGTGGGAGGGCCAGGGGTGGGGGTCAGGGGGGCTGGAGGGTGGGCAGGGGGTCACCCCCTATCTCTGCTTCTTGGATACTGGGATTACAGGTAGGTCACCATGTCCTCCTAGTATTTATATGGATGGTTAGGAGCTGAATTCCAGTTCTTGTGTTCCCTGGGCACGTACGTTACTTTCTGAACCGTCTCCCTCATGCTCCACCACCAAATTAGGCCTTAAATCCCCAAATAGTATATCTTCATGGGGTCTAAGGAAGTAAGTCACACTGTAGTGAGGGAAAAAGTCAGGGGTAAGAGTGAGGTCTTAAGTCATTTCCCTTTCTCTAAACAGCCAACAGGAGAATGCTGTGGACTTACAGTGTTTGCAAAGATCAGAGCTAGTCCTCGGCCTCAGGGCTGGATTCAACCTGCTTTGCCCTAACAAATAGAATGCACCCTCATAAACTGGTGTTCTAAATTTTTTACCACACTCAATTAAAAAATAAAACCACCTACTAAAAGTTCTAGTTAGAGCAATAAGGCAACTAACAGAAATCAAGGGGATATAAATCAGAAAGGAGGAAGTCAAAGTATCACTATTTGCAGATGATATGATAGTATACATAAGTGACCTCCAAAATTTCACCAGAGAACTCCTTCAGCTGATAAACACCTTAATCAATTTGGCTGGATACAAGATTAATTTTTTTTTTTTAAAAAGTAGTCCTCCTGAATACAAATGACAAATGGACTGTGAAAGAAATTAGGAAAACTACACCTTCACAATAGCCACAAATAATGTAAATTATCTTGTTGCAACTCTAGTCAACCAAGTGGAAAGACATGCATGACAAGAACTTCATGTCTCTGCAGAAAGAAATTGAAGACGACATCAGAAGATGGAAAGATCTCCCATGTTCCCGGATTGGTAGGATTAACATAGTAAAAATGGCCATCTTACCAAAAGCAATCTATAGATTCAATGCAATTCCCATCAAATTACCAACACAATTTTTTTTGCAGGCTTTGAAAGAACAATTCTGAACTTCATATGAAAAACAAAAACCTCAGTTAGCTATACAACAATCCTGTACAACAATAGAACTTCTGGAAATATCTCCATCCCTGACTTCAAGCTGTACTGTAGAGCAATAGTAATAAAAACTGCATGGTCCTGGCATAGATATAGACTGGCTGATCACTGAAATTGAATTGAAGGCCCAGAAATAAACCCACACACCTATGGACACTTGATTTTTTTTATACAAAGGAGCCAAAACCATACAATGGAAAAAAGACAGCATCTTCAAAAGATGGTGCTGGTCTAACTGGATGTCTACATGTAGAAAAATGCAAATAGATCCATATTTGTCACCCTGAACAATCAAAGGCATCAAAGAACTCAACATAAAACCAGATACATTAAATCTATTAGATGAGAAATTGGGAATTGCCTTGAACTCACTGGCACAGGAGACAACTTCCTGAACACAACACCAACAGCTCAGGCTCTAAGACAAAAAAACTAATAAATGGTACCTCATGAAACTGAAAAAGCTTCTGTAAGGCAAAGAACACTGACAATAGAATAAAAGGCAGTCTACAGACTGGGAAAAGATCTTCACCAAGCCTACATCTGACAAAAGGCTAATATCCAAAATATATAAAGAACATAAAAAAATTAAAAACCAACAAACAAAATAACCCAATTAAAGAATGGGGCACAGAGCTAAACATAGAATTCTCAACACAGAAATCTCAAATGGCTGAGAAGCACTTAAAGAAATACTCAATGTTCTTAGTCATCAGGGAAATACAAATGAAAACGACTCTGAGATTCCATCTTACACCCATCAGAATGGCTAAGATAAAAAACTCAAGTGACAGCACATGCTGGAGAGGATGAGGAGAATGAGGAACACTCCTCCATTGCTTGTGGGAGTGCAAACTAGTACAACCACTTTGGAAATCAATCTGCCACTTTCTCAGAATATTGGGAAGGACTCTACCTCAAGACCCAGCTGTACCACTCATGGGTATATATCCAAAAGATGCTCCATCATACAACAAGGACACTTGCTCAAATATGTTCATAGCAGCTTTTTTTGTAATAGCCAGAATCTGGAAACAACCTAGGTGAATAAAGAAACTGTGGTACATTTACACAATGGAATATTACTCGGCCATTAAAAACAAGGAAATCATGAAATTTGCAGGCAAATGGATAAAACTAAAAAAGATCATCCTGAGTGAGGTAACCTAGACCCAGAAAGACACATATGGTGTGTACTCACTTATAAGCAGATTCTAGCCATTTAGTACAGAATAAATGTACTACAATGCACATATCCAAAAAAGATAAAGTAACAAGGAGGACCTAACGGAGGATGCTTAAATCTCCCTCAGAAGAGGAAATAAAACAGAAGCAGTGGTTGAAGAGAGGGAACAAAGAGAGGGAGCGCAGAGAGAGATAAGGGTGGAGAGCCGACCTGGGGAGAGTGGAGGCAGGAGGACAGAAGACCTGCAGAGAAAAGAGAAACTGTGGGTGGGGCCATCTCTGTGACAAGCTGGAGACCTAAGTCAGAATAGGCTTCTGGGAGGGTATTAGGGGTACTCGAGCCGAGACTCCTAGCAGCAGGGGCCATGGAGACTGAAGAGGACACCCTCTAACTACACAGGACTCCTAGTGGAGAGAGGAGAACACCAGCTCACCCACAAAAACGTTGATCCAAAACTTACCCTGCCTACAAGATGTGCAGGGATAAAGGTAGAACAGGCTTTGAAGGAATGTCCATCCAATGCCCGGCCCAACCCAAAACCCATCCCATGGGAGAGAGCCAACCCCTGACACTATTAACGACACTCTGCTAAGCTTGCAGACAGAAGCCTATCAGAGTTGTCCTCTGAGAAGCTCCACCTAGCAGCAGTTCATAAAAGATGCTGAGACTCACAGTCAAACATTGAGTGAAGCATAGGGAGTCTAGTGGAAAAGTGGGGCAAAGGATGAAAGGACCTAGAGGTGACAAGAACTCCACAGGAAGACCAACAGAGTCAACTAACTGGAGCCCAGAAGGGCCTGTGGAGTCTGAAGCACCAACCAAGGACCACGCATGGACTGGACCTAGGTCCTCTACGCAGATGTAGCTGATGGGCAGCTCAGGCTTCATGTGGGCCCACTAGTAAGAGGAGCAGGGGCTGTCTCTGACATGGATTCTGTTGCCTACTTTTCAATCACTTCCCCCTGATGAGACTGCCTTGCCAGGCACCAGGGGAAGAGAAAGAACTCAGTCACATCCTCCTGATGTGACTTGATGAGCTGGGGTGGTTAGATGGGGGTGCTCCCATTTTCTGAGGAGTAGGGGAACAGGGAAGGAGAGTGAGACTGGGAGGAGAGGAGGGAGGGGGCTATGACTGGGATGTAAAGTGAGTAAATAATAAACAAACAAACAAGCAAACCACCTTGTACTGGCTGGTTTTGTATGCTAACCAGACACAAGCTAGAGTCATCAGAGAGGAAGAAACCTTGGTTGAGGAAATGCTTCCATGAGATACAGCTGTAAGGCATTTCCTCAATTATTGATCAGTGGGGGAGGGCCCAGCCCATTGAGGGTGGTGCCATCTCTGGGCTGAGGTCCTGGGTTCTTTAACGAAGCAGGCTGAGCAAGCCATGGGAAGCAAGTCAGTAAGCAGCACAACTCCCCCCCATGACCTCTGCACCAGCTCCTGCCTCCAGGTTCCTGCCCTGCTTGAGTTCCTGCCCTGACATCCTCCAATGATGGATTGTGATCTGCAAATATAAGCCAAATAAACCCTTTCTTCACCAACTTGCTTTTTTGTCATGGTGTTTCACCACAGCAATAAAACCCTGACTAATACACACCGCTAATGCTAACCCTTCCGGTGGTTTTCTGTTTAGGTGAAAAGGAATGAGAAGAGCAGTGGGGACTTGTAACTGTTACATTAGGGATAAGTCAATAGGCAGGAGTTTTAAGCCAGCCACAGCCTAAAGGGTAAACTGATCACAGTGGATACTCTTGCAGTGCCTTCCAGGCCCAACGCTTAAAAGTAAACTTGGTAATAAATGTGGCTAGCTATTTCCTATATCAAACATTCTTCTAAGTGTGGGCTACATTGAACAGCCTTGAATTGACCTCAATGTTAAGCCAATGCTAATAGAATTCAGTTAATTATTTCTTTCTCAATTGGCCAGACAAGATAGAGCACAGATTTCAAGTCATCCTCGGCAAAACACAGTTTCATGCCAATCTCTCTTCCCCCACCCCTCTCTCTTCATGGTGGTAACTTAATGTCTTTCTTTTTTTCTTTTATATTATTACATATATACACAATAAACTAGCTGTGGCAAGAAGAACCATGAAACAATCAGGAATTATATAAATGTTACATTCATAGTGTTTTGGCTATTTGTATTTGGCAGCCTTGAAGAAAAATCTTTCTTATCTTGGTGCATCTAAAATTCTTAATAAATATCTATCATATCTTGTCATTATCCACTTAAAGCATCTATTTAGACATGAAAACATCTTAACCCCTAAACAACTAAGCTTAATTGTAAAACTAAAAAAATCTGGTCTTCAACCCCATCAGAGACTTGAGAAGTAATAGTATTAATTACCTGAGTATATAGGGAGTGCAGGTTAGCAGCTTCCAAAGTGAGAAGATGACAGACAGTTTGCTCCCTGAACAGTCACCCAAAACTCTCCCTAATGTTGGAGCGTCATCTTCAGCCTTCTGGTCCAGTATATCTGACAGACATATTTGTGAGGCAGGAACTATTGAGGACTTGCTTACCCTGTCTTGGCAGAGTTTGGCTGTCAACTCTGCCTGCATCTAAACTTGCCCATTTTTAGGCAGAATTAGGAATTGAATAAATCCTATAAAGACTTACAGGAAAATTCAATTAAACAGGAGAAAGAAATGAATAAAACTATTCAAGACCTAAAGAGGGAATTAGAAGCAACAACGAAAACACAAGCTGAGGCAATCTCAGAGTTGGGAAACATAAGGAAAAGTATAAGAACCACAGACACAGACAACACCAAGTGAATACGAGAGATGGAAGACAGAATCTCAAGTGTGGAAGACATGATCGAAGTTATCTATACATCAATCAAGGAAAATATTAAAACTAAAAAGCTCCTGACACAAAACACCCAAGAAATCTGTGACACTATAAAAAGACCAAATTTCAGAATAATGAGAATAGAAGAAGACTCCAAGCTCCAAGGCCCAGAAAACATTTTCAACAAAATCATAAAAGGAAACTTCCCCAACCTAAAGAAAGAAATGCCCATAAACATACAAGAAGCATTCCAATCTCAATAAGAGCCACACCCAAGACTCAGAGTGATGGCTTTGTTTTTTTGTTTTTTGTCTTTTGTTTTTCTGTCCTCCTGATTCAATAGCTTGCCCCTTCTTGCAAGGTGTACTAGCTTTTCCCTGTACTATGGGATCATTAAAACCCATTAGCCTTTCTTCTGCTATCCATTTGGCTCTGTCTGTGAAAAGATGCTCTAGGGGAGGTGTCCCTTACTCAGGTGACTCTCCAGACACACAACATTGCTTGTTTTAACTAAGCGGTATGACAGGATAGATGAGGCAATGCTGGCATCACTTTCTGCATTCAACATAAATGTCACCAGTCAGCTGAGTGGCTATTTCAAGTCCTGAAGTTAAAGCCGTCCCGTCCAGCACTCTGGGTTTCCCAGCAGTTGGAGGTTAAGGTATGGAGATGCGCATTCTTTTTCTGTGGCGTGCTACTGCAATTCCCTCTGCTCACTCCTCTCCAGCTGTTCTCCATCACTCCTGCCTCTGTTACCCTCTTTACCTCTTCTACTCAGAATACACCAATGACCACTTGCTATTACCGATGTTGTTGGGGTCAGAGCCTGGATCTTGGCGGCCATAACAGCCAGGCTCCATTACCTGTCCTCCAAACCAATTAAATAAAGTAACATCAAACACCAAACAAAAGATTTTTTTTTTCCCAATGTGTCCACACTGGGAAGAGGAATAAAGAGGTCTTAGTGACCCATGAGTGCATCTTTGGCGTCATGAGATGAAATTCAGCTTTAAATAGAGGGCAAGAAGTCTGTATAAGCCAGTGTCTCTCAACCTTGCTAATGCTGCAACCCTCTAATACAGTTCCTCGTGTTGTGGTGATCCCAACCATAAGATAACATTCATTGATACTTCATAACTGTAATTGTGCTATTATGAATTGTAATGTAAATATTTGAGTTTTCTGATGGTCTCAGGTGACCCCTGTTAAAAGGTTGTTTGACACCCAAAGTGGTTGCAATCCACAGGTTGAGAACCACTGGTATCCTACCATCTGTGTCACCATTATCACCCCAGATCCAGCCTCACCTGCAAGGCAGTTGTCAGATTGTTGAGTGGTGTGAAATCTCCGCTCTGGTTGGCAACAAGCTTCAGGATTTTCCTTCCGCCAGCATGCAACTCTGGGAGAAATGCCAACTTGTTGGTGTCCATTTTTTCAATAGTCCAGTAGCCAGCCAGAGGGGCACCGTTGTTCCAACATCGCTCTTGCTGGAGCGGTTACATCATGACCTAAAGAAGAATCTGTATTCGTGAAAATGAATTGAGAGAGCTCAGCATGCCTACCCAGCATCCATTCTTCATTTTTATCTTAAAAATGCTTCCCACCCCTCTCAGTTAAAAGATAGCTACTGTGGTTTTATTTACTTATTTATTTTTCAGACATAGTCTCACCGCTCAACTCCACTAGCCCCGAACTCACTGTGTAGACTGGGCTGGTCTGTGGTGGCAAATCTTGGTTGTCGGCTCAACACCCTTGGGAAGAGGAAACGACGTTAAGGAATTGCCTCCATTGGGTTGGCCGGCAGGCATGTGTGCAGGCCAGTCTCTTGGTCGTTGATTGATATAGAAGGGCCCAGTTCACCGTGGATGGTACTGTCCCCGGGAAGGTGAGTCTGGGCCAAGCAAGCCAGTACTTAGTGTTTTCCCATGGTCTCTGCTTCAGTTCCTCCCTTGGCTTCCCTTGGTGACAGACTGTAAGTCCACTCCACTGAGTTAAGCTCTTTTCTCCCCAAGTTGCTTTTTTGGTCAAAGGGTGTTTCTCACGGCAACAGATAAACTAGAGCCAACAATTTCCTTTGTCTTAGTCAGCATTCATTAGGGAACAAAACCGACCGGCTCTTTCCCCCTCCAACTGCCCTGTCGTCGTTAGAGTTTCCATGGCTGCCATAAGACACCATGACCAAAAATCAAGCTGAAAAAGACAGAAGTCAGGAAGGGAACTTAAATAGGGCTAGAACCTGGAGGCAGGAGCTGATGCAGAGGCCATGGAGGGGTGCTGCTTACTGGCTTGCTCAGCCTGCTTTCTGATAGAACCCAGGCATGGTACCACCCACAGTGGGCTGGACCCTCCCCCATCAATCACTAATTAAGAAAATGCCTTACAGCTGGATTTTATGGGTGCATTTTTCTCAATTGAGGTCCTTCCTTTCAGATCACTCTAGCTTGTGTCAAGTTGGCAGGAGACTAGCCAGCACACTCCCCAACTCCCAGTCTCTCAAAAGGGGACTTATTGGTTTGGTTTATACCATACGAGGCTGGACCACCAGTGGTCCTCTGTTCCTCTGCTTGGTGGGGAGGTAGACAACCAGGCAGGAAGCCTTAGAAGGCCCAATTGGGTGCTAGAGGCCTGGAATCTCCATGGTGAGTCCATGTTGCATAGCTGGGAGGTGCTGAGTGCTGTGATGCTGGTGGCCAAGGCAGAAGCCACAGATATTCTCACTCAAGACAAGTGGCCTCATATGCCCTCCTACCTTCCCCTTCTTCTTTTTACCCACATCTTCAACATACTGGAAAACGCTGCCTATATTAGAGCAGGAGTTCCCACTTGCCCCAGTGCCTGACTGACATGTTATTCTCTCTGGAAAATTTGGCAACAATCTGAATTTAGCAATCCAGACCAGTGATTCCATAACCCTGTTACCAATAAGTATTGGTACTTCATCCAAAAATGTTTCAGAAGACTCCCTTCATTTCTCTGCTTCCTACTTACAACATGACGAGAAATAGTTCATTGAGATTTAGGAATGGTGACATACACATAAAATAAAAATAAATCTTTAAAAAAAATTGGGGCTGGGGCTGGGGCTGGAGATATAGCTGAGTGGTAGAGTGTTTACATAGTATGCACAAAGCCAGTAGTAGTTCAACCCCCAAGTACGTACGTACACACACACACACACACACACACACACACACACACACACACACACACACAGCAGTGGGGGTATATTTGGGAATAACAGTAGCAGGAGAAAAGAGCATTTTAATTAGAAAAATAGATAGTTTTTAATGGTTTGTTCTAACAGAATACATGGCTGTGAGTGCCCTGGGTACTATCCAGAAACCGACAAGAGAAGCTACATTCACGTGCTTTTATGCAAGCCTGTAATTTTCCTGTTAAAATGAAGAGTTCCTTCATTGTGTGTTACCGGGGTAATAACTTCTACCTTTGTGTGTTGCCAGCATTCAGCTAATTTGTTATTGTTTTTTGTTGTTGTTGTTGTTGTTTTATGCCCAAACTCATTTTCTCAGTTTGCTCCAGCACAGGGGCAGATAGATACTCCAGGAGGCCATAATAAATTTGCATTTGGCAGTTGTTGATAATTCTCAGAGCTGTCCATCAAGGAAAACGTGGGACCCCGGGACCCATGTGCTGGGCAGGGTACAGACTCAATGCCACGGGGAAGTGGCCAAGTTGCCCTGTCGCTTGATTCACAATGCTTGGCCATGTGGACGAAATAGACTTGATATTTGAGCTTTCTTACTTTTTAAATATGAAAACTTGAAATGTTTCCCAAGTCCCCCAACAGAGGAAGAGCTTTCACAAACCCAGCATGATGGGAGAGAGTCTCTGTTCTCAGAGCTGACTCTGCCTGCCAGTCTTTCATCTCCCACCCTACTAAGAGAACCTCTTGTCTAGACAAATGTCACTTCTCTAAGAGCTATTAGTGAGCCATACCCCAGCTGAGGGGCTACTGTGACAGGTTCCTGTGTCAACAGAGCCATGGGTGTCCCAGTAAATGTTACTCTTAGGTATGTGCAAGGGTGTTTCTGGGGAAGGCTAGCATCTGAATCTGTGAACTAGGTCAAGCAATTGGCCCTTCCCAGCAGAAGTGGGCTTCACTCAGACCGCAGGGGCCTGGAACAGAAAGAAAAACAAAGGAGAATTTGCCTCCTGAGGTGGTTTGAATAAGAATGGCCCCATAGGCTCATAAATTTTGTCACCAGGGAGTGGCACTATTAGGAGGCCTCTTTATGTGCCTTGTTGGAGGAAGTGTGTCACAGGGTAGTGGGCTTTGGGGTTTCAGAAGCCCCAGCTGGATTGAGTGGTGCTCTCTCTTTCTGTCTCTGTCTCTGTCTCTGTCTATCTCGTCCTTGCCAATCTATCTGGATGTAGACCTCTCAGCTCCCTCTCCAGCGCCATGTCTGCCTGTGGGCTGCCATGATGATAAGGCACTAAACCTCTGAATGTGAGCCAGCCCCAGTTAAATGCTTTCTTTTGTAAGAGTTGCCATGGTCATGGCATCCCTTCACAGAAATAGAACACTGACTAAGACACCTCCCCTTTTTCCAGCCTCATTGTTGAACCTGGGACCCCCTCCCTTCCTTTTGTCCTCTGACTATACCTATGCTGTCTGCTCCCTGCTTCTGAGACCTTCAGACTCAGACTGAAGGACACTCCTGGCACTCCAGCCTGGAGGCAGCAGACCATGGGACTTGGCCTCTGTATCCACATTAGGCAACTGATTTTAGTAAATACCTTTTTTTGGGGGTATTATTTATCTTTTAAAAATATTCTAGCAGGGCGTAGTGGCACACCTTTAATCTCAGCACTCGGGAGGCAGAGGCAGGTGGATTGCTGTGAGTTCAAGGCCAGCCTGGTCTACAAAGTGAGTCCAGGACAAGCAGGGCTACACAGAGAAACCCTGTTTGGAGAAAAGAAATCTAACATTTGTATCAATAAAAACATGGGTAAACTGAGGTAAAACCTGCTAGCTCAGCGAGGTAACTCTATTTTCTGAACTATATACAAAATACCTATTTACAAGCCTGATTCTACAGCTGAACTGCTGGCTCTTTAGAAATCTCATTCTATCTGTGCCCTTTTTCCTAGCTAGTCTGCCTTTCTCTTGAGTGCCTCTAAACCCAGGAGCCCTCCTTAGCTCTCTTACCTAGATACTGTTTTACCCGTATCCTGCCAGCTGCCTCTGTGTGGTTCCTGCATGCCCAGAGAGAGGCTCTCTATCTCTTACCCGGAGATCCTTCCGTGAGAGCTCTTCCAAGCCAAAAGGGAGCACTCTCCAAGCCAAAAGGGAGCACTCTCCAAGCCAAAAAGGAGCACTCTCCGAGATCCAATTGATATAGAAGTCTCTAGCATCTCCTCTACACCCTTGGCAGGCTGAACCATGTCACAGTTGAAGCCTCCAAGCCAAGTCAATAGGGGCTGAAGCCATTTCACTTGTACAGTGGAACTTCTTAAGGCCTCTCAGCTGGTTTTGTCTCAGGTCATAGAACAAAGACCACAAGGCCTCTCCCAAGCAGCTTGCCTTAAAATAGGCAGAAACTTTCCGTTCGTTAGCGTCCTTCTTTATGGAGGCCGTCAGAAGCAAACCCAAGCTGCTTCTCTTCTGGGCACACCCATCTGTACCTGACAGTCATTTAAGCTTTTATATTTTGCTAGCAATTAGGTTTTCTATGTACGACAACAAAATATCCTGCAACACCCTCTATTCTCTTTGATTCCCACTGCTTCTTTTATTGGCTCTGTTTCTCTGGTTAAGCTTAAGAAAAATAGTTCTGATGCTCTGTTTTCTAGGAAAATAGAAGGAGAAAGTGTAGTTTGATAATAAATGTACCTTTAACACAAAGATAAGGTTAAAACTTTAAAATAGGTTGAAAACAATATAACCAAGCTTTTAGTGATATTTTCATATTATCTTAAACATTTTCTCATTTTGCCATTATTATTATCCATCATCGTATTTACTATCCAACTAACATAACAAACAGGTATACTTTATATTACAGTCAAGAACACTCTAATTCCCTGTTTTTAATTTGCCATCTCTAAATGCTATGTATACAACAAATGTTGGGTGATTTTTGTGGTCAGTTGTAGTGTCCAGTGTGTTGATCAGCCATAGGGGTTACTGTCATGTCATTTTTTTGTGGTCAGATTTAGTGTCTGCTCTGGTGGTCAGCCGGAATGGTCACTCTGTTGGTTGGTTTGAATCTCCACTGTGATAGTCAGCTGTAGCGGTGGTCACTTTGGTGGTCAGTTTAGTGTTCACTGTGATGGTCAGCCATATTGGTCACTGTGGTAGTTATTGTAATGTTATCTGTAGTGGTCACTGTGGTGGTCACTTTGGTGGTCAGCTTAGTGTTCACTGTGATGGTCAGTCATACTGGTCATTGATATGTTCAGTTAGTGTTCACTGTGATGGTCAGCCATACTGGTCACTGTGGTGGTCATTGATGTGGTCAGTTGGTATTTATTGTGATGGTCAGCCATACTGGTCACTGTGGGTAGTTATTGTGGTGTTATCTGTAGTGGTCACTATGGTGGTCAGTTGTAAGGTCAGCTGAGGTGGTCACTGTCATGTTTTCTTGCACTAATCAGCTGTAATGGCCATTATGGAGATACATTGTTGTGGTGTCTTAGGGTTTCTATTGCTGTGGAGAGACACCACGTCCACGGTAACTTTTGTAAGGACACATTTAATTGGGGCTGGCTTGCAGTTCAGAGGTTTAGTCCATTATCACCATGGTGGAGAGCTAGCTGGAAATTCTACAACTGGATCAGCAGGCAGCAGGACGAGAGTGAAACACTGGGTCTGGCTTGAGCACCTGAAACCTCAAAGCCCACCCTCGGTGACATATTTCCTCCAACAAGGCCACATCTACTCCCACAAGGCCACTCCCAATGGGCCTATGGGGACCATTTTTATTCAAACCACTACAAGTGGTCATTCTCATGGTCAGTCATAGTGGTCATCGTGGTGGGAGGTTGACTTAGTTAGGATTATCATCGCTGTAATCAAAGAATATGACCAAAGCAACTTAGGGAAGAAAGGGCTTATTTGTCTTATGGTACCAAATCATTGACAGAAATCATCACAGGAACCTACAGTCAGGAGTTGATGCAGAGGCCATGGAAGAGTGTACTGCCTTGCTCAGCCTGACGTCTTGCAGAAGCCAGGGCCACCAGGCCAAGGACAGCACTCTCCACCATGGCCACTAATAAATGTACTACAGGCTTGCCTACAGCCTGATCTTATAGAGGCATTTTTAAAATTGAGGTGCAGCGGGGGTGGGGGGGTAGGGGGAGAGGAGGCAGCTTTAGCGGAACAGTAATGGAGAGACAGGTAGTAGAGAGAGACCTTGAGTGAAGACCAAATGAGCCAGAGAATGAGAAGGAGCCAGAAGATTAGAAAAAATGGCTGGAGTTAGTTTAAGGCCAAGCAGAGCCTCAGTGCAGAGGCCTAGAGAAAAGCTAGATTGTATAAAAAGTTTGAGCCAGGAACAGCTGAGTTGAAACAGCCATCCCAGAGCTCAGTAAGATCGAGAAAGAGTGAGCTTATAAGCAGTACGTCTCAGAGGCTGAAAACATTCTAGGCCTAGGTATAGAGGCTAGAAGCTTCCAGGGCTGGGGCTAGGTTCGCAGACAGAGGCAATAACCCTTGGGGACAATCGAATCAGGCAAGTAAACCTCCTCTCATATGACTTTAATTTGTGTCAAGTTGACATAAAACTATCCAGCACAGTCAGGAGGTGTTGGCACAGGAGGCAGAGGCAGGTGGATCTCTGTGAGTTCGAGGCCAACCTGGCCTACAAAGTGAGTCCAGGACAACCAAGGCTACACAGAGAAAGCCTATCTCAAAAACAAAACAAAGAGAAAGCAAACAAAGACAAAGGTTTGTGTCTTTAGAGATGTGTGGTGTATGAGCAGAGGCTCGTCACAGGGCTGTGAATCAGGAAGCAAAGATGGAGGCCAAAACCAGGGAGGACATAGTCTTCCAAGGCCTAGTGACCTACGTCTGCCAGCACCTCCTAAAGATTTGGTGACCTTCCAATTAGTGCCACAGGCTGGAGATGAAGCATTCAAATATGGTCCTCTGGCGGCGGCGGCGGCGGCATGAGTGTGAGTTATTTAAGATTAAAAATAATGTTCATAAACCAGTCTCTGCCTTTCCTTTTCAGTCAGCTGGCACTACCAGGCTGCCCCCTGTGTGGTCCCTTAGCACGAGTGGAAGGAGGGGTGCTGGTGCAATGGTCCTCTGTAGGAGAATGTGACTTGGCCCTACTTCTTCCGGAAGCTAGGCAGGAAGGTGGGGATGGTTCCAGAGTGGAGGTACATTCAGGATCACCTCAACTTGGGCAAGGGACCTGTATTAGTCAGGGTTCCTATTGCTGTGATGAAATACCATGAGCAAGTGCAACCTGGGGAGCAGAGAGTTTATTTCACTTACACTCCCTATCAGAACGTTCTCAGCCTTGAGCGGTCAGCTGTGAGTAGCAATTCTCACAGCCGCCAGGTGGCAGCATTCCCTGCAACAACCAAGACTGCGAGCTTCCACAGGCCCCCAAAGAGAACCAAATCAGAATTCTTTAATTTAATTAGAAACAATGATTTTGTAAAAATTCTTTCCCTTTGCATATCTTCCTTAAGGGCATTGGGCATTTGCACTCATTTGAAGGGTTAATGAAAGAAATAAACGATCTGGATTAACAAATCTTAATGACCGTCTAGATGCATTCAAACAACCTGCTTTATTTAGTGGATACTGGGGTGACCTCGTGGTAGTGTTTTTAAATGTCTTGTGTCACTATCTCCCGTCTTCCCCCCAATTCTCAATTTCCCCTCAAATGGAGCTGGAGGGGGATCAAGGAAAACAAAGTGTGCTGTAAGGAATGGAGGTTCACTCTGAGGTATGCAGAGATGTGTGACCCGTGAAAGGAGAGCCCCATGGGTTCCCACAAAATGCTGAACCCAAAACAGTTCTTCAGTGTCTTACCCTCAATCGTGACCTCAATCGTGAGGGGGGGTGGCGGGGGAGGAGGAGGAAGAGGAGAGGCAGGAGGAGGAGGAGAAGGGTGAGAAGGAAGGAAGAGGAGAAGTGGGGGGAGCAGCAGCAGCTTTGGGAGTACCTGGGTGCTCTTTTATTGAATATCTGTTTTCATGTGCAATTTCGGCCAGCTCTTCTCGCGCGCCCTCTGCCGGAGAAGATCTAGAATTGCTTAAGAAAGATAGGGATTGAGTCTTGCCATTTGGGGGAGAATCTCAGGGAACTCAGGGTGCTCTTAAAATTTAGCGCTCTCTTGGAAAGAACAGCCACAGGCCATCAGGCAGAGGGAGGAGGACTCCGCCTTCAGTCTGGCCTCTGGAATGGCATCGTCCTAGCCTGGCACAGGAGGAGTCAAGGTGTAGGCCCCAGGACGAGGTGGTAAAGGAGCCATTGAGAACAGAAGTTCAGCTCCTGGTGCCCACTGTGATTTCTGCTTCTCAGCTCCCACACCGCTCTGAACTTGACAAAGTGAAATTCTTTCTTTGAATCTAGATCCAACCCAACGCCTTGCACCTACTAGGTGAGTGTACCATCACCGAGCTACACTGGAGCCCAAGACCTCACTCTTGAACCCAAGGGAGCTAGGTATATTATATAAAACCAAGATTTTATTCAGTCGTTTGTTTTGTTTTGTTTTGTTTTGTTTTGTTGTTGTTTGGTTTTGTTTTGTTTTTTGTAGCTGACTTCCTAAGTTGCAAACATGCTCACTCAGTGTCATATGCAAAATTCTCCTCACATTAAACTCGGACTTTTTTTACAGATTCATTCCCCTCCTTTGTTCCTTATGAAACTGCAGGCTCCTTGAGACGAAGGGAGTTAAGGCTCACGATCCGATAATTCTGTGAATGGTCAAATAAAGAACAGAGTCATTATTATTATTATTATTATTATTATTATTATTATTATTATTATTATTATTATTATTTTGAGACGGTCTTGTTCTTTAGCTCAGGCTAGCCTGTAATTTGAGATTCTCCTGCCTCAGTCTCCCAAAAGCTAGGATAACATACAAGTAAGCTCCACACTGCCTGGCATCTTGTATCTTTTAAAGAGTATTTACAGTCTACTGCAGAAGTGCAAATTGTCCTCACTGTAGAGTGCCATAAGTTTTCTCCACTCACACCCACCTCTCTAAACAGCATCTGGCATCAACCAAAAAGATGGCATTTACAGATGTGTTCTCATGCCCACAGTCACTACCCACCCCTTACAGGGGCCACTCTTCTCCAGACAGGAATGTTCACACCTGCCAGAGAACCACTTTCTTGGCAAGTGGCTTTGCTAACTGCTCTCGGGCGCGTGGGACTTATTCACATTATCTGGGGGCAGCTATAGATCTCCACAGTTACTGTAATATAGTGTCTCCCTGAAGCAAGGCACCACACTCCATTTCCGTTCTCCAGAACACACCCTCGCAAGGACCTGGGAGGGACCTACTGAGGGGAGAGGGGAACTCTGGTGGGTGAAAGGGAGCTGAGGTGAGATGGAGGCAGCAGCAGGAAATCCTCAAGCCAAAGTTGCCTGGTGTACTGGTGTGCTGGTGTGCTGGTGTGCTTTTGTCAACTTCTCACAAGCATCATCTGGAAGATGGAACCCCAGAAGAGAGAACGCCTCCATCAGATTAGCCACAAAACAGAACCACAACCAAACTGACCACAGAAGTGAAAAAAAATCTGACCGCCAAAGTGACCATGACAATAATCAGTATGGTTGCTCAACAAGTGGATGCTATAACTGGCCACCAAAAGTGACCACAAAATGACCACTATGGCTGATCATCATAGTGGACAATACAATTGACCAGAAAAGTGTTCACAAAGTGAACACTGAGGCTGGCTATATAGGATCACAAGAGTGATCACTGATTGACCATCAGAGTGGACACTGCAGCTGACCACCAAAGGGACCACAAAAGTGACCGCTGTAGCTGACCACATATACGACTATAACAATGACCATTATGATTGACCAACAGAGTGGATGCTACAACTGAACACAAAGGTAACCGTTATGGCTGACCTTCACAATGGACACTACAACTGACCACCAAAGTGGCCACTGTGCAGGACCACATAGATGACTATAACAGTGACCACTGTATTGACCATCAGAGTGGATGCTACAGCTGAACACCAAAGTGACTATGGCAGTGGCCACTACAGTTGACATCACAGTAGACACTAAAACTGATCCACAAAATGACGCCAGAAGTGACCACTATGGCTGATCATCACAGTGGACACTACAACTGTCCACCAGAAGACCACAGAAGTAACCACTATTCCTAACCATTAGAGTGGACACTACAGCAGAACACAAAAGTGACCACTATGGCTGACTATCACATGGACACTATAACTGACCAAAGTGACTACTATGACTGACCACATAGATAACCACCACAGTGAACCACTTTGACTGACCATCAGAGTGTGACGACCACAATGATCACAGAAGTGACCTATGGCTGAACATCAGAGTGGATACCACAACTGACCACCAAAGTGACTGTGACAGTGACCACTATGGCTGACTATCAGACTGCACACTACAACCGACCTTCAAAATTTCCCAATGAGTGACCAATGGGGGAGGGTCCAGACCACTGTGGGTGGTGCCATCCCTGGCCTGGTGGTCCCAAATCTATAAGAAAGCAGGCTGAGCAAGCCATGTGAAGCAAGCCACTAAGCAGCATCCTCCATGGCTTCTGCATCAGCTCCTGCCTCTAGGGTCCTGCCCTCTTTGAGTTCCTGTCCTGACTTCCTTCAATGATGAACAGCAATAGAAACCCTAACTAAGACACTGACCATCAAAGTGAACACCACAACGCACCACCTCAATGACCACTTGGTGACCCACTTTGGCTGGGCAAATGTGGTGATATCTATTTTTTTCTGAAAATATCTTCAAAGATACTGAACCTTTGCCAGTTGATGTAAGAAAATGCACGTAACCACCTGTTCCACTGAGTACTCATCCTGTTTAATTTTAACCCATTAAGAAAGCAGCGTAGGGCTGGAGAGATGGCTCAGTGGTTAAGAGCACTGGCTGCTTTTCCAAAGGTCCTGAGCTCAATTCCCAGCAACCACATGGTGACTCACAACCATCTATAATGTGATCTGATGCCTTCTTCTGGCCTGCAGGTGTACATGCAGATACAGCACTCATACATGAAATAAGTAAATCTTAAAAAAAAAAAAAAAAAAAAAAAAAAAAAAAAAAAAAAAAACCAAAGAAAGAAAAGAAAGAAAAAAAGACCATGCTATGCCTTGGATTTTCCATGTAATCAGCTTAGCTTTAAGCTTAAGTTATTTGCTTTTCTATGCTGGTGGCCCAGAATAATATATGTATATGTGATGTGTAGTGTGGTAGTCATTTGCTGAAAGCCACCAGCACGTTGAAAGTAACCTTGAGCCAAACACATGTTGTAACCAACAAGTGGATATAGGTTGATAACTTTCGTTTGTGGTTGAGTGCTATTGTGGGTTTTGAGTGCTATTCTGGGTCAGTAGAGGCCAGTAATGTAAGGTCTTCCTTCGTAAAAGTCTGTTAAGATGTCTGTAAAAAGTTATGCTTTGTATCTTTTCCATACTATGCTTTCTGTGTTATTCAATACATATAGAATAAAGCCCTTTGTTAGCAACAGACACAGGGAAGACATAATCTGATGCACATACAACGGGCAGGCACACTAGACAGGCAATAAGGACAGATCTCTCTCTCTCTCTCTCTCTCTCTCTCTCTCTCTCTCTCTCTCTCTCTCTCTCTCTCTCTCACACACACACACACACACACACACACACACACACACACTAGACAAGTCACAGACCACAAACTGTAGACAAAGGATACAGGGAAAGAAGTGGAGAAATAAAGTTTTGGTTCACTCTGTCTTAGTTAGGGTTTCTATTGCTGTGAAGAAACACCATGACTATAGCAACTCATAAAAAAAATCATTTCATTGGGGCTAGATTACAGTTCAGAGGATTAGCCCATTGTCATCATGGCAGGAAGCATGGCGGCGTGCAGGCAGACGTGGTGCTGGAGAAGGAGCTGAGAGTTCTACATCTGGACCAGCACACAGCAGGAGGACAGTGTCACACTTAGCCTGGCTTGAGCACTAAGATTTCAAGACCCACCGCAATAACACACTTTTGAAGAGCCCTAGCTAACATGACTCCGTTTTGTCAGCAGGCACCATCTTGAGCCTGTCCCTAAGTTCATCTCTGTTGCTGGAAAACCACAAACTGTTTCAAGAAAGTGCCACCCTAGGCTAAAACCTATCAAGTACCCAATGTCCCCAGGTGCTATAGGTAACTTGCTTAAGCATTTCATGGTCAGGCTAGACCAATCCCTTAGTGCCAACTCAACCTTGCTAAATGTCAACCAATCCTGTAACTGCCAAGGTGGAAACTCCCATTCCTTGCTGTAACCACAATTAAAAAAAAAAAAAAAAAAAAAAAAAAAAAAAAAAAAAACCCTACCTAACAACGGTTCAGGGCTCTTGCTATTGATTGGAGCCTTCAGTGAGTTCGAGGACCCTTGAGCTCAAGCAATAAAGGCTCCTTGCTTTCGCATATGGCTTTAGACTCCTGGTGGCCTTTGGGGATCTAGCCACACCTACTCCAACAAGGCCATTCCCTATGAGCCTATGGAGGCCATTTTCATGCAAATCGCCACATTCCACTTTGTGGGGCCCATGGGTTGTAGCTACATCGTAATACAGGAACGCGTTCAATCCAACGTCAGAAGTCCCCCTAGTCCACCAGTCTCAATCCCACTTAAAAGCCCAGACTCTCTTCTGAGACTCATGCCGTCTCTTAACTGAAATCCCCTGTAAATTAAAAATGGAAAAGCTGATTACATACTTTCAGCATGTAATGGCACAGGATGTACATTACTGTTCCAAAAGGGAGTAAAGGGAACATAGTGAGGAAATACTGGACCAAAACCAGGATGAAAACCAGCTGGGCAAAGCCCAAACTGTGCACCTGACGGTCTGATGTCAAAATGCTCTTCAGATCTCCAACTCCTTTCAGCTTTGTTGACTGCAGCCCACTTCTTTCTCTAGGGTGGGACTATTCCCTATTAGCATCTGTCCTGGGCAGGTGTCCCACGACTCTGGAGTCACCAATATCTTGGGGTCTCCAGGGTAATCCAGCTTTCACCTTCACAGTTTCACACAATAGCCCCTCTGGGCCTACAGGCAGGGACAACCCTGCCACACATCTTGCCTCGGCAACTTTCCTTAGTCAAGGAGGAAGGTTCCATAAGCCCTTTCTTGTATTCTTGGATCCAAAGCCAAAACCATGTTGCCAAAGTTGCCACGTTCTTCTGCTCTCTGGGGCTTGTCCAAATGCATTCCTACCAGATTTCTGGTTTCCTTTACTGCCTAAGCTTGGCTGTCCTGGAACTCGTTCTGTAGACCAGGCTGGCCTGGAACTGAAGAAATCCACCTGCCTCTGGCTCCAGAGTGCTGGGATTAAAGGAGCGTGCCACCACACCTGGCCCTAAGCCTTTCTTTAGTTCCTTTTCACAGGCTGGGAGTTTAGCTAGGTGTTGGCATGCCCTGAGGTCACCACTCCCTGTATTCCAGTTAGTGTCAGGCTCTTCTTGAACCTGCTTACACTCCCTGGTGCCCCTTTTCTCCGCAGACTGTACACTTTGTATTTTTCCTTGCCCAGCTTGTCCCTTTTTATTATAGATCTTCATAAGACTGGCCACTAATAATCATGGGACACAGCCAATACTAGGTTGTTTTGAAATGTCCTCAGCCAATTCCATTAACCCAAAACTCTTCAATGTAGTCTCAGGCACATTTTTTTGTTGTTGTTGACAAGGACAAAAAGTAGCCACATTCTTTGCCCAAATATCAATCACAAAGGTGGTCTCTAGGCCACATATTTAATATTCTTCCCTTCTGAAACTTCTTGAGCTGGGCCCACAGTTCAAATTATCCTCAGCACCACTGCCTTCCCTGATCCCACTATGTTGGCCAAAGAAAGCCAGCCTAAAATGTTCAACTGTTTTTCTTATCCAAAGTCCCAAAGTCAACATCCCACCAGCAAGCAAGATGGCCAGGCTCATCACAGCAATGCCACAATCCTGGTATCAACTTCTGTCTTGGTCAATGTTCTATTGCTGTGAATTGACACCATGGCCATGGCAACTCTTACAAAAGAAAACATTTCATCGTGGCTGGCTTACAGTGTCAGAGGTTAAGACCATCATCATCACGGTGGGAAGCATGGAGGCATGCAGGCAGACATGGTGCTACAGAGGTAAGTACCTGAGAGTTCTACATCTGAATCCACAGGTAGCAAGAAGAGAGGCTTATGTGGCTTGAACATTTAATCCAAAAGCCTATCTCCAATGATACACTTCCTCCAACAAGGCCACTCCTGGCCCAACAAAACCACACCGACTCCAACAAGTTCACACCTCCTAATGCCCTTCCCATGTAAGCATTCAAATATATGGTCTCTGGGGACCATTCTTATTCAAACCACCATGGGGAGCAAGTCAGTAAGTTCCTCTGAACTTTCTGCTTTAGTTCTTGTCTCCAGGTTCCTGTACTGAGCCCCTGCCCTGTCTTCCCTTGCTGAAGGGCCAAATTAACCCTTTCCTCCCCTCGTTACCTTTGATCATTGTACTGGCTGGGTTTGTGTCAACTTGACACAAGCAGGAGTCATAAGAGAGGAAGGAGCCTAAGATGAGGAAATGGCTCCATGAGATCCAGCTGCAAGGCATTTGCTCAATTAGCGAGCAATGGGGGAGGGCCCAGCCCACTGTGGGTGGTGCCATCTCTGGGCTAGTGGAACTGAGTTTTATAAGAAAGCAGGCTGAGCGAGCCAGTAAGGAGCACCCCTCTGTGGCCTCTGCATCAGCTCCTGCCTCCAAACTCCTGCTCTGTTTGAGTTCCTGTCCTGACTTCCTTCAATGCAACACACTTCTGAACAGCAACGTGGAAGTGTAAGCCGAATAAAGTTTTTCCTACCCAACTTGCTTTTGGTCATATAGTTTCATTGCCGCGATAGAGACCCCGCAATAGAGACCCTAACTAAGACAGTCATCACAGCAATAGAAAAAAGAAAGGGAACAGCTGGGTTTCTAAGGACACCCTCCCCCCCCCCGCCCCCCTTGATTCGCCAAATGCAGCTGGTGGCAAGTGTAGCCACAGGGCATGAAGTCAGCTGCAGCACCTGGAGACCTTGGTCAATTACAGCCTCTGTGTAGGACACTGAAGAGATGACAATGCCCCAGCTGAGTCACACTAGTCCTTTTGGCATTCTGAGACACACTCCCTCATACAGAGTATACGTAAGTGAAATGTGGACATACGTGTACTTATAAGAGGAAACTGGCATTCTCTGGGCCACTGAGGAGGAATGGCAGAGCATCTACTTACCGCATTTGGCTTGTCTACGCTAAATGGATTCAACCTGAGAGATTCACTTTGCTATCTAGAACTGGAGTCCCGTGTTCTGTTTGCACGCGCACAGAGTCCGTTTGGTGGTGAATAGGTGGCATTCATAAGAGGACTCAACCTCTTTCCTTCTTGACCAAATCTTAGGTCCTCTTTGAATTGCACATTTTTCATCCGTAGGGGTTTCTTGTGGAGGTTTGGGATAAGAATTAAGATACGGGCTGTAAAGCCAGGCACAGTGGCACATGCTTATAATTTCAGAGGCATCCAGATCACTATGAGTCCGAGGCCAGCCTGGTCTACAAAGTGAGTCCAGGACAGCACAGGCTACACAGAGAGACCCTGTCTCAAGCCCCACCCCAAAGATATTGCTTGTAACATTTTTTTTTAGCACATAGTGTGTGGAATTCTGATTCCCTCCCCCACTTTCTTCTCACTCGCTCATGCTGAGCCCCTCGTCTGATACCAGAAGTGAGATTTATTAAAGCCTGGGATGTTGATGGGGTAGAAAGGAAGGAAAGATGGAGAGGCATCCACAGAGGTCAAGGACCTGTCAGTCAACACCTTATGTGCTATTTTGTTATGGATGAATGTTGACTACTGTAATTGGCTAAATGAAATCCGAGGCTGGGTAAGGTTCCCCAGAGACCCAAAAGCCAGTGCGGCTTTGGTCTGTACATATCATGCACATATCACGCTGCATTCCAAATATGTATATAAAGTTTACAGAGACAGAAATAGCCACCATCCCGGATGTCACATACTCTGTGCATGTATCTAGTTATCACACCATGCCCCAGAACTTTGTATAATTAAAATAATATGGGTCTGAGGAGATGGCTCAGACTGGAAATTATTTGCCATGCAAGCATGAGACCTGAGCTCAGATCTCCAGCACCTCCACACAAGCTGGGTCAGGCAGTGTGGGTCTGTAACTCCTGCACTATGGGCAGTAGAGACAGGTATCTAGAGCCTGCCGGCCAGCCTAGGCAAATTGCTGAGCCCCAGGTTCAGTGAGAGAGACCCTGTCTCATGAAATAAGATGGGGACATGATTCTGAAAGACATCCCAGTATCACCCCCCCACCCCCACACACAATGAAAGTAAGTACACTGGAATTCTGGGGTGCAGTGAAGGGACCCCAGATAAGGCTTTCTATGAGGGCTTTCAGTCAATATTTGGTACCTAAGAGGAAGCAATGAGGGGTGCAGAAAGGGGGGTCCAGGCCCTTGAGCAAGTGAACCATTTATTAAGGGCTGCGTGGTGGCGACTATCAGGGTCTCAGACTCCCTCAATGCAGTGCCTTTTCCAATGGCTTTAAAAAATTTTTTTATGTGTGTTGGTATAAGGATATCAGGTTCCTTGGAACAGGATTACAGACAGTTGTGACCTGCCATGTGGGTTCTGGGAATCGAACTCAGGTCTTTTGGGAGAACAGACAATGCTCGTAACCACTGTGCCATCTCCCCAGCCCAATGTCCTCAGGGTAGAGAGCATTTTTGAATGATTCTTGGTAAATTCTATTAAGAGTTTAATATGTGCAAAAACTACATTGGCCATTTAAGAGCACAGGGCAGAATCATGCTGGCACATATAACTGACTTCAAGTCATACACTAATCAAAAGTCAGTCCTTGGGAAGGAGTGAGGGGCAGCCTCTGGGAGCCCCAAGCCATCCCCTGAACCCTGCATGCTGGGTGCCTTAGGGGTGTAGGCTTGACCAATAGGATGAAGCCACCACTTACTTCTTCAGCCTGTGGTGGCCTCAGGACCATTGACTACCTTAGCAAATGGTCAGCTACACGTTTATTTGGTTGGTAGGAGCAGCATCACCTATCAAGTAATTGTATTACTGGACAAAGACCTCTTGTCCTCTTCTTGTTTGGAGTCCTGTGTGCTGATCGCACCTCCATCGCCTTGCCTCACCCACCCAAAGCCAGTATATGCTGTATACTCACACAACTATCCTTAAAGCTCTCTGTTCATTGAAAATATTCTCCACGTGTTTCCTTTTTGGCGGGAGAACAAATGTAGGGCTCTTTAAGACCCCGTTTGTCTCAATATATTATCCAGCTGCGTGGGAGTTTTACCTTCACATGCACGACGGCATCCAGGCTACTCCCTCCCAGCTGACAGCTGATGGGCTTTTGTCGCTCCGAAAGCCTCTGAAATGGCTTTTCCTATACATGTTGACAGCTTCCTGGCTACCTGTACCAAACGACAACGTCCCCGGAGTAGTGCATGCAAGCGACAAACTGCTGCTTCTCATGAACCTGTCTGTCGTCTGAAGACATTTCCCTGTTAAATGTTGATTTGCATATTTAAAAACTCCCTAACAGCCCATTAATTACCAAGGAGCTCCTGAAGACTGATGAGGGGATGCTTCACCAACAGCGTTGTTAACCTTGTCCACAAACAAACGCGTGCCCAGCACATTTGCCTGCTTACCTGCAACCGCAATTACCGAGCAATCAAACAACGGGCAAGTGTAGGTGCTAATTATCCAAATGAGAGCTGGAATATTCTGCTACCTTGTTATTTTTAGCCTCTCTGCTGCACACCCTCTGTCAGCGTGCATAACTCGTATCCCACGGATGGGCTTAGCAAGTGTTAATGGAAGAATTTCCTGCAGAATATGGAACAACTCCAACAATCTACTAAAAGGAAGTTGCAGATGTTTGGCGCAGAAGTACAGCTATGACCAGCAGGTGGCGGTGTGGACCAGAAAATAAAATTGAATTTCCAGAGAAGAGCTTTTGAGTCAAAAGACCTTTTGGGGTCGGGTTGCTCAAGCAGAGCGCTGCTGATGGGGCCTTCAGGAAGTCACACTCGGCACAAGGCTCTCAGGGGCTGAACACAGCTGCCCACACCTTGGCCACGTTGTGTTGCACAGGGAAGAGACTGGAGTCAGAGTGACTTGGGACTCAGAGACTCTGGGGTTTAAACACAGCACCCTGTTTTTCATTCTACCACTTGGCTCCCTTTCTGAAAACATTACGAGTTCCTTGCTCCAACTCAAAAGTCTGTGGCAGCTTTGCTTCAGTCTCAGAGAGGGAAAAGTTTTCACATCATTGTTTTCACAAACATTCGTTTCTCCATCTTGGATCGCATGGTAGTTTAGTGGTTTATGTGAAAATAAGGTCATTTAAACACAAACACACACACACAGACACACACCCCTTTGAATCCGTTCTTGGAAAGTAACCAAGTCAGGTGTAATCAAGTTTATTGCGTTCTCTGGAAACTGTGCTTCAGACTCCCATTAAATGACTATTCTGATGAAAAGTTTAACTTAAAATAAGCACTGTGGTAATTTGTTTACTTAATAGGGTCTTCTTATGCAGCCCAGACTGACCTTGGACTCAGCCAGAGGGATGCTGGGATTGTAATGTCTAGCGGCATGTGCTTTGGGCGGGATTTCTTTCACCCCTGGATTACTCAGGACCTCCCCAAGAACCCGAGCCAACAGTGTGTACATGAGGATATTGATTATGAGTAGTTGGCATTAGGTCTGCAGAAAAACTGGGGTGTGGGTCCAGGAGGAAGCTGACTGCCGCAGGGCTCCTCTGGTTGGGGGTTAGGGGTGAGGGGAGGGAGTGGGAGTGGGGGGCTGGGGGGTAGGTTTGGGGGGTGAGGGGGTTGGGGGTTGAGGGTGGGAGTGAGGGGTTGAAGGTTGGGGGTTGAGGGGTGGGAGCGGGAGTGGGGGGCTGGGGGGTAGGGTTGGGGGTGAAGGGTTGGGGAGTTGGGGGTTGAGGGTGGGAATGAGGGGTTGGGGGTTGGGGGTGAAGGGTGGGAGTGGAGGGCTGGAGGTGGGGGTGGAGTCAGTTTTACTTTTAAGGCTATTAGCTGAGTCGATGAGACCCTTCCATGTTATGAAGAATAATGTATTTAAGTCTACTGATTCATAGGTTACTCTGATCTAAAAGTATCTTCACGAGATCATCTGAGATGGCAGCTGATTGAATATTTGGGTGGCATGGTCTAATACACTGACACATAAAATTAACCTCAAACGACCCCCAAAGGTACCTCCTGAAAAGACTTCTTGAACACATAGGAAGCCTGGGAGCCGGTACACATTTCTCACATACCCTCACATCCGGGTAACAGAACAGTGCACTGACTGAGCAAGGATGAAGGAGCAGGTGCCGTTCATTACTGACACTGACTTGTGTGGCTCCATGGAGCATGACACCTGCCTCCTCCAGTCCATGGTCTCCTTCACTAGTACAGTGAAATGCCCAAAAAAGTGGAAGCCTTCTAGAAAGGGAACAAGCTACTGAAAGTGTACATCAGAGGGGCCACAAAAAAGGCTGGTTGGGTCATAGTTGCTGCCAAGATCTTAGAGGATTCAGACACCTCAGAAAGATGGCTTCTGGGGACTGAGACAAAGTTTCTCATTATGTGCTGGAGACAAAGTCTGAACTGAAGACTGGAAAGTGTCCTGTACTACCTTGTGAAGCTGGGGTGGGGTGCTACAGCTTGATGCTTTTGTAAATGGCTTGCAAGCAAGCAAGCAAGCAAACAAACAAACAAACAAAAACAGCTGTGGTTATTCTCTTCCCAGCATCCATAGCATGCTTTAACAGAACCTTGAAGTTTGGGATGATTTTGCCTCCCACTCGAATCCAACTGATCTTGTCATGGTATCAGTAGGGTGTGTCAATAACCATGATCTGACAATTGTGAACCGAGCTCTGAAGATGCCTTGCATGCCTACTCTCGCTTTCTCAACACCTTATCCAGCCAGCATATAAATAAGCCTCGGGTAGCCTGGTGGAGGACAAGAGATATATGACCTAGGTACTACCACTGATCCAGTCATAGCCTTGCAAGCCTCAGTTGCAGTTCCCCGCTGAAGGACAGCTGAGTACAGACATATGTGCGCATCTGCTTGAGTCTATAGGGGTCTCCCTGCAGAGTTCCGTTGCCAACCCAGAGAGTCACAGTGCTATTTAGTGGTTATTCTTGCGGTTTTTAAAAGTGTGTGTGTGTATACAGCTGTTCACAGTGGTCAGAAAGTGGAGTCTGCCAGGAACTTGTGAGTTCTCCTTTGTAGATGGTAGGACTGGAACTCAGGTCCTCTGCTGGAGAAGTAAATGCTATTATCTACTGAACCATCTCTCCAGCATCGATGGCTATTGCTTAAAACTACACAGTAGGGTGTGACTTGTTCAGCAGGAGGAGTGGGGAGTGGATGGCCAATCACTTCTCGTGAGCCTTCTTCAGGTACGGGTTGGGGGGAGGGGGGATGCTCAGGTCCAGGGAGCGTATGTTCACCCCACTGCATGCCACACGCTATAGATGGACTTTAATTGGCACAATCCCACCCGCAGGCAAAGGAGGAAGATAAAGATTCCCTTTCTTCCCCTGTGGTTCTGGGTACCAAAGCCTTGCGCATTCTTACATACACATTCTTCTGCTTGGCCTGCCTACAAGCACCTGTGCTTTTCTTGGAGTTCTCAAGACCGAAAGCTGTGTAAGATAAGACCACAATTCTCTAATTTAGTAATCTCTAAGTCATGCACTCTCTTGAGATGTTGACCTTGGAGATTTCTGGTCGACAATCTTTGTGAGTATTCTTGGTCAAAAGCCCTGTCTCTGGCTTCTAAGGTGCAGCTACTTCTCAGTCTACCCCCATTCCAAACCGCTTGGTAGCTGGGACCAGATTCGGTGGGAGGCAGGTGGTGTCTCCCATCCCTTTCAGACCCTGGCCCCCTTTCAATACCAGTTGGAGTCAAGAATGCAAGTTCTCAGGTGACACATCCAGGGCACCTGCTGTGTTCCCCAACAGGTCCCCTTTTGTGCTGCCACTCCATTTGGCAGCTTCCTCTTCAAGGCCTTCCAGGGTTGGATTCCAGGCCTGCCTGCATCCTCTCTGCCTGCTTCCTGGCAATGAACTCTGCTCTGCAGGTGGCACCCTGCTCGCCCCTCCCTGAGCGAGCATGACTAATACTCAAGCTGTTAAGCCACTTCACCACGCTGAGGGTCCACTTGACATCCAAGGTGGAGAACAGACCGTTCAAATCACTCAGCAGGCCTCTAAAAGCTCAGGGAACTTTACTTCCTCTTGGTTAAAGACAATAAATAAATTAAGTGGTGTTTCAGGCCCATTCTCTGAATGAACCACGCCAATAGACTAATATGAAACATTTCCGCAGGAAGGGTTTTGCAGCACACGGCGGTTTTCATATCTAAGTGTTGGAGTTCAGTGCAAAATCCTAAGTAAATAGGACAATTGCCATCGTCCCCATCTTGCAGAGAGAGGGACTGAAGCTTGACCTCACATGACTTGTATGTGGTAGATTCGGAATCTGAATTCAGTGCCACTGATTCCAAACTCCATCTTCCTTGGAATGAGGCTATGGACCCTGAAGGTGTCTGGGGGCTGCGGTCTCTCTTTTGGCTTCCCTTGGGACCCATCTGCAAGGATGCTATGGCACGGGATGAGCTACGTTGATTTTTTTTTTTTTTTTTTTTTTTTTTTGCATTAGACAAAAATTGAGCACACTTAATTTCAGTACATAGGAGAATGAGGCAAGAAGGATCAATTGAGCCAAAGAGTTTGAGGACACTCTGAACAACATAGTGAAGCCCTGTCTAAGAAAGAAAAAAGAAAAAAGAAAAGAAGAGAGAGAGAGAGAGAGAGAGAGAGAGAGAGAGAGAGAGAGAGAGAGAGAGAGAGTTTTTGGGAAGCAACTAAATCTCCAGTTTATTCGGCACAGTCAGGTGCCTCCTCCCTTTTCATTTTTCTGGACTTTGCTATCAGGGTCGCTGTCTTAAGCACCTGCATACTTAGATCCTGCAGAGTCACAGAATTCCATGAGCTTTGTTGTACATTCCGTCTAAACCTCAGACTCTCCAACCACCAGAAGAAAAGCATCATCCGCAAGATTTGGGGCTAGTTTTCAAAGGTCTCCAGACACCTGGAAACTAAGGATGGTGTCTGCAACAGGAGGAACCCTCAGGCCCCTGCTTCCTGCGTGGAAAGCTTCCAGCGTGTTCCCCAGTGAGGCTGAGCTAAGTGGCACAGCCAGCTCATAACCTGGCCACCTTGATAAGGTCCAGTGTGTCCACAGCTGGCCACTGCAGCTCAGTGCTTGCTAATCGTTGGTTTGCCGTTTTATCTAAACACTTGCAGCCACAGACCTGAGACGATTTTCGACAGTCAGGAATTCAAGCAATACTCCAACTGCGTGAATGTAGAAGGTAGCTATGGATGCTAAAACCTACTACTTCCAGATAGTGCTCCAAGATATCGTTAAGTTAGAAAGAATTTACCTCCCGAACTGCAAAGGTGTGCTCGTGCTGTCTGGCCTTGTAATGGGTATGCAGTGAGCCTCCTGAGTAAACTCCCTTTTCCCTTGAACCTGGCTGCTCCTCTGGGAAACCCTGGGCAGCCATCAACCATGATCTCTGTTAGAGTGATAACACTGGGACAAGGAATGAAAATTTCAAAAGGACAGTTGGGGTAGCTTTGTGACTTCATTCTTTTGGAAGGCCCTCTGACTCGGTTGGAAGAAGGCAGAGGTGCTGCTAGCCCACAGCTTGGCAGAACAGACGGTCTTTCTACACATCTAACAATTTCCTCCCCTGACACAGATGGACGCAGAAGACGTGGGCCAGGCAGCCTGGGAGATAGAACATCTTGCTCCAGGTGTGGCAGGGCAGAGATAGATCCACAATGGACAAGGACAGGAAGCCCATCTGGCCAGCGAAAGACAATGCTAGGCAACCGGTGGTCACCTAGGCAACCATAGGGTTGGTGTGGGGCAGCGGAGTGCAGCAAGAGGTGACAGGAGTCCAGATGATGGGACAGATATGTACACAGAGGCAAGCCAAGGAGGTAGGGACTGTACGGAAGCCCAGGCAGGTGGCCAGCCTTGATGACATCTGTCAGCTGCAGGCACAATACACCAAACATGTGGAGGGCAAGGCCGGGCGGCGTTTCAGGACTAGGAAGGTGGGAGACTCTGGAAGTCATCTGAAGGAAACAGGCACCCAGGAAAACAGACGGGGCTGTAGGTATGAGAACAGAGCACAGAGCTCTGGATGCCGCAGGCTTCGGAAAGCAAGCAGAACCAGATGGAGCTAGAAGTCAACATAGCCGTAGAACTATGGCACAGCTAAGTATTTGCAAAGGATGTTTTCATTTCCCATGCCTGTGGACCATGGGATTTGGGGGACCAGACAGGCGCTTCCAAGTTGAAGGTAGCTGGTTACCCGTTATTTGGTTTATAAGTCTGGGAGAGATTTTTAATCAGGGGAAGGAACGGTCATTCCACAGACTGTGAGTTCAGGGTTATAGTGTTAAGTGGCAGTATGTGTCTAAGAGCATTCAAGTGCCTGTGGAGTGAGTCTGTGCAGGGTTGCCACTGTGTTCAAGTGTCCATGCTCTTGAGGAGGCAGCAAGATGTCCCTGCTTAGTGGCTAGAAGGTAGAAAGTTATCTCAGAGTAAACTGCTGTGTAATACCCAACAGTGGACTGCGTTTGTCAAGACCAGAGCTGGAGCTTACTTCCATTTCCTCGGCAGGCACTGCCCTTCTGTGTTTAATTTGCACATCCCAGATAGGCAAACTGATCGGAAAGCTATGACAAAAGAGTGCTCCTTGCCTTAGATACAGAGTGTCAGATGGAGTCCCTGCCTAGATCCCCATGGCTTTAGGAAAGTGAGGTCTCACAGCTCAGAAGATGTGGTCTAGTCCGGGGAGGGTAATGAGGTTGTATATGGCTGGAAACCAAGCCAAAACTTTAAGTGACCTTATACTCAGCACTGTCTGTGGCTTCTCTAGGGTGAGACTCTGTACGGAGTCTAAAGATGGTCACTCTTTTTCCGATTTCTGATGCTGGGACTCATGCTGCAAGGAGGAGGGGACACAAAACAGCCTTCACTAGTCTGGGTGACTCCAGGATAAATAGCCTGGCTGGGTGTGGAAGTCAGCGGGTGGGTCCCAATGAATGGAGCCCTCAGTGTCTCTGGTTCACAACTGTTCTTCTTTTGTTTGTAAGTCTTTAGCTCTCTGTTATATAAACATCTGGAGGGCTGAGTGTCATTTCTGCACTAGTCAAGGAAGAATGCATCTTATATTCCCCCAACAAAGAGGCAAAATGGTGTGTGGGCTGCACCAGGGTAGGAACTGGAAAATTTGTGTGGAGTGGCCGTGAGGGAGTCACTCTTGGTGTATGAATCACTTTTCTTTACTCCGCCAACATCTGTGAGGCAATGAAATAGTGTGTGTGAAGAAGACGCAAGATTCCTTTCCGGGTAGAACTGAGTGTGTCTGTTTCGCACCAGCAGCCATAAGCAGGGCAGCACGTCAAACGGGAATGAGATAGCAGCCAGAGAAATTTCCAAACATTATTGTACCACTGATGTATCTGCCAACCACGAAATGGCTTATTTCCATATCTGGAGTCTTTCCCATTGTGGTTACCTGTGTGTGTACTTTCTGGGGCTCTAGTATTAATAAAACAAAACAGTTAGCCTCGACATCTGACCAGTATTTTGTCCTGGAGATGAAACGAAGGACTTGATTGTTTTGATTGCACTGGTCATGCAGAGCTTCACTACGGTAAATGTGGTCAGAGACCAGTGTTGTCAACGTGACATCAGCACTGACCTTATTGGAAATGCAGACTTGGGGTATCCCTACTCCTGAAATCCTTGAATCAGAGTCTGCCTATTAACAAGGTCCCTGGGGGCTTCCTTAGGAGGCTGAGACTTTGGAAGCCTTGTTGAAGGCTTCACTGGGGGTGGGGGCCTTGTTTGCCAGAGACTAGCTTTGCTCATGGGTCACAGACAGATCTTCTAAGTCCCATCTCATATTCTTGTGGCCCAGCCCATTTCTTTGTCAATAACTACAACTTTATTTGATCATTTTTATCTAGATTTATATCTCCTATAAAAATATGAAGAAAATCTGAGGCTTTGACAAAACATCCTTATTTAGACCACATTACATTGACAAGCATTTATTGAGACTCTACTCTACTGTACGCCAGGCTATAGTATTGAGGACAGAGAGAAATCTTGTTCTTGTGGAATGTTGGTGCTGAGAGAACGAGGGGGGGGGGTCGCGGGTGAGGAACACAAGCAACAGATAAGGTTTTATAAGATCTCTGGTATTTCTTCTTAAGTAAAACAAAAATAAGCACCCGCCCCCAAACTTCAGAAACAGACTATGATAGCTCTTGGCTATAATCCCAACACTGTAGAGATTGTGGCAGGAAGATCTTATTGCAAGTTCAAGGCTGGACAGGTCAACACAGTGAGTTCTAGTGTAACCTCAGCTGCAGACTAAAACCCTGTCTCAGAACACAAACAGCAACAGCAAGCCAAAACAGAACACTGCCCCCCAACACCTTTCCACAGTTTTTATAATGCCCTTTTGGGGTCAAGAAATCAGAAAACCAGACCAATGAGAGTTAGAGTCGGTCTATGGTGTCACTTACCCGCAGAGCCACATGCCAAATGGACAAGGGTGACTGGGCTAAGGGACAAGTATGGAACCCAGAACCATGTGAGCGCCATCTGACTTGGAGAGTCTTCCTACTGTAGGGAAAACCAGGGAGAAAGTGGGACACGGGAGGGGACACAGTCACATCCCTCTGGTCTGGCCTTTGTATTCATTAATATTTAGATGAAAGAGGAGGGGCTGGGGAGGCAGAAAACTTCAATGCCCACCATTCAGGAGTTTTTTGTTTTTACACCCCAAGTATGGATGGCTCCTTCCATGGGTGCCTTCAGGACAGTATTGGATAAATTGGGATAGTATTTGCCTCTGGAGGAAGGGTGGCCTTAGATTCAAGTACTGTATTTAAATAGGGCTTCGTTGTGACAGAATTCCTGGAAATTAGTGTTAACAACAGTGGAAATTGGGCCAGGAATCCAGACAGAGAATCCTGTTGTCAGAGAGATTTTGTTTTGGCCACTTACAAGGAGTTGAAAGTTGAAAACCAAGTCTCCTGTTTCCAGAGTATCTGCTCAGCAGCACTGTCATTTTTAGTTCACCTTCCTTTAACCTGGGGCTTGAATGCAAGAGAAATAAAAGTCAAGTGTATTTTAAATAAAAGCAGATAGTGTCCACAAGAGCCACGCTGAATAGGGACTTTGTAAAGGAAAGGCAATGAATCTGTGTAAGTAGCCAGCACCCCTGTGCGCCCCCAGAGCCTCCCACTGTTCAAGCATAACAGTCTCAAACTTCTCTATTGTGAGCTTAGAGAACCATGTTCTTATCCTTGCCCTTTGACACTTATCTTCTTGGATCTGAGGGGGAAATACAAGAAATGTGCCATTTCGATTTTGCTGTGAGGTCACCCGGCGCACTGCAGAAGGGTATTTGTGCACCTTAGGGTGGCTGGCATTGACAGAGTTGAGGCCCTCTGCTTGCTCTTGGGATAAAAAGAAGACACTTAAACTAGAAAGTCACCCACACTGACTCCTCCTCCTCTTGGCAAACAATCACTAAGACAACGAGGGCAACTGGGGCGTAGGTGGCATACTGCCATCCTAACCTTGAGGGTGACCTCCCCTCAGAAGACCAGAAGGCGGCTGGGGGAAAGCCAACGAAAGCATCTTGTGTTGGTGCAGTCACCTGGACAGTCACTTGCTAAAGAGCCCTCTGGCCAGGAGGTGTCTCTGAATGCTCGCTCATCTGTGCTGTCCAGGACAAGGCTTAGAAATGGGAAGCCATGAGACCAGACAGAGCTAGTACGGCCAGTCTGCAGAGGGTCTTATTAAAGGGACTGAGGGTTAATGAGTTGGCAGTGAGGAGCTGTTGGCTGTTCCTGAGTGGGGACCTGACTGAACCATGTTAATCTGGTGGCTTGTGCAGCTAAGTTGAAAGGCTAACATCATAACTAAGGTGTGGTTCTCAGTGGGTGGGGCTTGGTATCTGCCTCCTGGTTTTTGGCATCAAGAAGTGGAGCTGGGCCGGGCGGTGGTGGCGCACGCCTTTAATCCCAGCACTTGGGAGGCAGAGGCAGGCAGATTGCTGTGAGTACCAGGCCAGCCTGGTCTGCAAAGGGAGCCAGGACAGTCAAGGTTGCACAGAGAGACCCTGTCTCAAAAAACAAAAAACAAAACAAACAAAAAAAAAGAGTGGAGCTGGAAACCTTTTTTGGAAATCAGGGCTTTGTGTCAATTGGTGACGTACATTTGGCCCTTACAAAGAGTCTTAAATAATTTATTTATGGCTGCGTCTATGAAATATCTTAATGAGCCCAATAAGCTCCCAAAATAGGTGCATTCTTTAAATGAGAAAATATCTCTAAGAAAACACAGCTAAAACATGTTTCAAAGAACTAATAATCTCACATAACTTAGATTTACAATTCAACTGTGTTTTGAAAGAGTGGACATTTTTGTTGTTGTTGTTGTTTCTACTACTTAGAAGAAATTTAAACAGATGAGATAGTACTTCAACCATGGTAGGAAAGTTTTTGTGTAAAATCCTATGCCTTTATATTGGCTTAAAACACAATGACTCTTCGCTGATCATTTTTGAATGACTACCGTCCTCTTCCAACCTCCTACGACCAGAAAGGTGGCGGCTGCTTGGCCATTTGATGTATTTACTGCTAAAATCTTGGCACATGAAAACATATGCGCCTGAGCTCTGTCCTCCAGCGGAGAAATCTCTGGGATGTTAGTGCCCTCAGCAGCTCTCAGCACTTAAGCAGGTGGTGTCTAGGCTCTGCTCACCAAGTTCTCCTAATTAAGCATGGAGCCCCTGCTGTCTGGACCAAGCTGCTGATGTCTGTGGTTGGTCATTTTGTTACCAGTGAAGCCTTGTGAGGAGGAGAGCTAGCCACTGCTGCCGGTCCTCCCACCAAAGGCTGCACATCACTGCAACCTGTTCCGGATAGCAGGCTTGACACTAGACAGCACGAATACAGTTGCTGGATCCCATCTCATCTTCATGGAATTTAAGGTTCAATGCTGGATGCACCCATAACATCTGTAGTGTAAGGAAAGCCTCGGATATGAGGTTGGCTGGAAAGATAAATGTCCTCGCCGGCTTTGGCAGCTATGTTGAGGATTTCAGTCTTTGTAAAAAGCAGCTGAAGTATTCAATCTAAAGGGTGAGACGGACAGTTTGGGGTTCCGAGGAAGAATCAGATTCAGAATAGAAGAGTAAACTGTGGAGTGGACAAGTGGAAGCAGGGGAGGTAGTTACAAAGATGATTTGGGGGTGAGATGGTGACAAGTGTGGGCAGGGATGGCAGAGAAGCAGAAGAGTATCACTTCCCAACTGCGCCACACTGCAAGGACGTCAAGCCGTGTTTGCTCTGCGCTGATCCAAAGGGTTTTTGTTTTGTTTTGTTTTTGGTTTTGTCCTTTTGCCTCAGGACTAACGGGGCACAGAGCCACACTAGTAATGTTTGATTGCAGCATATGCTGAGAAGTCAGCCGCATCTCTCTCTGTATCCAGAACATGGGGATCCTAGAATATTAGCTAGGGCTTCTGTGGGCCATCCGGAGTATGCTGTCCACGCTTCTGGAAGCAGCAAGTTACCACAATGGCTGCTGGAGGAAGTAAACTACGCTTTGCAGGTACAAGCACGTTTCAGAATCACCCTGTGGCACATTTGCCTTAAATGCAAGTGTAAGTTCAACATTTTAATACCCTATATGTGAGATGAGTGGCCCAGAGTTTCACAGTGGGATCATCTGGCTGGCTGGAAGAGGCAATAGCAGACTTATGCGTGCACAGTACCTTATAGGAGTGGGGGGCGGTGTCAGCTGCTCATTTATAAGACAAAACAGATGAAATGGGGTGCCTGCACACACACGCGCGCGCATGCACGCGCGTGCACACACCTCTTCCATGCCTAAGTAGCCTGCTTAGAGTCTCCATTTTGAAAGATAAATGTTAAAACTGAATAATGAACAGGTATTATCTTTAAAGGCATATTGTGTTCTTGGGGTGGTTGTGTGGAAAGGAGACATTCCAAAATGTACACTCTTGCCCATCTAGGTAAGGGTCTCAGTTTCTTAAAGCTTAGATAGTAGATAAACAAAACGTTTTCGCCATCTTCCTTGTCTCATTTCCACCTAGGTGTCTGTTAGCTGCTTTCTCAGCAGCTGTCATCATAAACTAAGGCAGCAGGGGGCGCACAAGCACAGGGTGACAGGTGCAACTCAACTCTCGGCCACAATTCGCTTGCCTCAGCAAGGTACAAATTCAGGAGTGAATGAGTGTGGCCTTGGGCTAGAGTCGACTTAAAGAGGCGTGCAGAACCCTAAAAAGCAGTAGGAGCTCCTTTTAGCTCTTAGAATCGAAGGCGATTACACAGCATCTCTTAATTGTATCTTAACATCTCTTAATTGAAATCAGCGAAAGCCTCCATGGCTATTATTTTAAAAACCAACCGGAGCCATTATTTTAAAACAAGAGTCTTTGTAGCTAACTGTCAGCAGACTCAAATAGCACACAGTTGGTAGAAACGATAAAATAATTGGGAATATTGGATTCCTTCCTGAGAGCTTGAACAGGCGACGAAAAGGAGGAAGGCACTTCAGCAGTAAACCTCAGTTTCCGTGCACACTCCATTGCCATTGGCCTGTGAGCACAGATCTTAATTCAAGAGGTTTAACCTGCTCTATGGGAAATGAATGAAAAAGAATGCAGCACAATGCTGGAAAATCTTCGCACCCACAGACTGGTGAACTCCACCCCCGTGCATCGTAATTTGGGTGAGTTTCCTTCAAAACTATTAAGGCATCTTCATTGGAGCTGGGGTAATTCTAAGCAACACTAACCGTGCGCTCGATGTTACAGTAAGTGAGATAAACGATAGCAAACTTGTCCGAGCAGATGTGCCTAATGACAGAGGCGTGGAGGCACAGCATAGCAAAGAACAGAAATGTTCAAAGGCAGAAAGCAAGAGCCCGTGGAATCGCTATGAGCATGTTAGTGTCCCGGCGCCGAGCGGACGACGCATGCGTCCAAACACTTTGCCCCCCATCTCTAGTGCAGCCTACTTTTTTGAAAGGCCAGGGTCACAAACGGAGGAAGGGAAACCCTCTTGCATTTCAGATCTCTATCTTCAGAGAACCCCAAGACATTTCTAGTGGAGGAATAGAGAGAAAGCTTTTGAATTACAGAGTCCTCAACTGGGCGAGGAGAGCGTGGCTGTTCTCAAGACGACTTCCTGGGAAAATGACACATTTGTCCGTCTCAGGCTGAATTTTCATAAGCCAAAGAAAATCTTAGCGAGTCGATGTGGCTGATGGCATATTTTTCTTCCACTCCCACCCCTACCTGCGCCCACCTTCCCACGCCAATGTGACTGATGTCCGGCATTGTCTTCTCCTTCACATTTATAAAAGAAACTGTGGAAAACTGGTTGCCCACCCTAGAGAGGGGGTTCGTAACAAGGAAGGAAAAAGATGGAGGCAGTATAGTTCGGGTCTGTAGCTTTAGCCTTTGGTTTAAATATATAGTGGGAAGTGGGGGAAGGAGGGAAGAATTCTTAAGAAAGAGGCAACATCTTTTGGCTTTTAGGGCTGAAAATTTCAAGACCGTGCTTTTAAATGAGGCACTAGAAATGGGCCTCAACAAACCTCTGCTGTGAGTGGGAAACTGCCTCCTGGCTCACTCTGAACCCCAGAACCCCAACTGTAAAGATTAGGCACGGTTGCTTTGACCCCAGAGGCCTTACACAACATATTTTTGCAAGGCTTATTAGTTTGGAGTTTTTAGGAAGACTCTGAAAGGATTTGTCAGCAATTGAATCTGTACTAGGCATTAAAAACCATATGAAATTTGCCAAACATTCATATTATATCATATTATGTTAAGAGTTTTTTTTTTGTAGCATTCTTCCAGGGTGTGATAATGTTTAACTTCAGTTGAGATACGTGTGTACAGTAACTCTGTCCCCACCAGTAAGCCGCTGATAGTCCCACCGTGTCTTTTACTCCATCATTGTTATTATTGTTAAGAACACTTAAAGGTAATAAGCTTCTGACACAGACTATTAGTTCCTACTCACACACGTATGGTTACAGAGGTGTCACAGATTGGATTCCTCTTCTCTTGATGGCTCCTGTGGCCTGGGCTGTCCACCCTGTGGTGTCCTCAGTCCCTTGTGCACATATGTCTTATGTTATGAGATCCTGGCAATGGCTGCCCAATATGGCAGCTGGTGTTCTTGTCCCTTCTAAGCTTGGCCCTGAGCGTCTCCTTATGTTCCCTAGATTCTCTGCAGCATTTTCAGCCTCACTTTAAGGGTAGGGTGAGCATTTAAAGTTCCTTTTAGAACTGGAGAGATGATTCAGCTATTAAAGGCTAGGCTCACCACCAAAAATACAAAGTTCTTTTTAGGGGAAAAAATACCTTTCCTGGTTAAAGTTTAAACTTAAAATGTTTTTCTTTCCCTGGAAGCCCAAAATTCCTTATTAAGCTCTATTATCATTTCCCTCTGCTCAGTGCCCTAACTGGGCCAGATCTGGAGCTGGAGCAGACAGGTCAAGACTTCCCACAAACTGGCCTGAGTGAAACTGTCAAAGAGAAGAATCAGATTTCTCTCTGCACGTTCTGACCTGTCAGATTCAAGAGAAGGCCTGGAAACTTGCTTTTCAAATTTTTATTTATTTACTATTATTAGTGTGTGTGTGTGTGTGTGTGTGTGTGTGTGTGTGTGTGTGTGTGTGTGAAGATCAGAGAACAACTTGATGAATTTGATTCTCTCTATTCACCCTTATGTAGGTTCCAGGATCAAAGGCAGATTGCTTGAGTTTGTCTGAGAAATCATCTCTCCAGGCCAATACGTAGTCCAAGGAGCTCTCAGGTGACTCTGTGCCAGGGCATTTAAGAAAATGCAGGCAAATGCTTTGTCAGTGTCTGCTAAAAGGTAGACCAGTAGACTGCAGGCTTCCTGTCAACATGTCTACCTGAAATATGAAGACCAAATGATGAGCAAAATTTCTCCTTGCTATATGCAAAATGGATTGGTCCCAGGAGCCTACGACAAAATCTTCATGCATAAACTGTGAATGCAAACCTGGACACACCATCTCATACACGTTATTCCTTAGGCCTCCGGGTATAACGTTAACACTCTGTAAGTGGCTGCTATGCTGGGTAGTTTAGGGAGTAACAACAAGAAGACAGGATGCTCATGGCTAGGGGTAATTCTCCCGTGTGTTTCCATCTATGGCTAGCTGAATCCGTGGATACAGAGCCTGGTCTACTCAGCGCAAATGTACTGGTGCCAAATTCTCAGCTAGTTTGGTCCTATTAGTTGCTGTATAAAACATGGAAACAAAATGTAGCTTTTGAGAAAAAAAATCCTTAAAATCGTGAACCCCTAAAGTCTCTATGAGATACCTGACCACTTTTCTGTTGAAACTCTGTTACTCTGAGGAGGGGCAGTTGTTGAAGCACGGAGGCGTTGGAAAATTAACACGGAAATGCCGAACACGGAAATGCCCAGTGTGAAAAACGGAGGAGGCAAAGAACAGCAGTTCCGCCGGAAAGATGCTGATAAACGCCCCATCCGCACTGGACATGTGCAAATTCCCCACTCTAGTCATGACCTGACGTTGCTGTCCTGTCTCTGGCAGTAGCTGCTAGCTTCCAGAAGCTATTGCAGTTTAAATTTAGGTAAACAAACCAGGAAACCAACAACCCCCCCCCCCCACTCTCCACACCAAAAAGAAAAAAGAAAAAAAGAAAAAAACAAACAAACAAACCCTCTGCATATTCAGTTTGCTCAGTCCCACTAATTACATCTCACTTTCTCAGAGCCACAGTTTGCTGGTAGCTATTGCATCAGTGAAGAGTACACACGGGGTGCAGAATATTTTCTGCACTCTAGAAAGTTCCACTGGACATGCCGGTCTACGGAGCTGGTAGGAAATAGTGGCTGTGACAGCCATCTGCCCACTACCGAGCTGAATGTCTTTCCCTGATGTTGGTGGAGTGTCATCGCAGCATTGCACATCGGCTAAAGCTAAACCCAGCAGCTCTTCACAAAGGAACAGAAAATGTTCAGGGAAGAGAGTGTTGTTGGAATGCCTCCTTGCAGGCCTCAGCCCTTCTGAAACCTTCGCCAAGACTTTCTCTATCACCAGTGAAATGATTGGAACCTTCCAGTCTTTATTTTTGTCCTTTTCTCTCTGGAGCACAGCTAGCTGGGGGCCTGGGAGGTCGAGTCTCTGCAGCAACGTCTAACAGGAATGGCCACCCACAGCGCCTGCTCTTCTGAGCTGAGCGTGGTGGGCGCCATCTTCCTTCTCTTTCTCACCTTCTGAACTGCGTGGGGTGGGGCGCAGATGGCTGGAAGCCGAGTGTCAGGGTTGGAGTGCTTCTGTGGGATGAGAGCTGAGAGAGTGGGGTAGAAGAGAGGGAGAGGTAGCTTTAGGGTGTGCAGTGTGTGATCCCACATCTAAAAGGTCCTGGGCGCTGATGTGAGTTCTGCGTTACTTCCTGAAGGTGGGGATGTTGGAGCTCGGATGGGTTTTGTGGCTTGTGAGCAGGACCATCCTCGCGTTTCTGACAAGTTCCATCACTAAATGAAAATGGAAGTAATTGTGTTGCTGGCTGTACCCTGAGACAGCAGTGGGTCTGACTTTCTCTCTTAAAAAAAAAAAAAAAAAAAAAAAAAAGTCATAACTATAAGCATAAAAACTGGGTTCTAAAGTGATCAAGTCAATTTTGCTACTTAGGGAAGAGTTAAAGAAAAATAACCTAGTAAAAATACATTTCATAAATGGCTCAAATGCCTAAGATGTAACAGCAGAGCCAGGACTAGCCTAGGCATGGTGGTGCATGCCTGCAACCTCAGGGATTAGCCTGGTGAGAACGAGGCCAGCCTGGGCTATATGGTGAGTCCTTACCTCAAAGAAACCAGACAAAGCAAGCATATAAAAAGGAGGGGAGGCGAGACATAAATCAGGTGTGGAGAAAAGACACGAATAATTACGGCTAAACTCCCTTTTAACCCTTGATAACTTTTCAACGCGGCTCACTGAGCCAATGAATCAACATCCGTTTATTAAACACCTGGTGGCTGAGTACGGTGTGTCTTAATGTACAATATCTGACATTTTTTATTTGATTTTCTTTTTCTAGGGACGAGAAAGATTTTCTAGTGTCTGCTTCCTCTCCTTCACCACCGTATTCTTAGGCTCTTAGTTTGAGAGCGTGGCATCTGGCCTGCCAGCGTTTGCTGAGTGAGTGAGAGAACTAGAAAATTGCACTTAAGGCAGGATGTTCTAGCCGAAGTCAGGAGAACACTTGGTGTGCCATGGTCAGAAAGTTATGGACTGCCAGTGTTCTTCATAATAATGTCTTCTATTAGGATAGCGCCCTGTACTTTGCAAAGCTATTTCACACCTATAATTTCATTTGATTTGCTGCTAAACCTTACATAATGTTATTAGCCTTTATATGCTTTCATTTTTCACCCATGGCAAGGAGAAGATACCCCACGGAAATAACGTTATCTTTTCATCAGATGTGGTAAGAGTTATTATTGAGTAATTCCCCAGAATAGCATTAGAAGTCAATCTGAATATAAAAGGGAGAGCCATCACTCTTGAGGTTTTTAAAACCTATTTGTTATGGCCTAAATGGGGGAAGCCGCTGAATAAATTAATGGAATTCAAATAAGAATTCAACTTGGCTTCCACTGGAACTTGGTGAATGTAGGATTTAAGCTTTAAAGTCTTGCTAGGATGATTCCAAATGCCACACCACATAGCAGATTTGAACATTTCACAGCCTGTGTGTTTTCTGTTCCTTCAGAAAACCCTCGATTCCCCAGGTAGGTCCTACAGCCAAGCTTTTGTACATAAGTCTAGGTCCCCTGGTTGTTTCTATGGCTCTTCATGGTGGGGGCTACAGGAGAACCAGTGGGATGGGTTCAAATCCCGGCTCTCCCACTTACCAGCTGTGAGAAGTTGTAAACATCCCTTCTCCTTTGAATCTGGTAAGTGGACAACTTAGCAAGGCCTTGTCTCAAGAATGAAATAAAATGGGCTGGAAATGCACTCAATGGTAGAACACTTATCACGCATGCCCGAGGCTCTGGATTTAATCTCCAGTATTTAATGATGATGATGATGATGACGACGATGACGATGGTGACAAGAAGGAAGAGGAGGAGGAAAGGGAGGAGGAGAAGGAGGAGGAGGAGGAGGAGGGAGGAGGTGGTTGGTGTAAGTTCAGTGGAAAATGAAAGCCAAGGCTTCTGGTTCTCTGGAAGATTGATTAAATATTAAAGCTTACCATCACAGACAGTTGCCAGCATAGCAAATAAAAGCAATCTAAGTGTAGAATGCTGCTTTGCAGTTTCATTGACTTATTGTACATAATAGAACCTAAAGAAGGGAAAATAGAGGTCCCAACTGTTTCATCGCAGCAGAGCTGTTGAGATAGAGCGCTCCTCCTGAAAAGCCAGCACCTTGCTCCCCCTCCCCCACCCCGAGACTCCATCACTAAACTGTCCAGGAAGCACACAGAGGGAAGAACCGCCAGCTGGGGGCAGACTGCCTTTCTTGTTACCTTGTGAGTGGCCTGCTTAATGGCACAATAAAACTCCGTTGCTCTCTGAGGCAGTTACTTTCACAATACTGTCCCCAAATACCTGACAGAAGGAACGTAAGGGAGGGATCTCTTAGCTCCTGGCTCAGGTGCACAGCAGACTGTGGCAGGGGAGGCACCGGTGGGAAGCTGCTCCAGGCTGTGGGGTGCAGCACAGGGTGCTTGCATCATGACCACTGACAAGGAAGCCCGGAGCTCAGCTCGGAAGCAGGGCTAAGCTCTAGTCTAGTGGCCTGCATTCTAAAACCATCAGCTGGGGGCCAAGTGTTAGAGCGCAAGAGCCCGTGGGAGACATTTCTCCTTCAAACCAAAGCACCCTCCTCACCAGAATCAATCAATCAATATGGTTATATTCTAGTCATGGTTAAGATACACACCAGAACTAAGCTACTGGGTCTTCAACTCCATCAGAGACTTGAGAAGGAGTAAACTTGATTACCTGAGCATGACGGTAGTGCAGGTTAGTAGCTTTCCAAATGAAAAGAAGACAGAGACAGTTTGCTACCCGAACAGTCACCCAAAACTCTCTATAATGCTGGAGCATCTTCTTCAGCCTTCTGGTCCAGTATATCTGACAGACATATTTGTGAGGCAGTAACTATTGAGGACTTGCTTACCATGTCTTGGCAAAATTTGGCCGTCAACTCTGCCTGCATCCACGCTTGCCCTTTTTAAGGCAGAATTCTGTCTGTGGCAGAAATGAGGACATTTTGCCCAATAGCTTGTTTGCCACATTTGAAGCCGTCTCCATAAGGAGGTTCTTTGATGCTCATCATCCTCTTTGAGGTAGGCGGGGTGTTGCCAGGAGTTAACCTGTCTCATTGTCAGTGAATCTTTAAAATAATGAAAACATTTTAAAATGCCATATTCTGCATGTCCCTGAGGTTTTTGAAGACCTTTCCTAGCTATCCTACCTTATCTTCCTATAGAATCCTATCCATCTACCACACCTAAGATGAATATTCTTGTGATAAAAGTAGACTAGCAATTGACATGACCATGATTTGATCAACTAACAATTAACTTGTATAACTTATTTATCCTAAACAGCCTGCAATAGCACTTTCAAAGTATTGGAGGTAAACTTTGTATTATAATTGAGTTATATGGGTACAGTAGAAATATATATATATATGTATATATATAGTGTGAGTGTGTGAAGAATGATCTTACATTTTAATTCTATACCACTGTATCTAGAATTAAACTTATTTTGCATCTATATACACAATTCTATACCAGTGAATTAAAAATAACCTTGTGTGTGACAAATGAGGCATTAAGTTGAGGAGTAGATTCACTAATCTACTTTTTGTTCTATTTTCCCTATAAATTTCTATATTTCCCCTTCTTTCTTTTCAACCCCTGTCTTCAAACCTAAGAATGTAAGATAGAGAAAAAGAGAGAGATTGCTTAGTTGTTTAGGGATTAAGATATTTTTAGGTCTAGATAGATGTTTTATTTATTTATTTGTTTGTTTTTAATGATTTATTTATTTATTATTATGTATATAGTGCTCAGCCTGCATGTACACCTGCACACCAGAAGAGGGCACCAGATCACATTCTAGATGGTTGTGAGCCACCATGTGCTTGCTGGGAATTGAACTCAGGACCTTTGGAAGAGCAGGTAGCACTCTTAACCTCTGAGCCATCTCTCCAGCCCCCTAGATAGATGTTTTAAATTGATAATGACAAGATGTGATAGAGATTGATTCACATTCAGAATTTTAGATGCACCAAGATAGGAAAGATGTTTTCTTCAAAGCTGTCAAATACAAATAGCCAAAAACACTAAGACTGTAGCATTTATATAATTCCTGATTGTGTCGTGATTCTTCTTGCTGTAGGTAGTTTATCGTATATATGTGTAATAATATAAATGCATAGATAAAATGTTTAATTAATAAAAAAAGATAAATGCCAGAAACTAGATTGATTTTTAAATGGAGGCATCTTTAAAACAACAAATCCCACTGAAATGCTTTGCTTTTGTTGACACAAAGGGATGCTCAAACAACTAATTTTTCCAGACCTAAAACAAAAACCAAAACCAAAAAACAAAACAACAACAACAAAAAAGAAAACAAAAACAAAAACAAAAAAGGAAAAGATGGAAACTTACATAGTTTATTATTATCCGGTAGCACTGTAGCCAAGAGGAGCTGAGGGATGACCTCTGTGGCCGGCCACAGGAACTCTGATTTACCTCTTTTTTATTTTGTCTCCTAGATCCACTGTAGACATTCTTGTTTCTTAACAGTCCCCAGCTATGGCTCCTGTTCTTCATTTGTGTTTGAGGTTCTTTCTCCATGCAAAACATCTTAGCATTTGTTCCTGGTTGAGGGGATGGCATGTGCTATAAAAAAAAATGTTTTGTTTTGTTTTTCTTTTTAAAAGACATGTTTTAGCTGGGTGGTAGTAGCGCACACCTTTAATCCCAGCACTCGGGAGGCAGAGGCAGGCGGATCGCTGTGAGTTCGAGGCCAGCCTGGTCTACAAAGCAAGTCCAGGGCAACCAAGGCTACACAGAGAGACCCTGTCTCGAAAAACCAAATAAATAAACATAAATAAATAAAAAGAGCCTAGAGCTGGGGTTTCAGGCAGCTGTGAGTCACCTGGCACAGGAGCCGGCAAGCACGCTTAGGTTCTGTGGAAGACCTGAGCCCCCTCTCCAGCCCCCAAAACAATGTTTTCCAAACAGACATTTTCAGAAGGAACCTCAAGAGTAGGGCACAGTAGGCTTTTTTTTTTTTTTTTTTTTTTCCTAGAGTTTTGGTCATTGTCCCCCTCGGGGATGAGGACTGGGAGGGTAGGGCTTCCTAGGCAGTCTCTGCAGTCTGTAGCGAGGTTTCAGCTTGCACAGGCAAACAGTGGGTAGGTCGCGCCTTTGTGTGTAACCAGGCAGGCTGCACCGTAGTGAGCCTGTGGTTGGCAGGAATGGTGCTCGCAGTTAATCTGAGGTTCTAGGAAGTCAATGAATAAAATTCAGGGGCCTGTAACCTTACATCAAAAGCAAATTATTTTTATTATTTTAACAAGCCTCTGACTGAGCTTTGACATCTTCTTTAATTAGGCACAGAGACAATAAACCACAACAATACCAACAGGACCTTGACTTTGCCACCAATAGAACTCAGGTATTTTTCACATCAGTCTCTTGTCGCTGAGATGTCATTATCGAAATCACTAAACCCAGGGCTATTAGATGCCACCAGCCCCTGAGTTTTAATGTACTGATAAACACACAGACATACTGCTGTTTCAAGCCCCAGTTCCCTGGTCAGTCTGTACGTTCACCCCACCTCAGGAGCATCCTTCTGAGGCTGTCCTCAACAAGAGGCCACGACCTCCCCGAATAACAAAATCACACATTCAGAATCCCTCACTCAGAATAGCTTAATATTTTAAATCCTCTGCTGATGCCCTCATCTGGGCTGAGAATCTACAATAAATTTCAAAATCTATGTTCAGTACAGTTTTTATTAAGCACTTTTTCTTGTATCGAGATGATAAAACCACATTTCAAATTTTGCATTTACAAATTTTCCATTTACAGAAGGAAAGCGGAGTGAGAGTTGGCTTCTTGGACCCCCACATATTCCTGGGGGTACGGTGGGGGGAGGGGCAGATCTGCAAGGCTGGGGTCTTACTGAAGCAGACACTTTTACACAAGAGCTGCCTGTGGCCTGTAGTGTCCTTTAGACCACAATAGTGATAGCCCTGCTGCCTCCCTCCACCCGACGTCTGTCCCAGCAGCCTTGGGGTACCTAAGACCTCCATTCAGTCTGACTTTGAGTCAGGGTATTGCACCAGGATCCCCGCTCTGGAAGATGATTCTGAAAAGACTCACTTCCCACCACTCTAACGTCTCCACTTTGCCCAGCAGATGCTATAGCTGTCGGCAGTTGAGGTCAACTGACTTCACTGTGAAAAGCAACACACACACACACACACACACACACACACACACACACACACTCCTGGCGATGGGTCTTTTTTCCTTCTATTGAAGCCTCAACTATGAGGGTCAGTCCAGGCTGGGGAGATTTTGGGATGGAAGCAGGTGTTTGCAGGTCCAGCCCAGGGGCAGCTTTTAATTTCTTTGTGTGAGAGTCAGGTGCTATTTAGACAATAAAAGGTGGGTGATGTTCTGCTTACCGCATTTCCTGTTCCAGCAAAACCCCTGAACTCAGGTCTGAATTCCAGGAAGCACCCCAGGCTGACTTGGCCAGTGTGACTCATTTGTCCCTTCCATTCTGTAGTGTGCCCTAGTTTGAAACTGGGTTGTATGGCTACCCTGCTTATTGAGACAGTAATCGGAAGAAAGGAAAGGATGCACTAGGAGACTGTGCTGGAGACATCTTGTGCTCTTAGGAAGAGCAGCAAGGGTGAGAGACCCTGCAGAAGCAGAGTGGGAGGAGCCAAAGAGTCAAGCTCCCCCGTCCATCTTGATGACTGACACCTGCAGGGTTAACATTTAAAATCCCTCCATTCCAAAGCCTGATTCTGAACCCTCAATCCTAGGAAGCGTTTGAGATGACTTTTGAATTATGACATTTTAGCCGTAGATGGGAGGCAGGCGCCAGAATCTTCCACTGAAGGTTTTTGTCCTCTCTCCTCCCTATTTTCAGATTCCAATCCCCAAACGCATGTGTTTATTTTAGAAAAGGCACAGGGTCTCCTGGTGGAGCCTGCTCATTAAAAAGAAGCCCGAGACCCAGGTATCGCCCGGGAGAACGAGGAACCGAGGCCAGCGGTGGCCTGGTAATCCACACTTACTGCGTGCTTTGAGCATCACTCTTTCCACTTACAAACAGTTATGTTATTAAAAAGATATTTTCCAAAGATAGTAACCTTGGCAGTAGTTGTCAAGGCTAATAGTTTGACATTTCAGATCACCCACAACTAATCAACTGAACATGGCAACACATTTGAAAACCCCATTATAGACGGAGGGCCCTGAAGTAATATGTCAGCGCTCGCACTAACAGCTGTTATGTAAACGGGCTGATTTCTCTCTCCTGAATGGTCACATGGTTGGAGGAAAAGTGCTTTGAAGGACACGTGCATGTAGCTGGGAAAAGAGATTGTGTTATTGAATGCCATATATTTATGGGGGGAAAGTCCCTATCGCCACTGATAAAAAACACTCAGTCATCTCTCACAAATGCTTTTACGGAGCTTTCTCTCATCTAAACATTTTACTCCCTGAAGGGCGTGCGGAGCTGTTGCACCGTTCTTGCCTTCAGATTGGGGAAGTGATCTGTAGCACTAGCTAGCATCCTGGAGTTGTGGTCTAAGGTTTCTCCGAAAGGGAAGAGGAGAACAGGTCAGGAGCTCTGGGGATTCACAACTTCCAAGTCCAGATGAGCAAACAAAAGAAGGAAACTAATTTGTTTCCGCAGTTCCTATAGATCTCCAAATTACTCCAAGCATTTGAAGAGCCTAGCAAGGAACAGTTTTTCTTTCTAAACCATTTCAGGCGAAGTTCTTAACTGCGTGTTGACCTTTGTGAATTTTGGAAAAAGAAAAGAAATCAGCAGATGAGTTTAATCGCAAAGTGGCATAGAAAGGCCTTTAATCCCAGCCCTCGGGAGTCAGAGGCAGGTGGATCACTGTGAGTTCCAGGCCAGCCTGGTCTACAAAGCAAGTCCAGGACAGCCAAGGCTACACAGAGAAACCCTGTTTCGAAAACCAAAACCAAACAAGCAAAGCCACAAAAACAAAATCAAACCAACCAACCAACCAAACAAACAAACCCCCGAAAGGTTGAAAATAAAAGATTTTTTAAAAAAATGATGAGGCAGCTGAGTGTGGTGTACACACCTTTAATACCCACACTCCGGAGATGGGTCTTTGTGAGTTGGTCTGGTCTATAAAATGAGTTCTAGGACAACCAGAACGGTTACATGGAGAAATCCTGTTTTTAAAACTCACAAACAAACAAACAAACAAAAAGGAGGAGGCAAAGAAGAACACAGGGAAGCGGCTCAGCAGACGAGCTCTCACACTGCTCCTTCCGAGGACTGGAATTCAGTTTCCAGTGGGTGCCCACAGTGGACAGGCGCCCTCTTCTGGCCTCTCTGAGCAACTGCACTCATGTGCAATGCGCATTCCTCACAGATGCATTGATACATAATGAAAACATTTTAAAAGAGTTGAAGAAAACTGGCAGTTTTCATCGTAGGAAAAAAAAATAAAACTTAGAGTGAAAGTGTCATTGTGAAAAAGACATAAGTGACATATTTTTATAACGGAAGTGTCTGAAAGTATGATTTTTTTAAAAAAAATCATATACTGAGGATAGAGGAAGGAAAGACAGGAGAAGGTTGTTGGTAGAGATTAAGTTAGCATCACGAAGAAGAAATAAGCTCCATTATACAGAAGAGTGACTATTGGTAATGGGAATTATGATGTGTGTGTGTGTGTGTGTGTGTGTGTGTGTGTGTGTGTGTGTGTTAAAGGTCAGGAGAAAGGGTTTTGCACACTCTAACTACAATGTACCAACAGATACACATGCTGGTCAGACTATTAGCTGTTGCCTTGTTACTGAGATGACCACATACCTGACAAAACAGCTTAGGAGGGAAGGGTTGTATTCGCTTACAGTTTGAGGGTATAGTCTGTCGTGGTGGGGCAGTTGTGGGGCAGCCACCTTGAGGTGGCTGGCCATGTTGCCACAACTTACTATATAGACCACGCTGGCCTTGAACTCACAGACATCTGCTTGCTTCTGCCTCTTGGGTGCTGGTGTTAAAGGTGTGTACCACCTTGCTCCCAGATGTGCACCAGCCCAGGCTCCATGCTCCGGATGTTTTATGGTTCGTTTTATTTTTATTTTTTACTGGGTTTTGTTTATGCTGGAAGGGGGTGGTGCTTAATAAGTTACTGCTGATAGATTAAAAGAATGAAAATGAAAAACAGAGAGGGTTTAGGGGGGTTCAGTTGGGATCTTTCGGATCAGTTGCTTTTGAGCCTGCCGTGAAGCAGCCCTTGGTGACTGGGAGACTGTGATGGAGCAAAACTACTCACCTTACAGCCAGGAAGCCACGGGAGAGAAAAGAAAATGGCTGACACCTCACTGAACCTCTTTAGGACCGGAATCCCTCTGCCTAAGGCTGAGCTCGTCAAGTCTTCACCATCTCCCAATAGTACCAACTAAGGAACTATTCCTTCAACACACAGACCATTGTCAGACATTTAAAACAAGCCACAGGAAACACTTAGCCAGCTTAGAGTGTCACGCTCTGTGCATGTGTATCAGGGCATGTTACCCACCCCATAAACACATGCCATTATATGTCCAAATTTTCTTAAAACTATGATCCTAAGGCAGGCACGGTGCCAGACACTTGTAATCCTAGCACTCAGGAGGCAGAGGCAGGCGGATCTCTGTGAGTTCAAGGCCAGCCTGGTCTACAAAGCGAGTCCAGGACAGCCAAGGCTACACAGAGAGACCCTGTCTCAAAAAAAAAAAAAAACCAAAAGAAAAGAAAAGAAAAAGAAAAGAAAACTGCGATCCCAGCGGTCCCACCATGAGACACATAAGGCGAAGACTGGTAAAGAAGGCATGCGCCAACACATTGCAAGTATGATGTACCCAACTCTCTCAAAGCCGAGAGCTCAAAGTGAAGTGAAAATTGTTCAAGATAACACAACAAAGTTATCTATGGAAGTCAACAAGCATGTGTGCTTTAAGAGCACACACAGACACTCACTCTAGAAAATAAGCTTTCCCAACTAAGCATATACGGAATAGCTCAGCAGTCTCAAGTCTCAAATAACAAATAGGCTAGAGATCTTTTTTTCTGACTAAAATTAACTGAGTCAACAATTAGTAATGTATAAAAAGGCAGACAAAATTTCCTCAAATGTTTTGGAGACTAGAAACACCCATCTAAAAACTCATAGATTCAAGAAAATCAAAACAAAACAAAACAGTGAATGTAGTATAACCCTAATATATAGTAACCCTAATATATATAGGATATATGTGTGTGTGTGTATGTGTGTAGCCCACACACAATACACACACACATATGTCTTATATATATATATATATATACACATATTTACATATCTAGGGAATATGTATATATTCCTTAACAAAAGGAAAAAAAAAAAAAAAAAAGGGTGCTGCAGATAGAAGTGTAACCTGCAGAGCCAAGACCATACTGAAGCTATTTCCTCCTCAGAAAGGCTGCTGAGAAGTCAGGGTGGTCTCAGCATCACCTTCCCTAGTAGGCAAAGAATCAGAGACGACAGGCAAGAAAGAGCCACAGTGGGAAGAGAGACTAACACTTCAGCAAGGTGGAAGTGTTGCTTCCCAACTGATAGCTTGTGGTAAGAAGTTTGTTAAACGTTATGGATCCAGTCACCATCCTAACTCTACAGGGTGACTGTGGTTTTGTTTTTGGTTTTTTTTTTTTGTTGTTGTTTTTTGTTTTCCAGGAAGACTGTACTGCCCGGGAGAGTTTTGTCTGGGCCCTTTCTTGATGCTTGGAGCTACAGAAAGGCTTCTCAGCTAGAGGTGGAGGGGGTGGGCTCCAGACCCTGCTCAGGCAGAGGAGGAGGAGGAGGAGGAGGAGGAGGAGGAGGAGGAGGAGGAGGAGGAGGAGGAGGAGGAGGAGGAGGAGGAGAGGAGGAAGTCACCACCCATTGGTCTTCAGCGGCTTGGAAGGTGCCAGCTTTCTCTACTTTGGCGTCAGGAAGCCTCTGCTGACATTTTGTTTTCCTAACATCCTTCCTTGTCAGTGAGGTACTTTTAGCCCAATCAAGACAATTCTTCATAATTTTCTGTTCATTAAAACACGCTTTAAGCCAATAGACGTCGGTCGGGGGCTTGCTTGGTGTGGTAGAGTCAGAGCTGGGTGCCCCACTCCACTCATCACACCGCGGGCTTGATTACCCAGCACCTCCACAAAATCTGAGAGCCTGAATTTTGTGCCCAATTAAACATGGAATTAAAAGCTCAGAGAGGCACATCCATTATCAAAATTGGGCCTTTTCACACGGTGTACACTCACTCAGAAAACACTGCCTAGCGAGCTAATAAACCCCAGCCGGCTGTCTTTCCGGCGGTGCGCGTCGCCTCTGTCTGGCTCAGAGCGCTTCCAAGTCTGAACAGAATCCAAAATGAGCTCAGTGCCAGTGGATTAATTGACAAAGCAGGTGAGTCGGGGCTAACTTACAGAATTAATAGCATTTCTCAAAGCATTGGAAACCTGCTTTACTTTAAGTCAGGTTAAAATAACTCCAGGGGTTGGAAGAACAGAGGCGCCTAGAACAGAGGCAGCGTAGGATTCTGTCCTGGCGTCACTGCTTTCTTCCTTGCAGCGTCTTTACCTGCATGTGTTGTCCTTATACACCATGTAGAGAGAAGAGGAACTTCATAGTCAGTCCACTTGATAAGGCCGAAAAGCTTGAGGATGGGGGGGAAGGTAAACAAATGAACTGTTGTTTTTACAAGTGATATAAAATTGATCCGACCACGTGGGAGGCAGGCTGAGGTACGAAAGGACCGTTTCACCCGGAGGAGAATAAGATGCAGAGACTCATATTCATACATACACCTTTCTGCTTTGCTTGGGGCAAATCCTCTTAAAATCACTTTCATGCGGAGCAACGTCAAAAGGTGGCGACCCGAATCCTGCCTTGCGTTGGAGGGCAGAGTGTAAGAAACACAAAAGGCACCGCCCTCCTCATGAAAACTGGAAGCATCTTCAAGAATCAAGCAGGCCCCTTGCCTCTAGCTTGTTAGACCCCGTCTAAACCCGAGTCTGAGCTCATCGCCATGTTGGAGCAGAGGTTCAGAGCGTCACCTAAACAGATGCATGCCGGGCCAATGAGCCTGGGAGTCAGAGGCCATTTCACACCATCTTACCTGCCCCGCCTCCGCCCCCATCTCTCTGTATCTTTGAACTCAAGGGCATCCTTCTATCTCAGTCTCCCAAACGCAGGGTACTAGTAGGACTATTCCACCGTGTTTGGGCCGGTAGTTTATTAAATGTAGCTTATATTAAAAATACAGCAGAGAACAAAAGCAAAGGAGGCAACCGTTTGGCGGCCATCATTGTGTCAGTCAGGGTGTCCGTTGCGGCAGTAAAGCACCCTGACCAAGAGCAACTCTGGGAGCAAAGAGTTTATTTCAGTTTATGGTTTGTAAACCATCGTCCATGAAGGCAGGGCTGGAGCCTGGGCGGGAACTGAAGCGGAGACCAGAACAAAACACTGCTCACTGGCTTGCTCCCCATGGCTTGCTCAGCCTGCTTTCTTACGCACCCCAGTGCCACCTGCCCAGGGTGGCACTACCCACAATGGGCTGGCCCCTCCCACATCAATTACTAACTAAGAAAATCCCCCTCAAACTAAGGTACAGGCCAATCCTATGGAGGCATTTTCACGACTACAATCGCTTCTTCTCAGATGCGTCTGTGTTTGTGTCAAGTGGACAAGAACCAGGACAACCATGGCCAGATGTGCTTAACCACTCTAAAAATGAACACTTAGCACAATTTTGAACAATACATCCACTGGTTATCTTACTGGTTTCACAACCGCTTTAAACTTAACACTGGATTGAAAGCCCGGACACCAGAGCAGCTCTGTCAACCATGCACTGCCTCTCTCCTGTGCCCTCAATTTTCTCAGCTATAAAGTGAGGGGGTTAATCGGGTGTGCCACCGAAGATCTTCCTACCTTCTAACAGGTTGCGCATTGCTACATTCCCCAAGTTCCCCGTGTTGGAAAGAGTGTCTCGGAGGTTAAGCTTTTAGGAAAGATGACGTGACAGCTGAGGCACAAATATGGATTTCTCCTCTCCTATGTGCCCTCCAAACAAATTGTTTCTCATTCTGCGCTTCAGGATTTTTAACATGGAAAAGAATAACCCAGATAATATCTACACTGCAATTTATTTTTAGAAAACGGAGCAATGTATGCTGAAGCTAGTGCCTGGTACCCAGGAAGCACTTGGGAAATCATTATCATCGTAGTTGTCCTTTATGGGACTTTAAATATTGCCTTTTGCTGTAAGCATGGCAATTCTTTTTTAAATAAAAATCATTGTTGGAGGCACACCCCAAGCTTACTTCAAGCTGTCTCTTCTTTTCTGAGTCCTACTTGGCCCAGCAGGACTACATTTCCCAGCATCCCTTACAAGTTATGAGTCCCCTTGAGATGGCTTCCTGACAATGGGGTATGACTAGAAGGCCTCCCACCTATAATAATTCCTCTCTGTTTTTGGTAACTCAATGCAGACACATTTGTGCCTGTGTGTGGATAGGAGTATAAGCGCCCACCGTGGACAGAGACATTTGATTCCCCTGGCACTGGAGTTACAGGTGGTTGTGAACTGCCTGATGTGGGTGCTGGGAGCCAACTCAGGTCCTCCAGAAGAGTAATAGACACTTTAAAAACAAAACAAACCAAAACAGGACTGGAGAGGTGGCTCAGAGGTTTAGGAGCACTGACTGTCTGCTTTTCCAGAGACTGATATCGGTCATGCCTCATTCAAGCTCTGAAATGAAATAGCACTGATTCTCTCAGAGTCCCTGCATCCAATGAAACGCAGTCGCTATCGCTGGCAACGGCAGTAAGTACAACAGGAAGTACACTTAGTGAAGACCTCGGCAGAACACAGACTTACTCCATGGGGGTTTTAGAGGAATGGGCTTCCTGGATGAGTTGACCATGAATGCCCACAAAAAATATAGGTGGAAGGTATTTGGGGTGTGCTAAGCCCAACAAGGTACAGCAACAAGGAGGCAAGCCTTTGAAGGCTTTGGAGCCAGGAGTAATAAGTCCAGAATCTGGTGCTTACACAGCAGAGTTAAGAACAAATGGGGAGGGAAGCTGTCCTCCCCAGAGGACAGCTGAGGCGTCATCTTGACAGCCTAGAACAAACTTTGATCTGCTGACTCAGGAAAGTCACCGTGGAGTCTCAGCAGCTTGGGGAGAACTGAGATGTCTGAGGCTCTCAAGTGTTGGAGCCCAGCTGTCTTTGAGCAGGTGGGGGAAGGCGCTTGGGATCACTCTGCCATTCCACCTTTAACAGCTAGCTGCTTCGTAATCATCACTGAGATACAGGCCCACTCTATCTGCCTGTGTCCTGACCAATCAAGGCAAAACTCAGACTTAACCACTCGTTACAGTTCTGTTCAAACCTGGTCACAGGATTTCTCACTGAGATCTGTTTTGGGCCCTATATTTTGCTAGAATAGCAGGGGCCCTTTCCCTGTAAAGGAAACAGTTACTTAGACTGAAATGCAGGCCAGTTGTATTTGGGTCATGTGTGTGTGTGTGTGTGTGTGTGTGTGTGTGTGTGTGTGTGTGTGTATTCCTAGCAGGCTTAATTGCAATAACATTTATATCACATAATATAGTGCACTGAGGTTGTAATTTTCCTATCATCTAAATTGCAGGCTGAAAATTGTGTTAAGGAAGGGACTGTAGAGAGTGAATTACTGCTTTCAAAATGACTACTTTTAAATGACAATGTGACTGGCAAATGAATGCTAGAGGCAGGAGGACATTTTGTATTTAATGGTAGTCAGCTGTACCCCAGGATTTTTAAAAGTGTGGCCAGCTCATACTGTTGGTATTTTAAATCGATAACCAGCACCCATTCTACCTAGAAAAATCACTTTCCTATTTAGCATTGCATTACCTTTGAAAAAACTTACAGAATTTATTGCTAAAGATACAATTGGGACAGCTCAACCTGTCTGTTTCTTTTCAGTTCACACCAGAACTGTGGTGCGAATCAAATGGGTCCCCATCGCTTCTTTTGCAAGTCATGAAATAAGCAAGTGTAAACTCGACCCCTTAAGCTTCTCAGACGTTGTTTCTCACCAGTGACAATTCAAAACTGGTATTACAGGTGAGAGGGCACAATGTTAGCGAGGGTAGGTGCTGGGTGCCAACCCTGCCCTGCCAGTGACTCCAACATCTCCCGCACGGCTTTATCAGGCAACACAGTCTGCCCAGGCTCCAGCCTCTGCCTCTGCAAAGTGAATATACTAATCAAGCAAGGGTAAAGGAAGTGTTGTCCAAAACAAACAAACAAATAAACAAAGAAAACTTATCTGGTGATGTCCTCAGGCACACAAGGCTTTCCTGCTCTTGTTACTCTTCATGATGAATTTAGAGGAGAGCATGAAAGAAGATTCTGACCTATGAGGGAGACTCGGGTAGCAAAATTAGCCCAAATCACTACCTCTTCAAATGTGTCCACTGTCAATGCTTTCAGAGATGCCCTTGCAAAGTGGATCATCAACAGCGACAGACAATGTCCCAGAAAGTGCAGAGACGCTCACACCCTGAACAAAGGCCTGCTCTTACAGATCCCTTCAGGTGCAACCAGCCATTGTCACAGCAGGAAGATTTGCACGTCTGTTCTTCAGGACCGGGCACTGCAGGCCGGTGTTGCTTTCTGTGTAGTTTTATTTGCAGTACTGGGGATCAAACCAAGGGCCTTGCACATACTATGCAGGGGCTCTTCATGGAGTCACGTCCACAGCCTTTGTGTTTTCAGACAACATTTTTTGACATTGCTTAGGCTGGCTTTGAACATATTATAGCCCAGGCTGCCCCTCCCCCTTTCTCTCTCTCTCACACATACACACATATTGAATGAAAAACAAAGAAAAACAGGGCTTTCACTCAATAAACTGAGACAGCCATAATTTTGGAAAAATAAAATTAGAGCCATCATTGTGGTGGTTTGCATGAGAATGGGCCCCATAGGCTCACAGATCTGAATGTTTGGCTCACAGTTAGTGGAACTCTTTGGGAAGTATTAGGAGGTGTGTCATGGTTGCAGTAGGTATGTCATGGTTGGAGGAGGTTTGTCACTGCAGGATGGGGGTGGGCATTGAGGTTTCAAAAGCCTGACTGAGTCTCCAGCTCTCTCTTTCCTGCAATTTGCTGCTCAGATGTGTGCTCTCAGCTATTGCTCCAACACCGTGCCTGCCTGCCTGCCTGCCTGCCTCCATGCCTATCTGCCTGCCTGCCTGCCTGCCTGCCTCCATGCCTGCCTGCCTCATGCTCTCTGACATAATGATCACAGACTAACCCTCTGTAAACAAGCTCCCGGTGAAATGACTTATTGTATAACTTGCCTTGGCCATGGCATCTTCTCACAGCAATAGAATAGTAACTAAGACAGCCATACACTAGAAAACTGTTGCAAGTAAAACAGTCTAAAGTAAAAAAGAGAAACATATGCTTAGCACTTGTGAGGCTGAGGCACAAGGATCACGGTTTGAGTTCCCTGTGAACTGTGCACAGAGGTCCAGGCTACCCTGGGCTACACGGCAAGGCATTATATCAAAGAGTCAGGGCGGGGGCAGTAAAAGATACAGAAACAAGTATTAAAAAACACATAAAATATCTTGTAACTTGGTGTCAAAGAGAAAAGTTCTAAACATGCCTCAAAATCCAGAAGCAACAGAGGAAAAGACTGATAGATACAAGTAGAATAAAACATATTCACAAGTTTGTCTGATGGAATACAAATATTTCAACATACATCACAAGAGCTCCTCTCTCCACCAAAGACTTAATGACTGAAAGGGAAGAAAGCAGCACTGCTTAGCACACGAGAAAGAGAAAGAGCAGACAGTGCTCAGTAAGAGGCTGTTACAACAGCTCTTCAAGGTTCTGAAACCTGCTCAACATCATCCTGACGAGATTCCTGCTAATGGAAAGCAGACACACCATTTGTCTATCTGATTAGAAAACATTGTGAGGGATGGAGGGATGGCTCAGAGGGAAAGAGCACTGGCTGCTCTTCCAAGGGTCTTGAGTTCAATTTCCAGAGACCACATGATGGCTCACAACCATCTATAATGTGATATGACGCCCTCTTCTGGCCTACACGAGGGCAGAAACTGTATAAGTAATAAATACATCTTTAAAAACAGAAAACATTGTGACACTGTTCATGCACTGATTAGAATTCAGATGGCTATGACTCTTGGAATGGGGAAACACACACATGCACACACACACATATGCATATATACACATATATGTGTGTGTATATGTATGTTTGTATGTATAGTGTATATATGTGTGTGTATATATACACATATGTATGCCTAAATATATAAATCAACCTGCTGGGTCCATTTAGTATTACTTGTATGTATATGGTTTCAAGGCTGGCCACTTGGTATTGGGTAGATAATTAGAGGGCTCACTCCTGAGAAAGTTTTTTTTTTGTTTTCAGCCTCCAACCCTACTTAATTGCCTATACTTCTTTGTTTAGGGGTGAAGCTCTATAAGATTTCCTCCTTCTATGTTAGTATATTTCTTTCGGTCTTGTTTAATAAGCTATATTGTTGGGGTATCATGGGTGTAGCTGCCCTGTCATTTCTAGGAGACACAATCTCCCAGCAGACTTCCTGATCCTCTGGATTTTACAATCTTCCCACTCCTCTTTTCTGTGATGTCCCTGGACTTTCAGGTTCTGTTGTGTTGTAGATGTATCAACTGTGGCCAGGTATCTATTGTCAAAGTTCTCTGAATTTTGACTGGTTGTGATTTGCTGTAGTAGTCTTTGTTGCAAAGAGAAGTTTCTTTGAGGAGAGTTACACTTATCTGTGGCTATAAGGACAGATATTTGCAATGTAGTTAGTGGCAGCAGTAAGTTCTCTTAAGATGTGTGAGCTCCTTAGGTCCAGGCAGTTGGCTAGGATCCCAGTATCCGGCATGGTTTCCTTCCTGTTAATCAAGTCTTAAATCCAATCAAAGAGCCATTGGTTACTGCCAAGATCCAGGTGCCAGTATTGCACTCTCAGGGTTATCCTGAAATGCTGTTGTTCTGGTTCATAAGCATCACACTGAGTAGGACTTTGGTTGCTTCCCTCCCTCGGAAGCTTGTATAGCACCTTCCAGTACTAGAAGAGCTATTTAGAGGAAGATGTTTCAATAAACCGTGGTGTAGCCATAAATGGGGCATTAGGCAGCTGTGGAAATGCTGAGGTGTATGACATGTGAACCAAGACAGAGTGTGTTTTTACTCATCAGTGGGAAAGAAAATTGAAAAAGAGTATCTTTAGAATCTCTTTTATGTGATAGCGAGTAGAAATTGTGTGTTTGTGTGACAGTAGAACCCAACAAGACTGATGGTCTCTAAGGAACATTGTAGAACTGCATGATGGGATATGAATGGGGTGGAGAGGGCGGGGGGGGGGTGTGAACTTTTGAACCATGTTAAAATGTATGTTCTCAGGTTGACTTTCAATGTGCTATATGGAAGGAACCCTAAAGCGAAAGGTAAACGCGAGCCAACTGCACTTCAGCTGAGTAGAAGCAGCACAGAGAGCCAAGGGATGGCTGGCAAACCAGACCTGCCGCAGCCTAGAGTGCTTTCCCTCCATGGCAGCCTCCTCAGCACACGCAAGGGCACTTCTGTGCAAAAAGAACCCTGGAGAGATGAGGAGAAACCTGGCGGGATTGGGCTTTTTAAATGATCCTTCAACGCTCTTACAGAAAATGTTTTTACTGGTTCTCAGCATAGGAGCAACTTGAAGTGGGTTTAGTGTTGTGGATAATAAACAGGGGCTAAAGACCACAGCAGGCATTTGCTTGCTAATGAAGAGTGACACAGAGTACACAAGCGTATATAGGCAGGGCCTCATGTAGCTCAGGCTGGCTCCCACCTCCCCATGTAGTTGAGGGTGACCTTGAACTTCAAGGGTGAACTTTGATTCTTCTGTCCCTTCTGAGTGCTAGATTTGCAGGTCTGCACCAGCACACTCCTCAACACTGAAGAAAAAACAAAACAAAACAAAACAAAAAACAACCCAGGGCATTGTGCATGTCAGGGATGCATTTAATCAGCAGACATATGCCCCAGCCCCCTATATAAATAATTTGAATTTTTATAACATTTCTATTTTGTGTGTATGTGTGTGTACACGCATACAGGTGCCACAGAAGCTGGAAAAGGCTGTCAGAATTTCTGGAGCTGAAGTTGCAGCAGCTGAAAGCTGTCTAAGTGGGCAGTGGGAGCTGAAGTCCAGTTAAGTCATCTCTTTAGCCCTTTACAGAATATATATATATATATATCCATGGATATAAATCCAGCATACTAAAATGATGATTCCACCACAAAACAAAATTCTGAAGGGGAAGAACAGTCTAAAGAGACACTAAGTAAGAGCATCAACATATTCTCCTTACCCTCCAATTAGGGTTCTTCCAACAGATACTTCCTGGGTGCCTGTTATGTGCCCAGCACAATTAATTGCTCCAGGAGAATTAGAGCCAAGGCTCTCCTAGAGAAAGAACATGAACAGGGAGATGACACAGAGCTAAACACTGGAAAGTGTTTCCAGGTTGTCAGGGTAGGCCCGGGGCGACTCATGCTAGATGGGACGTCTGCCTCACACAGGAGGCATTTGGGATAAAGGTTAAGTGGGAAAAGACTCATGGGAAGATCGGAGGTGAAGAGCAAATGCAAAGGACCTGGGACAGGACCAACCTTGGGTCGTTTCAGAAATATGAAGACAACCAACTAAATAACGAGGGTAAGAAGTGTGCTACAAAACAAAACAAAGCAAAACCAAAACCAAAAAACAAACAGAAGAAGAAGAAGAAGAAGAAGAAGAAGAAGAAGAAGAAGAAGAAGAAGAAGAGTGCTACAAAACAGCAGACCCACCTCGATAAAGCTGTATCCTTAAAAAGATGGACCAAATTCTATTCAGGTTCCATGAACCTGAAAATTGTGTTTTTTCATCATGAAAAGTCTTTCACCTAAAACTTAAAAAGGATATAATGAAAAACCTTTACTTTCTACCTTATCTGTCCTGGCTTAGCTGTTACCTCAGAGGTTGCCAGGCAACTCTGAGAGGAAATAACCCTGATTTTTTTTTAAATGTCATCATCGGTTGGAGAGATGGCTAAGTGGTCAAGGGCACTGGCTGCTCTTCCAGAGGACTAGGTTTGATTCCCAGTACCCACATGGAAGCTAGCGGCTGTCTGAATCTGAAATCCTCTTCTGGCTTCTGCAGTGTCCATGGTTCACAGACAAACATGCAGACAAAACACCAATACACACAAAATACAATGAAGAATTAATTAAAAACACATGCCATTAGCCATGAAGAATGACGCCGCTTTCCCAGGTCCCTGGGAGGAAGCTTGTCTGGGTTGGTGGAACTCTTTGAAGCACCTCTGGTGTTCAAGCTTGAGGAAGGAAAGGGTTAAGGTTTGAGCTCTGCTTAATTTAGTCTCCCATTGAAAGCACAAGGCTTAAGTGGTGTTTGCCACCCTGGGATGACATGTACAAGGGCACTGCTGACAGCTCTCCCTCTTGACAATGAGGGGAAGAGATTCCATCACCCGGCATCTATGGTGGTCAGCTTTCTGTCACAGTGACAAAAATACTGACAATTAACTTAAAGGAAAGATGATGTATTTTGGCACATGGTTTCAAAGGTTCAGTCCTTGGTCACTTGGCTCTGGCAAGGTCATGGGCCTGTGGTGAGGTAGACTATCATGGAGGGGAGCCTGTGGAGAAGCAAAGCTATTTGCCTCGTGCTGCTGGGGATCTCAGAGAAAGAAGGGAACTGGGGACAAACTATACTCAAGGGCATATCCTCAAGGATCCACTTCCGGCTCTACATCCTAAAATTTCTGTCACTTTCCAGTCACCTGTTATGGGTTAGTATGTTGATGAAGTCAAGTCCTCATGACCCAGCCAAGCTCCTAAAGGGCCTATCTCTGAACATGGCTGTACTGGGTGGTCACACCTTTAGCTCATGGGCCTTTGCTGGCCATCTTAGATCAGAGCCATGGCCTTGTCCCAGCTTGTAAAGCAGCAAGCGTCTCTTCTCCTTCTGTAAGGAGTAGCTACTGAAAATGAAATGCCCAGGGGGAAATATTAAACTCGCATTATGTATACATAGCTTCGAGGTGACTGGACAGCTGAGAAGATGGGGGCTCAAACCCTCTACCACTGTGCCTTTCCCTTCCCTCCATAGACTGACGGCTTGGCCAGGCATCACAGTAGCCAGCACACTGGGGGTGTCCTCAGTTCCAAAGAGCCCTGAGCCTTGCTTTGGGTGAGCTTTAAGATGAATGTTTCAGACTTTTTCCTGAGGCAGGAGGCTGACTGTGATCACCAGGGACTCTAGAACAACACCCCTGTTGTTCCAGGGTCTCTAAGCCACATGTCACGAAGGGAGACTCAATCAGGTTTAGATTGGTTTGGACATCTTCTCAGCACACCAGTCCACTCAAGGTGAGAGGAACGCTGAGCAGATGGAAATGACATAGCCACCAGTGTGCTGCTACCTGTGTGCTGCCACCTGTGCGCTGCCACCAGTGTGCTGCCACCAGTGTGCTGCCACGTGTGCGCTGCCACCAGTGTGCTGCCACCAGTGTGCTGCCACCAGTGTGCTGTCACCTGTGTGCTGCCACCTGTGTGCTGCCACCTGTGTGCTGCCACCAGTGTGCTGCCACCTGTGTGCTGCCACCTGTGTGCTGCCACCTGTGTGCTGCCACCTGTGTGCTGCCACCAGTGTGCTGCCACCTGTGTGCTGCCACCAGTGTGCTGCCACCAGTGTGCTGCCACCAGCGTGCTGCCACCAGTGTGCTGCCACCTGTGTGTGTGTGTGTGGGGGGGTGGCCTGAGGTTCATTCCTGCCCCGCAAGAGGAGAGGAAGGGAGGAAGAGAGAGAGAAGGAAAACAAGGGTGTGGAAAGGGACTGGAAAGAGGGAAGGGGAGACCACTTCTCTGATCAGAAGTGATAGAGGCAGGGTCGCAAACACTGTGTGCCTTTGCCGCGGTAAAAGGCCTACTTCCATTCACCCCACCCCTGTGGGAGCCTGAGAGAATGGCAGTAGTCTTTCAAACTGGCAAGGAAAAGAAGGGAAACATTCAAGCCCAAGTCTACTTCCTTTGATTTTTTTTTTTTTTCTTAACTAGAGTATTATCAAGCATTCACTGGCTACAGCGTGAGAGCTCAGACTCTGGTGTCTGGTTGGGGGTCTGTGCAGGGAAGGCCAGCAGCTCCACCTGTACCTGTGTACTTCCGCCTCCAGCACTTCCCTCCCACCCACACTCCCTTTTCTCCTCATATTAAATGTTTCATGGATGAAAAAAAATATTATTGTGTACACAGTGTTCTGCCTGCATATATATTTGCACAACAGAAGAGGGCATCCATGTGGCTGCTAGGAATTGAACTCAGGACCTTTGAAAGAGCAGCCATTGCTCTTAACCTCTGAGCCATCTCTCCAGCCCAGTTTCATGGATTATTATTGTTCAAATACAACAGGACTTAAATGTATTATTGAAAGTCCCTGGGTCCCTCTGGATATGGTGACAGTTAAAATACAGGGACCTCAGTAAGGGACATTTTTCTGGGAGGTCTTTAGGCATTGTGGAAGTGCTCTATCTTGGTATGCCTTCAAAGGAGCTGTTTGCTTTAAAGGGAAAGAGAACCGAAACACACCAGAAAGGCTCTGTCCCATTAGGTCAGCATTGCATTTTAACCTGAAGAACGGATATGAGCAGACTGCTATTACAGAAGGAATGTGGGTGTTCTGCTAGGGCCTGGCTTGGACTCTATCAGAACACATAGCTTTAAACATAGTAGAAATGGATTTCTTTGTGACTTAACATGTTTCTTTGCTTAGACTATCATAGGTTCTTCTGAAAAGGAAAAAAGACTGTGTAGCTAATAAGAAGCAGTCGGTCTCCAGGCTCCGTCTTTACAGGGATATGAATTCCTGACACCTCACTGACAGCCATGTCATCATCCAGAAAAGCCCTATGGGTCCTTTATTGCTGGATGTCCAGGAACTCAGGTGACCTTTCCCAGCTTGGCATGCACATAGAAACACACACATACACACTGATAGATGCAGACACGCACATATTCACACATATGCAGGCACTCTTAGTGCACATATATGCTTATACATGATCACTTATTCATATTTTCATATATGCAGTAAGTTCATATATATACAGATGGCCCCTATCTTTACACCACACTCGCTCATACACATATGCTCACACACACACTAACACGTCGTTGTTCATATACACACTCATATGTTTGTATGTTCTCAGAGACATCCACAGCCATGCCTGCCCCCATTCGCTCATACAAGTTTTCATAAGCACACCACTACACTCACATATGTACACACAGTCACACATACTCTCCCAACGCTAACGCGTAAAATACTTACACACATATTTGCACACTCACACAAACACATACTAGCCTTCATAGAAGGCTCACACACTGTCGTCACATGCGTTCACACATCCACTTACCTTTTGTTTGTGAGTGTGAGTCCCAGCCTCTGCAGGCTCAGTGAGCCCTGATAAAATTCCAGGCTACCCCAAAGAGGCTGGACGTTTCTAAGCAACAATATTAAGCCCTCACCGCTGCTTGCCTTACTTAGCTAGTCTGGGGGCAGCGCCTGGCCTGGCGGAACAACTACGGGTTACTTGAGTCACCTTCAGGCTCTGTTGGGAGTTATGAGAAGGCTGGCAAGGGTGGGACCACCTCAAAGCCAGCTCCCAGGTGGTCCCAGAAAGTAGTTCCAACAGAGTTCTCTGAAGAGCTGGGCGGGGCAGACAGAGGGCAACGCCCACCAGGGGGTGTTGCGTAGATAGCCCAGGCTTGAGAGTTGGGGACTCCGGAAGAGAGATAGGGACCCTTTCACCTCAGGTTTAACTTCTGGCTGGAAAGCAGTTGAGCAGGATTTTGAGACACCGTAGAGGCCTCGCTGTCCCTCTTCCCCACCCCCAGAGGGTCAGGAGGCCAGGTTTGTATTTAGTTACTGGTAATGATCTCGTTAGGGGTTTGAATAGGCCACCCCTCCCAAGACATTCAGCCCTGCCAGCGGGCCTCCCCACCCATCACCGCCTCCCCTGTGTGGCCTTACACAGGATGTGAACTGTGATTAACAGACTCCCCGTGCTTAATAATGTACAAAACAGCACTGAACAAGAAAAGTTGAAGACAATCAGACCGGGACATTGGCAGGGTAGGGGGTGGCTGTCAACAATCCTACAATCCTACAAGCAAGGCCTTAACAAAGCTGGCTGCGCATAATGTCACAGCTGGCTGCTGGCAGGGTGCTGGGTGGATAGTGTCCCCCGTCCAGCCAGGTGGTCAAGCTGAGCTGGCCTTTTTCTTTAAAAGGAGGTTGGGGAGGTCTCCTGTTTCTTACAGGAAAGAAAATAAGGGGCCCATTGAATAAGAGAAAGAGATTAAGTAACGAAGAAAGTGACGAGCAGCTAATAAAGACTTCAGCGGTGGTAATCCTTGCCATAAAGGGACAAATATGAAAGCTTTTGTTCTTGAGTTTAGATTAACCGTGGCCGGAGAGATCCCTCAAATGGAAGTTGGTTGCCTGAACCACCTCTCTTGTGAAGCTCTGTGAAGGGAGATTGACCGCGGATTGACAAAAAGCCCTTGGAAAACTATTGCCAATGAGCTATTTACGCCAACAACTGGGGCTGGGTGGGCTGCATGTGAACAGACCACACCGGTTGTAGGCCGAACAGGCAAATGATTAAAGATGCAAGATGTGGGGGCATTTACCCTGCCTTTCTTCTGCTCACCCTATCACATGCTTCGGGGTCACCTCGGCCCTGGGGATGCTGCTTAACATTCAAAAATCATAAAAGTTTGGTATTTTTAATATCCATTGCATGCAGAAATTCTGATTTTTATCAGTTTGCATTCAAATTTCCACATACCAGGGGCCATTATCCGCCATTCTCAGAGCAACAGGAAGCTGGTTTTATGGAAACATCATAATGAGGAGACTTGTTTGACTCCAAGGAAACTTAATGACTGATCAAGACCCGAAGCCAGATAAGCCAAGAACTGTCTGCGTGGAATTTATTTTTGGTTGCTTCTAGGCTCTAGATTTCGAACCTGCTGGCAGGTCCAGGCTTCTGCTTAGGTGACTCTGACTTATCTGCCGTGTATTCATTAGCGTAAAGGTCGCAGACGCCCCTCTCTCAGTGATTCTTTTCAGTGTTACTTCACTGTTGCCTTTGGACTGGGCAATAAGGCTGCTTCCAACCAAAACAGCATTCTGTATTTTCTCTGGCAAGCTGTTTTATTAACTTAGCAACGGAGCACCAGCTGGTGCCTTGGACTCTGCCTACGGAACTCATCCATCATGGTGGTTTGCAAAACACGCCCTGGGTTCAGGATGCTGTGAGAACTGGGGAGAGAAGAGGTACGCTAGGGCCAGCACTCCACCCTGGGAAACATTTTTGTGATGTCCATCATAGAGACAACTTTTGTAACTCCACATTATTGCTTAAGGTTAACGGAGAACGTCTTTAAAAGAATGGCAAGGAGCAGCTGACCCCAAGACCATGGCAGTGCAGATGACAGAGGTGTCAAAAGACTAGGTGGGGATTGTGTAGGGGACTGCAGTGGACTTTATCAGGCAATGACACCATGACGTTTTGTGCCTGTGGTACGTTGGGGACCATGGTTCACTCAGGCAGGATGACTGACAGCCTTATTTTGTTCCTACTTAGCAGCCAGGATTTGCCTTGACAGCTGTATGTACTTACTTGTGCCTTACCTGGATTGGCAGGTCGTGGAGAAAGAGCTTGGGGGTCCTCCCCACCCCACCTTGTACAGCCCAGGGTCAGGAATCAGTGTCTTAGGAGGAGACCCACAGAGGCCACTAGCCCCTCGGTCAGGTCACTCCCCCCCAGCATTGCTCTGCTGTCTTCAGAATCAAATACAGGCTTTGCTCAAGCCCTTATCACTTCTGTGCAATTAAAACAGGAGCTCTGAGGTGCATTTCCCACTGTGGTGGCAGTGCATTCTCGAAAGGACTCCTATTTGTTGATCCTAAACTAGCCCCACTGGCAATTCTAGAAGCCGTTCCTTCAGCCAGAATAACTCACTAATAGTTGCTGTTAAGCCATCTGCTCACGGTAGTGCACATTTGTAATCCCAGCACTAGGGAAACGGATGGCAAGTTTGAAGCCCACCTGTACTATTATAATTACACTTTGTTTCAAAAAACAAGACGATCTCCCCAAACCAAACACTCTTCCAAACACAACGTGTGTGTGTGTGTGTGTGTGTGTGTGTGTGTGTGCCCACACATGGGTGTGTAGAAGCACGAGGATGAGGTAAAAGACGAGGCCTTCCTCTATAGTTCTCTGTGCTATGTTTTGAGACAGGGTCTCTCCCTGGACGTGGAGATCATCAGTTGGGTGGAATGACTGTCCACTCAGTCCCTGGGATTCTCCTGTCTCCACCTCCCAGGGCCGAGACTTCAGGTCTGTGTCACCATGCCCAGCTTTTGATGAGGGTGCTGGCTGGGGTCGGAACTCAGGCCACCATACTTGAACAACAAGCACTTTTACCCACCAATCTGTCTCTTCAGTCCTGAAAACTTTAAAAATGTGGTCTCCATATTCATAAACAAACCAAAGGCATTAATGAGGTTGTATTGTAGGAGAAGCAGAGACTATTTTCAGTCTCTAGATGTGGGGTGCTGTGACATACTGTTCCCCAATAATCACTGACCACAGTGTTTGACTGTAAACACTAGTTTTCTATGTTGGAACATTTTCTGGCCCACAATTAGTGCTAGTCAGAAGTGCTAGGAAGCTGACACTGTCTTTTTTAGGAGCCATTTTCCCATCCAGACTAAAGGTAGCGAGTGGCAAGATCCTGCACCCATGGCGTCCGGGTGGGAGTCCGCTCCATGCTGTCCTTGATTCCTATAAGGATGAGCATCAATGCCCGCTGTGGGCACTGAGCATCTGTGTCCTTCATCAACTCCTTCTCGCTACACCTCACTTTACAGGCCCATTTCATTCAGTGTCTGGGAGGAAAGTTGACTCCACCCTTGGTATCATCCACTACCAGGGTAGTGGTGAGAATAGAACAAATAGCAAAACTGCGGCCAGGACAAACGTTTTCTAAGATCAGCCTAGTTCAATGGGATACCATTCAGAAGTGCTTAAAATTAAATTAAATTTAATTTAAAAATTAAAAAAAAAAAAAAGATTCAAACAAATCATTGTACTTCAGGACTACATGACTAGGAAGCCAAGGTATTGAGCGAGGTCCCTGACTGCTTGAGGTATTTCCTGGCTAGCATGGGTCAAGTGACAGGTGGACACAGAGACTGTTGATTTATTCTACTGTTTTGTTTTGTCTTTCAGGTGTCAGTCATGAGGGCTTAGGATGCCTTGCCTTGAGGAAGCAGACAAAAATCTGAATGATTTCCTGAGGAAATCTGGACGAACCCACTAGTTTCGCTTGCTTTTGGGTAATGGCTTTCTGTCCCTTGATCCCCCTCCTCACCCCGCCCCCTCACCCCTTCCCCCCTCCCCCGCCCATGACTTTGGGGACTTACCCCCCAGTGACTCAGCTACACAGCAGGGCTTAAGTACAGAGAGCGCCTGTGGTGTGTGACCCTGAGGAAGTGATGAGTTAAGGTGTTGTTTGTTTGTTTGTATGTGATTTGGAAACAACCTTATTAAACCTAAACCAGTTGAACGTCTCCACTAGAGCCTATCCCGGAGTCTAATATGTGAACTGTGACTTCAGAAGGCAAAACAATCCACCCCACTGAGTGGTAATGATGCCTCTTTCTGAGCATGCGTCCTACGAAAAGCCAGGAAGGGTGATTGTGCATAACCAACCACTGTTTGTTTCGTTCTTTGTTTCCCATCGCTTTCCCCCACTCCTTCAGCAGCAGCAATCCCACTTCTTTTAAAAATTTATTGTTGTAACATGTATATGTATAGGTTCAGTTTTCTTAACCAATATATTTTATTACGAACTTATTAACCGAGCGTATGTCCCTTATAACCCGACTAACCAAAACAACAGGAAAAGAGGATTAAGGAATAACAGTACCAAAAAAGTAAGGATATCAGTTCCGAGGAATGATTCACCTGGGATAATCAGCAGGATTTCTTCTGCTGGAACCTGGAGTAACCAGAACCTGGAACCTCAGCAGGAGCCGGAGTCCCAAAGCCTTCCTTCAAGCGGTTCTCTCTAGGAGCATCTCAAAGTGGAGTGATGAACAGCCAAAACTATCCCAAGTCTCCAAAAACCCTGCCTCCAGTTCTGGGCTTATTTATATATCTCCTCCCTGAGTCTGTTCACGGATCTTTTCAGCCGGCAACAATCAAGTTCCCTCACAAGGTGGTTTGTCTTCTAGTGGATTAACCTCACCTGTTCTCTCACAAGACCGTTCTGATCCCACCCTTGGGATCCTAACAAAAACAGGCTTATCTCTCCTTCATATATGGCCCCTGCCTGTGTGACATTTTGTGCCCTACAAAATGTGTACAGAAAGCTGTGGAGCCTGGAAGGGGCCCTCAGATTCCCTGCAGCCAGAGTAACAGGTCCCTGTGAGCTACAGTGTGGGGATTTAGGGGTCAACCCAGCGTCTCTGTGCTCTTAACCACTGAGCCCTCTCTTCAGGTTCTCAGCCCTGATTCTCTAACCCGGAAATGCCCCTAGACCTTGTTCTGGAGGAAGTACATTTGGGATTCGTCTGCCACCTCCACATAACTGGTGATCTACAATTGAATTTTCTCTTCTGCAATACTCACTAGTCTCATGACTGCCACACTGCAAGGCAGGCCAAACGCTAACACGTGAACCATCCTCCTGGCGTGCTTGAGGTTGATGATGCTCACTAGACTCACACTGTCTCGGGGGAGAGGCCAGGGCAAGGCTGTGATTCACCCTGCACTTGTAGGGTGACTGCCGTATCTTTGTGGACCCCTTCCCCCGGTCAGCTTGAGCCAGCATTTCTAGATCCCTCTCACGACGTCACTTGAACAGCATATGTGCTCATATGCTAAGGTTGTCCAAACAGGAGTTACTGGACCAAAGGCAGAGGCATCCCTGTGTTCTCTTTCTGTCTCCTCGTTCTGTTTTCCAGAGGCACGCCACTGTCGGCCCCTCCTGCACGTGGGAAGAGGGATTTAGCCATCACCTTGATGGTTCAACAGCAAAAGTGCAGTGTGGCAAGCCAACTTCTTTAAATTGTCTTGACATGTTTTATCAAAGCTATTTTTAGGTTAGCATGTATAGTAATAGGCTTCATCAAGGCATCTTCTAGTATCCTCTCAACTGCTCATCTTGCCAGGCAACTTCAGCTTCTGAGGTTCCTGATCCCCTGAGTGTGGGTTGGAATGCAGGCGAACTGTCACTCTTATGCCTGGGTTTGACTACACCATACTCCATCATTGCTACTGGCTTTTAAACATGGAAGCTGCTGTGTGAGAAAGTCCGAAGTAGTAAGTTTGTATTGTTTTAAGCTACATCTGTGGGAATATTTTGCACAGCAAAAGAAAACTAATTCGGGTACAGTCATGTGCCACGCAATGCTGTGACCAATGACGGCCCATATGCATGATAGCCAGCTCCAGACTGTGTCAACTAATGACGTCATTACCTCCCTAGTGGGTAAACACACCCTGGGCTGTCTGTGTCCTGACAAACTTGCCTAATCACACGTTTCTAAGACTGTCTCCCTGTTGGAGAGTGACAGAACGAAGCCATATCAGGAAAACACTTATTTTTGTATTTGTTTGTAGCCTCCCCCCTCTTAAAAATCTATTTGAAAATAGTTCAAGCAAGTCCTTCTTTTTCTTCTACTTTGAGCAGATATTTGTGTTATTTCTCTAGTCTTTCCTAAAAACGCTTATGTTTTATGATTGAAGTTCCGCAGCCACAGTACTTGGTAATGGACATGGGTCATTTTCTCAAAATGAGCAATGAAATGACAATTAGGGGTATGAAAATAATTTAGTAAGAATGATTTTCCCATTTTTAATGGTTGGTTTGCTGTTTGAAGATTAGGTCAATGAAGACCCTTAAAGATTAAAATAATTTCCAAGGCATTACTTAATAAAAGTCTTCCCTGACATAGTTAGATTATGTAAATAACATTTTCTTGTCTATGAAAGTCATGTCAGGAATATCAGGACTTTGGCCAAAAATGAGCCAGCTTTTCACCAACTTACTTCCCTTTCCTCTGACAAGCGGGTAGGCCATACATCCCAGCTTTCCTGAGGTTCAGCTGGCCATGACTACTTCTGGTCAGGGATACAATGCTCTTCCCTCTAGCCAAGTCATAGTAACCTCCCACTGGGCCCACTGCACTGTCTTCTGCCTGTAAGCTGGAAACACAAGATTTAAGTTCTAATGGATGTTAGAACCTCAACCAGGAAGGATGCTTGTTTCAGAGTCACCATGGAAGGCTGTTTTCAACTAGGAGAAATAGAAATAAACACTTGTATCAAGTTACTGAAATTTAAAGGTGTTTTGTTTCAGGAAAGAGCTGATCTATCTGTGTGTGTGTGTGTGTGTGTGTGTGTGTGTGTGTGTGTGTGTGCGTGTCTTTAGTGGGTGAGTAGTTTCTATTCATTAGAATGCCAGCACTTTCCTGCCAGTCGATGAGACTAGGCAGTCAGGGGCTATAGTCCTCCCTGCTAACATCAGACTCAGTGCTTCATATAAATTGATGGTCAATAGTTTCCCACCAAATACACAAATAATTCAACAAAAGAACCATTTGCCCTTTATAGGCATGCATATGTGCATGTAGCCTGCTTGACGAAATATGACTTTAGACCAAGTTAACTAGTGATAATAAAAATGCGGCTAAGCATCATGATTGTGACTCTAGGTCCAAGTGTGGAGGTACAAGCATGGAATCCTAGACCTGGAGAAGCTAAGGAGAAGGTGAAGAGTGTAAGGCCAGCCAGTGGTATATAGCTATTCCCACTGAGTTGAAACATTCTGTCCTAGAGGGATGGGAGACGCTCCTAAGCACCCATGGAATAAAGGGAAAAGTTAGAAGCCTAAATATTTCATTAAGTCCTTTCCTAAGGGTTAAGGTTAGGGTTAGGGTTAGGGGTTAGGGGTTAGGGTTAGGGTTAGGGTTAGGGTTGGGGTTAGGGTTGGGGTTAGGGTTAGGGTTATGATTGGCACTATGGTTGGGGTTAGGGTTAGTGTTAGAGATAAGAGTTTCTTCCTCCTGTGCTGCTGCAAGTTATAGTAATACTCTAGGATGCAGCTTTGTATGAGTCTCATCCATGCTGGTGTGGTCTTTTCTTTGATGCAGCTGCCTTTGAGCCACCCTTGCTTCTGTGAGTAACTTTTCACTAGGCTTCTGCAAGGAACCTCAGCAAAACATTGGCTCACTAGATTGGACTCCAGTGGCATCCTTCTTTCTCCTTTGGTCTGTCATCAGTGACCATCTACCTGGATGAAAAGACATTTTTCACATCTACCTAGGAAAAGTCATGCATCTCTTGGGCTGCACAGGGAGACCTCATCTAGAAAGCACTGCAAATCTGGCTCATGATTCATCCCTAGGCGTCAGGGGAAGGGATGGCAAGTGGATGGATAGGGCTTTGCAGGAGAGCTTCCAGAAACCAGTGTATCAAACCCACAGTATCAAAAGAAAATTAGAAGCTTAGGGAAAATAGGAAGCTTCTACTTAGGAGTAAGAAGTATTCACCTTGCAGAGTGTTGGGATCTGTTTGCCAAGAGCTTCTACTCTCCTCTGTACGGCCTCAGGAGAAACTAGTGGAATGGGCTGTTGGGTTTATTACAATTAGATGAAGTTACAAAGGCTTTGCAGACTTCAAGAGAAGGCTAGAGGGGCGAGTAGTTTTGTATAAAACACAGAGATGACTGTGACTTAGAACAGAGCACATAATTGTATTTAAGGACATCTGTACTTCTGGCTGAGTTCTCATTGGCTGAACCAAGATTTCTGTAAAAAAAAAAAAAAAACAACAACAACAACAAAAAAAAAACAGCTGAGCATTCCTGTCCCACTTAGATTTTTCTTATTCTGGTCAACACAAAAGCAAACAAGCAAAAACTCCAGTGTTTTAAATATATAATCTAATAGTTTTGATGTTTTTGTTTGTTTGTTCTGTTTTGCTTGTTTGCATTTGTTTTGTTTGAGAGGGACTTGTGTGGCTGTTCCTTTTAAAATATAGTATTAATTCTTTAAGAATTTCATACGTACATACATTCAATATATTTATCCTTTCTACCCCTCCCCTTAATTCGTTCCAGGTCCACTTCTATTCCCTCCTGATTGTGTGTCCTCTTTAAAAAGAAAAACAAAAAAGATAACACAGTTGAGTTTTAATGGCTTTTCTATCATGAATGCAACTACAATAGCAAATAAATTCATCACTAGATCTCAATTTATTTACAAAAGATCCCAGCTGTTGCCCAGTGCTCCAAGTGGGCAGAGACAGTTTTGTTCACAGGAGTGGGTATCTGGCTATTGAAAAGGCATTTTCAGGCTTTATTGGCAAGAAGAATCAGCCCCAGGAATAATGGAATTATGGACGACTGCTCAGATACTTGAATTCAAAGTATTCAGAAGGGGAGGGAACAGCTAATAATCTGTGAGAGTAGTTTTGAAAATAATAACATTTAACCTATTGTAGCATTGTTCTCAGAAAAGGTCCAAATTGCCATAAGGAATAATGAAACGTAGCACAAAAATCCTGGTGAAACCCCGAAACGGAACACCTTAGAAATCTTACTGTGCCAAGTCACCTACACAGAGGAAAACATGCTGAAGAAACTTCTTCTTACACTTGTCAGGTTGACAAAAGAGCCTGAATGATTATTCAAAGCAGGATGTGAAGGGTAGCCGCTAATCTGATTATAGTAATGGCATTCATGATGCATGCATTTGGAGTAGTGACTGCTGAATTGCAGTTATTAGCAAGCTTGCCATGTTTACTGGCACGATGATACATATTTAAAAGTCTGTCTTCCAATATGGAAGGCTGGGCACATGGACAATAGAGGGGGGCCTTCTTTTCCTGTTTTTCCTTATGAGTTATCTGACCCACCTGCCCACTTGGAACAGGTCCTGGCATTTTGTTATTGTTGATGCTCTGGGCTGTCTTACCCGTCCCAGGTCTGGCCTCCTTGGGTGCTGATGTCTGATAAACTCATGGGCTCCCAGAGGAATACAGCCGAGAACTGTTTTCCCCGAGCTATTTAATTGTCTCTGTGGACTCTCCCCTTTTTGTCCAGTTAGAGGTAATTTCTACTGCTTTATTAGATGGCTCACCATTTAAAAACATGCTTTTAAGATCGCGAGTAGGATCAGCTACCTGAAATAGTCACAGTACCATAGGCTGCAGGTGGGACAAGCTAGATCTGAGACCTTCCTGACCTCAGGATGTCCCTCGGTTTGTGCTCTGATGAAGAAAGGGGGCAAAAAATATGTGCATTAAATCCTTGTTTTGGTCCAGTTTTCTTACTGACAATTTAAACTTGATGCCTTTGGTTCCTTCTGCTCTGTACATACACCCAACACTTTAACTGGAACAGAAAGTATTAATCCTCCAAAATGTAAGAATGGAATCAGCGTGTGCTTTTGAAAGAGAAGGGCATGAATTCCAAAAGGAAACACAGAAGTTGCTTCCACCTGAAGGGTTATACCGGCAAACTCACATTTAGAAACTAAATCACCAGTGCCTGGGGTTAAGGGGCAGGGCTTCTGGAAGATGATGCGATCAGAGGGGCAGCCCCCTCACCACTGAGATCAGAGAATTTACAAAAAGATGGCTCCAGAAAACCGTCTTGGCTTCTGCAGCAGACATAGGACAAAGGACCACCTATGCACCAGGTTCTGAATCTGCAGGTGCCTTCTTCATGGACTCCCCAGTCTCCCAAACTGAGAGAAATCCATGTCTATTGCAAGTACAAAATAGAAGTATGACCCAATCCAGTGGGCACTGGAGGGCCTCTGGCATCTACGGCCAGCTCCTAGTCAGCCGGCTGCTGGGCAACAGCCAGGTTCCACTTACCCATCTCGTATGATGGGCTGATTGTCCAGACGCTGGTCATAGCTGAAGAATGTTTCTTTAACAGGATGTCATAGCATTGTGGCGGCTAGAGGGTTACAAAAACAGATGCCTTAAGTCGCAGTGCATCTGAGCCTTTGCTTGCTCTGTGTTCGCTGATGAGCGTGACCAGAACACATCATACGGCCAACTCATATGAATGGAGAGCTTTCGGATAAAATACACATGTCCAGTTAAATGTGAAGTTCACACAAATGAGCAGCAGTTTTCTAAGCCTCAGTATGTCTTGCTGAAAGATGTATTAGTCAAGGTTTACCAATAAATAAAATCAGAGGCTAGAAAGGTCACTTAGTGGCTGAGAGCACACACTGTTTTGTTGCAGAGGACTCGTGCTCGGTTCTCAGTACCCACATCGGGTGGCTCACGACTACCTGTAATCGCAGCTCTGACAGGGATCGTCATTCTCTTCTGGCCTCTGCAAGCACTCGCTCTCACCTGCACATGGCCGTTCAGCCTCGGTCATGCACAGAATTCAAGGTAATTTTTAAGGACAGAGAATCAGTAGGGTATAGACAGATAGATACAAGAAGATTGATCCTGAGAACTAGACCATGTTATAGAAGCTGAGAAGTTTCACGGCACGTTGGCTACAAGCTGGGGCACCAGGGAAACCACTAATGAAGTTTCATCCAAGTTAGAAGGCCTGAGAATTGGGGGGGGGGGCGCGATGGGTCCTGATGCTTGCTATATGTGGCAGCCTGCACCACAAAACTCCCAGACCAGGATCTGATCTCTGACGTCTAAGTTGAGAGGTAACTAGCTCATCTCAGAGTGAATTCACCCTGCCTTCACACATCTTCTCTTCAGGGTTCTGGGGATTGAGTGGTACCCACCACCCTGGGGAGGGGCACCTGCTTTGTTCATTTACCAGCTCAAATTCTAAACTCTTCCAGAAGCACTTGTACAAACACATCCCTCAGGCCAACCAGGTTGACCTAAAATTAACCAGCACAGATGTCACAGGTGTTTTTCCTGTCCATCTTCCTAGCTCATTATTCTGGCCATCAGACAGAGAATGTACTTCTTTTATTTTATTCGTTTTCACACGCAGTAATTACATATTCATTTTATTTTGAGACATTTATTTATTTTGCTCCGTGGTCCAGATGGACTGGATTCTTCACCCCAGTCTCCTGAATACTAGGATTGTAGGTGGGCATGTGACCAGAATTTTGCTACTTTGTAAGTTCTTCTTTTTCCCCACCCTTTATCTCCTCCCACCCTACCCCCACCCCCAATCACTAGTTAGGAGAGAAAGGAGGATAGAGAGGAAAAGGGATTCCTGAATAAATTTAGAGGTCAAAAGGGGGTCACCATGATTGTTAGACTACTTCTTGCTGTTTAGGGGTGTCGAAAGTTTGATCTCTGTCAAGAGATCTAATTTCTTGTTGTCTCGTCTCTGCACACAGCTACTTAACAAATTTAACAAACCAACCAACAATAATCCACACCACCTCTCGGGCCCTAGCATTGACACACCCTCTGAAAAGTCCCCAGAATTCCAAACGTCACACAATCACAGATACTACTATCTGCAGCTGGCAAAATCACGCCCCAACAAAAGCATGAGACAAATCATAGCCAGCTCCTACAAAGCAGTCCCGGGTCCCCACATCTGGTATCAAAACGAAAGCATTCTTATTATATTTTTTGTGAGGTTTTTGGTTTGGTTTGGTTTGGTTTAGTTTTCTTTCAAGACAGAGTTTCACTGTGTAGCCTTGTCTGTCCTACATTTACTTTGTAGACCAGGGTGGCTTCAAACTCACAAAGATATGCCTGCCTCTGCCTCTGCAAGTGCTGGGATTATAGGTGAGCACCACTGTGCCTGGATATTTCTGTGTTTTTATTGCTGTTTTAAGAAACCAAAACTTTAAAATTCTCACTGCATGGGTGCCCTACATCCTGCCTCATGTATTTGCTTACTAGTTTGTTTCTGTCTTTTCTCCCAAACTGTAAGCCTACCAGATTGGATCATCAGCATTTGAGCTTCCAAACCATGTATAAAGCCAGGCATTCAGTTAGCACACACTGAACATATAGCAGAACAAACTTGCATGAACAAATGAAATCGTGAACACATGTGTGCAGTTAACCCATGTGTGGGTTTGTTGTCAACATGACACAACCCGGAGTTGGCTGGGAAGACTGGATACTGCCTGACAACTGGCCATCATCAGACTGACCCGTAGCCATATTGTAAGAGATTTTCTTGATTGATTAATGTGGGAAGGGCCAACCCCACTGTGAGAAGCACCATTCCCACACAGGTGTGTGTGTGTGGGGGGGGGGCTTTATAAGAAAATTAGCTACGCATGAGCTGGACGGCGAGCCTGCAAGCAGCCATCCCTCACGGTTCCTGCTGCAGGTTCCTGCCTTGACTTCCCTCAAGCGTCGGACTGTGTGACCTGGAGGTGTAAGATGAAATGTGCCCTTTCCTCCCTCAACTTGCTTTTGGTCAGTGTCTTACTATTGCCACAGGAAAGGAAAGTAGAACAGCCTGCACACTCGTTTTGACCCCAAACCCTCTCAAATAGTCTTTATCCTTGAGGTTCAGCCCAAGCAATCCTTGTTCGGAGATCTAAACACCCTTCAACGTCAAGGTGACATCATAAATACACAAAATTCTCTCTCATGGTTTAATAAAGGGCTGAATGAACCCTTCAGTTCACTTAATTCACCATAACTTAGCGGTTCTTTATTCCTTCCATATGTATTTGTGGAGGCTTGTTATGTATATTTATATAATTTCTTATTATTCGGGTTCATAAAATATCTTTTATGAGATCAGCTACCCACAGCTGACCCAGACGCACATAAGGGAATTTTGTTTCTCAAGGAGCCTTCTGTGCACTCCATCTCCTCCCGGCTGTGTGCCTCACTCACCGGGCCTAATGGTTCTAGACACTGGAACAGCTGTGGGGCTCTTGATTTATTGACCTACTGTGTGTATAGCACGCGGGATTTAAATACTAGCATCTGGGGCCATTCTTGTCAAAACTGGAGTTTTCAATCTCGTACTAGGCAAGCTTCTGGGGAGACTCTCCGGTGCGCAGGATGGCACTGGCCAGTGAGCCTGTTAATCTGTGTGTGGAAAGAGAGGAAGAAGGCAGCCATGGGATCCCATTCTATTCCACCTCACAGTCTTCATAAACCCTGCTCTCAGTTACATGACTCCTACAGGGACAAAACAGGATTGCTTTTGCCTCTGCAGATCTTTTTTTTTTTTTTTTAAGACTTATTTATTGTGTATACAGTGCACATAGATCACATTATAGGTGGTTGTGATCCACCATGTGGTTGCTGGGAATTGAACTCGGGACCTCTGGAAGAGCAGTCAGTGCTCTTAGCCACTGAGCCAACTCTCCAGCCCCCCAAAACCTTGTTATTTTAAAAGGTTTAAATTCTCTTTATTAAACAGAACAATCTTGCTACGTTGCAGAAGAGAGGTGTACACCTGCACTCTGGTTTTGAACAGTCTATCCCAAGCTAGCACATAATATTCCTTCCCTTAATTGTGTAATAAAATCCCAAAGGCTGAAGCTGCAGTATTAGTGTTGCAGCTGGGAGGGAAAAAAATCAATAACCGAGGAAAAATAAAGGGGTGATAAAGGAAGACAGAACGGAGGGACTGAGAGCTAGTACCCAAAGGCTCCTCAACTCACAATGGGGTAAAGGCAATAGAGCAACACTGTAAATTGAAATGTCAGAAATGGAAAATGCATCAAGGAGCCAGGAAGACAGCTTCACCAGTAAGCGTCTGCCTTGCAGACATGAGGACTGAGTTCGGATTCCCAGAATCCATGTGAAAAGCCATAGATGATGTTTCATGCTTTTCATCCCACCGATGGCAAGACAGGAGATGGAGATAACGTGTAGGTGAGTCTCATGGGCTCATTAGCCACCCAGTAGTGGGGTTAGAAAATTTCTAGGCCAATGAGAGACCCTATCTTACATAAAAGTGTAACAGAAATGACACTGGAGGTTCTTCTGACCTTCATACATGCAAACACAGGTTCAGATGCATACATACACACACGTGCATGTACGCGCGTGCGTGCGCGCGCGCACACACACACACACACACAGACCTATAGATCTTTTTTTGTTTAATATCACAACCTTTCCCCGGTTTGGGTTTCATAGTCATGTATGAAGTAAGGCTGCCTACCATTGCCTCGGGGCACTGTATTACATAGGACTAGCCCGGAAAGCTGCCATAGTTAAAGCACAAAATCCAGTTTCTACTGAGTGCATACTGTTTTCCCACCACTGAAAGTGAAAAATCAGGCACTGAGCCACTTTAACGGGAGACCAGCTATGCTAATGGGTGGTAAGCAGGCTGTGTAACTACAGCACTTAAATTCACAGCCCTGTGGCAAAAATATCCAGGAAGAAAAACTGTAATCTGCAGCAACTGGCCTCACACATCTAGAACTTGATCGGCAAATGGCAAAGTCTTTCTTAGCTTTTTTGGGCCAGCACCTTCCAACCAGGGCACACCAGAATGGAGAAACTTCCATTTCTTCTGCTAGAAAATGTCTCAAGTCCCCGGCCTGCCTTTGGGTGTCCACCTAATGCAAGTGAGGCGGCCAACCACTGCCGTTACAAGCTCTGAACGAGAAGCCCACTCTTGGTCTCATTTGGGCAATATGATTCCACACAGCTTATAGAGGAAGAAATGCCAAGCGGCCAATAAACATGAGGGGGAAAAGCTCACATGAAGCTAATCTTGAAAGAAGTGCAAATTAAGTCAATAATGACTGGCCTGCTTGGTTTTATGTCAACTTGACAAAAGCTAGTGTTATTTAGGAAAAGGAGCTTCAACTGAGAAAATACCTCCATCTGACTGCCTGTAGGTAAGGGTGTAGAGCATTTTCTTGATCAGTGATTGATGTGGGCGGGCCTGACCCTATGTGGGTGGTGCCATCCCTTGGCAGGTGGTCCTGGGCTCTATAAGAAAGCAAGCTGAGGAAGTCATAATGGGCAAGGCAGGAAACAGTCTCAGCATCAGCTCCTGCCTTAAGTTCCTGCCCTGAACTCCCTTCATTCTGGATTAAAAGCTGAAATAAAACATTTCTTTCTTAAGTTGCTTCTCGTGGTGTTTTATCACAGCAGCAGAAACCTAACTAAGACAGCAACAAACATTTCTTCGGTCTGATTTAGAGGGCATTGCGTAAGTATTAAACAAGACTTTTTAAAAAAAAGTGTCTGTCCTTAAAGTAAGTCCAGTTTGAGCAACTCATTTTGCAGAAACTGTCTCATATATGAAGTGCAAAAACACTCACTATCTAATTGTTTGTACAGACTAAGTGTCACAACCCAGAATGGGTAAAATATGGACTGGCCATGCTGTGGAGTTCCCTGCAATCACCTAAAGAACACGACGCTGAAAAAACACAACAGCAAAACCCCGCAATGCTGGTGACTGCCAGAGAAAAGGCTGGCACGCAAATGCCAGCAGAGAAGATTCTACAATGGCGTTAGTGTACAGGCGATTCAGCTGGCTCGCCCTCAGGGACCTTACAATGTCTTATGTGACCACCAGCTGCCTCCAGGTACAGCCAGGTGTGGGCCGATGGATAAAAGGACTCTCTCTCTCTCTCTCTCTCTCTTTCTTTCTCTCCCTCTCCCTCCCTCCCTCCCTCTCTCTCCCTCTCCCTCCCTCCCTCCCTCCCTCTCTCTCTCTCTCCCTCTCCCCCCTCCCTTTCTCCCCCCCTCTCTCCCTCTCTACCCCTCTCTCTCTTTTTCCTAGGCACCCCTACTCTCTCTGCCCTCATGGCTCACTGGCTGCCTCTACCTCCCTTCCCCCAATAAACCTCCTTATACCAGATCTGCTGCTTGGCATAATGCTTCAGGGCATGGGCCTGCCATGGTAGCCCTGTAGCCGCAACATTATATTTCATAACAAATGGCCACAGGGCTATTCTGTAAGCCTGTGCATGCTCTTGGCATCTCTCCAGCTGTTGGAGACAAAGCCCTAGAGGTTGGTTCCAGAAGTAGAGGCTGGAGAAGGGGAGTCTTGCTTTATATGTGACTTCATTGTTTGTGCTTTTATTATAATCATGCTCAACCTTGGTAATTAAAAAAAATGAAAATGAAAAAGAAACTAGCCAGGGAGTTGCCATTCTGAGAATAGTGTTCAGTCCATCACCCATTTCCTCACTTCCCCTCCTATTGTAGCCGAGTCTTGACAATAGCTTTGATTCTTGGAACAATAGCAGGATGATGAGGAGCCCATCTCACTGACAGTGCTCAGCCACACCTTGTCGGAGGCGAACATTGGTGCAGGTGTCAGAACAATTCAGTCTCATTTATCTGCTATTATCCGGGAATGAGTTGATCCCACAAGTGAGTTTTCCAAATAATAGATGCTCATAATCCCCTTAAACGCTAGATTTGTCTTTCTCCTTTCTTTCTTTCTTTTCTTTCTTTCTTTCTTTCTTTCTTTCTTTCTTTCTTCCTTTCTTTCCAATTTAAACTGAGTTTGAGGAAAATCTTTCCTAAAGGGGTTTGTCATCCAGGTTTGGTTTCTTAAAGACAGAGCACATCCCTGGTGACTGTGATGAGAACTCTGACTGCAGAGCCCTGAACTGTGCTTTAGCTCTGCCTCCTGAGAGACTGCAGTGGCAGGGGGGTGAGGGGTGGGGGGTAGGAGGGGTGGGGGCAGGCTGGGGGGGGGCACAGAAGCTTGACTCCGCTTTGAATTGCAACCAGTCGCTGTGATTTTGAATTCACGTCTAGTAGGATTTTCATGTATTCTCTCACCTTTATGCATCCTTTGAGGACAATGCATCTGTTGGGTCTTACCCCAGCAGAGGGAACTACTAACAATTGCCCATACCTTAGGGGTTCGTTGCTTCATCTAACTTTGTGTCCCCAAAGAGGGCTCCACAAACACATTTCTCCAGGTGATCCCAGGAAACACAAGGATGGGTGCTTGGAGAGAGGTAAGGAGAAGGAAGGAAAAGGATTCCAGGAAAAGGTACAGGTAGGATCATAAAGTCACTATTTCTTAGGTGTCCTCTGAAAGATAGTGGGACTTGTCTTCTCATTGTAGCACCTGTAAGTAAGGAAACTGGAGAATGCATTCACAGAGGCCAGCCCTCTCATCCCACCCTCCCCACCATCTAAAGATTATTTGACGGACAAAGCAGGGGGTTGGGTCTCTAGCATTTTATATCCCTCACCTTAGCTGGGTCACATGATATCCTCAGAGAAACAGAGGAACAAGAAACAGAAAAGTTGACCGCTCTATTGATGACCCCATGAGGTGTAAGACAAAAAGAGATGGACAGTGAAAGCTATATACAAAACTAATACATGAAGTAATTAAAAGACAATGAAGTAATTACAACACTCCACTACTACATAGATCCTGATTCAGGCTGTAACTGGATAGCATTTGTTGTGGTAACTGGATTTGGAACGGGCTAGATATTTACTTTTTGAAGAATTACTGTTCTTATTTTAGGTTTGATGGTGGTACTGTGGCTATGATTCAGGAAGGGATCTTATTAGTAGTAGATACACCCTAAAACGTTTATAGATAAGATGATATGATGTCTTGGATTTTCTTCAAAATAGCACACAAAAGGGAGGAATGGATGAAGGCTAGGATTACATAAGACTGTCCAGGAATTAATAAAATACCAATGCTGGTGCTGGTGGGACCGGCAGGTCATGGTACACTGTGGTCTACTTTTGTACGATTGAAAATTTATACAATGAATTTGGTAGAAAGTATCACACAAATATTTCATTATAGACTGTGGTTCGTGCTGTGACCGTCAAGCACAGTGTTGTTATTGTGCCACTGAACCTGACCCATAAGGAGGCCAAGGAACATGCTGACATCCCTATATTGGTTCCTTTTTATTAAAAATATTATTTGGGAAAATATATTAAAGTCTTCTCTTTTTTAGGTTTTTTTACTTCTTCTTGTTTTCCAGTGCTAGGAGTTGAACCCAGAGCTGTGCTACATGCTACCACTGAGCTCAGTCCCTAGTCTCCTTGAAGTCTATGGTATGTACATTTTATTTTCCTTATCTTTACCTTTGTTAAATGCTTTTCTTTCTTTTCTGACCTGAAACTTGGCCTGAGTATAAAGCTGAGGGAGATGCCAGGGTGTCACTATCTGGATAAAACACACTGCTGAGCCATTGCTGAGGTAGCTACCTGTGAAGAGGGCTAAGGGTCCTGACTGTCAGGCCCTCAGTGCCCCATCCACCTGGCCATGTAGCTGTGTCCCCCCTCAGTGCCCCATCCACCTGGCCATGTAGCTGTGTCCCCTCTCAGTGCCCCATCCACCTGGCCATGTAGCTGTGTCCCCCCTCAGTGCCCCATCCATCTGGCCATGTAGCTGTGTCCCCCCTCAGTGCCCCATCCACCTGGCCATGTAGCTGTGTCCCCCCTCAGTGCCCCATCCACCTGGCCATGTAGCTGTGTCCCCCCTCAGTGCCCCATCCACCTGGCCATGTAGCTGTGTCCCCCCTCAGTGCCCCATCCATCTGGCCATGTAGCTGTGTCCCCCCTCAGTGCCCCATCCACCTGGCCATGTAGCTGGGTCCCTTCTACTTGAATCTGCTCCATTGGAAGAATAGAGTGCTGGTGGCAATGTACAAGTCCGAGGTCAGAAAAGATGAGTCTCACCTGTTTGTCTTGAGAAATTCTCAGTGGAAGTCTTGAGCTGAAGTTTTATTACTCTGGGGTGGTCATGTTGTAAGAAAGCCCAGTCAGTGTGAGGAGATCATCACTGGCACAAATACTATTCTAGCATTAGTTATCAAACCTATAAGGAAAGACTCCTTTAAATTCTTCCAGCTCTCAGTTTATAAGATAACTCAGCCCTCACATTTTTGCTGTAGAGACCCTCAGATTCAAGGGTAGAGACACAAGACACACCCAGAATGACATGTCTGTGAGCATAATAAAATGATTACTTCACGACACCAAGTTTTGGCATGATTAGATACTGGTTACACCCAGAACAAAGGGACAACAAAGGTCTAGGACAGTCTTTCTAAACCTGTGGGTCTTGACCCCTTAGGGGGTGGGTCACATATGCGGTATCCTGTAAATCATATATTTACATTATGATTTATAACAGTAGCAAGATTATAGTTGTGAAGTAGCAACAAAAATAATGTTATGGTTGGGGGCCACAGGACGTGAGGCCCTGTATTAAAGGGCCACAGCATCAGGAAGGTTGAGAACCACTGTTCTAGAAGTTGGTGTTGTAAGTGCTGGGAAGGGTAGGATTGGGCTTAAGCTGAGGAACGTGAAGGAAGCAGGCCAGCAAATCAGTTGATTCCAAGTGGAATAAAAAGTACCCAGGTGAAAAGCAGGTATGGCCGCCCACTTCTGATAGCTGGTGCTAACTCTAGAGCCTGAGGTAGGAGAGTCCCAAGTTCACTGAACGCTGTGGCTGTAAAACAAATCAGGCTAGCTTGGGCTACCCAGAAAGACCCTTTTTTAAGTACATAGATATAGGATTATATTCTCTTACTTAATGCTGACCCTATTCCTTCAGCATAGAACCACATTCTAGCTATCTCAAGCCAAAATGCTCTCTCTCTCTCTCTCTCTCTCTCTCTCTCTCTCTCTCTCTCTCTTTAAAGACAGAGTCTTTCTGTATCTTGGAACTTGTTATGAGGACCAGGCTATCCTTGAACTCACAGAGATCTTCCGGCCCCTGTTCCAGACCCTGGGATTAAAGGCATGCACCACCATACTCAGCCTTAAGGAGTATGGACCCCCAAAACTTTTAATACAGGTCCCTGGAACTTACAGACTCTATTCAAGAGCTGGAAGTGTGGAGGCAAAGAGTCACCACTAATGAGACCGCAGCTTTACATTAGCAGGTCGCTTACTTCAGCGGCTTCTGCGTTCACAGGAGCCATTGTCACACATCCCTAACACATACGGCAAAAGCAGAGGCCAGAAGCTACCCATGTGTATTCCATGCTTCCACACCTCTGCTTCCACACCCCCATCCTAGCTGTATATGAGTAAACCTCACTGGCAAAACTCCAACCGAGAATCTACAATCTACAGGGCAGCCTAAGAAGGCTAGGGAGCACAGGATTTAGACTTCCAGTTTCTGCACTACAGTGGGGGATGGACATGAAATGACAGTCAGAAATCCTGAGCCTCCCTTTTCCCCTTGGAAGTGGGAAGAAGGCCAGGATAAATTAGGTTTATTTTTAAACTCTGATGTTTATGAACTTAAGTAATTTGTTTTCTAAATCTACTTTAAGCTTTCATTTAGAGAAAGAGTAAATAAGATGGGACACAAAATAAAAACAAACCGTTTTTAGAAACATTTAGCTGGAACTAGAGAATGGCCACTGTGAGATGAGCGGCTGGAAGCCCAGCGCAAGCCCAGGAAATAATTAGAAGTGGCCAGAGACAGAGCTAGGTGGCCTCCATCACCACCATCCCGAGTAGGATACAGTTGTCCTTGCTGTACTAGATCGTTCCAGATCTGACCAGCAATGGCCCCACTGTGAGGACTGGCTAGTTGCAGGCCTAGTAAGTAGTCCATACTCGTCATATCCTGCTTGTCATGACTTCTCTCTGAATCTCAGTTCTTGTGGCCCTTCATCAGGGGATAACAGGACATGGAGCTTTATTGCAGGCAGTTGTGTATAAAACTAGAGGGCAGAACAGTACACTTCCCACACCATAACTAATAGCATGCCATTCTCTTCAAAACCGGGCCCACAAAGAAGAGAGCTGACATAAGAATGCCTTTTCTATTCTTGTTCTTGACTCGGGCGATGGCCTCACGATATCTTTTCTTCTTCAGCCTTAGCTGTCATTTTTTTCTCCAGAAGGTGTGCTTGCAGAGTCTCTTCTTTAAGGACATTATGGAACAGACCACTCATAACTTTCATATCCATAACTTTTAATTAGCTTCATCAGGACTACATGTGGGGACACGTGGGGACACATGGGGACACGTGGGGGACGCAGATAAGTTTCTCCAGGTTCCCAGCACCTGTTTTAGATTGTGCTTTTGTTGTGATAAGCACCAAGACCAAAAGTAATTTGAGATTATATTCAATGATTGAGAGGAGATGGAGCAGAAACTCAAAAAAACAAGAGGTTGGGACAGAACACACAGAAGACTGTTACTTATTAGCTTGCTCCGGTGCTCACATTCCTCCGCCGTTCTTCTACAGCCCAGGCCTTCCTGTGTGGGCACGGCACTGCCCACAGTAGGTTAGGCCCTCCTACATCAATTGCCAACCAAGAAAATGCCCCCAAAGACATGCCCACAGGCCACTCTGGTGGAGGTAAAGTCTTCAGTTGTAGGTCTGTGAAAGGCTTCTCCAACTTAATAACTCAGTGAGCCTTTGTGACACGGAGAATGTCCTCTGCTGGCCTCGCTACTCACCATGGCAGTAAGTAGCATTTAGTAAAGTCAGTCTTACCATCACCTACCAAACGTCAAGCTCTTAGAAAAAAATAGGAGGGCTCTTATGTGACTGTTGACTTGAATGGCATAATAACTTGGCTCTGAGCAGGACCACCAGTGCCTCTTCTACAACACTAAAGGAAAATAGCGACTTCTGTCTGAGAAGGAGGGTCCTTGATATAAGATCACTATACCTCCATGTCTGCCTTTTTTAAACCCCCTGCAAGCTCTGGTGGCACTCAAGCATTCCTTGGCTGGATCTCAGGAAAGTCGGGAAGTGTTGGAACTGTCTTGGTTCCCTAAGTTCCCTCCCGACTTGAGGATGATGACTCCCCAACTCAGTCTCATACAGAGAGATGGACAAAACCCTCAAGTTAGTGTCTTGGAAAAGAGACTTTATCAATGTATTACTAGAGCTATAGTCTAGCTTCCCCTTTCCTCCACAACTCTCTTACCGCTGGTTGTGGTGACTTGGAAGGAAGCTGCTTGTTCAACTGTTTGGGTTTATTAAAAAAAAAAAAAAAAAAAAAAAAAGACCCTGAGGCAAGAATGTGAAAGCAAGTAATTTATTCACTAAGTCAGTCCATGACAACCCATAAGGAAGCAAGGAGGTGAGGGAAGGAAAAGAAGAAAATAAGTATGCTAATGAGCAGGTGAATGCTTTAAATGGCCAGGGTCTATCCTAGCAGAAGCTCCAGGAGATTATGTCAACGATCTATTTCAGAGTTGTCTCACCCATGGGAGCTGAGAACTGCTCACAAGGGCACTCACTCTCCAGTGACCAGAGAAAGACCCTCTACATGTATGAGAAAACCACCCACATGTATGAGCAGAGTTTAGCCAAGGTTCAAGTGACATTTGGAGTGAGCCAATGAGCACAGCCTTAACATCATAAACAAATAATCCATCAGGCCACATCAAGAAAACCCTTTGCCATGTATTATCCTCCTAGTAAAGGAATAATTTTTGAACTGTTTGATGAGTTACTAGCTAGTGTTGAGCCATTGGCAGAACAGGAGATGATACAACAGAAAGCCAAGGAAAACTAGGACCTGTCCAAAGTCAAGATGACTCAACGGCCAGTCAAAAGAGTTGGAAGACCACACAAACTAAGGTCAAGGTAGACGGGTCCGATACAAAGCAGAGAAAGGGAGATCGTCCTACCTAACATCCGGCAGTGGAGGAGGAAGTGGAGGTGGCAGTGAAGCAGAATTCATTGGCTGAGCTAGGAGAAAGTTGCCTGCAGTTTTGTTTTGTTTTTTTAACTATTTTTTTCCTTGAAAGAAGTAAAAATTCTTACAAAGGACTGAGAGTGTGTGTGCTTGCTTCAGGAGCAATGTCAGAGAGAAACAGTCAGTAGGCAGAGGTGGTCCATCTGATTTTCTTTCACAAGAGTTTGGCTTGACAGACACAGCTGCTCCAGTTAGGGGATGGCTGGCAAAGAATTGCAAAGTCATGTATTCCTGATAGTGGTAACTCAAGAAGTGATTTCCCAGAATCCTAAGCAGTAGAAACGAGAGTGACCTCAATGAAGACAACCAAAGAGAGACCTCTAAAAGATCAGCTGTCCATAAAAACTGCATGTAGTCAGAGTTAATTCAGAATTATGACTTGATCTTGGTAAGAATGGTAAGCATGTGGCTCGAATTTAGGGGAACCCTGCTCCTCCGCAGCTCAGGGACAGCCTTGAAATAGAGACGTCTGTGTTCCTCATTCGAGCAGGGACAGAGGGACTCCATCTCTAGAAGTGTATGTTACTTTATATTACTCAACTGGGAAAGTTCTTTTGGAAACCCGACCCAAAGGACTTTCTCTTATTTGAACTCACCTGGTGACAGGCCTTAAGAAGGAAAGAGGAGGTTGGCTCTTTATTTTTATTTTTTTTAATTTATACATTACAATTGTCTGAGGTGCTGGGTAACAGTTGAGGCCAACCATAGACTAACCAAAAGGTATAGTCACAAAGGCTGAATGAAATATAGGGGCGGTCTGTAGGAGCGTTAATTTTTTTTTTTTATCATATTCCTGACCATCTAAAAGGTCACATGTGTGCCAAAGACCAAATATGTAGCTGTGGGAATTCTCAGGAGAGCCCTGAGAAACTGCTAAGTACTCAGCTCAGACTGATCTCCAGGTTCTACACAGGCTGGAAGCAAAGACGGAAGCAGGGTAGCTGAGCATGAGGTCACTATCCCGAGTATACAGAGACCCCAAGAAAATGCTGGCCTCAGGCACTTAAGTAAATAAATTTCCTTTCCTAGCCAACATCTAGGCTGAGTGGCAACATCAAGGCTCACACACGGCCTTACAGAATTTCTCCAGAGTCCTTAGTCATAGACCAACTGTAACGCCCAACAGCAGCAACAAACTCAGAGGAGGGCAGGAATCTGGGTCCCACAGTTTCCACATTCTATTAGCTTAAATGATGGCAACAAAATATTAAAAGTCAGACAAAGGAATAAGAAAGTCAGTATGACCCATACACAGGGAAACTCCTGCAGAAGGAGCAGACGCTGGATTTACTAGATATGGGCCTAAGGAAGCTATTGTAGGTATTTTTAAAAGGCTAATAGGAAACATGAAAACAATATTTAAACAAAACAAAGGCTATTAATCAAGATAAACAAACTACAAGGACAGCCAAATTGAAATTCAGTGCCTGAAAACTACAACTGCCATGCATGTTGGCAAAAAGCCTGTAATCCCACCACATAAGAGGCTAAGATAGGCAGACCAAGAGCTGGAGGCTAACCTGAGCTACATAGTGAGTTTCAGGTCACCTACTGGGCTACACAGCAGGCTCTGTGTTGTGTGACTTTTCCTAGGAAGCTGCCAACAACTATTTATTCACCGCACATAGGGCCCCTCCCTCGCAAGCGTAAACAGTAAGGACTGTTGGGAGTCACTCCCGGGCAAGCCCGGCTGCCGGGAAGAAGCAGAAACCAGCTACGCTGCTTAGACAAGGTTTAGTCCAACCGAGGAGCCTAGAAAAGACCATTTAGCTGTCTTCCAGCTGCGCAGTACACTCCAGATTAGCAGCCTTTGTCAACTGTCACCGTCTTAAGTCATTTCTGCTCCTTTAAACAGCCCCTCACCCATAGTCTTCTGAGTATAAAACCCATTGGTTCATCAAATTAGACTTCGGTAGCATCAATTCTTCCATCTGCTATGAGCTCCCTACCTGGGTGAGTATATTTGTGTAGGTTGCGTGTCCCTAGGAAACATCTTGTCACACAACACTCACCGGCACAAGGACTCTAGTACCCACATAAGAAGCCAGACAGGTGTGGTCCACCTGTAATCTCAGTAAGGAACGGGGGATCCCCAGAGCAAGCCAGCTGGCTATGGTAGCTGAGGTGGTGATCTCTAGATTCAAGGAGAGACCTGCCTCAGAAGATAAAATGAAGAGTGATCAAGGAAAACACCTGGTGTCAGACGCTGCCTTCTGTGTGTGCACATACACGTGCATGCACATCCACACACTTGTGAACAGGTGTGCACACACATGGACTGCACACACACACACACACACACACACACACACACACATGCAAACAAGAAAGCAAGGAAATTAAGAAAGAGCTAAATAAATAGAAGGATGTGTTCATGTATTAGCTGAGTTAGCATTGTCAAAATGACAAAATATTCCAAATTTATCTATAGACTCAACACAGTCCCTTTCAGAAGCCCTCTCAGAAATGGACAAGTTGGTCTTCAAGTTCATATGGAGCAGCGAGGGACCTAGAACGGCTGCGCGATTGAAAAGAGGAACAACATTCTAAAATGTACACTCCCTGATTTCAAAACGTACTGTGAAGCTCCAGGGTCCGAGAGAAGGCGATAGATGCACATGGACTGACGCACAGGCTAGTGAATAGAGTAAGACCCAGGAACAAGACCCCACAACTATCATCAATTGATTCTCAGCAAGAATGCAAGATACATTGCTGTAATTTGACGCTGTGTAAAAATACCCTGACAAAACACACTTAAGGCTCCACCCAGAGCGACAGAGTCCACAGCATCAGGTAGGGGAGGCCTGGTGGGAGAAGCAGGCGCCTGCCTGGGGACGTTGGTCTGAACTCAGAAAATGTAGGGGATGTTCCTCTGTGAATCAAAAGCTAGTCTCTGGGTCAGAGGAGAAGTTGCGCATTCTGTCATTCATCGTGATCTTAAAAATGTCTGCTCTCTCTCCTCTGTTACAACCACAGCTCCAACACTTAAAAAAAAAATCAACAAAAGCACCCCATGAAAACCAACTGGCTACATAGAACTCAAGATAAAGAACATTATGGGTTCTCTTACGGCTTAAACGCCACAAGTGCCACCTCCTTTACACTGGCTGTTTGCTTAGGTCTCAATTGCTGTGCCTTGGGAGGAAAGGGTTTATTTTAGATTACAGCTCTCACACACTTCGTCACCAGGGAAAGTCAAGGCAGGGACGGAAGCAGCGAGGCTTGCTCAGCTTCCTTTCCTATATATCCCAGGACCACCTGCCCAGGGATGGCGCCATCCTCCATGGCCGGGGGCCCTCCCACGTCAATCATTAACCAAGAAAATGCCCTGCAGACCTGCCTACCAGTCAATATCATGGAGGCATCAATCAATAGTCAACTTAATATATATATATGTATATATATATATATAGTCATGTAGGTGTTGAAGATAATTTGTTTTCAAAATAAAACATGAAAAACCAAATTTAAACTTAATTTAATTGGTTTAATAAATTTACTTAAATCTAACATTTTTAAATTAAAATTTAAAAAATTAAATACATAGTTTTAATAGAGTGACATGAATTTTCCATGCCCCCAGACTTCAGTAAAGACTTCGTTGGCCCTTATATAATATGTCCTCAGCACTCTAGGGAGAAGGAGGAGGAAACTAATGGTGAGATCAATAGCAGTAAGCTAGGCACCGACTATAAGCCATGGAGTGAGCAGGAACAGCTGAGAGGCTACAGTCTACAACAAGCACATATGGGGCACCCCTTGGGAGCCCCCAGAAAGAGCCAACCTTGGCATGGATTATGGCCATTAAAGGATGGCGCTTAATGAGCTGGTTTAATTGGTTACTAATTGTCAATATGACCTCATTTGTACCTACAGCCCAGTGAGACCTAGGGACATCCAGGTTACAATTAATAATGGGCTGAGTGACATTTCACATCATAAATATCAAAATAGCCTGGTAATGTACACAACTAAAGGGTGAGGCCATCTGCTCCGAGTGAATGGAACCAGAGGGCCTCAGCCCAGTGCCGTCACGGAGTACCACAGGGAAAGCACCAGGCTGCTGCAGGAGGCAAGTCAGAGGCGCCGGGCTCTTTCTCCTCTCTGTGTATTGCTAGGCGTTGTGATCGGGGCGGTCACCGGGGCGTTGGCATTGCTCTTTAGTAAAGCGGGTGCATGTGGTAGAACACAGGACCAGGCCAGCACCTGCCTTCTGTGCGCTTGGCACTGCGGGCTGCCCACAGTTCATGACCATCCACCTTCCCTGGTAGCACGCCCTCAGCAGACAGCTCTGTTGGGTGTCACAACTGGAAAGTCACAGGTTGCTCTTCCCACCCTGGGCAGCTCCCAGCCAGCAACTGACTCCATCGCGGGGACAGATAGGATTCATTGCTCCAAAAGGAGAAATGTGCAAGACAGCTCCAGAGCTCCCCTCCTGCCCACACAGCAGGCCATAGCCGTGCCATGTCTGAATCCAGCCTCACCCCTGCCTTCCTGAGGTGGCTCCTGTAACACCTCACAAGTACCAGAACCCCTCCCTGCCCAAGGCTCTGCTTCCAGGAAACACAACCCACCAGGGAGCATTAACTCCTGATTTTTCTACTTTATAGGATTGCCGCCACTGGAGACTGAGCTATAGTGTAGGGATTTTAGGTTTGGCTATCCGGGATGTTAAAAGGGAGGCAACCAAAAGTAGCACCACAGCTGGATGTGGTGGCTCAGACCTGTAATCCCAGTGTTTAGGAGGTAGAGGAAGGAGAATCGGAAGTTCAGGGTCAGCCTGGCTGCAGGAAACCCTGCCTCAAAACCCAAAACAATTTAAAATGAAAATCATTGTCACCGCAGAGAAAGGCCAACGTGGGGCATCTTTAGGTGAATAAACATAGAACAAGCCAAAATGATCCATGGTCTGTTGCAAGAACAGCAGGAAAGGAAATATTTCAAGAACAGCAGCGCAGACTGAGGTGTGAATCAGGCAGAACTGGCCAGTGGTCAGGCTGTGCCCGGTTACTAAAAAGAGCAAGCGAAATGGAAGTGAATGGGCCGGTGAGAGAGTACCAGAAAGAGTACCGGAAAGAGTACCGGAAAGCCGAAGCTCTGCACAAAGCCATGCCGGTGGGATGGATGCTGGGAAGGATCTCCACACATCCCACCACTTTGACATGGAGGCAGTGAAACCTTGACAAACACGACACAGGGCTTCATGTGGGGACAACAGCATCATAGGAAATGGCTCGGGGAGATGGAAGGCACCAGGCTGATGTTTGAGAAAACTGTAGCATATGGAACACAGATAGATATGCCTTAAGCCTGCAGGTCAGATGGTAGATAGCTGATCTGCTGTGCCTTAAGCTACTAACTCAGAAAGCCAGGAAAGGAAGGACAAATGAAAAAGGAAACAAATGTACAGTAGAGAAAAATCCCAAAAGCCGAAACTGGCTGTGTGAGGACTAGTGAGATCATCGGAACTTCAGGAGAGACTTACCACAGAACAGAAGAAAAGGTGAGTTCCCAACAGCCTGGGCCACCAGGCCCTCAGGAGGGGCATGAGTTTCAGGTGTTGGCCTGTTCTGTTCTATGGTAGCTTGCTGACTAGGAGTCCCACCACAGCAGGGTTTTAATCTAGGAAACACTCCACCTCAGAGCTGTGTATTGTGCTAGAATCCTTTTTTTTTTTTTTTTTTTTTTTTTTTTTTTTAAATAAAAGCATATCTAATTGTTGGGATTAAACAACAGTAAAATAATTAACTACAAAAATAAAACCAGGCTGTGCCTTAGTGCACCTCACATTGTAATAGATACCTAAAGTAGATAATTTTTAAAATTTATTTTTATATGTATGTGTGTGTGTCCATATGTTGTGCACTCATGCGTGCAAATGCGGGTGCCTGAGTGTGAAGACAAGAGGCAAGCCTCAGGTGTCATTTTGCCAGGTGCCGTCTCCACCTCTAGGTGTTAGACTATCAGGCAAACAGACAAAACTTCTCAGGCGAGTTCTAGAAACTGAACTCAGATTCCTATGCTTGCGTGGGACTTTACCGGTTATCTCTCTCCAGGCCCAAGAGCAGAAGTGTACTGGCTTCCAGTTTTAGAAACTGGGAAGTCCAAGACCAAGGTACTGACACGTCAGAAAGTCTTCTTGCTGGGCCATCGTATGGTGTAGGGTGAGCAGGTGAGAGAGCAAGTTGGGGGTGAGGGTTCCAGACTCAGCTTTGTCCATGGTATCAGCCTCATCCACGAGCACAGAGCCCTCATGCCCCAATTACGTTGTGAAGACTCCAGTTCTCAATGCTGACGTAATGCAGTTAAACTTGAGTGTGAGTTGTTGAGAAGATAAACACTCAAACTATTAGCAGTGTGCTTTAACTAGCTGGGCCCATCAGCCCACTCAAACATTTAAACCTCCCTAGGCTGGGTTTCCCACAAGCAGACTCTCATGTGCAGATTTTCCTTGGTTTGGAAAGCAGCTCAGCATGGGGTGGGGAGGAATGAGGACTTTGTCTACTCGGAAAGATTGGTGACTACAGCCCATTTCTTCCTGAGACGAGCATGCCGGGCCTGTAGCTGCCATTATGCCCTTCCTGAGCCTCTGGCCCACATCCTGCAGCTGTTCTGACCAATAGCATGTGGGCTGAAGTTTTGTTTGCTTGTTTGTTCATCTGGCCCACATCCTGCAACTGTTCTGACCAATAGCATGTGGGCTGAAGTTTTGTTTGCTTGTTTGTTCATCTGGCCCACATCCTGCAGCTGTTCTGACCAATAGCATGTGGGCTGAAGTTTTGTTTGCTTGTTTGTTCATCTGGCCCACATCCTGCAACTGTTCTGACCAATAGCATGTGGGCTGAAGTTTTGTTTGCTTGTTTGTTTGTTGTTTTCCTTCTGAGCTCAGAAACAGAGGGATGGCATCTTATGCTTTTTCTCTGCTGAGGATCTGTTTTATTGGCAACCTATAATTTTGTTTCAATTTTTTTGGGGGGCTAGACCAATGACAGGGAAACATTAACAGAAAGCCAGGTGTGGTGGCACACGCCTGTAATCCCAGCACTCAAGGAGGCAGAGGCAGGCGGATCTCTGTGAATTTGAGGCCAATCTGGTCTACAAAGTGAGTCTAGGACAACCAAGGCTACATAAAGAAACCTTGTCTTGAAGGGAAGGGGGAAGACTGAGAGAGAGAGAGAGAGAGAGAGAGAGAGAGAGAGAGACAGACAGACAGACAGACAGACAGACAGACAGACAGACAGACAGACAGACAACATGAAGTTATTGGCGTGAGTAGATTCTCCTGAACCTTCCAGCTCAACCCCGGCTTGCTGAATCCCATCCAACACTATGTGGAAAAGCAGAACACCCAGCTCCCGACCCTTGGATTCTGAACAATAACTCGTGATTGAGTTGTCATCCCTGTCACGTGGGAGTGGTCCGCCATAGTTATACAGCAACAGATGGCTGAAATGAGTCAATGTGAGGGGCATTTGTGAGTGAGGAACTTCACAAGCCGCTGGTCTCAGTGCCTCTGGGGACTCTAGGTGATGGCGCTGGAGTATCTTAAGGAAGGGGTAAAGAGGCTGTGGGAGTTTTTAGCATCATCAGTGCAGGGAGCAGGGCTGCTTGCCCACTGGGCATGTGTGTATGTGACAGCAGGCACCCTCAGGCACCCACAGAGAAGGGAATACGCTCACAAGGACAAGAGTGTGAGGATCACAGGCACTCTGAGCAGGGCACAGCAGGACGCAGGCAGCCCACCATCTCCTCACTCCTCAAGCTCCACGCATCTAGCCAGGGTGGACTCCTGGGCTTCTTTGCCTGGCCCTGACAGCTCAAGCACCCCTGTTTTTGGAAGCAAGTAAACTTTTGCCTTGGGGTATGGCGCTCCTTTTCATCAGTGCACCTCCTACTTTTCCTGCCAAGGGTCTTCTGGAGCATCAGACCCCTAGAAGGTTTCCATATCCAATAAATGCCTTTCAGTTATGCATTTAAAAACTGAAACATTCAACTCAAGTGGGCTCAGGTGGTGTTGACAGAGAGCCTCTCCTGGCATCTGGGTCCAGCTCTGTTTATCTCTATGGAGTGGATTCATTCCCGCTACCTCTGCCCCAGCTTACCATCATCTCAATTTCAACGGAGAAGAGAGAGATTCCCCCCATAGCAACAGGGTCTGTGTTCATCTTTGAACTAACGTAGCCAGAGGGAGGCTTGGTTCTGGCTAGGGTCATCTGCTTCGTCAGGGGCCTAGGCCTCACTAGACCAGTGATGATAGAGTCATTCCTACATAAAATTCAGGGCCGATGATGCCTACATAGCATAAAGGATTGCTGAGGGAAGGAGCGACACAGCCAGGGTAGCAGCATCTATGCATCTATCCCGGGGCCCTGTCCTGAGCCTCTCTCTGTCATCTTCCTGTTTTGTTGTCCTGTTGCTCTCCAGTGATGCCCTGCACAATCCTCCAGTACTGTCTTCAGGACTCATGTGCCTATATGTCTTTATATATACTTACCTCCACGGACATACAACTTAGGTACTTAAGGAATATCTTCACGATAAATTAATGAGTTCACACTATCATGCAAATGCTCAACATTTGAATAAGCACAGACACTGAGGAGAAAGTCTAGACTGAGTTTTGTTTTGCGTGCATAAAAGTGTGAAATTTACATAGCGTGCATTAAAAAGTGCACAGATCATAACTAGTCAGTGCCCGCACACTGAACACTTATGTAAATACCCCAAACCAAGAGACATTATCAGAACCATGAAGCTTTTATACCCTATGCAACTCCAGGGAACGTCTAGCACCAAGGTTAGCCTAGCTTGTCTCTGAACTTCACAGTTGCCCTTCTCATTGCTGTAAACTATTCCACGACGGGAATGTGCCACACTTGGTCTATTCTACTGCTAATGAGAATTCAGATAGCTTCCATTTGGGGGGTTGTTACAGTAATGCTGTAATGGACATCCTAACGTGTGTTCTGTTAGAGCACATGTGGGCACAGCTCTCTTGAATATATGCTTAGGAGTGAAATGGCTAAGGTAGACATAATTTCAAGATAGCTATAGAGGGAAAGCTAGGAGATATTTCCAGTTTCACAATGAACCTCATCAACCATCCATGCAAAGACCTGATTGATGGAATTTGTAGGATTGATCTAAGGAACCTAGGAATACTATGGGAGTATCATCCCAAAACCCTGAACACCATAGCTTTCTCACAATCCTCAACGGGTGAACGAATGAAGTGCCACACTGAGGAAGTCTGGAGAGCCACAGAATTGATGAAAGTAAACTTTCTCCTGCCTTGACTACATCGCGAATTAAACGAGAGACTTTGTGGAGGATTTCCTTCATAATCCCCTCAAAATGAGTTAGTCCTGCTCTGTACTAAATGGATTATGGAGGAATCCCAAAGCAAATCCAGCTGCAATTAATGTTTTAATAAACCAGTTGCCAGTGTATGCAATACCCACAACTTGTCAGGGGGATTTTATCATATTTATAAACATTAATTAGTTGTTTGTTATTGTCGAACTAAATTTAAAATAAATCCACAGTGCTGCCGGCCACTTGGGTGAGAATATCTCAGTGGTAACTGTAATTAGAAAATAGCTGTGAGTGAATCAACTTAATTAGTTAGCTAATGGTGAGCGCTCTGCTGATTGAAATGAGGAGGCACTATGTTGTAGCATGATAGAATATCTTATGTGTGGGAGTAAGACATGAGCTCCTTTGACTATAAATAATAAATCAAAGCACTGTCTAATAATTTCTTTATGGATTTTTCCTATAGCTCCTAATTCTCAATTTCAAATAAATGTAGAATACTAAGTTCATTTTTTAAAAATTAAGGTGAAACCAATTCTGCTTTTGCCAAAATACTGTCTGGTGTCCTGTTGCCAGATTTAATTCTGCTCTTGTTTCCCTGGACTCCTCTAAGATGGATGGCATCTACCTTTGAGCTCTTCTGCTGCTCTGGACACTGTGCAACTTTCTACATGGTTTCTTCTTCATCCCAGCCCTTCAATATTGTTGTTAGCCAACTTAAAAAAAAAATAAAGATTTATTTTAATTTTATTTGTCTGTCTGTGTGTCTGCTACGTGTGTGCAGGTGCCCTCGGAAGCCAGAAGAGGGCATCAGGTCCCCTGAATCTGGCATCTCAGATGGTTGTGAGCCTGAAACTACCACATGCGTGGTGGGAACTGAACTGGGGTGTTCAGGAAGAACACATGCACTCTCAAACCTCTGAGCCATCTCTCCAGCCCCGTGTCTTTTCATATTTCACTCTCTCCCATGATGCTGCGTTTTGCTGCTGTGGCTTTAACCCTTCCCATGTGCAAGAATCTCTGCCCCAGCCCTCATCCCTCACCTTCTCCACCTTCAGATGCATTTATCCCATGCTGTGTTTCTATTTCCTTCCAGAAGGTCGAGAGACTTTGGGAGAGGATCCTTATTTCTGACTCTGATCTGTATCTTCAGACCCTCTGATGGTGTCCTTGTTCGCTTCTGGATGTCTGTGGTCATATTTATGCCTGGCTACTCTAGGTTGTGAGACTTGACAGCCCCCACCCCCCACCCCCAAGCCAAGGGACACTAGATGCTCTGTGGGATTGATGGAGCATTTTAAAAGTTGCATTGTCTCTGAATGAGCTATATAACTAGTGCTCATCCGTGAAGCTGTGACTATGGCAACCACTTCAGACTTATCAAGTGGATGGCACCTCTCCAGGCTCTCCTCTTTATACCAAGATGCAGGGAATGCTAGTGTTCCTGGAACCATGAAATGTCAAGGAGAGAAAGATCTGTTTTGCTGCCTGTGGGAAACCCCTACAACTGGTCAGAAACATGCTCCCCCTAGCAGAAGCAGATGAGGAAGGAGCAAGCCTTTTGTTCCTGAGTGGAAATTTGGGGATTCGCTTGTCCCTGCTACCAATGTTCCCTTGACGCCTGCCATTACTCAAGTTCAGATTTCAGGTAATCTCTACCAGGGTTGTCAAACTAGCTCCTGGAAGGGTCTTCCTTCTCCTCACCTTTCGCAAAGCTGTTGTCACCTGAGTGCTGTAACAGGGCTCCAGACCTTGGTAGGTCCCCAGATCCTGGTAGGTCCCCAGACCTTGGTAGACCCCCAGACCTTGGTAGGCTCCCAGACCTTAGTAGGTCCCTAGACCTTAATGCAGCTGATGCCATGATGAAAGTACCATTCAGGCCTTAAAACTCAGCACATATGGCCAGTGGTGGCTCATGTCTTTAATCCCAGCACTTGGGAGACAAAGGCAAGAGGATCTCTGTGAGTTCGAGGCCAACCTGGTCTACAGAGCAAGTCCAGGACGGCCAGGGCTATTACACAAAGAGACCCCTGTCTTGAAAAACCAAAACTAACCAACAACCAAACAAAAAACCCCAGCACATAGACAGCACCACTCACTAAAACAAGAACAAAGACCTAATCATTACAGTCCATAGTCCTGGGAAGTCCCTAAATACACTGCCCTTACTTTTTGGCTCCTGTAACTCCTCTTCTGGTTAACTGTTCTTGCTAACTGAGGCATGACAACCCAGGATGTGGTTTTGGTCCAGAACGCCAAATCTAACTGTCGACCAGCTAATACAAGCACTCTGTGGACTGAAACCCATGTGTTCAAATAGTCTCCTCTGGTGGATCGCTCACAACAGTGGAACAGACAGATGGAAACCAAGCTAAACCCTGATTTTCTGTTGTGGAAAATTCTAAACAGAGGTTCAAGGATAAAGCTTGGTTTTTCAGTATTTTAATTCAGTGGTATCCATGGTTGACCATTCATCTCCTCATCACGCCATCCATCACAGGACAAATGGCCTGGCTGCTGGCCTCCTCCTGGAAGCCCTGCTGCTTTATTCATGGCTGCGTTCTTCTTCCCTTCCACTTTCCACCTTTAAGACTGAGGTTGAGCAAGAAGCTGCCTTTGACTTCCCTGGGGCTGCATCAGAACCTTCATCAAGGGCTTCTCTCAGAATCGTGAGCTCGAGGTAGGGATTCACCCACCCCTGGGCCTCTTTCCCAGCCACATCAGCCTATACAGTTGCTAAAGCTAAGGAATCTGGCTTTGCCCCTCCAAAACTTCCTGTTAGTAGTGCTAACTAAAAGCTTGTTGAACCAACTTCCCCCAAATTCTTAAACAATGCCTCATTTCAACAACCACGGAAGGAATATATAAAAAAGGAGAAAAATCACATTTCGACATTTTCTTGGCATTGCTGCAGTGGGCTGAGTTATAACATGACAGCGGTAATGTAACAATCTCTAGAGAAGTGACAGATCACATGTTTGCTGGAAGACAGTGAGAGAGAGGTCACCGATAGAGAAAGAATTCAGGTCCCAAATCCTTAGTTGTCACAGAAGGGAATGTGGCCAAGTTGGCCCAACCATTCCTTCCACGTTGCGGGTGTGGTTAGGTGCTTGTCGAAGACCATTTTGCCCACCAGCTCTGGTCTAGACTGCAACTCTGGTCACAGCATCTGGCCTCTCAGCCTTCCACTCTGCTGTACAGGAGAGCTCGTTAAGTCGTGACTTTCTTCTGCCACAAAATTCTGGGGACAGTCGAGCAGCAGGCATTGAGGCACAGCATGGTTCTGGGGCCCTGTTCTTCCTCTACCCTACTACCACATGTCAGAAGGGGTGTGTGTGTGTGTGTGTGTGTGTGTGTGTGTGTGTGTGTGTGTGTGTGTGTGTCTTACATCGGGGTGAGGGTGGGTGAAAAGCATTTAAGGCTCAAAATGTATCCTTCGGAATGAGTAAGTAATGGATGTTCCTGTTTTAGCCGGTTGCTGTCTCCAGCTTTAGTGAGATGTAGCTGACAAGGGAATTTCTGTAGGGAACTCTAAATCACATAATGGTGAAAGGGATTCCCAGATGGCCTTATCAGTGGCCATGTAAAACTGTGAGATATCTGCACCAACTAATAAATTTGCCTCAAGGCTTGCTTTTATGACATTTGCCCAAATCCTCGGAGAACCTCGGTTACTGTATATCCTTGTACAGTATTTGAATTCTGCATTGTTATGCCTAGTTGGCTGCCTGCCGGGACAGGAAATAAAACTCTGTAATAGAATGTCATTTTTTTTAAGACTCCGAGTGTTATTAGTTGCAGTGGTATTATATGACAAACCTGGATTTCTTCTCTCTCTCTCTCTCTGTGTGTGTGTGTGTGTGTGTGTGTGTGTGTGTGTGTAGTGTGTGTGTGTGTGTCTCCTTCCCTCCCTCCCTAATGTTTCATTCTCCAGTGAGACTCATTTGCATTGTTGTCCCTTGTGGGATTTGTACATCCTGGTGCACAGTAAAGACACAGAAGGGAATTAGGTCACTAGGCATGTGCTTCTTTTCTTTTAATAACTGTGTCCAACCTTCTCCTTCCTAATCCCACGCAGACAAAAGCAACAGAAACTAAACCTTCCAGCCCCGTGATAGGAAAGGCGGGTGAGCAAAGCACACCTCTCTTTGCTCCTCATGGATGTGTTTAATTAATCCCATGTGGACTGACCTTATTCAAATAAAACTCTATTTTATAAACCACTGCCTTGTTTTCTGGTCCACGTGGTGACCCCTGACAGAGGCAGCTGCGCTGTCTTAAGAAGTCAGTTATTATGGGAGCAGGTTTCTTTCTGCTAATGACATCATGCAGGAAAGAATCTGTATTCTTTGCAGGGAGGAAAACATCCTCGGTGGGCAAAGAACTAAGAGACCATTAGGAAGGTACAAAGCAGTGCTGGCAGGCAGGCAGAGGAAGGGTGGATCAGGAGGTGAGGAGGAGGTAGAAGTGTGATCCCAGATCCTAGGTGGTAAACCTAGGGCTGCATGCCTTCTACAGCCTGGCATCCATGTGGGCAGGTTCTCAGGGCACCAGGCAGGGTCCTTCTGGAAAGCATGCTCAGGTCCTCTGCAACCCTCTTACTACCTAGCAATTTCTTTTTTTTAAATATATTTTATTAATTTATTCATATTACATCTCAATTGTTATCCCATCCCTTGTATCCTCCCATTCCTCCCTCCCTCCCATTTTCCCCTTACTCCCTTCCCTTATGACTGTGACTGAGGGGGACTCCCTCCCCCTGTATATGTTCATAGGGTATCAAGTCTCTTCTTGGTAGCCTGCTATCCTTCCTCTGAGTGCCACCAGGCCTCCCCATCCAGGGGACGTGGTCAAATATGGGGCACCAGAGTCCATGTGAAAGTCAGACCCCACTCTCCACTCAACTGTGGAGCATGTCCTATCCATTGGCTAGATCTGGGTAGGGGTTCGAAGTTTACTGCACACATTGTCCTTGGCTGGTGCCATAGTTTGAGCAGGACCCCTGGGCCCAGATCTGCCCATCATAATGTTCTTCTTGTAGGTTTCTAGGACCCTCTGGATCTTTCTATTTCCCCATTCTCCCATGCTTCTCTCTCCTAGAGTCCCAATAGGATGTCCTCCCCTCTGCCCCACTTTCCTGATAAGTGAAGACATTCATGGGACATGCCCCTTGGACTAGTGTCCAAAAATATGGAATGCTTCACGAATTTGCGTGTCATCCTTGTGCAGGGGCCATGCTAATCTTCTCTGTATCATTCCAATTTTAGTATATGTGCTGCCGAAGTGAGCACAACCTAGCAATTTCTACCCAAGACAAACCCACATTCTTGACTACAGGTCCAGCTGCCAGAATGCCAGGATTAAAGAACTCAGTTGCAGAGAGTCTGCAAGTCAAGCATTCTCACGGCATCGCATGCTGTTCAAGATAAAAGCCCCGTAAGGTTGCTGTCATCTGTTACAGACAGAGAGAAGGAAGCATGGGACAATGAAGCAAAACACCAGCCAGCACTGCTAGAACTCAGACTGGACCAGTGTGACCGAGAAACGATGTGATTAAGCATCGCATCACCCTGGAAACCTGACATCTTGATTTCACTCTAGCCAAGACATACGCAGTGGCGTGTTCCCTTCAGGAGTGTGTCACACGTACATACAAGGTCCTGTTCTAGGTTTTCCATCACAGCAACAGTATTTCACTTCCAGGAACCTCCCTGGAAACTACTCATGGCCACGGTAGTGCAACAAACAGATTGAGGCAGGGGTCCAGCTGGAAGCTTGCAGGACATCAGTAGGAGAAACCAGAGCTGCTCTTGTCTATGCGAATGAACCTAACGGATGTGATATTGAAAGGTACCTGACACAAAAGAACACACTTTGCCTTTCCACCTGAAGTTCAGCAACATGCCAAGTGAGTAATTACCCTCTGCTAGGTAATTACTGTTGCCCCACACTTATAATCCAAGCACTTGGGGGCCTGAGGTAGGAATCTCACAAAGTCAAGTGTACTTAGGGCTACATATTGAGTTCAAGACGAGATCCTGTCAGAACAACAGCAACAAGAAAAGCTGGCTGGTGAGACGACTCAACAGACAGAAGCACTGATGGTCTGAGTTCAACCTATGGATCCCAACGTAGAAGGCGAGAGCCAACTCTTCTGAGTTCTACATGTTTGCTGTGACATATGTGTACCTACTTACACTCACACAGAACACATACACACAAAGACACACACAGATACACACACAGATACACACATGCACAGGGGAAGGAAAGAAAAAACGAGAGAATTAATTTTTTAAAATAATGGTTACCTTTGATTGGGGGCCTACTGTCTGGGAGAGGTAACCAAAGTATTTGGTGGGTATTAACTATTTTATGAAATTGGTTACACATAGGTGTCTCTTTTATACAAATTCACTGGAAAGATGTGTAGTCATACATGGCTTTTTATTATGTATGTTTTACTTAATAAAAAAGACAAAGAATTTTAAAGATAAATAACCCAACAGTCTCACAAATGCTTTAAAATTGATTATCAAGTGTCATTTGTAAATACAAATACAGCATGCAATGAACACTGACCTAAGGCTAGTAACTAAGGAACAGGGAGGCCTTAGGATGCTAGAGACGTTTCTCCTTGCTTTTTACTAAGGAGCTTAATTCACACTCAGCTGATCGATAGCCTTTGTTGGATATGGTCACCTGGATGAGCACAGCTTTAACCCATCAAAAGAGCTAGTGGCAATGAGGCAAGGAGGTGGATCCTTCATCCCGGATGCCTTCATCACGATGCCTTCATCACGATGCCTTCATCAGGGATGACTTCATCATGGATGCCTTCATCACGGATGCCTTCATCACAGATGCCTTCATCACGGATGCCTTCACCACGGATGCCTTCATCACGGATGCCTTCATCACGATGCCTTCATCACGGATGCCTTCATCATGGATGCCTTCATCACGGATGCCTTCATCACGATGCCTTCATCACGGATGCCTTCATCACGATGCCTTCATCACGGATGCCTTCATCACGATGCCTTCATCCCGGATGCCTTCATCACGGATGCCTTCATCCCGGATGCCTTCATCATGGATGCCTTCATCACAGATGCCTTAATCACGATGCCTTCATCACGATGCCTTCATCATGGATGACTTCATCATGGATGCCTTCATCACGATGCCTTCATCACGATGCCTTCATCACGATGCCGTCATCATGGATGCCTTCACCACGATGCCTTCATCACGATGCCTTCATCACGGATGCCTTCATCACGATGCCTTCATCACGATGCCTTCATCATGGATGCCTTCATCACGATGCCTTCATCACGATGCCTTAATCACGATGCCTTCATCATGGATGCCTTCATCACGATGCCTTCACCACGATGCCTTCATCACGATGCCTTCATCACGATGCCTTCATCACGGATGCCTTCATCACGATGCCTTCATCATGGATGCCTTCACCACGATGCCTTCATCGCGATGCCTTCATCACGGATGACTTCATCACGGATGCCTTCACCACGGATGCCTTCATCATGGATGCCTTCATCACGATGCCTTCATCACGATGCTTCACCACGATGCCTTCATCACGATGCCTTCATCATGGATGCCTTCACCACGATACCTTCATCACGATGCCTTCATCACGGATGACTTCATCACGGATGCCTTCATCACGATGCCTTCACCACGATGCCTTCATCACGATGCCTTCATCATGGATGCCTTCACCACGATGCCTTCATCATGGATGCCTTCATCACGATGCCTTCATCGCAACGCCTTCACCACGATGCCTTCACCACGATACCTTCATCACGATGCCTTCATCATGGATGCCTTCACTACGATGCCTTCATCATGGATGCCTTCACCACGATGCCTTCATCACGATGCCTTCATCACAGATGACTTCATCACGGATGCCTTCATCACGGATGCCTTCATCAACGGATGCCTTCATCACGATGCCTTCATCACGATGCTTAATCACGATGCCTTCATCATGGATGCCTTCAATCACGATGCCTTCACCACGATGCCTTCATCACGATGCCTTCATCACGATGCCTTCATCACGGATGCCTTCATCACGATGCCTTCATCATGGATGCCTTCACCACGATGCCTTCATCGCGATGCCTTCATCACGGATGACTTCATCACGGATGCCTTCATCACGGATGCCTTCATCACGGATGCCTTCACCACGGATGCCTTCATCACGGATGCCTTCATCACGATGCCTTCATCACGGATGCCTTCATCATGGATGCCTTCATCACGGATGCCTTCATCACGATGCCTTCATCACGGATGCCTTCATCACGATGCCTTCATCACGGATGCCTTCATCACGATGCCTTCATCCCGGATGCCTTCATCACGGATGCCTTCATCCCGGATGCCTTCATCATGGATGCCTTCATCACAGATGCCTTAATCACGATGCCTTCATCACGATGCCTTCATCATGGATGACTTCATCATGGATGCCTTCATCACGATGCCTTCATCACGATGCCTTCATCACGATGCCGTCATCATGGATGCCTTCACCACGATGCCTTCATCACGATGCCTTCATCACGGATGCCTTCATCACGATGCCTTCATCACGATGCCTTCATCATGGATGCCTTCATCACGATGCCTTCATCACGATGCCTTAATCACGATGCCTTCATCATGGATGCCTTCATCACGATGCCTTCACCACGATGCCTTCATCACGATGCCTTCAACACGATGCCTTCATCACGGATGCCTTCATCACGATGCCTTCATCATGGATGCCTTCACCACGATGCCTTCATCGCGATGCCTTCATCACGGATGACTTCATCACGGATGCCTTCACCACGGATGCCTTCATCATGGATGCCTTCATCACGATGCCTTCATCACGATGCTTCACCACGATGCCTTCATCACGATGCCTTCATCATGGATGCCTTCACCACGATACCTTCATCACGATGCCTTCATCACGGATGACTTCATCACGGATGCCTTCATCACGATGCCTTCACCACGATGCCTTCATCACGATGCCTTCATCATGGATGCCTTCACCACGATGCCTTCATCACGATGCCTTCATCATGGATGCCTTCATCACGATGCCTTCATCGCAACGCCTTCACCACGATGCCTTCACCACGATACCTTCATCACGATGCCTTCATCATGGATGCCTTCACTACGATGCCTTCATCATGGATGCCTTCACCACGATGCCTTCATCACGATGCCTTCATCACAGATGACTTCATCACGGATGCCTTCATCACGGATGCCTTCATCACGGATGCCTTCATCACGATGCCTTCATCACGATGCCTTAATCACGATGCCTTCATCATGGATGCCTTCATCACGATGCCTTCACCACGATGCCTTCATCACGATGCCTTCATCACGATGCCTTCATCACGGATGCCTTCATCACGATGCCTTCATCATGGATGCCTTCACCACGATGCCTTCATCGCGATGCCTTCATCACGGATGACTTCATCACGGATGCCTTCACCACGGATGCCTTCATCATAGATGCCTTCATCACGATGCCTTCATCACGATGCTTCACCACGATGCCTTCATCACGATGCCTTCATCATGGATGCCTTCACCACGATGCCTTCATCACGATGCCTTCATCACGGATGACTTCATCACGGATGCCTTCATCACGATGCCTTCACCACGATGCCTTCACCACGATGCCTTCATCATGGATGCCTTCACCACGATGCCTTCATCACGATGCCTTCATCATGGATGCCTTCATCACGATGCCTTCATCGCAACGCCTTCACCACGATGCCTTCACCACGATACCTTCATCACGATGCCTTCATCATGGATGCCTTCACTACGATGCCTTCATCATGGATGCCTTCACCACGATGCCTTCATCACGATGCCTTCATCACAGATGACTTCATCACGGATGCCTTCATCACGGATGCCTTCATCACGGATGCCTTCATCACGATGCCTTCATCACGATGCCTTCATCACAATGCCTTCATCACGGATGACTTCATCATGGATGCCTTCATCACGAATGCCTTCATCACGAATACCCCTAGTTCATCTTTCTAAAAATTCTTACCTTTTAGAATTGAAAATGCCTCTGCATTTTTTGTGTTAGAGAAGACCTTTCACATGGAAGCCATGGTTTTGAACATTTACTGGGAAGAAATAGCTACCAGATGATTCTGAAAGTTGATACCAAATGTGTGGTATTTTAACAGTTGAATTTTGGAGCCAGGCATTTTTCTTAGCATTTCTTAAAATATCCCCTTGTGAAATCTTTGAAGTGGGAAAATTAATTGGTATTTCTCATCATTTTGCCACAGAGACTAAACCATATAAGAAATGCTTCATAGAGACTTATGTTTTTTTAAGTAGGGAAAAGAAATTCCACGTGCTTTTTTTATGTGTGTGGACTTGTATTTCAACACAGTGGAGGTTTAAATTTCCATAGCTAAACACACCTCATTCAATATCTAACCCCTCACATTTTCTCCACATGCTAATATCATCACTCTCCACCAAGAAAGCTTATTACCCTGACGTCTTTTTGCTCTCTCTGAAGTTGTTTCTTAAACTTTGTATGTGTAAGTTGTCGTGGACCATCTCAGTTGGGTATAGGTCCTTGGGGTTGGGAGTTCTCGAAGCATCAGTGGGCAGAAGATAGGCGAGTGACAAACAGACCAACTCAGGGGAAGTCTGAGTCTGAGTGTATTTTGGAGACAAGCGAGCCAGGTTTATATACACATTTTAAAATGGGGGTGTCTCTCGTGATTACATTATTTTTCCCTACAATTCAAAAAATACAGGATGCAGTGTAATTATGTAGTCATCAATCTTGAACAATTATTCATAAGTCATTAGATTGGTATCAGTGCATGTGCCTTCTTTATCAAAGGTCAGTGTTTTCTCATTATGCCAAACATCTGTAAGTCAAGACAGTTTGTTTTCTTAGCTCATCTGTCACTATCTGGAGTTTTACTAAAACACTTTATTTGTAAGTCATAATATGAACTATTCACTGGTGACTAATTCTTAGCCATGTTTTTATTAACAAGTGGAATGGAATTTAGTGGTAAACTTGACTGAATGACCCTTGGTTGCAGTTTCAAGTTAAGAGTCACCTAGCAACACAGTTAAGTCTGAAAAGTTCTTTGATAAGAAAAATAAAAACAAAGGCAGAAAGAGAAAACAAGATGTTCCCAAAATAATGAGCCATGTAATCAGTTACTCCTGGCAAGAACATCAGACCCATTTCCAGAAGGCTCTCCCTTTGTGTAGGGGTCGTTGCCTGGGTAACGTTTGTCACACAGACTCTGCCGGAGGGGTTGTGATAGTAAGTGCTTTGCCTGCATGTATGTTTGTGTACCATGTGTATGCCTGGTGTCCACAGAGGCCAGAAGAGGGCATCTGATCCCATGGCTGGAGTTAGAGATGATTTATGAGCCACTATAAGGTACTGGGAATCAAATTTTAAAAAAAACAGCTAGTGTTCTTAAAGACTGAGCTATTCAGGCCCCTCTCCAGCTAGTGTTCTTAAAGACTGAGCTAGTCAGGTCCTCTCCCTCTTTGAATCTTTATATGATTGGGATGGTATGCTGTCTGCTGTTGTGCGCCCAGCTTTTGTCACTTAGCGTTGTGCTTGTGAGATTCACCACAGTGATACTGTAGTCACGCTTGCTCATTCTTACTCCTGGGTCCTGCTTTACCCTGTGGGTGTGCCCTAGTTTGTTGGTGCAAACAGCTGTGCTACTTGTGTTTGGGATTAATATAAGAAAAGCTGCCCTAACCTTTTTATACATGCACATCTTTGAGTGGGTAGATATAGTACTTTTTTCTGGGTGGAGTTTGGGGTTGCACAATTCACATAGGTTCAGCTTAGCTGACACTGGCAAACGGTCTTCTAAACGGTTGCAGTGACCAACACCCTCATTGGAACCACTTGTCTCACTGACACTGGCTGTTTGACCCTGAAGACTTTCTAGTTTTGTCATGAAGCCTCTGTTCTCCCTTCAGGTAGGTGGCATTAAGGTCTGCCCCCCCTCACCCCTATTCATCACTGAAGCATCACTCCCAAGCGCTGAGTGCAAAAGAACACGATGAATGGCTGGAAAAAGTGGAGGAAGCCATCACACCCCTGGATCAAGAAGGAATAAGACGACAAGAAATGGATGCTTAGGTAGCTCAACACAGCATTTTTGAAATTTACCCATCTTGTTGCATATGCCTATAGTTTGTCCCCTTCGTGGCTGAGTATTAACTTGCGAAAAAACACCGTCTGGTTGTTTTCACCTTAGGGATCTTACGAATAAAAGCGCTATGGTCTTTGTGAGGCTATGTGTTTTCAATGCTCTTAAGTATCTAAGAGCAGAGAGAGCACTGGTTGTATATTTTAACATTCGTCACATGGTCCATCTCCTTGCTTTTAAATCTTCCCATTCCCATCACCGTGCGAGACTGCTTTCTAAAGAGAACGGCTTGGACCACTGGTTACGGCGTTACTGACTCCACTCATTTGGTGGTCAGCGTGTGTCTTGTTGATGGTTGGGCTCAGTCACGTGACTTGGCTTCACCAGTGGAAGGTTACCCGAGCACAAGAGAAGCAAGAGCATGGAACAACCTTGTGCACCAGCCTCGCCTTCTTACATCCCTGCCAACCCTCCGAGAAGAACACGGCTCAGTTCAAGCTAATCTAGTGGCCCAGCAAAGAGGAGTGATGGAAGTCGAGAAGCCGAGATGCAGACTGCTGCTCAGAGCGGATCTCAGATGCGTCTAGACATGTAGGACATTTTAAACATAATCGATTCTTATCCTGAGCCCTGGGTTTCGATGACTTGCTATGCAACAGTACGTAGCCGTGACTAATCACACCGAGGCCCTTCGACCTTGTCAAACTGCCTGGAGGCACAAGTGCCCCCACTCCCAGCAGCACAAGTGCCCCCACTCCCCGCACCACTGAGTGTGAGAGTTTTCATCTAGTCGGTGCGGTGAATGGCTGCATTCTAACAACTCAAGGCAACCTTGAACTCTGTTCCACTCAATATCTATCAAAGGCTTGATTAAAAGAGACAATATTTACCAAGAACTGCCAGAAATTCTGCCCCGCAGCCACTTCCCCAGTCCTCTAAAATGCTCTGCATTAATCCCAGGCGGCAGTCAGCTGTTGCCTTCAGGCTGGATTGTTCTAGCTGCCCCAGGACCATTTCTAGCAGCCTGTGCACTGGCATGATCTTATCATGACGTGGGTATTTGCATCATCTGTGAAACCATGGTTACAAATGATCTGAGAAATGTGGAGAGGGCATGACTTGAGGGAATGTTTCCAATTTTAATGACGGGGACAATTATAAACCTCCTAAGTAGCTCTGAGTTCTTGTGACACCGAAGCCCCAGTGACCAGATTCTTTTATTGTTCCACCTCACTTTGAATTTGGCCTCTGAGATGCATCTTCACTCTAGAATAGTCCCTGATCTTCTCACCCAAGTGATTGAACCTTTTTTACTTAGTCTTTTTGTGTGTGAGTTTTGGTGAGGATGCAGGCATAGCATATGGAGATGGTAGCCATTTGCGGTTCTCCCGTCCATGTGCTACCTGTGTAATGAATTACTGTCATCCACTTAGCACCCAAGCACCATGGCTCTGTGCTCTGTGAGCCCAGTATGTTCTGGGCGTGCCCACTTGTCATTGTGTCCTGGGCTTTGGTATAAACATGTAAATGTAATTTGTTCTTATACTCAAGACATATTCAGTGTAGTGAGAGAGCCAACACACTATACCTCTGCCCTCAACTATTGTATAAACTAGGGATGACAGAGGTGCATGCCTTCTGGACTGTTGCAAGCAGGGGTGGCAAGTGAGAATGACATAGCATAGAGTTTTGGGTCTTCAGCAAGTTTCCAGTAAGTTGTATTATGACTGATATTCTTACATTCTTATTTCTTGGCCATTTCGATAGCCTCTTATCTGATTCCTGCCTGGCGTTTCTCATCACAACAAACTTCCCCAAGTGATTTTTGTGTAGCAAGCTTCTCCTACAGGGAAAGGAAGAGAAAGGATGGGATGGGTAAAGATTAGACACTGAGTACTAGCTTACAGTTAAATATGAGAAATAACTTACAGTGCCCTGTTGCCCAATAGGATGACTATAGCCAAATAGCGTGATTATGGCCAGCAATAGATAACTATGCTCAACAGCAATATAGTGAGACATTCATAAAGTTAAAGGGGGGATTTTGAGTGCTCTAACCACAATGAGATGATAAATATGATTACAGTAACAGATACACTAATTAGACTGATTGAGTCATTACTTGACGTGTATGTATGTCAAAATATCATATTGTATGTACACTATAAATGTGCACTGACATCAGGTGCCAATCAAAAAATGTTTAATGCTGGAGAGATAGCTCAGCAGGTAAAGGCTCTTGCCGTCAAGCCTGGCTGCCTGAGTTTGAACCCTTGAACACACGCAATGGAAGGATGACATCTGACCCCACATACCCACTGTGGCAGGTACACACACACACACACACACACACACACACACACACACAATAAATAAATAAATAAATAAATAAATAATATATTTTTATTATAAATACACATATATGTACACACATGTTGAAAATTTACTGTATAGACATACATGGGAATAATTTTTTTAATCTTAATGCTTTTATTTTCACTTAAAGATAATTTTTTTCTTTTAAGAGATTTGTTCTCTTGGAGCCAGACTGCTCCATGCAGAATTTCTCTTCTACCATTTAATTTCAGCAAGCTATTCATCCATATACACCCTGATGCCTTGATTTAAAATGAAAGCTAACAAGATGCTCAAGCAGCAGAAAGCCTCAGTCCAAATGAATTTTTGTTCCACACTGAGTAACAAGTCTATGATATGGGTTTTTAAAAAGTTGTTAATCCTGGCTGCCCAGCCTTTAATGAGTTTACCTAAGACATGGAATAAAAGTTGGAGGTGCTGAAGAAGGAGGAGGGTCATTATTTTGAAGAGTTGCTTCGCAGAGTCTCACACTGTTGGTGTGGACAAAAGCTTGGGCATTCCTGCATTCCCCTTAAGGCTAAGGAATTATCTTTATGGAGAACTCAAGTGTATAAAACAAGCCAGCTGTGCTGATGGCAGAGGCAAGCCAAGATGGCTGCACTGGAGACTCTTAATTTCCAGAATCTCTGAAGACAAAGGATGAGTTAGTGTTTCCTGTGAGTCTCATGAGACTCGTTCTGGGGCCATGTGAAGATGCAGAAGGATCACCACTAGTGAATGAAGGCAGAGGAGTGAACTAGTTCATTTTTGTTGAGAAAAGGGTCACAATTGGCCATCTAAAGGGAGATGTTTTTATCAGCACCAGAGGTGACAGATCTCTAGAAAATGAAAGAACCCACAATGTCCTTGAGCAAAATGATCAACCTTAACTACCCACTAAGACCAAGTGTCAATAAATAAATAAATAAATAAATAAATAAATAAATAAATAAATAAAAGGACCAAGTGTCACCATCAGCATTCTATGTTGTCCAGGGTTGCAAGATATTTCATCACACCATGAACCCCAAGACTGGGTGCTGGAAAAAACCTGTTCCTAGCTATTTTTTACGTAGCCCTGGCACAGAAAGAGCTTCCTGTTGCTCATAAACAAGTAGCTGTAATGTGGCTCACCCCTAGCACGCACCTTTAACCCAAGAGCTTTCCGTAAGCAAGAACTAAATAAAGCCAACCATAGGTCAAGAGGTGGAGCAAGGAACCAGTTGACAGGAAGTGAGCATAACTAAACACAGGAAAGAGAAATACTGAGATGAACGATGTTTAAGACATTGTGGAGATAGTGTTTCTTCCTTCTGGGACATTGGCTTGAGTAAGAAGGTCAGTTGGGTGCTTTCTCTGCCTCTCTGAGCCAGCATCTGGCTCCTGAGTCTTTATGACAAAAATCAAATGATTGGGATTTTCTTTCTTTTTCACAAGAGTCCAATGACTGGGTAACAGCTGCTCCTACATTTTTCCTTGACTCCCAAACACTTAACCTGCCTTTTCCTGAGCTCACTGTTCTGGCCCAGGGAAGGGACTGAATGTAATTATGACTGATGTGTAAAGTATTGATCAGTATCCTTGGCTAGAAATGCTAATTATTGTTGTACTGGATGGATGACTTTTTTTTTTTTTTTACAATTTTGAAACAGGAATATTTATTTTATGTGTGTAAACAATGAGCCCCTGAAGACTGAGACTATCCATTCAGCATTGTGACATTTATTTATCAGTACTTCAGCACACAATATTGTTCTAGATTATAAGGCTACTAAATAACATATAAACTCCTTTGCAGATGTCATGATAGCTACATTCACTTCCAAATAGCGGATTTTTCTCTCTGAAAAGAGTATATCCAATAACATCAGACTTGGCCTATTAACTTCTTTGATACAGAAGCTTTCCATAACACAAAGCTCTTGTTGACCTCAAAGCAGCTCAAGATGCTGAAAGTTGATGGTTTGTTCTGAACTCAGTTTTGTGGTTCCTGGCTGCTTCTGTCTGAGCTCATCACGTGACAGTAGTCAGCTGGGTCTCCTCATCTAGGCTGGATGGCCTAATAGGACAAGAGGTTTCAGGCCTTTGGCAATGGTGCCTTTGCCAAGCAAAGCTTATTTTCTATGAAGGCCACAGTGTTCCAAGAGCAACAAAAGAAAACCTATGTACGTATTTATACAACAGCATACAGAATTTGCCAGATGCTAGTAGAAATATAAAATTTATAGTATTTTATGTTCATTAGTATTTTTGCCTTCATGTATGTCTGTGTGAGGGTGCAAAATTCCCCTAGAACTGGGGTTATGAACAGTTTGGGACTGCCATGTGGGTGCTAGGAATTGAACCGGAGTCTTCTGGAAAACATCTAGTGCTCTTAACTGCTGAGCCATCCCATCTCTCCATCCCCTTAAAATTTATAATATTAATAGAAGTTATGGGATGTTAATTCAAACTGAAGTTAGAAGGGATCACAGGCCATGAAAGGGTGGAAAGCATGAGGCTAAGAAAAAAGAGATAAATAGCAAACAAACAGCCAACTAATGAGAAAACAAGAGGGAAAAAAAAGAGGAAAGGGAAATTCTAATAGACTTCAAGAATTCTTAATGGCTTTCTTTATCATTCCACGTTCAACAGTATACCTGCAATAAACTACAGCCAATCCCCCAAGCCTTAATTTACTCAAGTGACCTTCTTTTCCTTGTGACCAACAAAGATCAGGACCAGGAGTGGGACCGCATGGAATCAGCCACTCAGAAGAACTGCAAGGTGTGTGCAGTTGTAACCAGTACTTGAGATAGAAGGTTGTGACCCCATTGTAAACAACAGTGTGACCATGCTCGGATGACTGAAGAGGCTTTGGGGGTCTGGGAAGCCATAGAACAGTTTAAAGAGGAAAGGAAAGGCAAGGACTGCAGAACCAGTCGTGCACTCAAGTCAACAGCGGATTATTTATAGTCACTGAAGGGTCAGTTCTGTGTCTGGTTATACAGCTGGAAGCAGACCTTTGGGAATACCGTGTGTCCCTTCTGAACAATGTCCTTCCTGCTTAGAATTTTCACAATAGGTCCACTCAAAAGCATGCCTACGAACGGTCTTGTGCATTAATGGATTGCAGCATGGATCACATTTCCAATGTCAACATTTTCTATGATACGAAACAAGTGCCTGCTTGAGCAAACTGACGCTTTGCCAACAAAGACAGGGATGCCAAGAAGAGGCCTGAAGGTTTGTGGATCCTCTGTACGCTGGACACATCTCATTTTATCTCCTCTTTCCTCTTCCTCATACACACCACTGTTCTGTATTAGACAGGGCCGGTGCTTCTTCCGTGGGCCCTAGGAACATATTTTCCTGCTTGTGTCAAACCCATCCCAGGAAGGAAGAGAACCTCCATGAGGCTTTGGGCAATGTCTGAAAATGCATACTTTCCACCGAGAAACAACTCGCTTGGCTCCTCCTCCCCACTCCCTCGATCGTTCCCCTACAGAACGATTCCTCAATGGCTCACCGAGTCACAAACCTTCATTTCTGAGTCATCTTCTGAAGGACCAGAGTTAAACCAGGCCACCCTAGGTCAGCGAGGTGGTGGGTGCTAAGAACTGGGAAGCTGCTTAGGGTACGGCTCCCTAGGGTCGTGCTCATCAAACATGGTGGTATGTGTCGGGTGTGAAGAGTAGAGAGCAGAAGGATTGGCAAAATGTGGGCAACTGGTTTGGCCTTAGACGAAAACAGTGTAGCCCCAGAAATGCCTTAATCCTTGGCGGCTTCTACTTTCAGTTACATGATTAACATGTTGGAACAAGAGCTGCTTCTCTCAGGTCATATAGAACCAAAATGGAAATATTTGCATTTTGTGCAGAAAGGACCAGGAAGGGACTAGCACCACATCTCGTTGGTAACATGGTGCCTCATTTACACTTAAATTACTGTGATTTTGTTGTTGTTGTCTCAGAATTCTATAAGTGGATAGTCTACTTGGTGAGTGAGTGGGCAAAGTTTTCAGCAAATCTAGAGGCAGCATCATTGCAGGGACAGTCGTGACGAAGGTTTATTAGCGTGCTCTTAGGTGGACTTCCCCCTTAAAAACCATATGACTTTTCCTAGTGCCTTGTCTTTTTATTATCTACAATAGACATATATCTGCCACCTGCCCATTGAATCACAGGCTGGCCATGTTTTTAATGTCTTTTTAAGGAAGATTTTTCTGTGTTTTTCAAGGCCATTGAAAGTGTAAAAGCCTGATGTAATTGTTGTCTCAGAGGCTTACTGCCTCTGTCTGCTAACCCAGGCCTAGTCCTGGGAGGTTCTTCTAGCCTCTGAACAATCTAAACCAGACATAGAATGCTTTCAGCCTCTGAGACTTACTGCTGAGTAATCTCTCCCCTTTCTAGTTCTTTCTGAACTCTTGCTGTTCAGTTCAACTCAGTTCTGGCTCTAACGCCTCTCCAAGCTGACTAATTCAAACTGGATTCTCTTAGCTTCTGACTGAATTTCTCTGCTTGGCCTCAAACTAACTCTAGCAAACTGTTCTAATCTTTGGGCTTCCTCTCATTCCCTGGTTCGTTCTGTCTTTACCTGTGTCTAGCTTGCTCTTTTTTTCAACCTGTCTCTGTAATACTTTCCTGGTAAAACTTCCTCTTCACTCTCTTTGCTCTGCTCTCTCTTGTCATCTCTCTTCCCGTGAGAGTTGGGCATATCCTATTCTGTCAAATCATTCTCTGATTTGTTACATTTTCTGCCCTTCAATTAGACATCACTTTCAAACATGAATGCTTACTTCTCCTAACTAACTTTACCTTCATTGTTCGGGGTTAAAGGTGTGTACTAAGGGTGTGCCTTCATTCTAGCCAGATCACACAGACCTACAAGGTCTTTGGATGTGATCCCTCGCCAAAGAAGCCATGTTGCTGTATTAGAATTCCTCTACAGAAAGCAATTTGGTTGCACAGGAGGTTCAAAGTCGGAGGACAAAGAGACAGAAATCAAACCACATACGTGGTCATTGCCTTGCGCTGCGTTTGAGGATGTGGCTCAGCACAGGAGCCTCCAATCCAGTCAGGTCCAAGGGTTGAAGAGGGAGAAGTGGCAACAGTTCTCATGATACTGTTCCCCAGGTAAGTAGGGATTCCTTTAGGAAGTCCATGTCAAATAGACTCCCCCACACATCTGAACAGGGGCTTGACCTGACCCTGCAGTAGGTCACTTTGTATCCAACAGTTACTATTTCTCAGAGTGCAGATCTTGGCCCCAAACCTCAGCCTCTTCTCTGTTCATCTTCTCTGGATGAACAGAGTGTGTGGTGACCTCCTGTCATGCTTCCTGGCACAGCCCCCTGTTGCTCAGCTGTAAGAAGCCTTTGGATTTGCAGCACCCCAGCTACAAGGATTGAAAAGCCAGCTGTGTCGAAATTCCAAGTCTAGGGTCTCAGGCTGCTAGGTTTGAGGGCCCCTCCCCATGTCATAAATGACCTTGGGCAAGAAGTGAATGGCATTAAATGAGTTTCTTACCCTCTCGGAGCTTTCTTTTCTTCATCAGCAAAATGAGAATAGTGGCAGCCCAATGGACATTAAGTAGCTGAGCCTACATGCCTGCCACACTTGGAGAAGTCAATCCAAATAGCACCAAGAATTGTCCCTCTTGCCAATATGTGCAACCTTGACAGGAACGTCAGTCAACATGCCCTGACTATTCCACTAGGTGGTCATGTGACCACTTCTAGGCACTGATTAAGCAATGAGAGAGGAGAGCTCTGTCGGAGAAGCCTATAGAACACTATACACATAATCCTGGGGGTTCCCAGCAGGATCCAACACCCACCCACCCACCCCCTTTCCTGCATCATCTCCACACTTCCCTCCTAGAGATGACTAGCATGGTTGCTAAGTATATTTCTTGTATTCAAAACTCATCTTAGGTTCAGGGTCTAACTCTAACCCTAAACTATCATCAGCATCTCTGAAAGATGAGAAAATGGAGAAAAGCAGGACGGTAATCAGAGAACGTCTTACAAGCCAAACTTCTTACAAGCGGGACTTCACATTTTTGGCCTATCTTTGTGTTAGGGTAAAGTAGGCTTATTCTTTCCACACCGACTTTACTTAGGGTTCTGAAACACTTCCACCTCGCTTTTAACCCACCAAGCAGAGGAAGGGGAGAAAGAATGTTAATAGGAAAAAGGAGTTTTGGACCTTTTTAGACATAGTTCCTTGGGCCAGTACCACTCTGTGCTGTCAAGATACCAGAAGTCCAGTCCAATAGCCAACACCGAACAGTCACACATGTCCGTAGCTTTGGCACAATCCAGAAGTGGCCAGAGTCAGGCAGAGTACCACAAGAAGTTCTCTGCAACATGTCTCTCTGCAAATTGAAGACCAGCAAAGGCCAGCGAAGCCCAGCGGAAGCATTGCACGGCAGGGTAACGATGCAAAAGCCCTCTTCCACTGTCCATGGGGTTCTATTTATACCCTTCCAAACATCACACGCCCTCTCACATGTCTGCTCCCAGCAAAACATCACATGCCTTCTCACAACATCTCTTCCAGAAAAACGTCACATGAGACAACGAAGTCTTCAAAGAACCCAGAAACTTACACCTCAGGGAAATTGCTGTTTCATGTACAGTGATCAGACTTCAAAATGGCCATGTTTGGGCTGTCCTTTCTTTTAAGCTGTAGGTCACCAAGACCTGCTGATAACCCATTGACCAGTAATTCATAGCTGTAAAGATCAATGTGGTCCTCACCAAAGTCCTGTTCCTTGGATCTAAGAGTCTGATCCTTAAAGAGGAGGTGATGGCAGCTCCACCTTGTGGACAATGTAAATACCAAGCACCATTAATGCTCTAAAAAAAACTGCCCAAGTGGCAAATATTCTTAGAACAATCCCTCATTCTTATCTGGGAAGTCCAAAGTGTCCCAACACAGAGCTCGCCAACTGTTTCTAAATGGCCTTACCATTCATATTTTCTACATCACCACATAGAGTGGCAGGGTGCGGTCTCTTCTACAGAAAGCAATACCCAGGCTTTAGCCTGATTGGACCAACCAGAAGTTACTGTGAGAGATGAGAGATGAGTGCTTGTGGCCAAGGACATCAGAAAATATTGACCTTACCCACCTGAGGGTGTGGTCTTTCTACCAGTTACTCATTTTAGAAAGTTCAAGATCTTAATTATTCATTTTCTTTCTCTCCTCCAATATCCATGACCTTTCTTGTTGGCTGCCCTCCTAAGATTCATCCCAGTCCGCCCTTGTGAGTTCCTTCCAGTTGCTGATGCCTTTATCTTGTCTTTGCCATGCCAAAGAGCTTCAGCTTTCAGCAGAAGACAGAACTCATATCTGGTTTATTTTTAACCAAGATCACATCGTTAAATAGTTGTTTACTTTGTAACTATGATAACCGAACACAAGAGACATAGGTGAATGCTACAGAGTGCTCTGCAGAGATAACAACTTCCAGGAGCTGGGAGATAGGAAGCAAGAGACTCAAAGGCATAGGGGAGGGTGCTCGAGGGCCCTCACCAAAAGTGGACTAGTATCTCCCAGTGAGGTGAGGTAAGACCTCAAAGTGCGGTGACAGCTGCAGGTTGTTTTCACGGGAAGAGCTAGCACTGTTGCCAAGAGCTGGAAGCAAGGCTGAGGAAATGCTGCCAGGAACTGGAAGTGCTCAAAACCAGTAGCTGGGCATCCTGGCTTCTGAGATGTTCATGAGAAGGATGAGCTTAGAAGTCCTGGGCTCCTTCTCATGCCAACCTTACAACTTCTTTGAGTGCCCAGCACAGTCAGAACATAGAACTACACTGCCTAAAGACCAACTGGTAAGGGTTTTTTGTTGCTTGATTTTGTTTTTGTTCTTTGAGAATGTTGCTTTCTTTTGTTTTTGAGATGGTTATCCAGTTGACCTCAAATTCCTGGGTTCAAGGAGCCTCCTGTTTTCTCAGTAGACTGTAGGTCCACGCCATTATACCCAGCTCAAATTTGTTACTGTTGTACCTGTTTGGTTTTTTGTTTGTTTGTTTGTTTGTTTTCCCATTGAGTATAGTGAGACCCAGAAGAGCTGGTGACACTCTAAGACCAGAGAGCAACTGATACAAACAGATGCAGAAGAGCTGTGCTCACCCCATGTCAGACACTGTTCTCGTGAACCTGGGACGGGAGGCATTCACAGGCCCTAGTTCATCTGGGAGATGTATGACTGTGCAGCAATCTCTAGACTGCCGTTACCGCTTTATCTGAAAAGGCCAAACACCTCCTGTCCTGTAAATTATATCTCATTTCTTTAAAAAATGTTTGTGGACAGAGAAGGAGCGGGGGGGGGTGGGGGGGGGTTGTAAGGGAGGGGAGTGGGAAAGGGGAGCAGCCAGGAAGGGTAAATAGATAAAATAAATGGGCCTGGTGCATGCCTTTGACCGTTTTGCTTTACTCTATTGATTTGGGTTTTTCCCTCTTCCCTGGGAGTAATCAATTTTTCAGTGGATAGGCAGAATACAATAATTTCAAGGAAACCCTTCAAATGGGTTGTCATTAATTTGCCTTTTCGTGGCCCTTGTTCGCTGGGAGTAAGACGTGTTTAGCTTTCTCCAAACACTATTGGAGGCAGGCTCTGGGGATTTACTGGGGCTGATTGCACAGGCGAGGGAATGGAGACTTGGGAGGGGCGGGGAGAGCCGGTGGTGCCGACTAATGAAGGCGCAGTGTTTGCTCATCTTTACGGAGTCACTTATTACTGCTAATTGGGAGGGACAGTTCAAATAAGCACAGAGGAGCAGTTGTCACATGAGCGTGACATGGTTTTAAAGAGGCCTCCCGGACTCCCTGAACTGCCGAGGCAGGCTGGCTGGACGCCTGAGCTTCGACGCCCCTGTAGAGTGGAGGCTTTGTCAGGGCGCCCCATAGAAGTCAGCAGTCTTAAGAAACCTGGGTTTGGCAAGGCATCGCAGAGAATCTCAGACAGACACGCAGCTGCCTGGAACACTTAGAAAGTCAACAGCTGACGGAAGGGGAGGACGCTGAGCTTGGCTGTAAAATGGACTTGAGGATGTGATTGGAATTAATTTGAAGAACATAGTTAGAGGTTGTTTTCTTTAAAGGGCCTAATTGGTTTGAAGAACATTCATTTGTATGAGTGCTAAAATATTAATAACCCGACATACATCTTCTAGGGTTCTGCCACTTTATCTTTTGCTTATTTCCTCTCTGAGAAGACATTAATTTCCTCTGAGTCCTATTAAATAGATACGAGTGACTGCACCATGCTGGTCCCAAAGTATGGCCAGTATTTCCAAATTATTCAGTCACATGTATGACAGCTAATTAGTTGTTAGGGATTGGGGTCAAGGGTCACTTGGATTTTCCTGATGTCCATAAGGAAAAAATCACGGGGTCCCCTAATTCTTCACTTTTCAAAGGAGTGAAGTGTTTACAATAGACATAAGGGCCACAAAGTGAAGTTCTTGTGTCGCATGTGTCCACTCCCATTGAAAAAGGACACTGAAGCCGAGCAAGTAATGACCAAGCTTGTCTCTTACAAGGACAGGAAAACAGGGCGTTGTGTGTCCCTGCCAGCATTTGCCTTGGCTTTTCAGGCTTCTGCGCTCACTTTTTCTTATGGAAAACAAGATAATTCCGTGATGACACATGACCAGGACATGGTAGACAGAGCTCATCATCTGAAGAAATCCTGGATAAGGCTTCGCTTTTTGGTTTTAGATTCCTAAAAAGGTCTTACCTGAGATATAATCCTATCCTAGGGTCATGTATGAGACATTCTGATGATATGTCATTGTCAAGTGAGAAAACACATCATCAGACGAGTGATTGGTGCCAAGCCATGGTACCTTCGGTATGGCACCATTCTATGACCCAAATTTCCTTAAACATCATTGAACACCCATGGTACATTCTACTTAAAAGTAAAGTATAAAACCAAGGTCCCAGTCTAAAATCTTCATGGACTTTAAGGGTTAAGAGTTCATTGAGATGAGCTGGGAGGGGATGAATCTGTTTTGGTTCACAGTGACTTGCATTTTATACACAGAAACATATATTACCACTATCATATACACACATACGCCAATATGCAATTGTAGATGGTGGTACCTTGAAAGGAAAAAGGGAAAGCCCTCACCCATTTTTCTGAACAACAGAAACTACATTATCTATTTGTGACATCCCAGGATGCTAGAAATCAAGGATTTGTTTTGATTGTATTTTCAAGAAGGTGGCATGCTTCCGCAGTGACGACAGCAGTCCTAAAGAAGCAATCTTGCTTTATGAAATGTATATAAAGTCGTCCCTGTAAACCTTTGCTTTGTTCTAAAATTTAAGTAGGAACATTGGACTGTGAAATCAGACTAGTGGGTGAGCAATCAGATGCTTTTAGGGAAAAGGTAAAGCATGGTGCTCAGCGAGAAATTAGGTTTAGATTTCTCAGCTTGGAAAATAGGAAATTATCTGCTAAGTGATGCGTCCTGTGTGAGATTTCCTGTGACATATTAAGAATGAATTTGTTGTTTATTCTATCTTCCAAGAGACTGCAACATAGGGCGAACAATGCCCCCTTCACTTGTGCATGAATGTGTTCAGTTCTTTTTTTCACATCTGTAACTAATTTATTTTGCCCTGAGACATCTGCAGGGGCCGTCGACGTGAGACAGAGGCCAGGGGAGCTGGCAAGCATGCGTGGCCTCCTCTTGGACTGCTATCCCTCTTGGTAAGGCCTGGCTTTGTTGGAGTCAAGAGAAAAACATGTCTCCATACTGGGTGATGAGGACAGGTTGACCAATTAAGAACCCAATTCTGTAGCCTTTTTAAAAAAATCTGGGAAAATGAATCCCACAAGAAAACATTTGGCTCAGCTCTTGTGGGATTTCATTCACCTTTCTTTCTTTGGTTTTGTTTGGGGTTTTTTGTTTTGTTTTGTTTTGTTTTATTTTGTTTTGAGACAGAGTTTTTCTGTGTAGCCTTGGCTGCCCCCTGTCCTGTACTCACTTTGTAGACCAGGCTGGCCTCAACTCACAGAGATTCCCCTGTCTCTGCCTCCCTGAAAGCTGTGATTACAGACATGTGCTGCCACTCCTACCAGGATTTCGTTCTTAAAGGACCTAAGCAGAGTCCTCTTGTGGGCAGAGAAGGGTGTGTGTGTGTGTGTGTGCGTGTGCGTGTGAGTGTGTGTGTGTGTAGGAGTGTGTGTGTGTGTGTGTGTGTGTGTGCACATGCATAAGTATGTAACATGGAAAGCTTACTATCCTTAAATAAGTCTATGCAATGGCTCTTTTTATCAATAAGAAGGAGCCCTTGAGAATTTGCTACCTGCAAACACCGAGAGAACATTCTAACAGCATCCGGGTAGTTGCAAGTTCAAGCCTCTGCTTTTGATGACAATGTGGTGAATGAAGGGTGTCTGCCCATCTGCGTAACAGATAAAGCACAGGGCTGGACCACATGAGGAAGGAGGGTGGGATGCAGGATGTAAGACCTCATGACAGACTCTCTTTCCTTGGCCTGACGTGCCATTGTGAGAATTTCCTAGATACAATCAGCACTGCCTTTCATGGCAGCCTCGTTTAGCATGTAAAGGCCTTTGTAAGGGGAAGTCTCTAAAGTCGCTAAGGGTGGACATCTCTAGTAATTCTGTTAGCTGGAAGAGAGCATTTAAAAGCCATTTCGTGTTGGAGCATAGGAAGGCATGGCCAAAGGCTAACTTGGCCTGTGATGTAATTTTAACCAGGGCCTGCCCCTCTGAGGAACTCAGAAGGTTCTGAGTGGCTGAGGAGAAGAGGGCTGTGTCACAGGGGTGGTTCCCAGTGAGGCTGAGTCCTCATAGGCTTTTGGAGAGCACATACGAGGGGCCCAGGGAGGACCAGGTGAAACTGGGGTGTAAAGGAAAAAGTGGTGACAGCAGTGGATAGAGAAATAATTATGATGGAGTCAAAGGAAGTCATAGAAGAGCATGTTGCGCTTTGGGAAATCAAGATATGAGACCTTGAGTTTGGTCCACATGGCAGGTAGCGTGTCGTTGGCTTACAGCCAATCTGATGCAGTAATGGCATGTGGTATCAATAACTGAAGCGTCTTTGCTTGATAGCCAGGAGCTTTTTCTAGCCCCAGTAGAGGAGTCACATACTTCTGCCAGAAACCAGATGTATTAATTCTGGCCTGCTAGGAATAAGAAGACAGGAAGAGAGGAGGGTCAATTATTACAGTATGCGACTGGAAGATTCAGGAACAGAGATTGTGGGGTTTTCCTGTTCCAAGAGAGGACCCAGGGAGGGAAGGACAGCACAGAGTGAGGCTGAGAAATAGAGAAAGAAAATCAGGCCAGGCTTGCCTCCCCCAGGCCAAACTGGGAGAGTTCCAAGGAATATGTTTATTTACTCATTCAGCAGGTACTGGTCAGGGTCCAGGATACGCCAGCTACTGTTCTATACACGTGGGAAACATCCACGCACCACACAGAGCTCTCTGTGCCCACTGTTAACCACATCCCCCAGGAGGGAAGGAAAATAGCAATAAGCAGAAGTAAAGCAAACACCTCTGAGGGGGTGGTACCCATCAAAGTAGAAGGAACATAAAGATGGCAGGGAACTGGGGGAGGGGCGCGGTGAATTGCAATTTAACGTGCTGGTAAAACACAGCTAAGACAAGAAAGAGCTGAGGGAGTGAGCAGTTCTGCCCAGAGGATGCTCTGCACCATGGCCGTTCAGAAACACCCTTGTCTGTGATGGAGCCAGCCTAGGACCTGGTACATGGAAACTTGTCTGCGTCCTCAAGACTCTTCCTTCTCTCTACAACTCCTGTCGATAACCCAGAGCAATCCCGAAATGTAGGAAGAGGAAGGGGCTCAGAGAGAGGATGGAATGGTGCGTGGAAGGCCTCGATAAAGATCCAAGCAGGAATGGACAGAAACACAGTATTAGCCTGCCTCGGAGCCGGACATGGCGGTTCAGACCTGTGATCCTAGTGTGTGCTCTGTGCTATGTTGTTACTTTTTTTTTTTTTCCAGAGTTATTTCAACATTGGGTAATTATAGTGCCCATCAGTCACTCTGTGTATTTATCTTTTTCTCTGCAGAGGTTCTGTTTCTTGCTCTATGTTTGAGGTCACAAGTTTCACTACAAATAAAGTGGACTTTTCATAAGCCTCTAAATGGACAATAACTATATGTGGTCTAATTTTCTCAATTTTTCTGAGAAAGTACTGCTCTTACACCGGGATTGGTGGCACATGCGATGGGAGGCAGAAGCAGGTGTGGATGGATCTCTGTGAGCTTGCTCTGCGTAGTGAACTCCAGGCCAGCTACGGATACATAGTGAGGCCCTGTTTCAAAAAAAAAAAAAAAAAAAAAAAAGGAAGGCCAGAGGAAGGGAGGGAAGGGAGGGAGGGAGGGAGGGAGGGAGGTTGGCTGAATCAGACGATAATGGCCCTAGTTCTTGCTTGTAAAACAAATTATATTTGAATACAGAAATGTTTTGGCCTCTGCTTTGTGACTCCCAGAATGTTTATATTTAGTCAAAAGGTGAAATGTAGCTTCTTGGTTATATTTCTATTTTCTAGGGGAAAAAGAGAAGAAAGCTAAGCAATGTTACCACACACACAGTGCCTCTTGGCCTGTCACTCACACAAAGGATTAGTCTAGAAATTGGTTCCTGGCCAGTTGTGGCTAGTTGTGGCCAGTTGTGACCAAGATGTCCTACGCTTTGGCTTAGCACATGTGCCGTGGGGGCACAGACATCTCCAGGAGCCTAGACCTGGTCCCCAGAGTCATACATCCCAGGTTCCCAGAAGCCTCCTGTCTTTTTCTTTGCTATTAGAATCTTCATTGTGTTTGATTGTAGACTTTTGCTCAGTAACATTTGCAATGGTGCCGTCTCTATCCTGCAGCCAGTTTAGTGGTCAGCACGTAGGCTAAGGCACTCGGGAGCTCAGAGCTATATTTCTAAATGGGCCTCTCTCCATTTTTGGCTTCTGTTTTTATAGCCGTTTCCCTCATGGGGTGCTTAGACAATCACAGAATAATCTTGATTTAGTGGTGCCATAATGCCAAATAGACAGTGTGAGCCTGGCCCACAGGGACTACATGGTGCCCAAGTTCATATAAGTTAAGCCCTCTCTCTCCTACTGCTGCAAGTCTCACCATCTCCGTTGATGAGCACCCGCCATGCTAACAACCCCTGCCACTCCAACTTGTGCAGGTGGAGAGTGTGTGTTCCCACCTCGGCCTCCTAATCTGTTCAGCGCTGTCCACAGGCCCTTTCAAAATTCCGGGTGGATATTCACTTTTTCCCACCCTGTAGTCTTTACACTGAACACCAGCAGGGATGATTACACTACAGAATTTGCTTACCTTCCAAGGAAAAGAAAGGCAAAATGGCTTAAGGAGAAAAGTGAAATATTAACCCAGATAGATTTGACAACAAATCCTTGCCAATGGGGGCAGAAGGCAGCTAACAGTAATCCCAAGTCTGGTCCAAGTTCCCAGGAACTGGTCATCTGCCGTCTAGAGTCTAGATGGAAAAATGTCAATTACTTCCCTGCTTCTCATCACATCCTCCCCAGACACAAGTTTGAGAAAGTATCATCTGCACTGTGAGGGCGTCGGGGGCTTGACTTTTCATCACTGTGACAAACGCCTAGCAGAACCAACTTAAGGGAGGCAGCACTTAGCTAAGGCCATGGCTTCAGAAAGTTTCAGGCCTTCATGGTGAGGAGAGCACGGAGGAGCTGCACAGGTCCTGGTGGAGCAGCTCAGGTCCTAGTGGAGCAGCACAGGTCGTGGCGGCGGCACAGGTGGCAGCACAGGTCCTGGTGGAGCAGCACAGGTCCTGGTGGAGCAGCTCAGGTCCTAGTGGAGCAGCACAGGTCGTGGCGGTGGCACAGGTGGCAGCACAGGTCATGGTGGAACAGCACAGGTCATGGTGGAGCAGCACAGGTCCTGGTGGAGCAGCTCAGATCATGGTGGTGGCACAGGTGGCAGCACAGGTCGTGGTGGAGCAGCACAGGCCCTCCTGGTGGAGCAGCACAGGTCTTGGTGAAGCAGCTCAGGTCCTGGTGGAGCAGCACAGGTCCTGGTGGAGCAGCACAGGTCCTGGTGGAGCAGCACAGGTCCTGGTGGAGTAGCATAGGTGGCAGCAGTTATTTGCATCACAGCGGACCAGGAATCACAAAGTGTCACAGGAACCAGGCGCGTGTTATAATTCTCAGAGGCCTTCCCTTAGTGACCTTCTTTTTCCAGCTAGCCTTATCTCCCAAAGGTCTAACAAAAGCAATACAGTTAGCTGGGGACCAAGGAGTCCAACAAAAGAACCTGTGGGGATATTTCAGTTTTAAACCCTAACTGGATACTGTTGTCAGGACTGGATGAGAAAATATGTAGCCCAGCATAGAGTCAAATTTAATAAATAGTGCTAGCAATGGTGATGTTTAGTGTGTGGGAAATTTATATCTTTAGTTAGTTAGTTAGTTAGCTAGCTAGCTAGCTAGTTAGTTTTTGGTTTTTTAAGACAAGTTTTCTCTTGTAGCCCTGGCTATGCTGGACTTGCTTTGTAGACCAGGCTGGCTACAAACTCACAGAGATCTGCCTGCTTCTGCTTCCGCAAGCACTGGGATTACAGGCATGCACCACCATGCCCAGTGATTAATCTTATTTTTAATTGTGTTCATGTGCACACTCACATGGACTCACACTCACATGCCTGTGTATCTGTGCCCAAGAAATCCTAAAGAGGGCATTAGTTCCCCTAGAGCTGGAGTTACCAACATGGGTGCTGGGAATTGAACTCAAGTCCTCTGGAAAGCCCACAAGTGCACATAACCTCTGGCCCACCCCACCTCTCCCCCATCTTGATTATTTTTAATGTTATTATTTAATTTGATTTGATGAAAGGTTTGTTCTCTGCCCAAAATGTCTGTGGGTGCATGCTAAAAGCTGCACTTGTTAGGAAAATTCTAGGCTGAGGGAGAAGCTGTGAACTCCAACACAGACATTGCAGTGTCATCCTCTCCTGGCAGGGGAGTTGGGGGGATGGGGCTGTGGCGGAGAGAGGGGTGTTAATCCCTCAGAGCCTTCAAATCCCAGCTAAAACTGGTTGGTGCTGTCTCCCTTCGCCTACCTCATAAGCTACACTGCATGATCTCTTCTGTTCGCAGCCAGTCAAAGCAAAGCCACAGGCTCAGAACTCCCTTCTCTGATGAAATGTGTGCAAGGCCACAGGACACCATGGTGGGAGCGCTCTGCCAAACTGCTCTTCCCTGGCTCAGTCCAAGCAGATGACACAGAGAGAAGGTCACAGACATCGCTTATCCGAGAAACAGCTATTTCCAGGCCTTCCAATCCAATTTCAACAAACACTTATTAAGTGCATACTGTTATTAAGTGTGTAATGTATGCCCAGCATCACTGGGCCAACTCTGTCCAGTAGAATTTTCTGTGGTAACAAGAATGTTCTGTATCCACACTGTCCAGTATGGCAGCCATCAGGCCATGTGGCCCCGGAGCGCTTGAAATATGGTTACTATGACTAAAGAACTAACTTTTCATTTGTTTAAATAGTAATTGATTTTTAATCAAATTGTAGTAGTTACACATGACTTGTGGCTACCATTTTGGACAGTGCAAGACTAAACAACAAGATTTGACAATGCACAGAATAATTAAAGAACTATGCTTTCTTTTTTTTAATTAATAAATTGGTATTAATGTGTGTGCTCATGTGTGTGTGTGTGTGTGTGTGTGTGTGTGTGTGTGTGTGAGATAGGTGAGTGCATGGTGCGTGCATTGTGTGTGTGTGTGTGTGTGTGTGTGTGTGTGTGTGTGCCATGGCATACATGTAGAGGTCAGAAGGCAACTTTGTGGAGTTGGGTCTCTCCTTCTTTCCCCTTTACCTGGGTTCTAGGGACTGGTCACCAGGCAAGCACTTTTCCCCACTGAACCATTTCACTGGCCCAAGGTGTGTGTAGGAGGTGGGGGGGTGGGGGAGGGAGCAGAATGGAGTTGGGAAAGGTCAGGATTCTAAATGGAGAGCTGTGCTCAATAGTCTTCATGTCCAGTGCAGGTCTTGGGATGGCAGACCTCGGAGACTGCTAGTACCAACTGCAGCAAACTGTAGGGTCCTGCACACACGGAGTGGGAATCATCTATGAATCAGGTGTCTGGTTTGGATTATTGCTTTTATCCTTCTCGACTCTGTACTCAAAATGCACCACTTCTCACTACCTCCAATAATGAGGAATAATGTGTGTTTTAATGGAGCTTCTCCATTAAAAGGTTTTGGAAATAATATATAAAATTAATGGTTTACAAGAATAGTTTTAGACACTTGAAAACATAGCTAACCTAAAGACCTTCGATGCACCATGAATACATTCACTCCCTGACTAAAAATGAAACCCAAAATTGGTTTTGATTTTTATTTAAAATTCAAATGTCTGATGTCCTTAAATTGAACAAATGATATTTTAAAATATCTCTATCAGCCTCCGGCATCTGCAGATTGCAATTTGCATTTTGAAATTGGCTGTGTGAACTAAAGGAGACTGAGCCCTGCCATTCCTTCTCCTCCCTCGTCACTTAAGGAAATGCGAGAGGTCAACCCTTTGTTTTTAAATTAGTTCCCATAAAAATCTTTTTGTACTTTGCAGCGCGTTATGATGTCTTGAGGCTGAAGGAAACGCTGCCATTAATTATGCCTTTGTTGAATATAGATATCCATTCAGAGTTAGTTGAACAGTTTCAAGCAAAATTAGCACCGAGTGACACTCGCTAGCTTTGGATTGCTTATCAAGACTGTTTTTTCTCTTTTCTCCCCCTTTTCTTTCTTTCTTTTTTTTTTTTTTTAAATTTTTTTTTAAATAGCTGTGAGAATGCTGTTCAGCGAGTGCACAATATCTAATATATTCAGCCTTCGGTTGCCACTTTTTCCAGATGAAGATGAGCTTAATTGAGGCTGTCCTTTTAAGTTTGTAGAGCCCTTCAGCACCCCACACAAAAGCATGTAGAGGCTTTTCATTTGTCTTGAGTGTGTTTCAGATGTACAAATATTATTTACTTTAAGCTCCAAATCAAAAGGTGCGCTGTAACTGTGTTAAATAAAACATTACTCGAGGCTGAAATATATATACATATACACACATATATGTGTGTGTGTAAATTGAAAGCAAGCCTTTCCCCCTCATCACCAAAAAATTTTATATGACAGGAACCCACTGAACAAATTTTAGAACTTACACCTGGGGAACTGTTTGGCAACATAGTCCAAGCAAGCAAGCATTTAATGAAGAAATTTCCTCTCAATTCCCCTGAAGGTATAAATATTACAAAACTGCTATGCAGCGAAGCTATGACATTAATTCCCTGTTTACCTACCATCCTGGTGCACAGACGGGTAAGATGAGGGTAAAGTTTAACCCCAAAGAAGTGAAGTTCACGAGTGGAACAAAGTTAAGTGCACACATCCATGGGAGAATTTTGAAAACAAACAAACAAACAAAAAGATACAGGGGTTCTCAGCCACCATGTCAGGGTACTCATACCTGTTCATAGGGTGAGGGTCACAAAGGCAGAGGAGGGAATTCCATTCTGTTAGCAGCTACCTCAAAATATGAGAAGTTACTCTTTACCTAGGCCATGTGGGGAAAACTGAAAAATAGAATAAGATCTCTTTGTTTTTAATAATACCAACAAAAAGCCCCAAGTATCAAACTAACAAAAGTAGATTAATTGATTTAGGAATGAAAAATTCAAATAATCCAATGGACAAAAATAATTCCGTATTACAGAGAAAACAAAGGGTATAGGACTTACTGTTCTTCTTATGAGGGCCTTGTATATTTTAAAATATTTTGTATGAATTTTCCTTTCTTTCATTTTCTTCTATCTCCTTCCCTGAGTGTGGAACCAGTGTCGCTTTCTGTTAAGCATTCCCTGGGAAGAGCGCTAACCTTGTATTGCTTTTAAGTATAATGTACATTTTTTCATTTTAAATGGGGGCTCATAATGACATTGTGTAGAAGGGATTCCAGGCCTCCCTGGGTATCACCGCGTCTCCTTGAGCTTCGCTTCTGGAAGAAAAAAAAAAAAGAATGCGAAGAAGGCAGCTCTCTGGAATGAATAAATTCTGTAGCCTGCCTGTAATTATTTATTAAAATAGATTAAAGAAATGGGCTAAAAAGGGACCTGCCACCCGTGTTAGAAAGAATATAATAAGAGTACATAGAAAGGGAAAATTAACACCGGGGAGGGAAGAATGTAAGATACGTGTGTTCAATAATGCAGCCATCTGCATTGTTGGCTCAGGGGCAGATACACTCCTGAGTTTTTCATTTGGCAGGGTGGGCTGTGCTAATGAAAACGTGGGTGACTAATGTGTGTGTGTGTGTGTGTGTGTGTGTGTGTGTGTGTGTGTGTGTGTGTGTGATTAACATTAGAATTGAGTGGTAAACATAACTAGGAGATAATTCAAGAGAGAAATGGGCTAAAAGAAGCCAGTGTGTGTGGGGGGGAAGGGGGTGCAGGAGGAGGGTTCGAAAGAAGAACCCCTCAGCCTTCTTCAGATGGGCTTAATTTTGTCACTTGAGTCAAAATTGGGAACCCGTTTCCTAGTACAATTGCTTCTGTGTTTAGTGGGGTGTTGCAGACTCTTTATTACAGGGGAGTTTTTAAAAAAAAAATAATAAACTTGGCACCTCATCATCAAGCCACCCTGGGGGTCAACTTCCCACTTGTGCTTTTAGCTCTAATGCAAGTACTTTTTATAGTGTCTTCTGATATGTCAGATTCACCGTAGGTCCTGAGATGAGCGTTCAAACTTAATCCCTCACCCGAGCACTCGTTTGCCTCTTCCCGTTAACTTTCGTGGGATGCAACAGAATTCCTTAGCGTCATGATGAACGTGGGCTTTTTCACTGATTCTGTGTTTTGTTTTGCTATCGCTTGGAAATGGGTACAGTTGGAGTGTGAGAGAAGGGTTAGCTTTGTTGCTGATGCTGATAGTATTTGTGTATTCCTTTTTAAAATGCCAACTGTATCGTTGGAAATGCTGTTTTTGGACAGTTACCTTAAAAATATTTTAAACAATGCTTAAATCCTATTTAACTAAAGAAAAGAAAAGAAAAAACCCTGCCACCTAGTCTCTCAAAAATCAATAAGCTAGCCTCTGTTTTTACTGTTTTATTTCAACTTCCCCATGCTGTTTGGATGGAGTAGCGCACTATGACCCGTAAATATGAAAAACAGTACAAATGCCCAGGGTCAGAGGGATAATGCTTCTTCCAGGAAATGAATATCTTTGTCTTTCTCTTACATTTTTGAAGACAATTTAATCAAAACAATAACATGATTCATTGGAAAAGCTAATATCTTCAAAAACAGTCGGCATTTGCTTTCCTTTTGTAGCCACAGGGCTAATGTAATCTACACACTTCCGAGGAAAGAAAACACCTCTGCATTCTTTTATCCACAGGAATCCTTGAGAATTTCAGCAAAAGCTCAAGTTTGACCCTTGTGTTTAATCAGTTTAAGGACGACTCTCTTTCTTGGTAAGATTTAATAATTAGCCCCCAAAAAATTGTATCAAAAGAAAATTTACATTTCCAGTGTAATAGGTCTTTTCTTGTTAATTTGTTGGGGGGGGGAATGCATACAAATATATCTCAGAGAAATGCTTTGCGTCTGCAATAGAATCAGACGCAGGCGTGGCAGGCGGCTGAGCTCTGCACAGAGAACAGAGAGCCAGCGGCTTGCCAGAGTGGAGATTCAGGAAAGCAGAGAACTCATGAAAATGCACAGGCTGAATTCTCATTGCAGTGGTCGCCTGGCCACAAAGTTACTGCCATGGGGACGGTGTTCATTCATTAGCTCCACCGATGCTGTGGTTCTGCTTATCTGTCTATTACCATCTTAGCAAAGTAAATCATCCCTGCTTCTCCCAGATCCAGTCCCTTCCCCTCCTTCTGGAAACCAACATTTGTTACCCATAAACAGGGAAACGCTCCAGGACAAGGATAATAGCTTAAATTGAATTTTCCTAATGATTTAGTGAATCCTAACACACACATTTTTTTTCTTTGTTGTTTAGACTCAAGAAGGCATAAAATCTCCACCATCTATTTATCACATAGTTATTTTAGTGTAAACATGTGTCCATTTAGATGAAGTGTTTTCATTATTAAGCTAATTCCAACGTGTCTCGGATAGACCGTGAGAAGGGGGCAGAGCTGACAGTACGAAACCTGCCTTGCCTCAGCCTGCTGTCACATACATCTTCATTAGGTTTTGTCGTTCACCGGTGGCAAACGCTGTATAAATGGAATGGCCCGCCTTGATAACTTGTCTTATCTCATTAGTTTTCACATCAAAGTTAATCAGCAATGTGAATTGTAATTGCTGAAGGAGACAATGCGTAGATCTCTGGCTGCACCCCCCACCCACCCACCCCCGCCATGGCATCTTGAAACATCAGCAGGCTGGTTGGAGCAGATAGGCTCGGGAGTGTGGTAGGCATAATAAGCAAGCTGCTCAGAATTAATGAGCTAACCCAACAAGAAAAGAATGGCCAATCAATGTGAGTTGGGCAAATATAATTTAGAAATAATTGCTTGATTGGTTGCCTATAGTAGACTGATTTGACCACACACAAGGATTAAGAATTAAGATGTCAAGGCAAAAAAATAATTTGGCAACTGAGGGCATGTAATTTTTTTGTGTGTCTTTCTTTTTATGATTGAAAGAGATGTGTGCTTGATATGCTATCCGCCGAAGTGAAAACATTAGACACCCTCTTTTCTCTTTCTGTTGCCTGCACAATGCAGGCCCATTCAGAACACAATTATGATACTCCTGAGCAGGACATGAAGATGGTGGAGAGAGAGAGAGAGAGAGAGAGAGAGGGAAAGAGAGAGAGAGAGAGAGAGAGAGTCTATTTAACAAGGTTTCACTCAAAGGATGAATGGTTTGGCACACAAAGCATTCGTCTCTATTTTGAGCTATAACTTTGCCAGGATGCAGAGATCTGCAAAATATATCAATTGTCTGCCGTAGGTAGACCCAAAGAGTTCTGCTCTCAACCTCCATGTTCCTAATGCAATTTCCCCCACGCCCCACCCCCCAACAGTTATTCACCAATTAGCAAAGGGCCCTCGCTGTAGTCTTCTGTCTAAACTCTGGGCCGGTTTCAGCCAGAAGGTAAATTTGCTTTGATCCACATTACAACTAATTGAGTCACAAGCAATGTCTCTATCCCAACATCAAGAAATGTGAAAATGTTAGATTATTTCACTGGGGATTAAACCTAATTTTCGCGTGTTCTGCATTAACCTATTAGGCTGGCTAATCTGCATTGCTAATGTGGCTGAGGCAGCTGTCACAGCTAAAGAAAAACATGATCATGCAATCCTTGAATGAATGATTCCCAGCCTGATTAGTCTTAGTGAAGTTAGCTGAGCCCTGGCGATAAGGAAGGAAAATTCCCAGGTTGCCAATAGCTTTGAAAATTATCAGACTGTAGGCAAAAATACACCTCATGATTCACAGGCTTCGGTCCAAACGCCGAGTTGAGTGACATTATTTAAGACTGACTAAGGCTAACTCGAATTGTCACTCGCATAAATGTTTGTGTTTATTTTTAAGAGACTGATGTAATGGACGCAGATTTAAATGCTAATAGAAGCCAGCCAGACACATAAAACCCCAGGCGTTGTTACACTGTTGGTCTTTTATTAACATAGATTAAATTGTAATATTTTCTAGATAAATTGGCAGAATCGGAAAGATGCATTGCCCCCCAGGACGCTGGGGGAGAATGACTTTTGCAAGACTTCTGGGCTTCGCATGCATGCAGGGATTTGTTTACACGTCTGCCCCTCTCTTCCGTTATCAATTTTTAAAATGGAAATGAGGAGGGAAATATATTCAGGAGGATGCGCATTGTTTTCTGCAGCTCTCTGGCCGGAATCACCTTCGCAGCTTGCCTGCTTAAATTTCAAGGATTTGGCAGTGCTTTCTGCCAGCCCTATACTTTGTTTGCTAAGAGACGGGGTTTGCTTGAACCTCCCTATTTGGTTTCAGCAGCAAAGGAGCCACCATGATGGGTCCCCTTCAGATGGAGAGAAGGTTCAGGAGACTTTGGGTGGCTGCAAACAGAGCCGGGAGCCCATTTAATCCGCTTAGCGGTTCTGCACAATGGGCCTGCCCAGCCTATTGTGGACAGAGGTCTTTACTTTATTTGTTTCTATTAGCCCAGGAATCAGTTATCAGAAAAGTGGAATTTTGCCCCATCAGATTGCCCAGACAATCAACAGAAAACAAACGAGGAAACAGTCTAATGTGTCAATATTTATCTTCTGGCCCTAATTGTCCATAGAGAAGACTGTTGAGTGTGCAAAGTTGGCAGTCTTCGTTTGTCGGTAGACTTGATTGCTTTCCCATTGTGTATGCCCCCAGAGCAGTTACTGGCCCGATGATAGCATCCCAGAGGCCAAACGCACCGGCTAGCGAATAAAGGCATAGTAAGAGTCAAAGAAGAAAGGGCGGGAGAGGCCCAGGAGAGCCCTGAAGGATAAGGAAGAAGGCATCTCCCAGGCACCCGCAAAGAGGCTCCAGGCCTGGGTTTCAGACACTGGGGAAGGAGCCACCAGCTCTCCGCTTCCTCGTTCCTTTCCCAGGAAGCTCAGGATGCTGTAAGCTTCTGTGGGTAGAACCCCCCTCCTTGGTTTTCTGTTTTTGTTTTCGTTTGCCTCCTGTTAATTACAGGTTTTAATATGTAAACAGACTCTGGTACTGCCTCTATGACAGTGGTAACCAGCGGAAATAAAGCAACTTTTTTTTCTTTTCCCTTAGAGACAGGGTCTCGCTAGGTGGCCCTGACTTTTCCGGAACTCGCTATGTAACCCACTCTGGCCTGGAACTCCCGGAGATCCACTGACCTGGGCCTCTTGTGTTAGGATTCTGCTTCAGTCGGCCTACCTGTGACGTCATTGCCTACCTGCCATGGGGGCGTGGCCCTGCCCGGGGCTGAAGGAAATGACAAACCCTCCTTGTGGCTCTCTCTCTACTCCCCCTTCTCTGTCCTCTCTCTCCCTCTCTCCCTCTTACCCCTCTCTCTTTCCCCCTTTACTCTTCCTCTCCCCCTCTCTTCCTCTGGCTGTTTCTCTCTCTCTCTCTCTCTCTCTCTCTCTCTCTCTCTCTCTCTCTCTCTCTCTCTCGGTACCCTCCCTCTTTTCCCTCCATGCTCATTTAATAAACCTCATATATTCTAATATCTGGCATCTGGTACCGTATTAGCTTATTGCCTTAAATCTTATATTAAATATAAAATCTTGAGTGCTGGGATTAAAGGTGTGCCTTTTCTTGACACTGTTGGAGCATTTCTTACCCACCAGACACTGCTCTGCATAGCTGCTACTGGACTTCTTTTCCAGTCCCTCACAGGATGGTTTCTATTCTCAGGCCTAGAGGATAATCTACCATGATTCACCAGAGGCTGTGGGCTCAGGCCTCGAACTTCTGGCTCCTAAGTACCATCTGCTGAAACAAGTGCCAGGCCAGGCCTAGAGAGCCAGTGGCTTCTCAAATGCTGTGCCCCTGAGACTGGCCCCCTGAGAGGCCCATTCCCTAGATAGAACCTTCTTCCTTTCTCTGTAACTGCCCCTCCTCCACCAGTCCACTAGAATGGCAGAAGTGGTGTGCAAGCCTGTGGCTCACAGCTCCATGGACCAAGTTTTTTTCAATAACACTACGAGGCTCAGTCTCCACCAGTATCTTTTCAGAGAAGACGGGGCAGACATTTCGATTATCCAGGCCTCCTCTGTTAGGCCTCTCAGACCACAGTGACACTTGAGTCAGTGACGATCACTTCTGAGCAGTCACGCCTCAGCAACTTATCTGAACTGGGAAGAATGGCTGTGGACAGACCCCCTTGCCCCTGCTCAGCTGAAAGGCCGCCTCCCCTCTGGCTCCCTGAGATGAGCCAGGGCTCCTGAATCTTTCCCTGGAGGCGGCAGCAATTGTACCTAATCAGTCGATACAGCAGCCGCTGCACTGGCGGCACAGTCATCTTCTTTGCCTGGAATTCTTCCTGACTGCAGCCTGTTGCACAAGTTAACGGGTTCTTTGCTTTTCCAGCAGGATCTGATAGCATTTCACAGAGTCTTTGTAAGGCTTGCTATCACAGGATCACTGTACCTGTGTGGGGACGTTAACAAACCTATGTTATGAAACCCTGATACTATCTTTCAGTAAATTAAATCTGTCTTCCCTATGAATAGCAGAGTTAAGAAAGCCGAGACAAATTCCTTTTTTTAAAAAAATTTTTCTTTGAATTCTGTATTACTCACACATCGATTTTCTTGTAATTCTGCCGGGCTTATTTCTCCACTAATAATGTAATATCATGATGCCAAACATATTTTTGAATTACGATAATAGCTTCCTAGAGGGTCATTAACCTCAGCACTGATCACAGTTCCAGATGCACGCCGACAGGATGCTCACTGATGTTTGACACAAGTGCAAATGTCCCATCGCTGCTGTGGCCAGCTACCACAGACGCTGTGACTTACAATAGTGAGGATCTGTTTCCTGACAGCTCGGCAGGTCACAGGTTCCAAGTGACTAACTAAAAGACTGAACATCAAGGAAGCTGCTAGGCAGATTTCTTCTAGAAGCTTCAGAGGGAGTTTGGCCCTGGTCTCTTCTGGATGCATTCCCTGGCGTATGGCTGCCTTTTCTTCAGCCGTGGCATCTTATTTATGTCTGGTGTACTGACTCCTTCAGGCCCACCCAGACACTCCATTATTATCTCTCCATTTTAAGACACTGAGTTTGATCACATCTAAATAGCCTTTTTGGGGTGGGATGGGGGGCATAGTAGACAGTGTTAGAGTAGAAAACAAAAACAAAAAACAAAAACAACCTCCATTGGTCAAAAAACCAGGATCTCCAACCTTGGTGGAGACCTAAAATTCCGGTTAGGCCAGGTCAGTCATATGGCCAAGGGACCACCCCTAGGAAGGCAGGCTCAGCTTAAGGCCTACTTACCTTAAACCATGTAGTCTAGTTAGTTAGCTTTCTACTGCAGTGATTAAACACCATGACCAGAAGCAACCCAGGGAGACAAGGGTTAATTTAAGCTTAAAGTTTACAAGGCTTCATAAAGGAAGGGGTCAGGGTAGGAACTCAAGGCCAGGACCTGGAGGCAAGAACTGCAGCAGAGGCCATGGAGGAGTACTGTTTACTGGCTTCCTCTCCAGGACTTCCTCAGCCTGCTTTCTTATACAACCTGCCCAGGGGTGGCGCCACCCACCATGGGCTGGAAAGAACGTTGGTCTATGGGCTTCTATCCCAATTGGTCAAGTGTCTCTGCGTGAAATGCTTAGCACTCACATATTTCTCCAGGTTCACACTAAAGCACATGACTCTCATGGTACCCTTCAGTTACCACATTGCTGGTCGGAATAAAGAGACGTCAAAGAAAATATATGTAGAGCATTAAGAACCAATACCACCCATCTGTTGGCCTGCTTAGATCTGCTAATTCAGATCTCCATAGCCCTCAACCAGTGCATCAAATATTCTAGGCCGCTTGCTTGTGGGGCAATGTACACATTCATACACATAGGAAGCGAATCTATGGAACCTTCATCCTAAAAGGACTGCTACAATCACAGTTACACCTGGGCATAAAACCACCGGTAGCTGTTCCTACATAATCCAGATCTTCGTGGTAATTAGGATAATTACCTTTAGCTCTACCATCACAAAGATCCAAAGATAATCGGGCTCATTCAGTGAACCCCTTCTTCTCCCCCTCGCACTGTATAAAAAAAAATACCCCTTCTGCGAGTCAGAACCTCTGAATGAGCAGAGAAAATAGTTGGAAGTCAGCGAGTAGGAGTGAGAGGAAGGAGGGTCAGTCATTCTAACTGAGGCTTCTTGGTTTCATCATTCATGAATCTCACAGAGACATGGCACTCTGTGCTACTTTCTCAATGGATATACTGCATTCCCTGGGAGGTGGCCTTGAGCTGGTGATGTGGGGACCCGTGCCAAATTCTGCCATGTCAGAAATCCTGTGCTTAGGCTGTATGCTGTGACCTTCGAGTTGCTGACCTTTACCTCACCATGAGATCTTGTGCTCTAGGCCATCCTTGGACTATTTACCTTTGAAAGAAGTAGAGAAGTCTCAACTTGAAACCACCCAGAGGATCTAAGAAGTTCTTACAAGGAAGTACTCAGAGAACTAGGAAGTTCTACAGGGAGCAATTTAGGCTATTGCATTCTTGCCCGGGGGCTAGAATAGATCCTATTGACCTTGCCCTGTAGATGTTCCTGCTAGTCGGCAATAAAGTGAATCTTGATCAGAAATGTCCTGACTTGACTCATTATTTCTCGCGTCTCTGTATCCTACTTTCAGTCCCCACTCTCTCTTTCAGGTGAACCCTGATTCGATTTTTCCCGCAGGCTGGGACCCAACATGGTGACAGCCTTGCCTTCACTGGATCCTTCTGTCATTCTACTGGGCTGGCAATTTCTGTCCATAGCAATTGATCCCATGATTGTTTACCTATTGTCTCACCTTCTTCTCCACTAAACTGTCATGTGAGACAGCAGTGGTCAGGGATCCACGGTAATCGGATAGTCTGTCAACCCTAAGAACATGATACAGAAGCCTAACCTAAGTTCAGCTATTGACTTAGGTAAGAACAAATTGCTGAACAAAAGGAGTTTAGTTTAGCCAACCATTTAAGAGTTTAAGGGGTGGTGCAGAGGTTTCTTCAGCTGGAAAGACAAACACCAAATAGTGGCAAGAGCTAGGTCATCTTGTAAGATAACCTAAGCATGGTATCCACCTCTGCTGCTGTGGTGACCAACGTAGGAAGCTACATCGTGAACACTGGATTTTCCATAGTAAAAAGTTGGGTGACATTCACGCAGAGAGAGTCATTCAGTAGAAAGAGCCTGCCTTGAAAGCACATTTGGCAAAAATACAAATACCACACTCACTGATCATTTCATATACCCGTGCCCCAGACTGTTCTCTCCTCTCTTATCCAGTCTTGTTCTTGCAGTCCCTCTGCTCAACCAGCTAACCCGTTCAGCACAACCGAGAACCGCGCACATGTTCTTAGCTTCACATCCCTCTCAATGCAACGTGGACAAGCACTGGCTCTTCCGATGAGAAGTCCTGCCCTTCTCATTTTGTCAGGAGCAGCACAGAGCGGAACACTCATGAAGCGGCGATCCATTTCAGGGAGTGCCAACTTGTCACACTGTGCTCCATGGGAACCAGTCCCATGCATTTCCTTTCTCCACCATGGAGCCTTCTCCACTCCGACGTTACTGAAGCGATGGAGTGAGTGGAGCTGAGGCGCTAGAGCTACAGAAGCAGTCTGTATAGACGTCTACATGTCTCAGCCCATTTTCTGTTGCTGTAACAAATTTATAAGAAATACTAGGCCTGGCGTTGTGGCGCACGCCTTTAATCCCAGCACTCAGGAGGCAGAGGCAGGCAGATCACTGTGAGTCCAAGGCCAGCCTGGTCTGCAAAGTGAGTCCAGGACAGCATGGCTACACAGAGAAACCTTGTCTTGAAAAAAAAAAAAAAGAAAGAAAAAAAGAAAAGAAAGAAAGAAATACTGTGGTGCACTTAGTTTGGAACCTGGGAAGTCTAAGAGAATGGAGCAGGGCATCTGGTAAGGGCCTTCTTGTCATACAATAATATAATGGAAGGGATCACATGACAAGACAGAGCAAGCATCTAGTTAAAGTCATCTCTCCTATTACTAGGAAGCCCCTAATGACTCCTAAGGGCCCCACCTATGAGATCTCATCCAATCTTAATCCCCAAAGGTCACTATCAAACAGCAATACCACATGACTTTTGACGTGAAGTTCCCAGAACATGCATTCAGGGAGAAATACCTGACCCACAGCACTGGGCCATCCATTTATTTGACTGTGTGTCTGTCTCCTGGTCCAATCCCTATAGACTTTGGCACTGAGCATTAGAATTGTGCTCGGCCTGCTTCCCCACTGGGTATTCTAAATCTAGGAACACTCACTCGTTTTGGAAGCTGAAGTTGCATAGCTACTCAACGTCCCGTGATCAAATGATCTGTCACCACTGAAGATTGGAAACAGTAATTCTTTGGTACAGATGGCCGTAGCCTTCCTTGGGAACCCTTAGGAATGGGGTCAAAACTCTACTTTGAGGACTTTAAAACATTTTTTTTTTAAACTCCAGCACTTGGGAGGCAGATACAGGCAGATCAAAGCCAGCCTGGTCTACAAAGTGAGTCCAGGACAGCCAGGGATACACAGAGAAAGCCTGTCTCAAAAAACAAACAAAAAAAGATGATGATGATGATGATAATAATAATAATAAATATAAATTCTAAACAACATCTTTATCTACCATGTGTACATGTGAATGCATCGGGTCTGGCGATTCTATGGCCTGAGAGAAACGAGCCTACTTTAAACTTCCCTAAAGACCGGACTAATGAAAGAAAAACTGTCCATAGCAGTATTCCCAAGAGCAGTTCATGCTCCTCCCAGAAGCCATGAGGACTCAGGAAAGTCCAGGAAGGAGGTGCGAGAAACAAGAGCCTGGGTTTCACAGTGGAAAGGCTTCCTCTGCGTGTTTACTGGAACTGTACTGTAGAGATCGTCCTGAGGCTTATTGGCCACCTGCTTGTGAAATGTTTTTAATTAGGATATTAAGAACATTTGTAATGCACTGTTCACCAGATCCTCTTGTGATTTATATTGCAACAGAGACAGGAAGAATCTCTGTATCACAGGGGAAGTGTATGCTGACTTTTTCTGGTCGGGATTAAAAACCAACGTGTTGACAGGAGCAGTGGTCACATATGAGCTGCTGCAGGTGGTTTATCTATTCAAATAAGAAGCAGCACTCAACTTACAGCCATGATATGCCGTCTGGCTGAGTCTGTGGTGGCTCAGTGTTACCGTTTTTTGTTTTTGTTTTTTGCAGTTTCCTACAAATGACTTGGACGAGCATATGATAGCCTTCTTAAAATCTTCTAGGATGTGTTCTTCTGCTTTATTACCTTAGCCAAGACAGAAGAACAGTTTCAGGCCTTCCACCTGACCCCACCCTGCGTCCATCATCCCTCTTACTCCTCACAGCAGGGAGTCAGGATGAGGATCCTGCCAGCCACATGTGATAGGGAAGAGGGCGAGAATGTGCTGGACACACTGTGGGGTGGGTTTGGGCCAGAATTCTGTCTTTACTTGACATACACATAAAGTCCACTCTAGCAAGGGCCCATGCGATGACTTTGGCTTCTATAGTATCATCGTCAGCTCGCGTCTCAAGACGAAGGCATAACCTTTGCCCTGGTACATAGACACTCTAGAAAGAGCCAAGGTGATTCTGCTGGCCGAAAGCAAAATATAAGACAAGAAAAGCTTGTGGAAAGAAATGGGGAAATTAGAATATTCTAGATCCACTGAAGGAACGTGGACTTTGGGTTTGCATGTTTCTGGACTGTTCCCTGTCTATGACTTTATTGGCTGGGCACGATGCAACATCATTTGCAAAGTAGGGCTGTTGAGGCCTGCCTTTAAGGACCATTTCAAACCAATGTATACAAGGTAAGGCCCAACACAAAACAGGCTCACAGCTACCTGTTTCTGTCAGGTCATCAGTGGGATGCCCCACTGAGGCTCACTCAACAGTCTCAGCCAAGGACATCTTGAGAGTGAGCATGGAACAGTATTAGCTGGTGATTCACAGGACTAGAACAATGGACAACCGAATATAACTTTTAAGGATACCTTTGGAGCAACTGGATTTTATTTTTTAAAAATCAGAGACAAGCCTGAAATGATATGATGATGAAAATGAGGAAGAAGTTTGTGTATGTGCTTGGCTTGGAGACCACAAAAAACAGAGCCTGGGTTAAAGGCCTAGGTGTTGGTAGTTTGTCTGGGCATAGATTATATATAGGAAAGGAGTGAAGAGAATGTTATAAAATATCAAAATCCAGTAAAATAGAGTTCTTTAGCATCCAGGGGGCATGGATCCCAGGCTCTCTCTTCGATCTCCAGGAGTACAGGCTCCATCTATAAAATGGAGTTATGTTTGCGCAGAACCTATGCACAGCCTCCAATACACTTTATCTCATCTCTAGATTACTTCAGATACCCAACATAATAAAATGGAGTTATGTTGTAAGAAATGTCTGTACATGTTCAGTACAGACATATGGAATTCAACAAAGTGGAGGAGCTTATCTTGTAAGTAATTGAGAAAAATCTCATTGGATACACACCTTAAAACTTTTCTTCAAAATACCAGACGTTGTTAGAAATTATCCTGGGTTAGGAGAGTAGCAGTAGTGGGTTCTGCTCGAGGGCCCATGACCTCACCAGTCAATGCAAGCCCTACACCTACAGCTCAGAAAACATTGCAGAAGATGGGGCACACACCAACCACTCTTAAAGCCAGAAGTGAACCCAAGAGCCAGTCACAGAGGTCACCAGGCTTCTATGTCCACTCTTAGCTCTTCAGATTTTCCTATTATTCCTCAGCTAAGCCACTGAGGTAAGGTGTTTGTTTGTTGGCTTATTCTTGTTTTGTTGTTGTTGTTGTTGTTGTTGTTGTTTTAATGTTCTGTTTTGAACTAACCTCAGTTTACCCATCTGAAGTGGGTTCAAGCCCATGTGATTTTGCCCGTGTGTTGCCTTCCATTGTTTGCTTCTCTGGGTACCTCACACAGTAAGAAATGGCTTGAGGAGCCTTTGAACACCATGTGGCAGGAAGTGAATACCAGAAGCAGAACACAGTGCTAGGATTTGGAAGAGGGCCTGAAGGATTCGAGTTCTACAAACAGCACTGTTGACAACTCGAGGCACTGTAGTCCTCTGCCCATGAATTCCATCTCACTTCAAGGAGACCTGTGCTCATTTCCCTTCAGCTGATAAGAAGTCACCTTGAATCAGGAATAAAACTCCAAAGCTTATGTGAACATTCATTTGGCTCTCCCTCAGAAACTTTCCAGTTTCCCACTTCAAGACTGTCATCAATGGAAATCGTTGTCTTTTAACTGTCTTTGAGAAAATTATCATCAATCTTTGGCCTGGACCTTGAAGCTTCAGGTGAGAGGTGTCATGGCAATTGGCTTTCTTGGTGATTCCACAAGAGAGCCCACAGCATCGGGGATGGCGTTACCTCATGAGGGCCTGGGCCTGTGAGGCAACAACCAGTCAGTGTCAGAAGCAGCCTGAAGCCACCATGTCAGGACAGTGTCTCTACAGCTACTCTGACATCAGAAATAAAGACAAAAGAAATAGATTTTTCCCTGAGTGAGAGAGTTATTTAAAAACCCTTCTGAAGAAACCACTGGTTACATGTACCTTAACTTACTGTGCCACCTCTAGTTAGAGATGTCCCCACCGCCACTGTGGAATGTACATACAACTCACAGTAAAAGACATTCTTCTTCCTCAGTGTCACCTCCCTCATCTTTGAGTTTTTCAGCCTCTTTGTTATGACAGTTTTGAGTGCACAACCTATCTTGAAAGCCTGGCATGATGGAACACACCTGTAATCCCAGCACTCTGGAAGGCAGAGGCAGGTGGATCTGTGTGAGTTCAAGGCCAGCTTTGTCTACAAAGTGAGTCCAGGACAGCCAAGGGTACAGAACGACTCTGTCTTGAAAAAAACAAAAAAGGAAAAACAAAAAAAAAAGAAAAAGAAAAGAAACTTATGAGAGGACCTAGAGCCTTTGGGACAGCTAGACACGAGGATACACACCTTTCCCAGGCAGGCAGACTCTCCTTCTCCTGCAGCTATCTCTCTCTGCCCATCTGTACCATTCCTTTATTTTATGGGATTATGTCCTGTCTCTTTAGGTTATAAGAAGACAATATAGTCCTGTGTCATTTCAAAGATTTAAGTCCAGCCATCAATTTCCAGAGAAAGATTCTGATTGGATCACTATGTTCCAATAACTCTTGTAATGATTTAGTAGATCACGTATCAAAAGAGAAAGAAAGAGAAGGAAGGAGGGAGGAATGGGGGAGGGAGGAAGGAAGGAAGGAAAGAAGGAAGGAAGGAAGGTCAGAGGTGGGTGGCCAAATATAATTCTCTTACCAAAAGATTCTCCCATTGGTTGCTAAGGTCCTTCTGGCATCCACAGCCCAGTTTGCATTATCTGTTTGACCTAAGCTAACCCTCAAGTTCAAGTTGACTGTGCTCCCCAAACACATGCGGAACTTTGTCTACCCCATGACTGAGCCTACCATAATAGACCCCATTACCAATGCAGCCAGGCTGCTTCCATCCCAGGGTTAGCCATTTAATTAACCATTATGTATCTAAGCTTACAAATGGCTCCCTTGGGCACACTGTGATACCCAAATGAAAGTCTTGGCAGCTGAGGTTGTTCCAAGGCAGAAATCACTGTTCCCAAGGTGAGAACTCTAAGGATCAGGAATATCTGAAATTGCCAACTGAGCACTGTTGACAGATCGATATGTAATCTTAGTCTAAAGGCCTCAGCCAATCAGAACCATCTTTTCTGATCTTTTTAAACATAAAATAAATAAAATTTTAGCAACGTAGAAGGCACTCATTTGTTCTAGAAGTCTATATTGCATTCCCACTCGTGCCAATGCCATCTAGAAACAAAAGGTATAGGCTTCAATCTGCGCCATGTCTGCATCCATGGGATTCAGCTGTTTACATCTGTTGGAAAGAGAGACACAGACAAACAGAAGTGGCATAATGAAGGGGAGGTATTAACCGTGTCCAGAAGGAGGGTTGGAAGCTCCGAGAACTCACAAAGGAGGTGATGCTTAAAGCGGTTCCCTAAGTATGAGGAGTTTCCCAGAGCACACAGAGAATGCCAACCAGAACGTGTGGATGGGATTTTCTAAACTTTAGGAGGCGTTTCAACAACCACACCAACGAAACAGCTTGAGCAGTGAGGAGTCCTGCCTGAGGATCTGGAACTTTCTGTCTCGTTATGCTCACAAGTTTCTTGCTTTTATTAGAGGAAGTCTGGCAGCTCTAGTAAACACATGCAAATAGATCGAGGCTAAGACACAATAGAAAACTAGTTATGGGGCCAGAGGGCTGAGTCAGCAGGTAAAGGTGCTTAGTGCTAGTGGAAGGGAAGAAAGACCCTCCCTGGTTGTCTTCCGACCTTCACATATGTCACGCTCTGTGGCACATGTGCATGTACACATATCTCACATCTGTGCATGCATACACACACACACACACACACACACACACACACACACACACACACCAAAATAAAAAATTAAAAAGCAGAATTATTTCTCATTCGTGTGGCAGTCACGCCACGCCACAACCCAGGGTGAGAGGCTGGTTCCAGCTGTGGCTGCACCACCTCTTAAGCCACCATCTTTGTTTCCATTTGGTTTATGTCAGAGAAAAATAAGTTAATACAGTGAGAGCACCCCATCATGTTAAATTTTAATTTTTAGATTTATATTTTAATAATTACATATATGGAATTATATGAAGTAATGGGTTTAATTATGATGCTTTTATGAAGGCATACAGTGTGTGTTAGTTACATTCACCTTACAAACTACTGCCTCTTCTATTTCTCCTCTTCCCTTCCTTCAGGTTCTTTACATTTCTTCAATAATCCCTTGTGGTGGTTTGATTGAAAATGATTCCCCATAGGCTCCTAGGGAGTGGTACTGTTAGGAGATGGCTTTATTGGAGTAGATGTGGCCTTGTGGAAGGAAGTATGTCACTGGGAAGGTGGGCTCTGAGGTATACATGCTCAAGCCAGGCCCAGTGTCTCTCTCTTCCTGCTGCCTGCTGATCCAGATGTAGATCTCTTGGCTCCTTCCTTAGCACCCTGTCTGCCTGTCAACTACCACGGTTTCTGTCTTGATGATAATGGACTGAACCTCCAAGCCTATAAGCCAGCCCCAATTAAGTGTATCCCTATTAAGAGTTGCCATGGTCATGGTGTCCCTTCACAGCGGTAAAAACCCTAAGACACCCCCTTCAACTTCCGTCTCTTTCTGCTCTAGATCTAACATAGGGGAGAAAATGAACACTATTTGATTTTCTGTGCCTGCCTGTCTTATTCTTCTTTCTTTTTCTTTTTTCTTTTTTGGTTTGGGTTTTTTGAGACAGGGTTGGTCTGTGTAGCTTTGGCTGTCCTGGACTAGCTTTGTAGACCAGGATCAGGCTGGCCTTGAACTCATAGAGACCCACCTGCCTCTACCTCTCTGAGTGCTAGGATTACTGGCGTGCACCACCACATGTGGCTTATTTTTCTTAATATGATTCCAGTTCTATAATTTCCCTGCAAACATCACGTTTTTCATCTTTTTTGTGTGACTGCAATATCTATTGCGTGCCTATGTCATATTTTCTTTATATGCCGTCTGTTGCGGAGCTTCTAGACTGATTCCATGTCTTGGTTATTATGAACAGTGTTGTGATAAACACAGATGTGCAGGTGTCTCTGGAGTGTGCTGACTCAGACGGCTCCTTCAGGGATATACCCAGTACTGTGCACATATTACTTTTTCCATTGCTGTGATCAAATGTCTGACATGCCTAATGAAGGGTGAGCTTATTTGGGCCTAGAGTTTAAAAGCGATGACATCATGGAACAGAAGGCATAGCTAGCAAGAGTGAATGGCGTCTGGTCACATTCCAAAGTCAAGAAACAGAGAGTAGCAAGTAAGCCCAGGCTTACAAACACTCAAGTCCCACCCCTAGAGACTTACTTCCTCCAATGAGCAATATCATATCAACCATCAATCAAGAAAATGCCCCATAGGCATTCCCATAGGCCAGTTCCTCAAAGCAGTCCTTCAACTGAGGCTCTTCCCAAGTGACTCTGATTTGTGTCGAGTTGACAAAAACGTTGTTGCTAACCAGCACAGGAATCCACTTAAGACCAGAATTAAACCCCTTCAAATAGAGCCATCTCTTCTCTGAGAGAGGAACAAAACCAATCCAGTGCAGAATGGTAGTATTTTAAATAAAATAATGGTGGCACACCCAGACAACCGCATTAAATATATGTACGCATATATACATACATGTAAACTTAAAACCTAGGCACTAAATTTGCATCATTCACAAAAAATTATTCAAAATGGATCGCAGACCTAAATGCAAATACCAAGTTCCTAGATGATGGAGGAGAAAGGGCTGGGTGATCTTGGTGATGACTGTTTAGATACAATGATTAATCTCTACAGGATTAATCTCTACCAAAGGCACTGTTAAGAGAATGAAAGAGCAAGTCAAAGACTAAGAGATACATATCAGAAATACACCAGATTCTTGACCCTAAAATATACACATGAAGGACTCTTAAAACTCAGTAGTAAGAAACCAACAGGTTGCTCTAACCTGCGCCTATTAATTGTTAGGCGCAGTTTAATCTTCACTATGGAGTATAACGTTAGTTGGGAGCATCTTATATTTGACCTTTAATACACTGTGGTCCATCTGAAATGTTTCCTTGAAGTTGTCCACCATGCTTAGTTCCTTAAGAAGAAAAATCAACACAAACTAGCAAGGTGGTTTGGTGGATAAAGGCACTTTTCACTGAGCGTGAAGACCCTGAGTTTGATTCCAAGGACCTACAGGGTAGAAGGGAAGAACCACAGCTACCAGTGTCCTCCACACAAGATTTTGAGAGTGTGAGAGAGAGAGAGGGAGAGGGAGAGGAGAGAAAGGGAGGGAGAGGGAGAACGAGAGAGAGAGAGAGAGAGAGAGAGAGAGAGAGAGGGGAGGGGAAAGGGGGAGAAAGGGAGGAAAAGAGAGAATGAGAGGGGGAGGGGGGAGAAAGGGAGGGAGAGGGAGAATGAGGGGGGGGAGAGAGACAAAGAGACAGAGAGAGAGAGTAATAAAGTTTTTTTGAAACAGTGTCTCTGTGTAATAGCCCTGGCTGTCCTGGAGCTTGCTCTGTAGACTAGGCTCTTCTCAAACTTACAGAGATCCGCTTGCCACTGCCTCTCAAGTGCTGGGACTAAAGGCGTGTGCCACCACCTGGCAAAGATTATATTTATAATAATTTTTAAAGCACTTATTCACTTTTCCTCTAGTCTCTAGGTCACCTGTTTCTACCTTTATTGTTTCCTTCACTCTAATAACTTCAGGGTTTTCTCGCCTCGTTCCTTGCGGTAAACTTAGGTTGTTCACTGAGACATTAAACTTGCTTTCTGGATCTGCTCTTGCTTGTCCCACATAATCCATTTTCTGCAGGATGGATGCCCAGTTCTTCTTATTCAACTAGAAGCCACTGCAAGAAAAACCAGGCAAGAGAAAGAGCAAAAGCACCTCAAGAGGAAATAGAAAAGTGAAACTGTCATTGTTTACTGATTACATGAACACAGATACTTATATACACAGGTAACATATAACATATAACATCACAAAAAAATCCTTGTTAGAACTAATAACTAAATCCTATTAAGTTGAAAGATATGGAGTTGATTTAAAAGAATTCAGTACTATTTTCTGTATAGCAGTTTCCTCTGAGCTTAAAACTCCATTTTGGAGGAAAACTTAAGACACATGAAGTGAAACAGTAGGGATATCTTAAGACAGAATTTTGTTCTAATGGAGTTAAACTGAAGGACGTGAAATTCACCATCCGGAAGGGACATTCATTAAGACAGGATGTAAACACCTCAAAACAGGTCTGGGAAGTCCCTGAAACTAACAAGACTCACTAGACCATTTCCTGCCCACGACTATATGAACAGTAAAGACTGAGGAGGGCCACTCTCAGAGGAGCTGAGCTGCAAAGAAGACTGAAATAAGCTGACTCTATGGAAGAGCAAAAACCAGGCAGGCAGGCTGAAGGAGACCAGCCCAGCTGCCTACCGGAGGCTTAGACTGACTCAGGCACCAGGGGAGGACAGACACGCTCTCGCCTGTTGAGCTGCTTGCAGGGCGTGCACAGTGCTCCAAGTTTCTAGCCTTTGGAAATTGTTATCTGTGAAGGGATGGACTTTTGATGCTGCAGCTGCCTGTGAGTCATTTATGCTTCTGTGAGTAACCTTCTTCCGTATTCCTACAAGGAACCCCAGCAAACTCATCGATTCACTAAGTTGGAATTTGGACATACTTTGATCTATTGTCGGTTTCCTACCTGGAATGAGTAGATGTTCACTCACATATTTCCAGGGATAATGTCACTTGATACTCTCTTTTTAAAAGAAAAGAAACTAAAAGAATAATTCCATTTACACTAGCTACAAATTAGTACAAGAACTGGTGCTTTTATAAAGCCATGAGGGTGGTAAGGTGGCCCAGCAAATAAAAGACTCGAATTTGATTCTTAGAGTCCACATGTTGGAAGAAGAGAATCAATTCCCTCCAGTTGTCTGCTACACACTTAGTGGCATGTGCACTCACACACACACGCACACGCACACACACACATATGCACACACACGCACACACACACCAAATACAGGTAAAAAGGCATGACTGTAGAAGGGGCACTACCTAGGTAGGGGAAGGTAATCTGTGGAAATGGAAAAGGACTGAAAAAGGTACCAAGAGTGAACAGAATTAAATATATCACACAGAGGTATGAACAGGTCATAATAAAACACATTATTATATATAATTAATATATCTCAATATAACTTTATGGCCCAGGCTAATCTCAAATTTAGGAGTGTCCTGTTTTGGTCTCCTGAGTCCTGGAGGTTGCAGGTGTGGCTACTACATCTGGGTAAGATGGCAGCATTTGAAAATTTTCTTAGCAGTTTTGAAGTGTATAATAGTCTGTCATCAACTATCTTTACACTGGTCAATAGAATGTGTGTGTGTGTGTGTGTGTGTGTGTGTGTGTGTGTGCGTGTGTACACATGTATAACAAAACAGCTTTTTGCTCTGGATTGAACGCTCACTGGCTATTGTCTTATTCCCGTAAGCCCTCTATTCACTTATTTTAGATTCCATACGTGAGCAAGATTGTGTAGAATTTGTCTTCTGTGGCTGACTTTCTTTTTTATATAGTGCTCTTCAAGTGCATGCACGCTGTTGCAAATGACTGAATTTACTTGCTTTGAGCTGGCTGAAGGTGGGATGCACCTACGATGGAGAGAAACCTGTGGCAGTCCAGACGCAGTCTGTCAGATGCCCTGGGCCAGCTGGCTGAAGACTGGATGCCCCGACAATGGAGAGGAACTCGTCACTGTCCAGACAGTCAGCTCTCTGTCCTGTCAATACTTTTGGAAGTTGCTTCCCTGCCCTTCCTTCATATTAGATAGTTTTTCCTTCTGGGGTTTCTGATGGGGTTAAAGACTAGCTAGCCACAGTATTAATATAAGTTTAGTTTTAAAAAATGAAAAAAGAAAAAAAAACTTTAGACATTACGATAACAATCAGTAGCATAGCATAGATAGTGGAATAATTTCTTAATAATTGTTAACTACAAATGGACTGGTCCTTGTAAATGCTAACTTAATGGATAATTCTTATTTTGTTGTATATAGCTTATTGTATTAGATAGAAAAGGGGAGATGAAGGAGAGATAAACCTGTTTTAGTTAAGAACCCAAGTGTGGGATGGGGAACGGTCGTGTGAGAACAGGTGAGGTTAATCCACTAGGAGACAAACCACTTTGTGTGGGAGCTTGATTGTTGCCAGCTGAAAAGATCGGTGAACAGACTCTGGGAGGAGATATATAAGTGAGTCAGAAATAAGAGGCAGGGCCTTTGGAGACTTGGGATAGTTCTGGCTGTTCATCACTCCACTTCGAGACACTCCTAGAGAGAACCGTCGAGGGAAGGCTTCGGGGCTCCGGCTCCTGCTGAGGTTCCGGGTTCTGATTACGCCAGGTTGCAGCAGAAAAAATCCTGCTGATTATGACAGGATAATCTTTCCTCGGAACTGATATTCTTACGGTTTTGTTATTGTGTTCTTTAATCTTCTTTTCCTATTGTTTAGGTTTGTTGGGTTATAAGTGAGGTACTCTTGGTTGATAAGTTCATAATGAAATATATTTGTTAAGAAGATTGAGCCTACATTTACTTTTTAAGGTTCAGTAGAATTTGATTCTACTTAATTGATACATGCACATCGCATTCTTTTCATACATTCATCTGTTGATGTGCACAGATTGACTCCATAACTTCGCAATTGTGACTTAATGCTTGAATCTACTGGGTAACAAATCTGTTCAACATAAAAACCAAAATCTTTCAGGTATGTGTCAAAAGTGTGATTTCTGGATCATATGGTGGTTGCACTTGAAGTTTTTCAAGGACCTTCTGTACAGATTTCAGTCGTGATAATAAGCCTTACCCTGACCAACAGAACGCAAAAGCTCTCTCTCTGCACCTTCATTAGCTCTTGTCATCTGGTTTCCCCAATATTTACTCTAACAGGCTAAGGTGCAATCTTCCTGTGCTTTTAACTTGCAATTCCCTTACGGTAAATTATGTAGAATATATTTCTCATATCTATTGGGCATTTGAGTGCCTTCGTTTGAGATATGTCCATTCAAGAAATTTCCATTGAGTATTGTTATTATTATTATTATCATTATCACTATTAAGTTTATTGTCTCCTATGGATTTTGAGCATTAATGTTATATCATCTATGCATTTTTCTTCCAATCTATACATTGTCTTTGCACACTGTTACTTGTTCCCTTTGCTAGGAACATACCTTTTAGTTTCATGAGGGCTCTTTTTATCTGCTTCTGCTTTTCTTATTTGTGCTTTTGGGAGTCAAGTTAACATTCTCTGCCTCATCTTTCCTAGTCCTCTTCTTATAGTTTTCCACAGTAATCCTAGACTATCTGCCCTTATGTTTAAATCTTTAATGTGTCTCGAGTTGAGTTTTCCATGTGGCTCAAGAGTTCAATTTCGTTCTTTTCCATGCAGATGCCTTATTTTTCCAATACCATTTGTTGAGGAGACCACCCTTTCCCCACTGTAGATTCTCGGGCCTTTGTGAAGAACCGGTGGGCCATGCCTGAGTGTGTCTTTGCTGGGTTCTCTCTTCTTCTCTGTTGGTGACCCTGTCTGTGGTTTGTCACCACGCTTCTTTAGTCATCATAGCTTGTAGTAAGTGTGGTTGGAAGTCAGACAGTGTACCCGGAGGATCACAAGTTCCAGGCCTACACAGGAACACCCTGTTCCAAAACAAAACACACAGACACATGACACGCTGCAATGATTCTGGAGAAGTGCCTAGAATTTTCTAGTTCTTCATCCTGTGCTACACACTATGCACCCTGACCACTGGCTTAGCTGGATTCTCCCAGAAGAGATTCTGAAGCCAGAATTCCAGTGAGTCAGCTCATGTGCTGTAACAGACGAGCAGGGACGTCAGCCAAGGCTGCACAGAGAAACCAAAAAAGAAAACAAACATACAAACAACAACAAACAGGACTTCATTTATTTGTTCCAGAGGCCAGGAACCCATGTCTAGGGCATACTTAGGTTCTAGTGAGCACTGCATCCTGGTTCATGGGAAAGCTATGTCTCACTATGACGGAATGGATAGAGAGGACGCCAGGCCCTCTTACACCAAGGTGCCATCCTCATCACAAGGACATTTGTTACCCCACAAAGGGTCCTTACCTCCAAATCTCATTGCACCAGAGACTTAGCTTCAGCATGGAAATGTGGGAGTCACCAGGGTGCAGAACACGGTGAGATGCTCAGCAGGCTGGCGGTGGGGAACAGTAGAGGAGTGAGGCTGTCAACAGGGAAGACAATACTCGATCCAGAGTGACTGACAGTGCAATTCTGGAGCTCAGGGGTGAGAGACCCTGGACTAGAGCAGAGCAAGGGTTGACATGTGTGCACACAGCTGCACACACACACACGCACGCACGCACGCACACACAGATGGGGGCCAGCCAGCCATGGCTTTCTCTGCCTTTAACCGATTCCTGGCTGTCCCTTTGCTCCAGTCCCCCGGAAACACTCGGAGTCTGCAGCGTACACCGTGTCTTGGGAGTGCTGTCAGGAGGTGCTGATGAGAAGAAGTGAGACAGACAAGAGACACAGTGCATCCAGTCATGGGAGCGTGCCTCACAATGTGTGCATCACACTGCTGTCAGTTGGTTAGGGCAGGTACACTGTCTCACTGTGGCAGTGGGCCACATGCAGTACCTGTGCGTGCGTATATATGTGCATGTGTGAGTGTGTGTGAGCATGTGTGTGAGCATGTGTGTGCATGTGCATGCGTGAGTGTGCATGTGCGTGCGTGCATGTGTGTGTGTGTGTGCATGTGCACGTGTGTGTGTCCAGGGTCACTATCATGTCTATTCTTGTGTTGCACACACAGACTGTGTTTGTCTTTACCTCGCATCCATAACCTTTGATCGGTATCTGTGACATTTGGAAGTCTTCCTCCTACACCGTAAAGAAATGGGACATGAACACACATACAGCATGCACCTGAGCCTTGTTGCCCCTAGCTGGCCTTCTTTGACACATTTGAAACTATGGATTCCTGAGTTCAGAAGGGTGGACCGTGCAGGTGCCCCCTACGATACCAGCTCCTCAATTCAGAATCGTAGACGCTTGCTATCGTTGCTTGTTGGTATGAATGGCTTTCCTAAGCAACGGCTGTGTTTACTCTCCAGTGTGGGAAATGAGTAATTTCTGACTTTTATTTATTTATTTACTTTGGTATGAAGGTGGGGACACAGACTTAAAAGTTTATTAGTATCTAATCCTGTTAAGACTGTCTCCGCTGTACACCAGCACACCCATTCCAAATGTGTACTAATTCCACTGTCCCATCCTGTGTGTGTGTTTTCTACCCAGCTCCTGACCTTTTTGTTAATAACTTTGCATTATATTCATTGACCTGAAACAAATTGAATTCGGTGTCACTCACTCAAGAATTGAATTACATAGTCTTCTTAATTGGTCTCTTATTTAAATGGGGGGAAGTGATGGCTTGCCACCTGTTACGTTTCCAGCAAAATAAAATTGAGATTCTAATGCATCTCCCTAAGCTAGGTAATGTGTTTTTTTTTTTTCAAGGTCTGGTTATGAAAATACCATCCTGGTATTATTTACAAAAAGAATCTCAGGGTTCTTTTATTGTTGTTGCCAATGCCATGGGGTGGGGGGAATGTCCATTGAGAAACATATTCATTATGGGAGATTCTTGTAAGTCAGGAGGCGGGGGGGGGGGGGGGGGGGGGGACTCAGAGCCGGTGGCTTTCTGTGTCTGTCCCCCACGGTTGTGGTGTCTGACCCGCCCTGGCTCTTTAGATGTGGGATTATGTGATTTAATGTACCTCTGACTGGCAAAACAGGGACCATTAAACAGTAATATGCTAAGCATGCAAAGATGTTTTCCACTGCATTGGGTTAGTTTTAAGTCCTTGAGCAGCATTGCGTGTTGGCTGGAGGGGGGCAGAAATCTAATTCCAGGAGTTCAGTGATGCTCTGCTGTCGACAGTTTCCCAGGCAATAGATGCATCCGTCACATTGTTCATCACGCTGCGCACTCAGTCTCTTTCCTTGGAGGAGTCTTGCAAGTGATCAAAGAGATAAGGAGCCTGAAAATTTTTTGGCTCTGTTTTCTAATTCCAGTGTGAAATTAATTGTTCCAACTGCAAAGAACTACTTACTCTTTTCCTTACCGTATTTAACTTAAAAATGCAAATGTTATTAGTGGACTGATCGCTGATAAGGGTGCCTTTGTGCCTGGCTTTAACCTCTATTAGTGAGGATTATGAGGACGTAGTCACATTGGCATTTTTCTAAGTGTCACGGTGACAGCACTTGCTGCACAAATGCCTAGCTGTCACCGTGAGTTTTATCACTTGGTTTTTCCCTCCGAATGTAGACTAATAAGCCCAGAAATTACAATTGCCTCCCTGCCGAATCTGTGATAGGCGGAAATAATGATATCAGTGCCCTGCTAATCTTCCTGCCTCTGCGCTTGGCACTGTCCTATTGAGTCACCTGTCACACTCCGCTTTGATGAGGCGAATTCAATCTCCCTGCTGTAATGACAATGGGGCCATTTTAATGTTTGGAAATGATTATGTGCAAGCTTCTCTGGGCTCTGGCTTGGCAAGCTAACCCAGGCAGTGTGCACGCCAGGAGAGCAGTCCCTGGCTGTCGGGACAGGCGGAGGAAATGCCGTGTTATTACGAAAGAGACATGGAAGTCAGCTTCATAGTGAGTCTTTTGTAGTGGCTTTGCAGACAGGAGGAGCAGGGAGGGGAAGAGGAGGGACCCACTCTTGTGAAAGCTTTGCCATTGGCTAATCTCATTATGTCTGCACAAGGTTACCTCCTGAAGAATTTCCCAGAACATCTGTGTGTTCAAGAAGGCAATGGTAGCTGCAGCTTATAGACATCATTGCTACTGACACTACAACATTTGATGGGGCTGCAGGCAGGCCAGTGCAGTTCTTCCCCCAGGACGTCAGCCAAGAGAAGTCCCTCTTACCCTAGGTCAGCTCTCTACCTTCTTTTAGGAGAGTAATATTGCCAGAGAACCCCAGTGTATACACACACACACACACACACACACACACACACACACACACACACACACATTGGTGTGTGTGTGTGTGTGTGTGTGTGTATGAATGAGTGGATGAGAAACATAGGACCTGCCATACATGTTGGCTTTCTAAAATCACTGTGGAAAACCAGCTCCTTCTCCTAGAGCCAGAAAGACACAAGCCTAGTAATTTCGCTCCAAAGTAGATGCAGTTATATGTTTAACCAATAACATGGTTAAACTGTTCATAGACACAGCCAAGCTGAAGATAGCCCAGTGCCCATCACTAGGAAGAATGGGCAAAGAGATCAGGAAATGTTCAGCAGTCTGCCGTCAGAATGAATGAATTATGACTACCTAGATGAATCTCACGAACATGGTACAAATAAAAATAAGTCAAACAGAAGAGGATGTCTTGAAGAATTCCATTCATAAACATTCAGAGGCAAGTAGAACTGTTACATGATGGACTGTTGGGGTAAGGATTGAAAACCGGAAGGGATCTGGCCAATGTAGCTCCCTAGAGATTGTTTGTCTGTGATCGAAAATGCCAAACCTGTGTGTGAGACTCAAGCACATGGTAGAATCCACTGGACGCTTGCTTACTGCTTTGCTACACTCTTCAGGAGCTGCGACAACATCCATAGGAGTGAAAACTTAGGGGCCTCTGAGCGACTTCCCAGACTCTACAAACCCTTCAGACCTGTGCTTCTTCAGAGCTAAGGCTTCTCCAATTCAAGCCAGAGGGATGAAAAGCCCCGCCCCCCCTACTGTTTATACGTAACTTTCTTGTTTGAACAGTAACGTTCAAGGGAAACATTCTCATGCCTGGTAATAACACCCCAGAGGGATCGCAAGCCCACAGAACATACAGGCCACTGTCTCTGATCCCGCCAGAGGGCAGCTCCCAAGTTCCCTGTTAACATGAAAAGGAGGTGGATAGAAAGGAGCCACAATGCAGCAGGCAAAGCCATGTGCGCTTAGACCAGGCTGTGTAATGTAATGGCTTGGCTTGGTTCCAAAGTGAAGTGGAGATGTCCTCTGGTTGATTAAATAGTCTTCAAACTAACTCTCTACCTTCTTTATTTGTTCCTTATGGCAATCTGTCTGACTCATCTTATCTGTCCAGACGTGGCGTTCATTAAGTTAGTGTTCACTGGCTTGCAGTTACAGTAAAAGTCAGTGGTGTACACATTTTAATCTCATCCGGCACTCTTGGTCTCTGCTAAACATGGAACCAGGACAATGCTTTTGTTTTTAATATACCATTTGTACACAACCAATGCAATTCAAGATTGGGTGTGAGGAAAAGGGGCTTTCTCTAGCTAGCACTTGGTACCTCTCAGAACGTCCACTTGCTCACCTGTGCAGTAGAGGTGAGAAAAGTGCCTTCCCGAAGATCATTACAAGGACAAATTAGAAAAGGACACATAAAGCAGAGCGGGGACTGGTGTGCGTTGGGTGCAGTGGACAGTGACTCCTACAGTGATGGTGACTGTGACACTGTTTCCCTGAGTAAAATTTGCCAAGAGGCATCCACCATCCACAAGCAGATCCCACACTGGCCTGTGCGTTCAAAGTTCTTCATGACCTGAGCCGACCCCAACCTGATCACCGGCCCTGACATTTCCAGAAGACTACAGCTCTTCTTGTGTTCCAAACCTGCTCTGTCTTTCTCTTCACTCATTTCCCACAAAGTATTGATAGTGGGGTTTGTTCCTTTTCCTCCAGATATTTCTTCCATCTTAGAGCCTCCTGTTTCCTCAAGGCACAGTCGAGATGTTCTTTCCTTCATATACCCCTTGCTACACTGAGTTTCTATGTTGGGTGGCTATTTTGAGTGGACCTCATGAGTCTTAGCTTTGAAACAGAGCACTCTCCATGACCATGCAACCCCCTGTGTTTCCTAGGAACAGAATCCTACGAGTACAAGCATTAGTGAAAAGTAAATTCCAAGGAAAATGGTCAGCTCAGGTCTTCTCACTTACCTACTCCTACTCCAACAAACAACGTGATCCAAATGGGTCGGCACCTCTATCAGCCCAAACCCCAATATGAGTGGAACACAGCCTAGAGGGCCCTGACTAGATACCCAAGGTTCCGTGGTATACACGTGGTGGCTGGTTGTGGCAGTTGGGCATGATTGAGACTTGTCTTCTCTGTGTTCTCCAATTCCTCAGAATCTGTACCTTGGTCTCCATCCAGTAGATCGCACTGTCTATGAGATATGTAACAAGTGAGCTTTTCTCATAACGGGCATAGGCTTCTAGAAATTAAGGACCAGGGTCACTCCATCTTCAACTGACCCTTAACTCCTACCAATTGTTAGAATGACACCGGTGCACAGACATACTTGTTGAATAGGTTACCCTTCCCTGGTGATGCTGAATAGAGCCCAGATGTGTAAAGGCTCTGAGGCAAGATTTCCTAGCTCATGCTGTGACATAGTCTTCACCACTCTGAGGAACTGTCGGAGATCACCCTTAGGTAGCTATATGTACAATGGCATCACGGACCATCCGTGTCCCTAGCATTTCTGTGAAGGGACAGGGCTGTTCCTGCAGTGTAGAAATCTTGCCCAGCATTGGTGGTTGAACCAAAAAGACAATAAAAAATATGTAGTGACTTTGTAAATGTTGATAGTGTCAGTTTCTCTGAAAGTGGTTTGTTTTTTTCCTGGAGTCACAATGAGGTGAAGAAAAGGTTAGGTCCTTTCATTGATGAGTCAGCACTTTCTGTGGTTAATGGGTACAGATGATGGATTTCTCCCGCAACCATGGTAGACTGGTGCTGGAGCACATGTGACTGTGACATCTTCCTGCAGAATGTGGCACAGAAAGGACAGGAACTCCCTGCAATGCCTTCCGACTACTTAAATCTGTTCTTTATTGTTTGCAGCTGTTTATCTCTTTACATGAAGAACAGCTGCATGTAACAGCCACCAGCTTTTCATTGAAATTTCAAAAAATGTTAGGGAGACTGCTTTGGATTTTTCAGATAATCTTACTCCTGCCTCATTATTGTGTCTAACTTGACAAGGAAAAAAATTTAAAAAGTGAAAAGAAAGAGCTCTTCTTCTGAGTCTATGAGGAGCTGAAATCCCAACATCATATATTCTCGGACAACGAAGGATGTCGCCGTGAACCAAACACATGCCGATCTGGACTCAAAGGTTTGCTCTTCCACCTCACGTTGTTGGTGAGATGGGTGCAGCCAACAGAGCTCCTTGAAGGAAGGCTTACCCGTGAATTTAGCTCCCACTGTGTGTTCAGAAGGCCAGTGGCCCTGCTAGCACGTCATCAGCACATGCTAGCACGTCATCAGCACATGCTAGCCAGTTCTCTGACACTCTTTAGATGCTCAGAATACCTAAGGGTTTGAGAGCAGACATAGTAACAAAGACTTTAATACATAAGTAAGTACCCTGCCCTTTATTCTGTTATTCGGGCTCCTTTTAGTATTTTAATACATTTGTGGCTTGGCCACCTTAAGGCTTGGTGCATACTTTAAAATCTTGCATGATCTTAAAAGGAAATTCTGTCTTGCTTTTCTTTTTCAGATGGATTTTTAAGACATGTGTGCAGAACTTAGAAAGCAAGGGCCTGTTACGGTGTATGGTGTATGCCCGTAATCCCAGTGCTCTGGAGACTATGGTGGGTGGATAATATATTCGAGGTCATTCTGATCCTGTCTCCAAACAAACAAAACAGAAAACAAAACAAAACCTTTAAAAATAGACACCTATTCTAAGTAAGAACAGTTGTGTTGGAGTAGGCTCTCCCAGACCTAAGGCAGTATGTTCTTAAGGAGGCATTTTCATGGAGTAGAGGAAAGGAGAAGAGGTTCCTGAATGGGAGAGAGAGAAAGTCACACAAGAGTGCGATCTGGGGCTGGAGAGATGGCTCAGAGGTTAAGAGCACTGGCTGCCCTTCCCAAGGTCCTGAGTTCAATTCCCAGCAACTACATGGTGGCCCCCAACCATCTATTATGAGATCTGGTGCCCTCTTCTGGTATGCAGGGGTACATGTGAACACAACATTATATACATAATAAATAAATAAATCTTTTTAAAAAATAAATAAATAAAAAGAGTGTGGTCTGAGATTATGCTCTGTGAGGGGACAGCTTGAGCCTTATGCCTTGGGAACATTGGAGCACGGGTCATATCTCACAGCTACCTCCTTCTGAGGCAAAGCTCAAAGCACTCTGTCTTAGTCAATGTTCTGTTGCTGTGAAGAAACACCATGACAGTGGCAACTCTTACAAAGGAAAGCATTTAATTAGGGATGGCTTACAGTTCAGAGGCTCAGTCCATTGTTACCATGGTGAGGAGCATGGTGACACATAGGCACACATGGTGCTGGAGACGGAGCTGAGAGTTCTACACCCAGATCCGCAGGCAGCAGGAAAAAGGACACACTGGGCCTGGCTCTAATATTTTAAACCCTAAAGCCTGCCCTCAGGACATGCTATCTCTAACAAGGCCACGCCTTCAAGTTCCTGTCAAACAGGGCCACTCCCCAGTGACCAAGCATTCAAATCTATGAACCTATGAGGGGGTCATTTCTGTTTAAACCAACACACATCCTATAGCCAGAGAAAGTTCTAGGTCAAAAGGTTAAAAAGTCATCTGAAGGAAAATAGTCAGAAGTACCTAGGAATGACTTCTAGTAGTAGAAACCAAGGCTGGGCTGGTAGCTCAGTGGTAAAACACTGCTTAGCTTTGAGAGGCCCTGGATTTAGTTCCCATAACCATAGCAAATAAGAGAATTAGTCAGCAGTGGTTGGAGCTTTTAAGTGACACATTCTATAGAGAAAACCAAAAAAATATATTTTGAGAATCTTGTACAAGATTACCATGATTACATCATTTCCACCCTCCTCCTGCCAACTCCTCCCTTGTCTATACATGCCCCCCCGACACACACACACACACACACACACACACGTGCACACACACACGTGCACACACATACACTCACACACACTCACATACATACACACACACACACACACACACACACACACACACCTTCCCTTTTTCTTTTTTTCCCTTTCACTTTTTTGAGATATGGCCCACTATATACTGTGGCTAACCTCCAACTCATAGAGATTCAACTGCCACCATACCGAGACAAGAGGAAATAAAACTACTTTTTTTATTTTTATTTTTTTTCATTTTTTTCCTTTTTCTCATTATTAATTTATTCAAATTACATCTCAGTTGTTAGCCCATCCCTTGTATTCTCCCATTCCTCCCTCCCTCCCCCTTCCCCCCCCATTCCCCCCATATGTCTGTGACTGAGGAGGACCTCCTCCCCCTGTATATGCTCATAGGGTATCGAGTCTCTTCTTGATGACTTATTATCCTTCCTCTGAGTGCCACCAGGCGTCCCCATGCAAGGGACATGGTCAAATATGGGGCACCAGAGTTTGTGTGAAAGTCAGATCTCCTTCTCCACTTAATGGTGGAGAATGTCCTGTCCATTGGCTAGTCTGGGTAGATAAAACTACTTTTTTAACTGGAAGGAAGCCAAGCAATAGTGGCACACGCCTTTAATCCCAGCCACTGGGAGGCAGAGTGGAGTGGATTTCTGAGTTCAAAGACAGCCTGGTCTACAGAATGAGTTCCAGGACAGGCAGGGTTACACAGAGAAACCATGTCTAGAAAAAACACAATGTAAGCTCAAAACAGAAAAGATCCAGCAGCACTGTTGAAGCTATTCTGAAGAATGCGGTACAGCCTCCTCAGCAGGAAGTGTAAAACAGAAATTATCTTAGATTTTTTACTATAAAGGGTTAAAATAATTAAACCTTTATACCTGACAAGATAAGTTCAGTTGTCTAGAAACCCATTTTAAAATAACACTCTGGGTGGTTTATTCAGCAGCCAGCCCTGCACTCCTTTTCCACAGTGGCAGAGCCACTTTCTTGTATTAGACACTAAAATAACGATATTCCCTGTCCAGCCACCCTGGCAAATAAGTCATGGCCAAGGAGACTCAAGAGCACAGTTGGCAGAGGAGTGCTTTGAAGGAAGACGCACGGGAAAGCAGTCTCTCTCAAATACTTGAGTTCTGTATGAAACTATACTGCTCGGATCAGAAGCAGCCATTTTTCAGTGTGAGAAGAAGCCAAAATGCTTTCCAACTTGCCGGCTTGAGGCCTTGAGATTCCCAAGCAGCTGAACCAATGAGCCCAAGGACAACTCACCCCAGACTCTGTGTCCTCAACAAGAATAAGTGCTACGTTGTAGTTGGCCTATTCAGTCATTTGCCGTCAACTCAATTTGTTGTGGTGGCAATCATCCTAAAATAATGAGTTATAAGCAAACAAACAAAGCTCAAGCTTCTGGAGCTGGAGACCTAACTTGGCGGGGGGATGCTTACCTGGCATGCGCAAAGGCCTGATTTGATCTTCAGCATCTCCAAACAAGGAGGAATTGCCAGAGGAGGCAACAGAGGCAGGAGGAGAGAAAGAGGACGGAAGATGAGGGGTTTGTTTCACTTACAAATGTGGTGGTCGGCTAGATAGCTTGCATTTCTCCTGTGGTTGCAGTCAGTCAGCAGCTATAGCTTGCTGTTACAGACATGAGGACAAGTTTCAGAGACTCTGCTTGACAAAGTTCCAGAGACCTCCGGCTATCCAGCATGATCTCTAGACATTCAGAACAGCTATTGAGGCTTTGTTGACAAAGTTCTAAAGATCTCTGGCTGATCATCGCTGCCCTTAAACACTGTGTATGGTCCAGGTGTCATTTTGTCCAAAAAAATCTGCTTTTTCTCCTAAAACTGTCTTTTTCTCTTTATTCCTCAGCCCTAAGGAAATTCATACGGGGAAAACTTTTTCCCACAGAGAATGTTGAAAGAGGGCATCTGGCCAAAGACTTGAGACAGTGATAGAGTTTTTCGCTCTGACTGTGAGCACCCAAGCAGAAACTGCATGAAAGAAAGTTAAGACCTTGACATAACAGTACCTGGCTAGATACTGTTACCTATAGAAAAGTTTCTCTAAGAATCTGCTTTAAGAGCAATAGAAGGTGGACTTGGAACATCATGCTTTACAGATATTTTACAATAAAAGACCCATTGGCAGTAAGCCTAAGCTTGGATAGCACATCTGTTGGTTTGGGACTAGGTGTAAGTCAAGTTTTTTCTTTATTAGGGAACATTTAGCTCAAGCTATGTTGCTATGACAATCTTGTAAACACAATGGCTTTAGCCCAGGGAAATTTAAAATTAAACTTTCCCAAGTATTGTTTAAGAAATAATGATCAGGTTATGCTGACCATTGCTTGGAAATTGATTTCTGCTGTATGCTTTATTGTAGGTTAAGCAGAACTTTTTGTATTTCCTTGTTAGACTGTTCTCTTGCTTTGTTGATTTTTAATGCCCTATTGATTGTAAAAGATGAGAAAAATCATGATGTAATCTGTAATGAAAAAATTGAACTTCACTTTAAATAAAATACGGGGGTTGCCCCAAGGAAAGTCAGACAGACAGTAAGAAAAACATAGAAAGAGACAGATAGACAGTAAGCATGTGAGAAAGAAAATAAAAGTTTTCCTGGGCTTTAAAACCTTCAGTTTGTGCTGCATATGCCTGGGTCTCCAGTATTTCTTTTTCCTCTGTTCCTCAACTTCTCCTCAACAACTATATCCTCTAGCTAGTTGATCAACCAACGGTTGGTTTCCCTTAACCAGCTGTTCACCGCCTGCTCAATCCTCCTTACCATGGATCCACCAAGGCTTTCTCTTCTCTCCTCTTCACTGTGCCTGGAGCTGGTCTGCTGTAACAGCAGCTTGGGTTATTAGGGTTCTCTTTACTCAAATTCTTGCCACCTGGGCTGAGAAAGCTCAACAGGTATAAATAAGCAGGGCAGGGACTCCCCAGTCACACCGATCCACCGACTGACATCTTTCTACCCAGTGGCCTTGGGGAAGTTAACTCTGCTGACCCTTGAAGGCACCCGAAGAAGATGGACAGATGGTAGTTGAAGGCATTCAAGGAAGATAGACCGACCTCTTGCAGGTGAAGACTCTCACCCTCACCTCCTGCCAACCCACACACAGTCACAAAGATGTCTCTGAACTCAAAGGAGAAAAACGTAGGCCATGGGTCATAATGGAAAGTTTTAAATGTGTTTTTAACAGTGTAGCTAGTACCTCTGGGGTCTGCTGACAGCTCTGAATGCATAAGGCTTCTGTGTGAGTCATCCCATCTAATTCTTACTAGGAATGGCAGTTTTGTTTTGTTTTGTTTTTTCTTCAGAGCCCTTATAAACTCTTTCATTCCTTGAGGAACATCTCTTGCGCCCAAAATAGGCACAAGTCCTTGAGTGACTCATGTCCTGTAGCAGGGAGAACTTCCTGGGTTATACATGCCAGCTGACCCAGTGATGCCAAAGGAATTCACTGACAGAGCAAACATCTGAACCACAAAGGAGTCATTACTCACTCCAACAGAAGTGGGGTTCACTGTCTAGATCTCACTCATCCCAACCCTATCTAAATCAGACCAGAGTGAAGAGTGGACTATAAGCAATATTTGTGAAGCAAGTTGAAGAAGGCAGCGACTAGCGAAAGCTGACGTTAAGTATATGCATGAAGAATATCTCTGAGGGCAACTCAGGACTCTCTTAAGTGACTGTAAGCCATGCCTAGTGCTACAAGGAAACTTATTATGATTTTTAGACAGGGTCTCACTATGTAGATCTGGCTGGCCAGGAAATTGCTAAGTAAACCAGCCTGACCTTGAACTCACAAGATACATATGTTTCTGCCTCCCAGTTGTTGGAACTAAAGGTGTGTGTGTGCCACCATATCTTGTTGGAAGTATGGGCATGCTCTCTCTCTCTCTCTCTCTCTCTCCCTAAAACACATATGTATATGGTGTGTTATTTGTGTGTATAGGGGTTTACATGTAGATGAGTGCACGTACATACACATGTTTGCATGTATGTGTATATGTGTGCATCTGTGTCTGTGTGTAAGGTCAAGGTTGACATCAGATGTTCATCCTTGATCTCTCTATCTTACATACTGAGACGGGGTCTCTCAACCAACTCAGAGCCTGCTAGGCAGCTAGTTGGAGAGATTTTATGAGTCTGCCCCCCACAGCCTGGAGCCACAAGCCAATCATCAGGTTCGTACAGCATTTATGTGACTCTTAGGAATCCAAACTCTAGTTCTCACAATTGCTCTTCAAGTACTTTGCCCACCAAGCATCTCCCAGCGACACCCTTCATTGATGGGGTGTGCCTCCTCGGGGCATTGTCCCTGGCACTCCAAGCTACCCTCACCTAGAGACACAGCATGCCCATTGGCATTCCCAGGCACTGCCCACAGGAGAGTGCAGGCCGGCTGGGGATGGGTAGTAAGGTCCAGGCCTCAGGACAAACATCTCTTTCTTGTCTCTTCAGCCAGAGACTTTCCAGTGCCTCAAATTCTTTTTTAGAAGCAGACAAAGTGTGCATCATTTTTTTAAAAAGCAGGATTCATTCATTAGCATTTGCCACATATTTACTTTGGAGTGTGTTCTAGACAGTTTGTGTAATAGGGAAAGCACAGTGTGTCTTAGATGATTACGACCCAAGCTGATGAAAAGACTCAGAAGAGAAGGTGCTCACCTTCAGTAGACCCCTGGTGCCAGCACACTCATTAAGCAGGGCTGATGATGGAATCTCTCACCCTGCCCCTGCCCTCCATCTGCTCTCCTTATTTCCTCCCATAGCTCATTAGCACCTTCCACAGATGAGCAGTGCAGAGATCAGATCAACAGGAGGCCTAAAAATTAAAAAATAAAAAATGAAATAAAATAAAAATAAAAAATGAAAAGTTGATTCAGGCCAGAATGAAGTTGAAACTAGTAACATCATTTTTTTTTTCTATTATTTTATTGTGATAAAATATACATAACATATGTTATCGTCTTACGCATTAAGGGTGCTGTTCAGTGACATTGAACATATCTACACTTCTGTATAGTCATCATGCCTGTCCATCTCCAAAACTTTTCCAGTGTTTTATAGAATTTGGGACAATCTGTGAATTTTGGCTTTTCATTCTGCCCTTGTATTTTCTACTTATTCAGGAATTCCAGAGCTGCCTAGATTATATAAAACGCCCCTTCTGGCAGCTAACATCTCTGTGCTCTTTTTAGCATTTTTTTATAGAAAATATGAAATATAACAACGTGGTACCATTAGACACTGCCCTAAGTACTATTCCTCTGTCATTGTTGCCGGCTGGAGCACTCAGACACACATCCTTGAGTTTCCACAGAGGCTTGACTGCAGAGAGAAGATCCACCCAAACATGAAAGACACCGACCCCGGGCACTTGGTCAAAAAGGAGTAATGGGGAAAGTAGACTGCCCACCAGCATCTATGCCTGCCTGCTTCCTGATCGTGGATGCAATGTGACCAGCTCAATCAAGCTTCCTGTCAGGCCTTCCACGCCATGATGGGCTGTATCCCCTCAAACTGTGAGCCAAGTAAACTTGCTTTTAATAAAGTACTTGATGCACTAATAAACAAAGTGCCTAATACTAATATTAATCTATGCTAACATTTTTTTAAAGATAAATAAAATATTATGTACATTTATTCTTCCTTTTTATTAAATTTTTTCTTTGTTGTGCCCAGGGAACTAGTTCCAAAATCCCCATATATACAAAAAAATCTATGAATACTCAAATCTATTTAATAAAAGGTCATCATATTTGTATGTAGCTTGTATGCACATTCCCCTATATAACTTATATGCACATTCCCCTATATAACTTAAATTGCTCCTAGACTACATACAATACACAATACAAGCACTATATAAATAGGAATATACTGCTTAATTTAGGTAACAATGGAAAAATTTTGGAAACAATGGAAAAAATGGAGATGCTTGGTGGGCAAAGCACTTGAAGTGCCACTGTGAGAAAATTCCATTTAAAAAAAAAAAGAAAAAAGAAAAAAGCATCAGAGCATGTTCAGGACAGACACAATCATCATAGACCTAAATACATAGTAACTGGCCATCAGTTGGCCGAATCTGAAGATGTGTAGGACACAGATAAAAAAGAGCTGGCACGCTTTTATGTGGTAAATGAAATTCTCTCAGTGGTGAATTCCTGTGAGTTTTACAGTAGAGTTCTAGTGCCCAGGCACTTGGGTCAAACCTGACCTTGGTTTTTTGTTTTTGTTTTTGTTTTTGTTTTTCAAGACAGGGTTTCTCTGTGTAGCCTTGGCTGTCCTGGACTCCCTTTGTAGACCAAGCTGGCCTCGAACGCACAGCAATTTCCCTGCCTCTAATTCCTGAGTGCCACCACGCCCGGCTCCCTGACCTTGGTTTTTAAAAGAGAACTTTATAGTTAAGGGTTATGGGTCTGAAATCAGCTGAATGTCTGATGCTCTCACTTGCCAAGTTCTTCCTCCCCAGACATGGCTTTGGTGAAGACCCTGTTTAATGCAGACACCATGTGCTTTCCTAGGTGACATTTCTGACTGTCCTGTGGCATTCTCCTCTCCATTAGGGTAAGTACCGCGTGCCCCCCAGTACCTGGCTCAAGCACATGTTCCTTTTGTGCTCCTTAAGGAGTAGTGGATGTCCTGGTGATTTTCAGGTGTGGACATGGAAGAGTAAGTAGGACTCATTTCTCCAGAAAGGGCAGCCATCGTAAGAGAGGAGAAATGGGACTTGTGTGGTGATCAGTGTGCCCCCCAACTTGACCTTCTCGCCAAACTTTCTTTCATGTATAAAATCTTAGTAGAGCCATAGTAGTCATCCATCTGCAGATCATCAGTTCACTTGCCTACGGTCATCTACATGTTAATCTCTCATTTAATCATCAAGTCTTAACAGTAGAAATAAGCAACCAATTCCCCGAGGTGGAGGCGCCAGTGAGGGCACCAAGGTAGGGGCACCGAGGTGGGGGCACTGAGGTGGGGGCACTGAGGTGGGGGCACTGAGGTGGGGGCAAGGCACTGACCCTTTCTGGCTGATTGGATTTCCTGTGATCCATGACACTTTGATATCACGTGAGGCTGCTCTGTTACAATGGGGCAGATTGCAGTAATCACTATTCCATGATTTAGTGATGATAAACTTTTAATATTGTGTATAGTTTCAATTAGCTTCAAATATCTGATACTGTTTACTTTGATGGTTCTGTTAACCACTAACAATGACCTCTTCTGATTATACCTTTAAGATGGAGTTTCTGCAGACTACTCATGTGAACTGTAAGAAAGAAAATGATAGCAGCCCAAAATGCTCTGAATCATAGAATACCGAGCAAGGATTTATTTGGATTGCCTTTTGCTTTGTTCTTCTTAAAACTTAGAGACAAATTATTTTTACTGTCATTTCATCAAAATTGAAGATTCTAATTCTATCTATTGAATGCAAAGTTGCCTCTTTGGCTATTTGTTTGTTTGTTTGTTTGTTTTCAAGGCAGGGTTCTCTGTGCAACAGCCTTGGATGTCCTAGAACCCACTTTGTACACCATGCTGGCCTCGAATTCACAGAGATTCACCTGCCTCTTCTTCCCCAAGGCTGGAATTAAAGGTGTGTACCACCATGCCCAGTTTAATGCTTTATTTTTATTTTATGTGCATTGATGTTTTGACTGCATGTATATCTGTGTGAGGGTGTCAGAGCCTCTGGAACAGGAGTTACAGACAGTTGTGAGCTGCCATGTGGGTGTTGGGCGTTGAACCCAAGTCCTTTGGAAGTCAATGCTCTGAACCACTGAGCCATCTCCCCAGCCTCGGCTCACTTTTAATTAATAAATCCAACAGTAGTTTCTCTGAGTAACTTCAACCCCTAGATCATAATTGGTGAAGTTTCCTCTCCAGGCTCCACTTTCAGAACTCAGCCAATGGTCTCTGAGCCAGCCCAAACACAAGAAAAGGTCATATGGAGGTCCCAGCTGAATTTCAGCTAATGGTCAGCATCAAACATCACATATTCGATGGAATGGTATTGAGTGAATTCAGTCCACATGCTTAGAACTGTAAAAGTGCAAGAGAGTGTTGCATGATATTTGATCATATTGTGAACCCTGAGATTGTGAACTGGAAAAAACGTGTTTCTTGTTGTGGTGTGGCTAAACCCTAGCCCACACCTTTAGCCCAAGAGCTTTCTGCTTACTGTAAACAAGTAACTGTAGTGTGGCTCAGCCCTAGCACACACCTTTAACCCAAGAGCTTTCTGTAAACAAAAGCTAAGTAAAGTCAACCATAGGTCAAGAGGTGGAACAAGCAACCAGTTGACAGGGAGTGAACATAAGAAAACAAAGGAAGGAGGGCATTGAGTTGAAGGGTATTTAAGACAGCATGGGGAAGAAGAGCTTTTTCCTTTTGAGATATTGGCTGAGCAGGAGGGTCACCTGAGTGCTTTCTCTGCCTCTCTGATCTAGTAGGCTTTCACCTCAGCATCTGGCTCCTGAGTCTTTATTGGTAAAATGAACATTTGGGATTTCGTTTAAAAACAACAAGAGAGCATGGATGAACTTTCTCTGCTTCTCTTTTTTTTTTTTTTTTTAGGTTCCTAGGGCGCTGTAACAAAATATCACAGGCTAGGTAGCTTAAATAACAGAAACTTATTTTCTCATACTTCTCAAGGCTATAAGTCAAAGACCAGGCTTTCTACTGGGTTACTGGGAATCTACTGGGTTACTGGAGGGAAAGATGCATTCTAGACCTGCTTCCTTGACTGTTATTGGTGTTTTCTCTGAGTCTCTTCTCAGCACCTGTGTATATGTTCAGATTTATATTATTATATGGACATCAGTCATGTTGGATTAATTACCAACTTGTGGTCATTAGTGATGTACCTTCATGACCTCATTTCAGGTCGACTGCCTCTGTAGAAAACTGTCTGCAAACATGATTATATTCTGAAATACTGTTGTTTAAAAGACTTCGATGTGAACTTGCTAGAGGTATTACAGTGCATACAATTATATCTGCAGGCGCTACTAAAATTGCAAACTCATAACCATAACAAATGTGTTGTTATTTTGAGTTACTAGAGATTAGACTGACCTGACACGATGCAAAAGATAATCCACATGTCTAAGATGGTGCCGTGTCTCAGCGCTTTGTTTTGCTTTTTTTCTTTTTGACGTGGGTTGTTAACAGAATCTTGCTTGATGGTCCAGCCTGGCCTGAAACTTGCAGTAGCCCAGGTGAGCCTTGAACCTCGGGTCCTCTTGCCTCTCCCCATAAGTGCTGATATTGTAGAAAAAGACACTGGTTCAAGATTGCATTGTTTGTACTATTTAATTCCTGGCTTTAATACAAAATAATATTTTCTTATTTTTTAAATGATGTGAAAGGCTACGGTAGATCCCTGTGGAAGCCATAGCACATCTCCAAGAATTCTGTTGAGTTTCAAGTCGCTCAGGCGGAAGAAGGGCAGCACCTGGAGGCTACCCTCAGCTTAGAGGAGCAGTGGTGAGGGTAGAGCCTGGACTTTAAACAGGGTCTTGGCATTGGATATTTTAGTTCAGTCTGCCTTGTTGGAGAAACTGCTGCTGTCTTTCCTGTTCCTTTTGGTGCTTTCAACTCCAAGGTAGGCTGGAAACTTCAGAGGGGGCTTTCTCTATTAAAAAAAAAAAAAAGTAGACTTGGCCCTTCAAGGGAACTGACAGCTTCACAAGCAGCTAAGGTATGCTCAACACGGCTCTCATGTGTGTTCCATGCCACTGCCTATAGTGCTCAGCAGCGCCAGTGCCCAGCTGGCTGTACTATAACCTGCCATTCACACAGATATTGATTATTACTCTCAACCTGTTTCTCTCCCCACTTGTATCTTCTTCAGTCACCTGCAGAGACACTGTTTGTCCTGGAAACCTGAGGTGAGTTTCTGCTTATGGAGAATCACAGACTAATTAATACACATCATAAGATGTTGGCTCTAACAAAATATCTGACTCTGGGTAACTTGATAAAGAAAAGAGGTTTATTTAGCTAACAGTTTTGGTAAATCAGAGTAGAAAACCAGGGAGTCCTACCCATTGAACCCTCTTAAGGGTTTCCCAGCTGCCCTTGCCCCGCACTCCCCCCACTACAACAAAACATGGTGGGAACATGGAAAGATGAACGCATTTGAGTGGCCGTACATTATAAGAAACTCTTGTTTCGAGAACTAACCAGGCCCCTGAGAGAACTACCTTAGCCCCTTGAGGGGGCAGAATCCCCATTCCTGTGACTCAACTGCTCACCAGTATTCCTACAACCTCCTAATACAATTACATGAGGGCCGAGCTTCTACCTAAGGGACCTTCAGGAACAGACTTAGACCAAAGCACCTTACTGGCCATCTATGCTGCTGTTCTGTAAACTGCAAAGCACTCTGGTAGTTGTCCCAGTCTGCAGCTACAGAGAAAAGCAGACTGCAGATGGTAAGGTGAAGCCCTTGTGGGAGGGGCCACTGGTGAGTGGGATGCTTGCCTGACCATTTTTTGAAATGGTCCATTCTTCCATTTTAATCTCATTCATTATTGAATAATTAATAATGATTTATATGACATTGACATTTTTCCCCCAGAAATCTTGACTAACTCTTTGACAAGAGATTAATAAAGAGTGGGACTTCAGATGTCAAGTTTTTATGAACAAGTGTCCAAGGCCGTCTCTGGATGAGTATTCTTGGCTGCATTCACCATGCTCTCCAGAGACTGAAAAGCAATTGTTTAGCTGGGTAGAGAGAGCCACGCTGAATTAAATTGACCTGCATGATACAGAGTGTAGCACTGAGCACATTTTACTAAGGGGCCTTTGAAAGGAATCTATTTTATTGTAGCAGAGCGTGGAAATTATTTTAAGGAAGTGATTATCTGCTTAATGATTTAAAATGCATGCATGATGTCAGCATCTAAAATTAAAACAGATTGGGGGAACGAGATGCTTGGTTTTAAATAAAAAGCTAAGTGCATCTTTAGTTCTCTGCTTCTTTTTTTTTTTTTTTTTTTTTCTTTTAGAAACATGAATTTGACTGTTGTCAAAAGCTGATTCTTATGCCTACATCCTGAAAGGAGAAGAAATTTCCATTTATACTAAAATGCTAACCATCTTGGTTAATCCAGATACATATATACCTACAAGCACTCTTGTTCCAGACACAGCTGTTACCCTGCAGGGAAATTGGTGTGCTGGTAAGAGTTTAGGAATGGTGGAGTTTTAAGCTCATCTTCAATTTCAAATAACTTTATTAGAAACCCTGACGATAAGAACGGGCACGGTAAGGAAAGGATGAGAAAAGTCAGTGAAGCTAGAATTCGCTGGAATTCTTTCCTTGTAGGCTTCTGGCTACAGCTGTGGTCTCAGACTCAGAGCACCCTTGGCCCTTTGGGTAGTGATTGGACAACCAGCTCCAGCCTGCAAGACCCATGCTGGTGTGCCCCTGAGACTCTCCGGACACTTGCAAAGCATTACCTTCCCCCTGGAAAGGCTTCCACACAAGACTGCTGCCAAGGTCAGTGTTCTTTCTCTAAGAAAGGCAGCAGTATTTTTTTCCTCCTCTTCAAAGGATCTTTATGTACTAAGTCACTCCCACCTGCTGTGCATGTAAATTATTCATCAGTGACTCAAAGGGCATTTTTCAGCAGGCCATCTGAGCCCCCGCTAAGAGTATGGGATGTGTAGACAGGGAAGATATTGGGTGGGGGCACTTAGCATCAAGCCAGGACAAAACGGGGTGGGATAGAAATAGACAAACTTCTCTCCTGAGTGAGAGATTTTACCGATCAACTGGGGCATCCATCATAGCTCTCAGTGGTCTGGAAGCGGGGTGCTCACCTGGGTGTCAAGCTCTCATCCAGAATTTGTTTCCAAGGAATGCTGTATGTGACATTTCACGCTAAGGTGCTGCAGAATAAGTAAGTTGTTGAAGGGGAAAGCACAGTGGGTTGTAATCACTTTCCAAACTGTTTTCTCTTCATGAAGAAAAGAACGAGCCTTGGCTTGTAAGGTGGAATAAAATGGGATAGAGAGAACTCTGGGCGGAGCAAGAAGGAAGCATCTCCACTTCTCCCAGCTTGGAAATGATCTCTCCCCACAGTTTGTCTTCAAACTCTGGGGACTGCTGATTGTGTCTGGCCTTGCGTCTTCAGAGTGCTTGCAGTGTAAGGACCAAGGACAGTGGCTTCTCTTCCATACTGGCTGTCTAAACCACTTTGCATTAAGTATAAATAATAACCTTTCTAAAGAAGTGTGTCAAAATAATTACATTTTTATTGCATTTCTTTCTTCCACACCACACAAGCAGGCACACCGACGTCCCTTGAATAGATGAAAAGATGTCTTTCTTTCAGTGAGGCCTGTTCTCTGTGGTACCCACACCCAAGAGTAAGGCATCCTATGCCTGTCATGCTGATAATCAGTGTGTCAGAGGACTTTGCCTTTAGTAATTAAAAGGAAGAAAGGTGGAGAAAGTGTTAAGGAATGCTGAAAACACTGACTTGCATGTCTAGCATCAAAGATCTTTGCAGGGTAAAGAATTCTCTTATGAAAGAAAGAAACAGCAGCACAGCCAAGCTTTGGGTTGGTTTAGCTCCTACATTATAGCCACATATATAATAAATGAAATTTTAAAGGACTGAGTTGTAAGTAGCTAGAATGTAGATTTCACTATTTTGTGAAGAATTTTGTTCAAATATATTTGAAACCCATTTTTATGATTTCACAATAAAGCCCATTAATGTCTTTCAAGACCTTGGTCCTCCACATGGCCTATTTTCATGCAGGCTACCTGGATGGCTTAGTTTAAAATCAATACTGTAAGCGGCTTGAAGTGTGTTTCATCAAATGTTTATACCTAGTGAGATATTTAGGGAACACATCTTATTTTTCATATCCTGGATGGCCTGATAATACAAGTCACCCCATCTCTGTAAAGCAGAGAAATCATTTTAATTTGTTAAAGCGAGGACAGATTATTGGAGCGTGCTGTTATTTACTAATAGCAATAAATGGTATTCACATCCCAGAAAGCAAGAATTGCTGACCTGAGGGGAAACGAACCCACACACACACACACACACACACACACACACACACACACACACACTTCCCTTTACTTCCTTACTCTTTCTCTGTGTAGAAAGACAGCCACTCTAGGAACGTGAACAAAGCCAGTGAACATGGAGTTCGGGGTGCATGGACAATTGTGGTTCCTCTTATGGCGACTGCATTTCCCCCGCCATGGACAGATTCCATCCCTCATCTTTCTGTGTGTGTTCAGGCCACAGCATCTGGAACCCAGAGGCTTGCACTTGTTTAGTTCATATTTGCTTCAAAATCATGCATAGATGTGCACCTGTACCCCTCTCCTGCTCTACAGTCTGCCTTGCTGGGAGCTGATTTTGTGAGCAGTGTCTGGTGTTTCTATATTGTCTGGAACCCTCTCACTGGTATGGCTGGGCAGTTAAGGCATTGGCTCCTAGGGAGCCCTCAGCTCCTTAGGATGATGCATTTTCTGCCACAGGAGGGATTCCTGAGAATAAGAGAAACACTATGGTCCATATTCTCCTGCCACCAGCCGCCGGAAGCCGCTTTCAGAATGGCTGGCACAAAACGATTACATCTGAGGTTCTGAGTGTCCCTTTTGTCTGTCTTGTTATATCTAAAGGGTGGGGGAGTGAGCGTGATGGCTGTTGTCTCTGTTGCAGGGGGGCAGTCCCCTGGTCCCCTGCCTTGGGTTCACAGATGCTGCAGAGCTGTCTTGGATGTTCAGACATCAGCACGTGCATGCTCAGCGGGTAGAGCTTTGTGGCCCAGGCCTCCTGGGAGGAGGCAGAAAACCTTCAGATCCCAGCACAGCCCCTCCGCAACCCTCTACCCACAAACTTCTCCTAATTAAGCCAGCCAGTCTAATTATGGGGTGTTCCATCAAATATGTCTCCAGATGCTTCCAACGCAGCCTGCGGGTGCTGGTCAAAGCTGACGAGGTTTCTGATCAAGGATGCTGGCCCTGCGAGCTCAGCAGCACACAATCTCCTCTCGCCTGGACGGTCGCGCGCCTGTCTCCAAGCACTGCGCAATCTGGCCTTGCTCATTTGCTCCGCTGCCTGTCGAAAGCATAGAACGTAATTACTAAAGTTAAGAAAACATCTCTGTAATTAGCTAGGCAACTCTAAGCACAAGAAATGGAAATTAGTCACAGTATCATAAATTAGTTTGTGCATACATTACATTCAAGGATCACCCTTGGGGCTCAATGTTTGCAGTCTTTGGCGGCACCCCCTGTATCTCAATAAAGCTTTCTCTCCCGGGTGACTATGTCATAGAAAAGGGAGTTTCACTTGAATCTCAACTCTAAACTACACTCTGTCTCTCTCTCTCTCTCTCTCTCTCTCTCTCTCTCTCTCTCTCTCTCTCTCTCTCTCTCTCTCTCTCTCTCTCTCTCTCATTTCTTTTGTAGTTGGCCATCAGAGCAAAATCTAATATTCAGGGTAGAGAAAACATATGAGTAAACAATGATTTCTGTTGATTTTATTTTCCTTTGTGGGGGCTCTGTTAACTTACAGCTATCAGAGTGTCTCTAAGCACAGGGCTCATCAACTGTATTGTCTCAGTTATTAGGAGTAGTACTTATAAACTCTTTAAATAACCCTGATTTTCAACTATTTTTTGCAGTCCCGTCTCTTGCCAGCAAAAGCCAGGAAATTAGACTCAGGCACACACAACACAGTATTTGCATCAAAATAATACAGCAGGCAACAGCAAGCCTCAATCCCATCACTCAGAAGGAAGGAACAGAATACAAATTAAAGGAAGAATGTAAATTTTTTGCCATTAAGCTTCAATGACCATTTGAAATGGTGCAAGGCACAAAGGTTCTTGATGAGCGTCATCTAGTTTGATTATTCATACTTGTGTTTCTGCTTGAATTAAGGCAGGAGTGCTACAGCCTGTTAAGGGAAAATATTTGAATTGTAGTGAACTCTCACCTTGCCGCGCATCCATTTACTTTTCAAATGAATACTAGATAAGTTAGTGCATTTTCTAATCGGCCTGTTTTCCAGTGAGTGCGGTCATTACATACCAATTTCCTTTAGAAGTGCTTGCTAAGAAACATTAACTACTTACAAATAAGAAGCTGTCTGTCACAGGCTGCAGCTTCGAGCTCACTGGCTTTTCTGCTAGGGTAGTTGCTAGCTGAGAGTCCACATTCGCCTGGCCTGTCTTGGCGTCAGGGCCTTTCCCTACTTCCTAAGTTAGTCCTTCAGCAGTATAGGCAGGGTCTCTGCCATGTGCCATCTTTCGAGAGCCAGGCAGAAGCCTGTTACAGTTGACTATCACTCTGAAGGGGCCCTGGGTCCCCCCTAGATTCTAATCCTAAAGCTGAAGTTGAGGTGGCAGGCAGGGTACATTCGGATGCAGGCTTCGAGTCCAAGGCTGAGCACAGGTACCGTCGGTATGCCAGTGATTTCTGCATACAGGCTCAGTGAATCTGCTCAGCACGGAAGAAAATGGAAGAGATAGATTTTGAAGGTTGTTATTGGGGAGAAGCCTTACTTAAGGCATGCATTTTAGACACATATGACATGTAAACAGAACCTCCCAGAATGGAGGAGGCCCTAGAACATGGCTGGGCCCTGAAGAGACATCAACTGAGCAGATATCTGTGCTGAGAACGGGAGCCGGGGCGTTGATCCCTGCTGCTCAGAGCCTGTACTCACCATCATCGGGAGCTTCTTGGGGTTTCTTCATTGGATGCCACTGTATTTGCAAACACTCGTCAGTTCTTGCTTTTTATGCATAGGAGTGTGTGTGCAGGGGTCGGAATCCAAGGCTTTGCATGTGCTAAGGGAAGATCTCCTCACGTATTTTCCTCGCGTATTTTCAGTAGTGAAGGAGATGCCTGGGAAACCGGCCTCGCCCTCCAGAGGGGTGGAGGGTTCTAAGTGCCTCTGTGGTTATAATCCAAATTTTACCCATATTTTTTTAAGTAGCAAAAGATTATAATTGCAAAGCCAGTTAATCCCATAACTGAATTCAAATGGAATATGGGCAAGGTTGGAAAGGAAGGGAGATACTGAGTGGGGATCAGGAGCACTCGATAGCAAAGCAAACTCGTGTGAAGTCCCGGCTTTGTTCTTAACACACACATACACACACGCACACACGCACGCATGCACACACTCACAGGCCGATCATGATCATGCTACACCAGCCGTGTAACAAGTTGGCCCCTAGCCAGATACACAACTCAATTAGAAACGAGACTTTTCATTGTTTTGAGGACTGAACGAGAGAGAGAGAGAGAACACGTTGCACATTGCTGTACATATAAGTGTATCATGTGACATCATGGCCCTGTCCATACCCCCTGGAATTCCTTGCAATTTTTATGTGTATGTTTCCCCTACAGCAGCCAGCTTCTACATCTGTTTCTCAGAAGGCAGACAGACCTTGAGCATCAGAGATGCTTTGATGGAGACCATGGAGAAAGGGAATGCCTGGGCATGTCACTCAATTCATGAGAGATGAGCAGATCTGTGAAGACTCCATGGCTCTCTCTGACCAGGACAACTTTGGGCCATTGCCCCGTCTTCAAAACCCCTGAAGCCAGAATTACCCTTCCTATCTTTGCTTAACTTCTGAACGGCCCAGTCCCTCTCTCTTCACTGAATTTTCCAGGAATCAATTTTTTTTATTAGGTTTCTTTTTTTTCTTTACAGCTTTGAGGATTGGAGACTGATCCTTGTGCATCCACAGCAAGTGGCATACCACTGAGTCTGACCGTCAGCCTACTGGAATCACTTCTTACTAAATTTATTATGCTAAATTTCAGGGTCTCTTTTAGGGAAATCAAATACAATTTAAACATTCTCTCCTCTAGCCCAGAAGTCCCTCTGAGCACTACGAGAAGCTTGTAGCCAGCTGGCTCAGAAGCTCCATCAATGTGACACCCTATGAGCTTCCTTCCGCGAGAAGATGCTCATGTCTATCCCTCTCTTGCCTGCCCGTATCAGTGCTGATACATCGCTAGGCATCCTAAAGGCTCTTCTGCTCACATCTGATGGGACAGAACTGACAGGCCCTTTCCTAATCCTCCTTCCATAGAGTCCTTTCTTTAGGAGAAACTGTTCTTCTAATACAACCATGGAGATCTCATTGATTGACAGTCGTGGTTTTCCCCTGCTTACCCCAGCCACAGTTGACTGGCCCATCAAGAGACAAGTGACCCAAATTATAGTGATTGGAATGGTGCGCTGGGATTCCCAGAGCTAGAACTGTAAAGGATGGGTGGTTAGATCAGGGGCCTTCCGACAACTATGTTCCCTTCCAGATTGAAATTCAAAGACAGAGAGAGGAAAGAAAGTCACCGATCGCATGCTTCCCGGACCTTCACCACTGTCTACGGTATCACTGTGGCTTTTTTGGTCCCGAGTCATTGTGAAGTCTCTGCTACTTGCTGCCAATCAATCTCTGTCTGATGATCACTTCTGGGTTCTTGATTTTCCACTCATGGTTGTCCTGTGAAATCTGGTTCTTGAGCCCAGAGACTGGAGCTAATTACTGTGTGTGGCATTTCCTCTCATGAGTTCCTGATGTCTAGACATGGTGACTCACCAGCCTAGTTTGTTCCAGAAATGGCTGTGATGATCCTATACCCAACACAGGCATAGGCTCCCCATCAGCACTTTAGAGGCTGGGGTTCAGCTCAGTTGGTAGAATGCTGGTGCAGGCACAAATCCCTAGAATCCATCCCATACACGGCATGAAAGTAGGCATGGTGGCACATACCAGCAATCTGGGTACTCGGGATACGGAAATAGGAAGGTGAGAAGTTCAAAGCCATTCTCTTCTGAATGGCCAACTCCAGGGCAGCCTACTCTACATAAAACCCTGCTGAGAGAGAGACAGACTTAGTCAGTGTTCTATTCGTGTGAAGAGACACCGTGGCTGCAGCAACTCTTATAGAAGAAAGCATTGAACTGGGGCCGGCTTCCATTCAGGGCTTTGGTCCCTTATCATCTGGCAGCACGCAAGAAGACATGGAGCCAGAGAAGCAGCTTGAGAGTTCAACATCTAGATCAGCAGCAGGAAAAGAGAGACATTGGGCCTGGCTTGAATATTTAAAACCCCAACGTCCACCCCCAGTGACACACTTCCTTCGACAAGGCCACACCCACTTCAACAAGGCCACACCTCCCAATCCATATCAAATAGCACCACTCCATAATGGCCAAGCATTGGGGGGTGGGGGTGGGGGAGGGGGCATTCTTATTCAAACCAACACACACACACACACACACACACACACACACACACACGTACATACAGGGGACAGAGAGAGAGACAGAGAGAGAGAGAGAGAGAGAGAGAGAGAGAGAGAGAGAGAGAGGGAGGTCTTTAAATAATCCCATTAAAAATTGTCAAAATACTTGAACTGATATTTTTCTAGAAAAGGTATACAAAGAAACACTAATCCCTGTAAGGATGTGAAGAGACGGAAACCCTGGCATACTGTTGGTAAGATATAAAATGGCACACTAGGTAATAGCAACTCAAATGGACAAACAGCTGAAGAAAATATGGTGCGTACATATAAAGTATCCTTTAAAGGACACGCTGACACATGCTAAAGCGTGTGAGGTCAGCCTTAGACTCTGCGCTTACGCAGACAAATCCCGTGAGATCACTCTCATACAAAGTGTCTAGGGTAGTCAGATTCATAGAGAGGGGAAGCAGTAGTGGTTGGCAGAGGCAAGAGGAGGAGAGAAGAAGTTGCTTAGTGGGTGTAGGGGTTGGGTTTGCAAGAGGAAAGGGCTATGGAGATGGATGGACAATAGTGAGACACTTCATAGCCCTGGGCTGCATGCTTAAGACAGACAAGGTGGCAGATTTTGTTATGTCTGTTTAACCATAGTAAGGTAGAACCTGAAAAGTGAAAATAACAACAACAGAAAAATCATTTTATAGCCTGAAGAGCCTCTGAGACTTGGCTTTGGTGGTGTCCTGCAGTTTGGGCTGTGAATTCTCTCTCTCTCTCTCTCTCTCTCTCTCTCTCTCTCTCTCTCTCTCTCTCTCTCTCTCTCTCCTTGCCATCTGTGTTGCCAGTTATCCACTCGAGGGGAGTCCTTATTTGCCCATTTCCAAAGCATACTCACTGTGCTGCCATCTCCAAAACCTGCCTATTTCAACTTCCACACCGATACTAAGTCATTTCAGTTTATGGAAATTGGCTTTTGGGGTTCATGACCAGCAATGTCAGAAGGATACAAAGTACCCTCACCTTTGAACCAGGGGCCTCAGCAACCATACAAGTTAGCCTGAGCAGTCAACAGCGGGAGTACCTGCAAGCATCTGCCCCGGCTCCATTTCAGTCCCTCACTGAGCTGGTGCCTCCCAGCGCCTCCCCTATGAAGACTGATGCTAACGTCAGCCACTGTGACCTCTCACTCCTAACCACTGTTGCACTCACTCATTTTGTCTCACCAACAATTCTGGCCATGTCTTGCCTGGTGACACGGGTGCCAGTGTCTGTATAACCCAGCTTAACTCTGCAGCCTTGGGCACCTTATATCACCTCTCCCAGCCTCAAATTCCATGTCTTTAAAATGTGAAAGGGATGGTGTCACCTCAGAAGCGTGCTCTGAGCTGACTGAAAAGCCCATGAATGGCTTCATAAAGTACCTCACAAGCAGCTGCTTGATAATTGTTATTGATGATGATGAATTCTCCTGCTCGTTAGCTATCTATGGTTTTGATCTTGGTACCTGATGACACCTTAGGACACATCATAAGTCTTCAGAAAAGCAGAGGTCAACAATAAAATGCCATAACCCACACTTATTGCTGTGGCTTTTCCTTTGGGGACATCTCAGAGGCCAGGGGTGTTCTCCATCAGAGAGAGGTGGACCCCATTCATGCCCCAACCTAGCATGCCGAGTGATAAAACTTTCTCTACAATTAAATCACTAATTTAAGCCTCCTTGCCCTATTTCATGGGACCTTTGACACATTTTTAAATGTTCCACTAACAATTATTTTGTGTGTAAAGGTGGAGGGGTTGGAGTCTAAAGTCAGTTGTAGGTGTCACTGCTCAGTCACCATCCACCTTGCTCTATGAGACAGGATCTGTCTCCAGCTTACTGACCAGGCCAAGCTGGGTGTCCACTGAAATGAACCCCAGTGATCTATCTTCCCGTTTCTGCCTCTTGTGCTCTGGGGTTACAAGCAAGCACCTATCAGCAAGTTCAGCTTTTTATGTGTCCACAACTGAGCTATCACCCCAGATCCCCACTAACAGTTCCTTTAGTTAGCTGATTTTAGTATTTCACACATACAACCTCAGCTCGTAGGAGGCTGAAGCAAGAGGATCGCTGTGCATTAGATGCTAGCCTGTGCAATATAATTCCAGGCCAGCCTGGGCTCCAAAGCGAGATTCTGTTTCATAAAAACAAAGCAAGGCAAACCTTTCTGAGACAGATTCACACATATCCTGGTCTGGCCTCAACCTCAGTATGTAGCCAAGGATGACCTTGAACTTCTTATCCTCCTGTTTCTATTTCTCAAATACTGGAATTATAGGTGTGTGCCAGTATATCAGGCTTTTTGCAGCACTGGAATCAAACACAGGGTTTTGTGCATGCTAGGCAAGTACTCTTATCAACTGAGTGATCTGTACAACCTCCCACCCTCCCCCTTGCAGCTTACAACCACCGGTAACTCCAGGGAGCCCAAATCTCTCCTTGGTATCTGTAGCACCCCAGATGGGCATAGACCCACTCACGTGTCATCACCATCACCACCATCACCATCACCACCATCATCATCATCACCACCATCATCATCACCACCATCATCATCACCATCACCATCATCACCACCATCACCACCACCACCATTATCATCACCACCACCACCATCATCACCACCACCATCACCATCATCACCATCACCATCATCACGATCATCACCATCACCATCATCACCACCATCACCACCATCATCATCACCATCATCACCATCACCACCATCACCACCACCATCACCATCACCACCATCATCATCACCATCATCACCATCACCACCATCACCACCACCATCATCACCATCACCATCATCACCACCACCATCACCATCATCATCACCACCACCATCATCATCATCATCACCACCATCACCACCACCATCATCACCATCACCACCACCATCATCATCACCATCATCATCACCATCATCACCATCTTCAAAGTGACATTGTGATATCATTTGCCTCTTAATTTGACATTTTTTCTCTTCTGATAAAGATAGCTCTTCTCCATGTTTGCTCACTTCTCCAGAACTCAAAGTCCAGGGTTTCCGTTGCTCTTTGGATGCGTCTTCCCTTTATTATTTAAAAACCCAAACATCCCAATTTTACCTGTACATGTTTATGTCAACGTGAGGAACAGGGACCAAGAAGGCTGCACTCTCTCACTTTTTGGGATCACCATCCCTATCTGACCCACCCTGCAGTTCTAGGCAGAAACTATTTCGTTATATTTGGGGACTTTTTAGCAAAGAGGTAACTGCTGTGAGACATATTCATCGTGCCAGATTGACACTCAGCACTCAAGAAAATCTGCTCTAGTAGAGCAGATTCCAGGTACGATGGGATTGAGCATCTGCCCTCACCAATATCCAGGTTGATACGCGACAAAGCAAAAGTACAGTCCAGTCAAAGTGGATCCATTAGCCTCCTGATAGAAAGCTGCTTGGCACTGCTGGGCATGGTGGTGCACGCCTCTAGTCCCAGCACTCGGGAGGCAGAGGCAGAGGCAGGTGGATCACTGAGTCCCAGGCCACCCTGGTCTATAGAGTGAGCTCCAGGACAACCAGAGATGTGCAGAGAAACTCTGTCTCAAAAACAGAAAAGAAGAGAAGAGAAGAGGAGAGGAGGGGAGGGGAGGGGAGGGGAGGGAAGGGAAGGGAAGAGAAAAGGGATAAAAAGAAAATTGCTTGGTATAATTCAGTAGAAACACTGTTTTGCTACATGTTCAATGAGTGGTTCAGAGCTTGTCATCCTGTAATTCTACGGAAAACACAGCAATTCCCATTCAAGATGCTTCTGGTGACAGGAGAGGCTTCGTCATTCCATGTTCCCCAAAAGCCTCTCATTTGCCAATCTCCAAGATTCAAAACATTGCACTAGTGATTGCATAAAATCCACTAACTGCTCTTTGGCCAGTTCACTTATGCCTGATAACTCATGTACAGAGGAGAGGCTCTGAAATGTAGACCCTTTACCCAATGGAGAATAAACTTCAAGTGGAGCAGTGGACACTGGGAGAGTGATTATGAAATTTAAATTACTAGGTCTTAAAAACCCTTGCTCAATTATTTATTCTTTCCAAGACCTAATTATCTTTTTTTTTTTTTTCTCCCAAGACAAGGTTTCTCTGTGTAGCCTTAGCTCTTCTGGACTCACTTTATAGACCAGGCTGGCCTTTAACTCTCAGAGATCCACCTGTCTTTGGCTCCTGAGTGCTGGGATTACAGTTGAGTGCCAGCCGCCACACCCTGCTCCTAATTAGCTTCTTAATTTAAAGACACAGATTTTTTTTTCTGTATGAGCCAGCTGCCCATGGCTATATTATGAATATTAGGATTGTTATTTAATTATATTAAGTTAGATTTAAATTTCACTTTTGAAACAAGAAATATATGTACAAATGGAAGTGAGATTTGAGTATAATTGGGGTTCAAGAGAAAGCTGCAAAGCTGAGCATCACAGTCTGGAGTCCTACAAGGAATTTGTCTCCCCTCGCCTACCCTGACTCTAGTTTAATTTTCATGAGGAGAAAGTTGGGAGATGTGAAAATTAGCCCATTGTTCTCCCTCGAATTCTATATTTTCTGAGACTTGTCTTGCTTCCTACCATGCCCACTTTTGCTACTCAGTAATAAAATTTCCTCTGCTATTAAGTCGAGATTATAACTTGGGAGGGGAGCTAAGCCATGGTATTAGCCAAGCTCTATACTCTCCTCCACCCTATGACCCAAAAGTTGAATTAACAAGGACATATGGCTGATCCTGCCTATAAAGTCTTTGGGGTCAGCCTTAGAGGCCAAACTGGCCCCTTTCCCTGGTGGCTCCCACTGTTCAGCCTCAGGCAACTGTGACTCTACCCTTAGGCTGCAGCCCCTGGATCATGGCGGGCTGAAAGAAAAGAAACCAGAGAGAGAAGAGCCCTCGCTATGTCTGCAGGGTCGTGAAGCCAAACAGCACGAGCTCTGATGCAGAGAAGGAGAAGGAGAATATAGGGGAAAAGAAAAAGGCATCCTACACCTGGTCAAGTGAAGAGATGGGAGGACAAAGCCCCCTGCCACACACCATCATCCCTCTAAGATTATGACCCATCTCCAGCACAGGGACCGTCTTCCTGCTGTTCTCAGATCATGAGAACCACCCCCAAACCAAAGTCATATGTGAAAGCAAAGAGCCTTTATTCCAGCATGCTGGGATTGACCACTCAAACAAAATGGCGACAGCCCAGAGAGGAACACACAGGCCTCTTTTAAAGACCAGAAAGGGGAGTTCTAAGGTGGGTTAGGTAATCTTTACTTCTACTGATACAGATCAGGGGCAAAAATACAACTATATCTGGGATTGGTTAGGGCTCTGGTCCAGGGCTAGGGGCTCTCTGAACTGGTTCAAACAGGCCCAAACTGCTAGGTGTTCTGAGGCTACATGACTCTGGTCAAGGAGTTAGGGTCTCTTCAAACTGGTAGCTAAGCCACCCTATCTTAGGCCAGGCATCCTGGCTGCCCCTGATTGGCTGTCTGTTGCTAGGGGTGATGGTCAAATATTATCAAAGTGAGTTCATTGAAGCATATTCTTTTTTTTTTTAATATTTATTTATTTATTTTATGTATATGACTGTTCTATCTGCATGTACACCTGCAGGTCAGAAGAAGACATCCTGCCAGTATAGATGGTTGTGAGCCACTATGTGGTTGCTGGGAATTGAACTCAGGACCTCTGGAAGAGCAGACTGTGCTCTTAACCACTGAGCCATCTCTCCAGCCCCTGAAGCACATTCTAATGGACTGTCAGAAACTGGAGTTTGTGTTCAGGACACTGTCCTTTAAAAATGGAGTTTCCTTTTCAGAAATGGGGTTACACAGGCCTCACATTCCCAGACCCCTCCAGCCTGTAGCAACAGACGCTGAATGAGTGGAAAGAAAGTAGAAGGCACACCTGACTTTTTCCAAATCCAGGAGCATTAGAACAACAGCAGGATAATGGCTACTTCCCCCCCCGGCCCCCCCCCCCCGCCAACCCCCCCCACCTCCCCCACCCCGTGCAGGAGGAGGAGGGCCACTGGTCAGAAACTGGGCAGGACTGTTTCTCTGCACTGCAGTACAGCCCCAGACTACAACTCTCAGGGGATAGAAATGCACAGAGCGGCCCCATGTCCTGCCTATCTATCTGAAACAAACAAACAAACAAACTTTCAAGATTGCAGTATGGAGAGGTGGAGATCAAACACACCATGGTCTCACTGAAGCGCGTGGAGTCAAAGACTGGTTTGGGCCTGGTTGGTTGCAATACTGTAAGCAGATGCTAGAGATAATTGAGGTATCAGGAAAAGAGCTCCACCCTTCTGTATAAAATTTTCCAAAATACAAACTTGCAGGCAGCTGGAAGAGACAGTGAGCCACTAGGCCTCACTTGAGCATCTGAAACCTCAAAACCCAACCCAGTGACACACTTCCAACAACAACAACAACAAAGCCACACCTACTCCAACAAGGCCATACCTCCTAATAGTGCCACTTCCTCTGAGCCTGTGGGAACCATTTTTGTTCAAACCACCACAGGGACTGAGGAATACGTACACACAAGAGATCTGTTCTAAGGAATAGACCCACAAGATTATGGAGACTGGCAATCCCAGTATCAGCAGAGTGAATCATCCATCTGGAGATCTGTGAGAACCAGTGGTCTAGTTAGAGCTCAGAACTGTAGATCTGAATGTCAGGGGAGCAAGTGCTGCAGCCCCAGGCTCAAGCCCCTTGTGAATAGCTGATGCTTCCTATTCAATCTTTTTTTTTTTCATGTAGGGTCTCTCTGTGTAGCCTTGGCTATCCTAGACACTCTTTGCAGATCAGGCTGGCCTCCAATTTACAGCGATCCACCTGCCTCTGCCTCCGGGGTGCTGGGATTAAAGGTGCGCCACCACACCTGGCCCTATTCAATCTTTTGATGGATTGGAAGAGGCTAGCCTACATTTTAGGTAGGCTAGCAAGCTATGCCAGATTTCAGTGCTTACCACAGGCAAGGTACCCATGGTACCGTTACAGAAACACTGTATGGTGATTTGAATAAGACTGGCCGCCATAGGCTCATATATTTCAGTGCTTAGGGAGTAGCATTAGGAGGTGTGACCTTGTTGGAGGAAGCGTGTCTCTGGGAGTGGGTTTTGGGGTCTCAGAAGCTCGAGCCAGGCCATGGGCCAAGCCAGATGTAGAACTCCCGGCTACCTCTTCAGTACCGTATCTCTACCTGTGCACCACCATGCTTCTCGCCGTGATAATAATTGACTAAACCTCTGAAACTGTAAGCCAGCTCCAAATAAATGTTTTCCTTTATATGAGTTGCTGTGGCCATGATGTCTCTTCACAGCAATAGGACACTAAGACAAACCCTCAGTAGAAATTGGCCAGCTGTTTGGGCGCCATTTGGTCACTCCGAGTAGCCACCACACTGGTTTTATGGGTAGAGACAGTTGTAAACATACCCTCTCCATCCAGTGGCTCCCCACCCAGTCCAGAGGCTGCTCAGCCACCATCCATGATTTTCTAGACAAATAAAAACAAAGCAATGTCTGTCTCTGTAGTGCGACATCCTCACTGTCCTGCTGCTCATGCATGAGAAAAGGAAAGAAAAGAACCATGAAAACAAGTGATGAAGGGAGAGAGGGAGACAGAGAGACAGACAGACAGACAGAGAGCCCTGCACAGCACCAGCCCTGGATTCTAGAACTGCTGCATAGAGAGTTTAGTTCAAGGTTGGCTTCTCCAATGTATTTTGACGGGCTTGAAATTGGCCTGATGTAGGCCAATCACAAGGGGAAAGCCGAGTGTACACAGCAGAAAATCTATGCTCTCTAGACACCTGCTTCCAGCAAGAGACTCCCAGATATTGACTTCAGTTCAGCTCCCGCCTGACTGACGCCGAGATAAGGAGAGCTAATCTGTCCACCCTCCAAGGCCCTTCCAGGCCCCACTACTTCAGGGGATTGCTTCAGCCAGGGCTTTGCAAGTCACTAAATGGACCTTTATTGACTCAAGCCAAAGTAACAGATCCAGGATAGAGTGTGGCTCTTTTCAGACCCCTGTTCCCTCCCCCCACCCCCCCACCCCCCACCTAACTCCTCAAAGATGCCTGAAATACCACTACTAGAAGCTTGAGACGGCAAATGACAATTATTGAGTTTCAGATCATAAGTTAGAACCTTAGAAATAGCTGTGGTCCAGGCAGGGTTCAGTGACACCTGCTCCCCTAGCCTCTGTGCTACCTTAATAATACTCAGACATATTCTTTGTTTAACTAAGGTGTCACGGTTATCTTTGAATTATCAACTTGAGCGGATCTCGAATCACCTGGGAGGCCATCTTCTGGGCATGCCTGTGAGCAATTATCTAGGTTAGGTTAACTGAGGTGTGAAGGCCTACCCTAAGACTGGGTAGCTCTGGCTCCTGGGCTTGGGTCATGGACTACAATGTACCGGCATAGTTGCTGGTCTGTGTTATAGCAAAATCAAGGTAATGGTCGTTGTAACATACCATCACCTGTCTTGGAACCGGTCATTAGATGGAGCATAAAATTAAGAACAAAAACAAAACACAGTAGCTTAAAAAGATTTTTACATTAAAGTGCCTTTTTTGGTAAAAGTCCATCCAGAAGACTGTCTGTTAGGGGGTGGTCTGATGTGTTTTTATGCTAATTACTGCTGGCTGTCTCTGACCCACCTTTTGCTTAATAAAAAGCCATCCCACCTGGGCAGGGAAGAGATAGGTGGGGCTGAGAGAGGGGGGAATTCTGAGAAGAAGAAGGACTGCCATGAGAAAGGAGAAGGAGAGAGACCTGAAAGGAAGAGAGGAAGGCTGCCATGGG